>NC_090923.1:356459495-357084495 GCF_040938575.1 Ambystoma mexicanum
ACGTGTATGTGCATGTTTGGAGTCCTCCTCGTGCTGGTTCTGCGGGTTCCGGACTGGTGTGAGGAGCCACCTCTTCAGGGGATAGGCTGCATCACCTGTATGTAGGCGAGAATGATTGTGTCAGTCATGTTGTCTGATCAGGAACATGGTGTTCAACCCTGGCTGGCATCGAACTGTTACCTTGGCTAACTTCTACATGCACTAATTGATTCACACAATGCAACCAGTATATGCTCATTGCTGCCATGGCCTGTTTTGCATGCCATCACCCTATGCATGCAGTGGGGTTGTGTGCATTGTGGGTGCCCTTCCTCTGTCTCCGTTCTCTGTGTTACTCACAGCCAGGTGGAGTATGCATCATCCCCCCCCCCTTTCTGCCAGGTGGAGTATGCATTGGTACGTCATTCCCATGCCCACTTCCATGACATTGCACTCACCGAGTAGCCAGGATTTTGGGCCTGCATGTCGCTCCATGTAGCGTGGTATTGTGGAGTTCCTCAGGACCATAGAATCATGGGTTGATCCGGGGAATCTGGCACAACAATGTGTGATGATCATGTTGGAGTCACAGACCATTTGCACGTTGATTGAGTGGAACTGTTTCCGGTTGCGGTACGGTACCTCCATGGCACGTGGAACCACCAATTCCACATGGGTGCAGTCGATGGCACCAATGCATCCAGGTATGCCGGCTAGTGCATGGATACCCACTTTGGTGTTTGCTATCTCCTGGCCAGTCCGTTGTATTGAGATGTGGTCGTCTGTGTGCTTGAGGAGGGCATCGAGCGCTTGGATGAGTGTTCGTGAGAATAATGGTTGTGAAATGCCATGCAGGTGCCCCACTGTGTGCTGGTAGGTGCCTGTGGCCAGGAAGTGGAGTACAGCCACTACCTTCAGTAGGGGGGGGATGGCGGTTGGACTTGCTATCATGCTGACGATGTCGTCGTGCGTCATGTCTACGATGGCAGTGATGGTGTCCCGGTCCAAACGGTACAGGGTGTGGATCTGCTCAGCAGTGAGGTTGTTTGGATTGGCTCTGATGCGTGGGATTGGGGGCTGCCTGCGTGGTGGCACTGGCTGTGCTGGTGGGGCTTGCTGGCCCTGCCTTGCCCTCCTTCTCCTCCTGCGTCTCCTCTGTGCTGCCTGTTGTTGTTGTTGCTGTTGTAGTAGCACATGCATTGCTACCAGGTCCTCCAGCCCCAACATTGCTAGTCGTATTGGCATCATTGTGGAGTGTGACTGGGTGTGGTTAGGGGTGGGGTGTGCTCTTTTTGTACTCCCCTGAGTCTGTATTGCCTTCACCTGTGCTGTTTCTGTGCACCTGTGGCAGCTGCATACACTTGACATGGCCCTTTACGGTTGGTTCGCGATGGCGTTATTTGCACCATGGCGGTAAGGTACTTAGCGGCCTCGGTGATGGCGCTAGGTGCATGTCCGCTTGGGTCGGCATTCGCGTACCTTTCCGCCATGGCGCTAAGTACGGTGTGGGCGGTCGCGTGCGCGCACCCTTGGCGCAGTTAGCGGCAGCGTTAACTACGATGCCGCTATTGGCATCGTAGTTTACGGTCACGAGTCATGATCGGACCTGGCGGAAAACGATGGCGGTAACCAGTTACCGCCATCGTTTTTCACTTAGCGCCAGGGTCGTAATGAGGCCCAATGTCTTCAGGAGACCCCCTGCGAACATTCCAGGACCCCACGAGTCTTCTTAGAACACTTTCACCGAATCCATTCTGTTTATTTACGAACATTTCAGAACAGCCGTGTTGTCCGCAGAAAAATCGAACACAACAAAAGTGTCTAGCACATAAAAAAACAGAACATTGAACCTATCTCATGCTCCCCCACCCTCCCCAAACACTGTTACACACCAACACACTGCACTAAATACAATTTTTAATCCAAGTTTCACCGCGCTGTCTGCGGTTGTCTGTGAATGCAAGATGGCGGGCGCCACAGAAAATCTGACACGCTCCACGCCCCACGCCGTCCAATCAGCGAACACGTCAGATGTCCGCGGACATCGCGCAAGCCGCTCGGCCAATCAGGGCACTGTCCGCGGAGCGAACCGGGAAATCCATCCGCGAAGCGAACCGAGATATCACTAATTTTTTTGCCTTACATTTTGGTGATTTTATAAAATACTACTGGATGGATTTACATCAAATTTGCAAAAGCACACTTTCTGGACCAAGCCCCCGCTCCTGCCGCAAATTTGGTGTAAATCCGTCCAGCGTTTTGGCCTGTAGGCGTGCGCAAAGTTTTTTCCCATTATGTCTATGGGAAAAAACAAAAGTTTTGGGAGCCCCCCCTATAACTTTGCCCCCCTTGGACCAAACCTCTCCAAACTTTGCAAAAATTCAGAGTGGGCCATATACTTTTTTTGCAAAGTTTGGTGAGGATTCGTCCAGAGGGAGCGAAGTTATAAGCCGCCCAAAAAAGTGCTCTTCCTATGGAAACACCAACTTAACCATAACTACATGAATGCTACCGTGTCCATGTAATATATATAATTACTGCATACAGCTTCCCAAAGATTTTGTGTCTTTTTAGCTGAAATCATCTTTGCCAAATTCATTCATGTATTATTTGGTTGCAAATATTGTTTAGCTTTAGGTCCATATTGTCATAGAATGCAACGATTTAAGCTCATGTGATAATGTTTAACTTTTTGAAGCCTAGTACAGTTGAAATACGATTTTTTTCAATGTAACATTTTTTTAGAAAAACAATTCCCCCTGCGCTTTTTCATTTTACTGACGTTTAATACTTCTACAGTAACTTAGTACTAACATAAAGATGTACTTGAGATTTGCTACATCCCATCTGCACTTCATGAAGTAACTAAATACCGGGATCTTCAAGACACGCTGTCCTCACATTTGCTTACCCGATAGGACCTATTCTCTCATGCCTTTTCACCACCTTTATTCTCTCTCTGCATTAGCCTACTTTCTTGGCCATGTTTTGGAGTAAACTACTTATAGGAAAACTTAAACCACTGAATTATTTTGTGATTCGGGTCCTGTGAACTTTTCAGACATCTCCAGAGATTCGTCTGATCCTGGATAAAAACTGAGGGTCCAGCAAGGGAGCGCCGGCTATTGCCATTTCCACAGGACCTCATAACGTGCTGCACTAAGCTACTGGGGTCTGGCAGGCCCCCATATTGCCCTGGAACATTTTACACTTTTTTTCCGTTAACAGCACTTTTCACTGGAAATGGAAATAATGTTAAATTATGATGGGGTGTTTGTAAGGTGTTATATGGGAAGCATCATGGGAATGTGGTGTTTTTAAAAGTTACAGAGGTCTGGCACCGTATATATAAAATGCATACAGACTTCACAATATTTACATTTATTTGACACAAAAAGCCATAAAAGTTCACAACACATAAGAAAAACAACGAATTAGTAGAAAGAGTGCATACTAATTAATTTTATATACAGTAAATTCAATATCACAAAAATACAATTTCAATAAATACATTCAGGAAAAAGTCTACATTAAATAACATAATCATGATCAATCTGCCTTATCGCTTGTCTCTCTTGAAGGTTTAAGCCATTTATACCTTGGGACAGAGTAAAACAAAAAAAATAACTGCACTACATTTTCTAAAACGTTACAACAAAAAGACAATATTTAAAACCAACTGATATCCATTTAGCATTAGCACTTGCACCCTCGGTGGAGGAGCCAGCCATTCAGGAGGCACGAAACGTAGGCTGACACTGCTAGTGTTAGCCAGCGTTTCAAGCCGCCCCACGGCCGGTTCCGGCACGTCATCTTCCGCCTACCAACCCTGTTTTTTTTTTCTCACCCCCCAATCCCATTTACCAGATTGCTGCTGCAGCGGGTTCCTCCACTGCAGCTCCTGTCCCTGCTTCATTTGGCCACCATGGAAATGGAAGAGGGGCGCCATATGCAGCCCGCCTTCCTATTTCATGGTGGCCATGTTGGTTTAGTATTTTCCCTCCATGAACGGGATGAGAAAATACTTCCCATTTTAAAAAAAATAATAACGTTAGCACCCGTGTAATGAACATCATGGGTGCTAAATGGCGATATGCTCTGAGGTGGAGCGCTGACCCTGTAGGTAACAGCCCACCACTCTCGTTAAGGAACCCATGCTGCGCTTGGGCCCTTAACTTGGGTGATGAGCCATTACCTACAAGGTCAGCCTGTGAGCTCGGGCTATACCGCCTCAGTAAAAGCAAAGCTACAGATTATTATTTATACATTTCTTAAGAATCTGTTCTATCTGGATTGCCTAGCTTGTGTGTTTTCACAGGTCCCTATTAATAAGGATCACACAATTATCCCTGCTGTGTCTAACCTAACAAGACCCGGGTAGGGGAGCCCAGTGCACCATAAGGAAGGGAGAGAGAGTTTTAAGTAAATTCTGGTATCCCCTCCCCATTAGCGAGCCATCAATATTTACTTTCTGTTTTCCCCCAATCCTCCAATGTATTCCGCCTGTGTTCATTGAGGTAGCTCGAGGTATGGAACATTTTAAAAAGGCAGCTTGTTAAACTGCTTTTCGAAAGCTACTTATCTGGAGCATTTGGTCCCGGACTGCTCAGGACCCAGGGATCCATATCAAGGCCTTGTAGCTTGCTCTTTCATTAAAGACTATGGGCCTCATTCCGAGTGGGCCAGTAAGGAGACTGGTGCCGGTAATCCCTTACCACCCTACTACGAGTTCCCTTAGCGGGTCCCTCCTTTAACGCCTGGTTTTACCAGGAGTTATGGACGGGACCCGTTAAGGGAAATCAGAGCCAATAACGGTAGCGCAAATTGCGGTGCTGTTATTAGCTACTTCCCCCTTCCCATTGAGCCCTATGGGGGCTCACATGGGAATGGAGAATGATTACTTCAATGGGGATTTACCGGTCCCACAAAGGTCAGACTACACCGGTAAGTCCCCATTGAATGAGACCAGTGCCGGTACCGTTATTGGAGGCAGTCATGGCGCAAATAGCGCCATGACTACCTCCAATCTCGGAATGAGGCCCAATGGGTTTCTCAATCCATATAATCTGGCACCCTACGGGGCAGGCGTAGTTGATATATGGGGTACCCCATTAGCACTTGTGTATGATGTATACCAGAGAGACGTTTCCCTGCATTAATTAGCGTGTTGTTTGCTAGTCAATTATGCTACAAACCCAAAACCAAACATTCTCAAATCATTGAACCAACTGGAAAGAGGAGACTTGATTATGTGCAAAGGTTTCACCCCCAAACCAGGGGCACATTGAGAAAGAAGATATAACTATACATGTGCACACTGATCTCCGTTGCTGAACTGCTGTGGTGGCAGGCACACAACACATCAGTGACATCAGCAGGCTCTGTACACCATGGGCCCTGTGAAGCAGAGAACTCAAACCTACTGTTGCCTAATCAGATATGGAGTAACACTGGGGGGGCGTATTTCAGAAACATGACACTGGTACTAGTGAAAAGGTTTGGCCTAATGCTAATACTTTTCCAAATTAGCCCTATGGCAAACGGAAAACATTTTGTCCCAGGGCAAACGGAAAACATTGCCCTGGGACAAAACTGCAATGAAAGAATAGGTGTTTTGCCCTGCTGCTAAACCAACACAAAATTGCAGGATCTGTAATATTTCTACAGGACCTCATAACAAAAACCCTGGACTGTTAATTCTAACAATAGAAAAATGCCACTGAGAGCACTCCACACATAATGCTAGCACCAGCAATAGGTAACCTTTACAAAACTTAATGCTAATGTTAATGTTAATGTTAATGTTAAAGGATATTTGTACCATGCACTATCACCACCGGAGTGGTCCCCTGGCGCTCTTTGAAGAAGTGAAGCAAGCAAATAATTAAACCTATTCCAGAAACGTATCTATGTTAAGCTATTAAGGTAAGCCCCCCTTATTTCTACACTGGGTATTGTAAGGCTATTGATGTTATCACTCTATGAATCCTTCTTTATTCCGTATCTCATTATCCCGCCTCAAGTAATACCAAGCCATTCTTAGTTACTCATTTTATAAGTCATTTTATAAGGAGCAGTCTTATACCACTTAAATGAATATTTTACACCTCCCATTCCTGTTAGTCCAATCTCTCTCTAATGATCTTCAAATGACTATCCACCTGCTTGCCTCATTAGCTTGAATGTTTAAACTCTAATTCTGTTCTTTTGTGAATCAGAACATCTTGATTTCCAATTACCCATTTTATTTTCAATCACGTGGTATACACATAATCCACAAATCAAGCAGAGTATCTCAATTGTTCATATATAATTTAAATACATGGATTTGTTTTTAAACACAGTGTTGTCACGGATGGCAAGAATCACTGCGGGTGCAATACAGTAGGGAGAGAAAGCCTGTTGTTTTTTTCCCCTGTACTGCGTGTGGTTAGAAAATTGAGACTTGCCATTGCTAGGCTTTGTGTGGTGATGGAACCTTCATATATTACGCTTTTTCTTTTCACAAGATGTACATTATTTTGGCAATGGTGGTGACGTAAATGATACATTGCTTCTTGAATGGAATCCTCACTTGGAGAGAGAGAATGCAGTTCTCTCAAAATGAGGTGGCGAGGTGACGGTGTCTATTTTAATGTGCCTTTGGTTGGTTTAGCCATGGCATCTAGTACTTTTCAATTGGCCTGGGATAGTGTCTGAAAACCTGAGATGGCATTTATTCCTCTGTATTCCAGAAGCAGACCTTGCAATGATGCTAAGATGTTGGGAGTGCGCTGCTTTCCTTGAGATATTAATATGGTACAATGCAGCTTGACATATTTTGCTGGTAGACGTCTTACATGTGAGGTATGAGTCAGTGTCCAGTGATTTCCCACAGTGGCGAAAATTTGTGAAGAAATCCTCCAGGGATATGGTAGTAAGCTAGATTTGAACCAGTCTGCCAGGGTTCAACATTGTAGATTGGAACACATTCCATATTGATGCAAGGGAGAAAGATCTATACTACTGACACAAAGTGGGAGAATGCTTCAGGTCTTAAGATGTGACTGTGTTCTGCTAATGGCGACTGTAGGTATGGTGGTTTGAAACCAGCATTATCACAAAAAAATGCATTGGTTGCCAGGCTGTACAACAATTCGAAGATGCAAACCACTCCACAACCAAGGGTGGAATGTATGCATTTACAGATTGAACACGAGGGTGCAGGGGTCAACAGTGTTGAAGGCCACCAGCAGGTTTAAATGAAAAAGGATGCCTGAGATTCCTTGCCAATGATATGTATAGAGTTGTAGAGAGAACAGATTGTTTTTATGTTCATGATATATCTAGGAAATAACAATCTGACCTCTCTCTTCATTTGGGTGCGCTTCATATCCCTTCACCCTCCATTGTGTACTGCATTTGTGTGCGTCTGGTAAATTCGAATTTCTAGTGTGCTTTAAATCTGTGCACCCTCCATGGTGTAGTGCTTTTATGTGCTTCTGGTAAATTCGAAATGTATGTGTGCTTTACATCCACACATCCTCCATTTTGTACTGCATGTTTGTGCTTCTGGTAAATTCGAATGTCGGTGACCTTTACATCTCTGCACCCTCCATTTTGTAATGCATTTGTGTGCTTCTGATAAATTTGAATTTAGGTTTGCTTTACATCCATGCACCCTCCATTTTATTCTGCATTTGTGTGCTTCTGGTAAAATCGAATTTAGGTTTGCTTTGCATCTGTGCATCCTTCTTGCCTCCCTCGGCTGCTAGGTGACCTGGTGAGTTTTCCCATGCACTGTGCAGCCCCTCAAATTGTCCCTCTTCTCCTCTACCTCTATATCACTCTAAATATTCCCCATCTATTTTAACTGTTACTCTATCACCTATCCCTCCTCTCTCACACAGTCTGGAAGAATTTCTTTTTAAAAAAAAGATCTCTTGGCCTCTAATCCTGGCCTACCTATTGCTGACACCTACGTTAGTGCTACTTCCAGACAGACTATCACTGATATCGTCATCTCTGCTCACCCCCCTCTCCAGACCTATGGACTTCCCATCTGATCTCTACCCTCTTCCCTTTCTCCTCATAACCCATTAATGATGGCACTAGATGGGAAGTACGTTTGGCATACTTCTCCTCCTCTAAGTGCATCATTATTGTCTTTCACAATGGCACTGTCATCGCCCAGGGTCCTTAACCCAATCTTCTTCTCTCCGACAAGCGCCTGCCGGCCCTCATCAATTTCCTACCTTCTCCTGCTACTCCTCCTTCCTCTCTCTCTGGACTTCCTTCACCACCTCCGACTGGTGTACATCCTCCCTGTACACCTCCTCGGAAAACCTTCATAGTGGTGATCTGCTACACTTATTTATTTATTTATTTATTTATTTATTTATTACATTTGCTATACGCCCAGACCCGGAGGTATCTCAGCGTAGTTGTAGACAGTGGGCGATTGTAACTTTATAATACATTTTATAGCAAAGCATATGAGTACAAATAACAATGTTATAATTATTTACAGTGTATATACAAATAAAAGGATGTGGGAAACAACAGCTAGGTTAGGGTTGGTTGAATAGCCAGGTTTCAGTGATTTTTTGAATAGTGGACGGAGGTTTCTGTCTTGATATTGGTGGGTAGTGAACTTATCCACATTGAACGCTCAATCTGCTCTCAAACATTCTTCTGCCTCCTTCTTGAAGACTTTGATCTCAACGTCCTCGCTCGCATCGAGATGTGGTTAAATACTGACTCAGTCACTGCTTTTGACACCGACTACCTTCTCCCTGATGCCTATAAGAACCTCTCCATGCCTCAGCCCAACTAACCTGGTGGTAGAGTAGCCCTGATCTTCCCTGAGTGGGTCCCCACCTCTCTCATACCCACCCAGCCCTACTCCTCCTTTGAAAGTCTTGTCTGCAAGCTCTGTGTATCTCTGTCTCTCTCTCTCATCCTTGCCAACAGGCCCCCTGGCCCTGTGTCTGTCTTCCTCTCGGAATGGAATGACTTCACCTCCTCTCTTCTGACATTTACCTCTAAACTCCTCCTCCTTGGAGATTTCAACATCCACCATGAGTCCACTGTTTCTGCCTCTTCTCTCTTCCATGATCTCTGTACCTCTTTCTCCCTCACTATTCTCCCCTCCAGTCCTACACACTCTTGATGCCTTCATCCCTGCTGATCTCCCCCTTCAACCCTCTGACTATGCTGCTCTCCTGATCTGATCACTCTCTCCTCTCTTCTCATCTGGGACCTCTCAGCGCCCTGACCAAGTCTCCCCCAGTACTGCCAGCCTTCTTTGCGGTCATCTGGCCGATAAAACAAGTGTCAGCTGCTGAGTTTGCATTCACTTTCATTCCTCCTTCTTCTCCACTGAAAGATTCTCCCACATGCGTTGTCCTTGCCAACCTTCACTTGCTATCAACAACACTCTTGAAATTCTTGCCGCTGTCATGAGGATCCATCTGAAACCTACCTTCAAGCATAACAGTTGGTATGATTTCAATCTAGCCACTCTTAAACGCAAGTGCGGAGTAGCTAAATGGAAGTGGCAGACCTCTGGCTCATCCTTTGACAAAATGGCCTGCCGCCTACTCCAGAGGCAATACAGTGGGGGTCATTCTGAGCTAGGAGGTAAGGGAAAAACCATGCCGGTAATGATTTACCGGCATCGTTTACCGCTACAGGTTATTCTGACCTCTCAGACCGCTAATTACAGCACCGTAAACTACGATGCCGTAATTATCGGTCTTGGGTCGCGCGCGTGCCCCACCATGCCGAAATTATCGGCATGGCGTAAACCGGAGCTGATCACAAGCAAGGAGCACACGTAAATAACGGCCTCCTTAAGCCCGTAAAGTACCTTACCGGCATGGAGTACATACAGGCATCTCAGAGAAGGACTAAATAACCCTGAGCAGTGGTTCCCAGAGCCACAGGTGCACACAATCAGCACAGGTTGAGGCAATAGAGTCTGCCACAGCAGAAAAGGAACACACCCACACATCACACCCCCTCCCACACCAAGATGATACCAATAGTGCCAGCAAGGGCACAACCACAATAACTACACCTACAACACCAGGCCCCCCCATTGAGGAGACACAGGGGGATAAGGAGGGGGAGACAGGCCCAGCATGCAGCACCAGTGCAGCCTCCGTCACCACCCCAGCAGCCCCCATTCCCACGCAGCATGTCCAGTCCCTCAAGGAAACCCCTGAGCGGATACACACCCCCTACCAGCTTGACTGTGACACCATCACCACCATAATTGGGCCGAGAAATAATGAGATAAGCAAGCAGCATACAAATACACACTGCCATCCTGGCACAACTGAAGGTGTTGCCTGTGCCCCACACCCATGCCACAGGCACCTACCAGCACACAGTGGGGCCCATGCATGGCATGTCACAACCGTCCATTACACGGACACATAAACAAGTACTGGTTCACCTCCCCAAGCACACAAGGGCCTACAAATCCCTGACATGGACTACCCAGGAGATATACAACACTAAAGTTGGCCCCCATGCATTGGCAGGCATGCCAAATGACTTGGGTGCCGCTGACAGCACCCACGTGTCGTAGGTGGACCAGCATGGCATGCAGGTGGCGGATAGCAACTGCAAGCAATGCCACTCCCCCTACCACTCCCCCTACGTGCAGATGGAATGCAACGCTACCAAGACCATCACACATGGGTGGGCCCGACATCAAGGAACAGCTCATGACTCAATGGGCCAGCTGATCACCATGCTACCGTGCTGCATGGGGCCACATGCAGAATGACGTGCCTGGCTGTAGGTGAGTCGTCTGACTTTGTCATGCCAGTGCATTGGTGCCATGAGGTGGGTGCCTGCATGAACAAACTGGGTCGAAATGATGAAGCCAGTGCACGATGTTCACCCCACCAATCACCCTGCCACAGAACCAGTGCAACGTCACATCAGTACAGATTCCCACATCAATGGAGTAAGGCACACACAAAACACAACATTTCCAACATATGACAAGGCCAAATCCCACAACACATGCACCACTCATTGGCAGCCACCACAACCGTAAGGGCATATAGGAAGACACACTGCATATGCACAATGTGGCTGCCCCCAGCATGGCACCACACCGGAGACTCATCCCTGGGAGTGGATAGAACTGAGAGCAGCAGGGATACCACACCACGTCACCAGTTTGGCACACCCATAGGAGTGTTGGAATTCACCATAGTATGGATCAGAGCAGTATGAAGATTACGAGCCACTGACTACATCCAACACACCCAACTACGGATTCACACAGTACACAGCACTACATGGATATAACATCAGGACTGTTGCATGCATCAACGAAGCATGTACCACGAGATGTCTGTGCCATTGTTCATGCACCATCTTGTAGACGCACCCTCTACATCATTTCATTGAACTGGACACATAATGTGGCCATGAATGGGCGGAATGCATCCATGGACATGTGCGTATGGCCATCAGTTACACGCTGCCATGTCAGCCAAGTTCAGTTCTCCACCGTGACAGTTCAAACACTTACCTCAATTGGCTAGACATGCAGGTGTTGGTGGCTAACCCTTGACACCATGGTACATGACCCCTGTCAGTAACCCACAGAACAGGCCAAGGGAGCACTTAAACACTGGACATACCCGTGCATGTGTGGAGATGAATCAGTCACCTGGCTTGCGTAAGGCACATATGAGTTGGCGAAGCTGGACTGGTGGGGGACCCTTCTACTGCTATGTGGTGTCCAAGATCTCCATGTCATGTGTGAAGCTGAACAAATAGTGCATCCCTTGGATTGCGTCTCTGTCCCCTGACATGGGACTGCTAGCAGCACATGAAGATGGAGTGAAGGAGGAGGAGGAAGTGGCAAGATGGCATCATGGATGCGGTGCACTTGAGGGACATGTCGTGTGCCAAACAATGATAGGACTTAATAACCAGAACACAAGTCAGCAGAGGGTGGCATTACATGGCAGCCAGGGCACTGGGTATGTGTATACTTATAGACCATGCATTGTCAGACGTCATAATACACATGCTCAATGAGGAATGTGCACAACGGCTAACTTTTGCAACACCAATAGTGTATTGAAAATAAAGGATGAGTGTGAACATTCCCTCCAGCCACCCCCCACCCCCAACTCCACAACAAACCCTCACACCCCACCCCCCTCTCCCCCAACTCCACAACAAACCCTTAAACCCCCCACCCTCTCCCCCCCAACTCCACAACAAACCCTCACTCCCCACCCCGCTCCCCTCCAACTCAACAACAGTAGTCTCATGTAGTACATGAAGGCCATATGTGGCAGCACTGACTATTGATTCTTGCTCCCGGGGCCCGGGGGAGGCATGTCCCTGCGCCGCATGGAATGCAGAGTGCGTCTTGGTGGGCTTGCTGGAGTGGCCCCACTGGATGAGGGCGTTTCCTCCTGCTGATGCTGCGGATTTGATTGGGCAGCCTCAAGGGCATTGGCTATGAGTCCTAGGACGTGACACAAACGGTTTGTGCTGTCAGTGACTGTCTCACACAAACTGTTGGTGCTGTCAGTGAGTGACTGGCGCATTTCCCTGAGTTCATTGTGCCATTCCACCCTGGCCTGGCGGGTGTCCTCAATGAACTCATTGATTTGATCAGCAAGCTGATTTGCACAACGTGTACCAAATGATGGTAATCCATCGCTCAATCGACTTGGCCCTGCGTGCTCTGGTGAGGACTGTACTGGTGGACTTGGCCCACGATCTTCGTGCCCCTGCGTGTCGGTAGGAGGACTACGGGCAGGTGTCTGTGGATCTCCGGAGACACTGCATGAGGCCAGCGGGACATTGCAGGGCTCCGGGGTGTGGACTGTCGGATAGAACTCATCCTCGGACGCCCCACAGATGGATGGAGAGCTGTCCACATTCTCCACGGGGCCTGTAGCTACTACCTTCTCACGAAATGCTGGACTGTGCCGAGGTTGGGGTGGGCACTGTGGCAGGTGCCGATTAGGGAGGGATTGGGGTGGTGCGGCCGCCACTGGCCTTTCCGGAGCCGGGGTAGGTGCTCCCTTCGGTGCAGGAATGCGCCGGACCCTGCCACAGCCCATGGAGGTGGTTGGGCGGCTGGACTGTGGCTCACCGCTGTCATGATCAGTGCCTGTGGGGGTAGAAGAGAGGGCCAACATGAGTGATTGTATGATGTCCTAATTGCATACATGGCTGCATTCACATTTCTGTCAATTGGGCTTTGTGGCCTTTTGGGTGTAGCAACAGCAGTGGTACATGTGCATGACTATGACATGTACGCAAGTTTCGGAGTGACTCATCATGGCCTGGTAATGTGCAGTCTGGCTGGCACACTGCCAAACCGGCTGCACAGTGTGCATGATGTGATGTGCAAGTTAATGCACTATCGTTGATGTGCGTTATGTACTTGCACTTGGCCCTTGATTCCGTGCCAGTTGGCTCTGCATTAGTTGGATGGGGGCTAGAGTTGGATGGGGGAAGGCAACATGAGAAGGTACCTTTGATGGCCCTTGGAGGAGTTTTAATCATGCAATGGCCATTGGCAGTGTAAACTTTGGACACTCACCTCCTTTGGCAGATGACGACGCCCTCAATGGATTCGGTATCAATCAATGCGGCACATGTCTCCTCCCAAGGCTCAAGTCTGACAGGGGAACTTGGGCCCCCTCCGGTCTGCATAGCCTCACTCCGGTTTGCGGAAAGGAGGCCCCGCACCCGCAGGTCATCCCACCGCTTGCGACAGTCCCTGGGGGTGCGGGGGGTGGTGCCTACAGCACTCACCCTCTGGCCGATTTGAGCCCAGATGTTTTTTTTCCGGATGATGGATTCTCTGTGCATGTCAGGGCTGAACACAACATCCGCATGCTCTGCCAGGTAGTCCACCATGGCCTGCAGTTCTTCAGGGCTGAATTTCTGCTTGCGGAGCCGGTCCGCAGTCTTCTTTGGGGCTTCTGGCATTCTTCCTTGTGGTGTGATCCTTTTCCCCACTTCAGTTTGCTCCCAAGGGTGCTGGCTGATGAGGAGTGCAATGGATTGTGTTTTTAAAGATGGCCGCCGCGCTCCTTCCCGTTCCTGTGCGATGACGAAATTTCCGGTTCCGTTTTTTTGCGGTGACCGTAATCGGGATCCATAAATTACGGTCACCGTTATTTATAGACGCTGCTGCTTCCAAGGCGGTGTTGTTATTTACGTGTCGCGGCATGGCGGTAGGGGGTTTTGCGGGTCGTTTAGCGGCATGCCGCTCAGAACTTTTCCGGCATGGCGGAAAGCGCATGTCCGCGAGGTCGGAATGGGCTGAAAATAGCGGTCTCACGCCAGGGCGGTGTCGTACTTTCCGCCATGCCAGAATTTACCGGTACTTACCTCCTAGCTCGGAATGACCCCCAGTCTCTTTCTCTGCTCCAAGAAGACAGCTCACATTGAGGATTGCATCTCTGGAGCCTTCAGCAACGTGGCTGAACTCTTCAAAATCTAGCCTATCCATCTGCAGTCTCCACCTCACCTCTTCCTCTCAGGCCCTCTGTACTGCACTGGCCACCCATTTCACCGCTAAAATTCTGACATTCGGACATCGCTCTCTTTGTCCCCTTTCTCCATTTTTCCCTGTCCTCCTGGCTTACTGGGCTTCTCTTCCACTCCCTCCACCTTATCACCAATCACAACAGGGGAGATCTCTAGAGTACTCCGCTCTATGAAGGTCTCATCCAAACAGGGGTCTCCCTGTTCTTCCAGAACCATTAAGGACAACATCTCCTCCCTGGTTCTGGCTCTTGCTTACTTTTGTAACCACTACCTAGCATCGGTCCTTCCCCCTCTTCTCTCAAGCACTCCCTTGTGCACTCTCTCCTAAAAAAGCATTCAGCCGACCCCTCGTGTCTGGCCAACTACCACCCTATCTCTACTACACCCTTCCTTGGGAAACTCACAGAGAAGTTGGTCATCCTCGAATTGACCCAACAAACTGAGCTTGTTGGTTGTCTACACGACCATCAATCTGGATTCAGAGCATCCAGGGGCACATACACTGCTCTCCTGAACACCCAGGAAGAACTGGTCGCACCTGTTGACTCTAACTCTCCTGCTGTTCTGCTGTCTCTTTCCCCTCGGCCTCTCGTCCGCCTTTGACATGGTCAACCATTCTGTCCTCATAAAGTGACTCCAACATAATCTTGACATCTCAGGCCGGGCGCTGGATTGGTTGACCTCCTTCCTCACTGACCGCCAATTCCCATGTGCTTCTGGGCTCCTTCTCCTCTTCCACCACTCTCTATATATTTGTTGTTTCCCAGGGCCCAATCCTCTTACCTTGGCTTTTCAACATCTACGTTGCACCTCTTGCTCACTTGATATCCGCCTTCTCTCCTCATTTCCAGTGTTACACAGATGACACACAACTCTTCTTCAATCTCCCTCCCCTCTTCCTCCTCCTCTTCCTCCTCTTTCATCCCTGACTGCTTTCTGCTGCTCAGACTCGGTGTACATCCACTGATCTCTGTCTTAATGCCAGTAAGACCAGATCCTTCCTATCGGGACGCCTGATCCCCGTTTTGCTTCTGCACTCGGCCCATTCTCCATGGGCTCACCTCTCTCTTCTTCCACTGAGACCTGAAACCTTGGGGTGATCTTCGACTACTCCCTCTCCTTTGCTCTTCATATCTTAGACCTTGCCAAGAAGGCCCACTATCAACTTCCCCTATTTAGGGACTTTCTCCCTCTCCTCACATTCCCCAGAAGCTCAATGTCTCTAGAGCTCTGGTTCTCTCCAAGCTAGAATATTGTCACAGCCTCTTCCTCAATCTGCCTATTTTTTCACTCTGTCTACTTCAACCAATCCAGAATAGGGCTGCACATCTTATTCTTGGCCTCAAGCACCGGGACATATCTCGCCAGCTCTAAAATCTCTGCATCATCCACAAGGCAGTCTTGGGCCTGGGGCCACACTATCTGTAACACTCTCTCACTAGATACTCTCCATCTAGATCCCTTTAATCTTCTGAATCCAACTCTCTGCTGATTAAATGTTTCTCCAAGCAGGGAGCTGGGATTAGATCTCTCTCCTCCGCTGGCTCCCTCCTATGGAAAAGCCTCCCTCTCTCTCTGTCTTGAACCAGACCACCTCAAGTTCCGCAAACAACTCAAGACCTTTCTCTTCTTGACTGCCGCTGAGATTGGTCGCTTGGTCTCTCAAGGATCCAATAGGTTCATGACCTTCTTCCCAATTGCCACCCAGCACCCCCCCTGCACTCCCATCTGTGACCAATCCTGCCTATCCGGTGGGTACCTCTGCTCTTCACTTACCTGTTGGGCAATAGACCCCCCTTTTCACTTGGGATGTGTCTGCCCATGCACTTTCCTGTTGCCCCCACCCCCCCTTAGGGCACCTCTGGCACTTCCTCCCCTAGGGGACCTTAATAGCATTTACCCCACCTCCCCTTTTTCCTCTTTTTTTGCACTGCGCTTGCACTCTCCGAATGTCACAAGGCCCAGTAGGACCACTGTTACTTCTATTTATTCATTGTCAATGTCATAGTTTATTTGTTCCCTTCCCCTGTGCCTTGTGACCCTTTGAAACACGGTCTTGTTGTATAAACTCCTTATCAATATCTAATAAATGAAGAGCTAAAATTGTCTACTTACCAGGGTTTTACAGACTGTGGCGTCTGACCTGACCCTTCCACTCCCACATCCTCCAAGCCTGCCATGTGGATAATGCTGCTCACCATCTCCTTCGAAGGTGTTGCAGGGGGTCCACTGTCCCTCCTTCAGTAGCAGCTGTCTCCTCATGGTGGTGGGCTGTTAGGGTGCAGACCCAATCTTTCAGGTAATTCCACCTTTTTCTTAAGTCTTCATAGTCCTGGGGAACTAACCTCACAGGTGCCGATTTAATGTGTGTTAATACAAAGATAATGTTTCCCCTGGTTGATGCTCTTTTAGTTCTGTTCCTCATATTGCACATCTCCATGAGCCACCACCTGTTCTGTCAGCGCAGTGAACTCTGCCTCTGTGAATTTCAACTTTCTAAGACCTTGCTTTCATATTTGCTTCCTGATATGTTGTGTCACTTAACTCTGGGTGGTAGGTGTAAACGGGTGATTAAAAATGAATAGACTTGTTAAAGCTGGCTGCCAAGCAGCTTCAATGCAATTGGTAACACTATTTCCCCCAAACAGTAATTCTGCTGATTTTTGGCTGAATTACTGTTCTGTAATTCAGTAATGGCAGGCAGGCGGCAACGTTAATTCTGCCAAAAAGTGGTGGAAATAGCACTCAATACAGTATTTTGGCATTAATTGCTCCAGACGGAATTAATGTTATTGCTTGTCTTAGTGAGTAACATTTCTCACCTGTGCAATATTGAACTGGGGGAGGGGCAGAAGCTATGGATGATACATTCATCTGTCTCTCAACATGTCTGTTACCAAAAGTAGGGCAGAATTCCCATTTATGTTCTTTTCATAGGATTATTATTCTCCTCAATATAGACATCAAACAGTATGCAAGAATTTTGGCCATTAGCCTAGAGGCCATAAACGTGACCTTAGTAGCAGATTTATTCCAGAAAGGCAGGCTGTGTACAATGTTCCTTAAATATTTGAAAACAAAATCCCTTGTTATGAGCTCATGTCACTAGCGAAAGTGTAGGTAAATTCACAATATTTGGCATCCACCCGTTTGTATTAACACATTTAGTGTATGATTCTTTGTGACATCGATATTCTGGTGTCTGAGTAAACAGGTTAGTTCATATACATAAAATGAACTGTTTGGCAAGTGCGTCAAATATGCCAACTCTATGGCCATACGTTTTGCCTGCTGGGCTTTTTCAAGGTGCATTTCATGAGTTACATAGTTTGTGAATCGTTAACATAAACTATAATGTTCTCTACAGCTCACATTTTGTTGATCAGATAGCAGCCTCCAAGGTTAAAGAGAGGAGATGCATGCAAGGTGAGGAAATGGGTAATCCTACATTTACATAAATAATAACCAAAATAATCCAAATTCACCTTGTGGCGAAAAGGAAATACAATAAAAAATAATAAAGACAAAATCAAAACATATGTTAGCAAACCTAACATTAAAAACATTAATGAAAGAATAAGAACGGTTGAAAACGTCAACAGGTATTAGCATATTAAGTCAATATTTTCACTCTCAAAACGGGAATGACACAGAGAGGTCATTTGAGGATTCTTAGGGGGTCGCAACTGTATACACTGGAAACCTCTGTATGATGCCTGGCACTGCTTCTGCGACCCATGGGGGCCAGCTAGGATTTCAAAAAGAAATCATTTCTTTTTGCTGTCAATCTGACTTCAAAAGGAAAATATTTCCGTTTTTGTTTTCCACAACAGAAATAATTTCATTTTGAAGTCAGTCAGAGTGACTTCAAAAGAAATTATTTCTTTTTCAAATCTGAGCCCCTCCCCCTCCCGCAAGGCATGGATGGCTCAGGCTCCTGTACTCTGCTGCACATGACAGGAACCAGGTTCGGTTCCTTGCATGCATGCTGGAGCATTATTATTATTATTATTATTATTATGATGATGTTATTTATTGAGCGCGTACCTAGATTCGAGAAGCAAAAGGGCGCTTTACAGAGGTATACTATACAGAAACACAATGGAGCACTTTTACGACATTACAGATGCATAACCGAGCGCTTTTCAGCGGCAACTCTATATATATTAAATGGCCGGTCTGATACAGAGGGCCACAGACAAGGGGTACAGCTGTACAGGGTGGCAGGGAGGAGAGGGCCTGACAGTGTCTAGTGCGTCAGATGTCACTGGGGCGTGATGGCATAGGTGTTGAAGAGGAGAGACTCTGTGAAGAGATGGGTCTTGTTTTATTTTCTGAATTGTAGGAGCGTTGGGGTGAGTCTGATGGTGACTGGGAGGAGGTTCCATAGTCTTTGGGCATAGGCAGAGAAGGCTTGTGTTATTGTCCTTTCCTTTTTGCAGGATTTCAAGTCTGTACGTGTCCTGTATTATGGTGGAGCGCTGTCCGCCAAAGATGCAGAGTTTCATTGCGAGGTAGCTGGGTGACTTGAGGGAGACTGCTTTATAGATGTTGCAGCAAGAGTTGAAGGTGATTTGTGCGTGCAGTAGGATCCAGTGAAGGTCGATGAGGTCCGGGGTGATGTGGTCATGTCTGCGTAGACCCTTGATGAGGCGAGCATTTAGGACAGTTCTCAGGGGCACAAGGGAGGATGACAGGATGCCTTCAAGGAAGGCATTGCCCGCATACAGGTGGGATGGGATCAATGCTTAAACCAGTACTTGAAGGTGGATCTAAAGCTGTCCAGAGGGAGGAAGGGCTTGACTTTTTGCAGGCGGGAGAGCTGATACCAAGCTGTCTGAGTTCATAGGGTGACCAGGTGACCAGTGCACAGACCAGTCAGGTGCTTCAGCAGGGGAGAAGCAGAGGTGAACAGGAAGGTCTTGAGTTGCATCCGGAACTGGAGGTGGTTCTGCTCAAGTTTCAGAAAGGCAGGGAGGCTTCTCCAGAGGGAGGCCCCAGCCGAGGAGATAGATCTGCCCTCAACCCTCTGCTTTGTGAAGTGTCTGACCCTCAGAGAGTTGGAGGCAGATGAGCGGAGTGCTCTAGAAGGAAGATGTTTTGGAAGAGAAAGTTGGAGGTAGAGCGGTGCCAGGCCCCAGAACGCATTGTGGAGGATGCAGAGGATCTTGAAGTTGATCCTTGCAGCCACGGGGAGGCAGTGAAGAGATTTCAGAGCTGGAGCAATATGATCCCTGGGCTTGAGGCCAAGGTCAAGTCTCACAGTCTTGTTCTGGATAAGTTGTAAAGGTTGACGAGTAGAGGCAGGAACATTTAGAAAAAGGCTGTTGCACTAAACCAGCCTAGTGATGACCAGAGCTCTGGAAACAGTGAGTTTCTGGGGGAAAGTGAGAAAAGGAAGAGTAACTCTGAAGAGGTAAAACTGATAGTTTGACTTCTTAGAGACCTGAGAGATGTGAGGGTAGAAGCAGAGGGTGGAGCCTCACAGGAAGGAGCAGGAAGAGGGCCCAGAGTGTGCAGCCAGAAAGAGAGAGGAAAGGAGGAATCGGGTGTCCCAATGAGGAGGATCTCACTCTTACTGGCATTAAGGCAGCGATCACTGGTGGCACACCATTCCTGAATTGTGGCCAGGCAGTCTGGTATGAGCGAAGAAGCAGAAGTGGTTGAGGGGAGTCTGAAAAAGAGCTGAGTGGCATTTGTATAACATTGAAAATTGGAGCCGAAAGTAGTGATGCAGTGGGAAAGAGGTGCTAGGTAGTGGTTGAAGAGCCAGGGAGAGAGATTAGACCCCTCGGGAACATCACAAGTAGAGAGAGAGCTAGAAGAGAGGAAAGACCCCAGTTGGACCTGAGAGGGTCGATCGGTGAGAAAGGAAGTCATCCAGGCCAGGGCCTGATCAGTAATACCAACGTTGTCACTGAGACGATTGATCAGGATGGCATGCTTGACTGTGTCAAAAGCAGAGGATAGATCGAAGAGAATGATGACAGAAGGGAGATTAGAGTCAAGATTGGCGAGCAAGTCTTCACGGGTGTTCAGGAGAGCAGTTGCCGTGCTTCTGGCAGCTCTGAAGCCAGACTGGTGGTCATGGAGGCAACCAACAGATTCAGTATGTAGAGTAAGCTGGGAGATGGCCAGATTTTCCAAGCGTTTGCCCAGGAAAGGAGTAATGGAGATGGGGCGATAGTTAGCCAGAGAGGAAGGATCGGCCGAGTGCTTCTTTAGAAGGGGGTGCACAAGAGAGTGCTGAAGGGGGAGAGGAACGTTCCAGCGGCAAAGGAATGATTGCAGAAATCAGCCAAGGCTGAAGCAAGCGTGTCGATGTGGTCCTTGATTTTCTGGATGAGCAGGGGAGAACCTGCTTTGACGAGACATTCATAATTCATAGATCAGACTTGTCTAGAAACATTGTCAGAGGTGAATAGGTGAAAGAAGGAGAAAGGAGGAGAGATGGCCTCAGATGGGCCAGGAGTGTTAGAGGAGGAGGAAGAGGAGAGAGAGGAAGAGAGGGTGGACAGGATGCCCTGAGTTTTAGCAGTGAAAGGAGAGGCCAAGTCAGTGCAGAGGGCCTGGGAGGCAACAGGTGAGGTAGAGAGTGCAGCAGGATTGGCCAGCTTCTTGCAGATTTTGAAATGTTCATCCAAATTGTTAGATGCCGCAGAGATGCAGGCTTGGATGTAGGATCTCATCTTAGCAAGGACAGACATTCTCTACTGCCTTTGGAATGCGCCCAATGTCTTCCACTTTCTCTCTTCCTCTCTGCCACCTGCCACCTGTGCCTCTCAGGCACAGTCAGAATTGTACCAAGAGTTGCACTTGGATTTGGGCTTCAAGTGGATCCTCATGACTGTGGCAAGAATATCCAGATTGTTAGAGATAGAGAGATGAAGGTTTGCGAGGGCTGTGCCAGGGTGTGAGTAAGCCAAAGGTGCAGGAGGTGGAGAGAAAGTAGCGGCAAAAGCGTCAACTGACAAACGCTTCAAGGGTCGGATGACTGAGAAGATAGGTGGCAGTGCTGGAGTTGGGTTGGACTGCGGGGAAGAGAGAGAGGTGAGAAGAAAGTTAAAAGTGATCAGTTCAAGAGAGAGAAGTGGTGAGAGGGTTAGTGAAAGGGAGGTCTGAGGAGATCAGCATATCAAGGGTGTGCCATGCAGGGTGATTCGGGCCAGAGGGAGGAATAGAGAGAGAGAGAGAGAGAGAGAATCACAGAAGTTGCGAAAGAGTGCTGAGAAGAGCTGGTAGCATCCAGGTGGATGTTCAAGTCTCTGAGGAGGAGAAGTTGAGAGGTAGAGGCAAGGAGCGAGGAGGAAAGGTCAGCCCAGTCAGAGAGGAAGAGGGCGACCTGGCCAGGCGGCCTGTAGATAGTGGCCACAGTGAGAGAGAGGTCAAGAGAGATAGACAGCCTGCAGACTAGACATTCAAAGGAGGAGTAGTGCTGCTTTAGACGGATAGAAGCAGGGATCCACTTGGGACAAATCAAGGCCACACCCCCACTGGGACGGTTGGTTCTGGGTTCAGAGAGGATCTTGTAGCCATCGGGAAGGAGAGTGTTGTAACTCGTGACAGAGCTGGCCGTGAACCAAGTCTCGGTGAGACCGAGTACATCCAAATCAATCTATTCCAGGAGATGGCAGATGTCAGAGGAGTGTTTGAAAGCTGAACGAGAGTTGGGAGTAGCGATCTGGAGCAGGTTGCCACATTTGAAGAACATCCGAAGAGGGTCACAGGCCATAGGTACACCCTGCGGAAGTGTTGGAGGTGGCCTAGGATGGGCAGAGGAGGAAGCAAGAGAAAGCAGTGTAGTCATAAAAGGAGAAGAGAGTGCCAAAGAGGTTGCAGAGGAAGGAGGCAGGAGAGGAGCCAGAGAGGGGTAAGAAGGGATAGCAGGAGAGGAAAGGAAGTTGATAAGGTGCTGGAAGTGTCTATCAAAGAGGAGGAGCTTCAAGCATGCACCGGACATCCAAGACTGGATCAGCAAAGTTTTGGGCCTGTGGATGTCCTTGAAGGAGCTGATCTTGCTATGTATAGTGCTTTGGCAAAAGCGCTATATAAACAACAAATCATTCCATTTCATTATCATGAATCAAAGAATTAATGCTCCTGTCCATTGTGTGTGATTTGTATCTATTGGATATTTGGATACTGTAATATTGCAGCAACTGGCAATTTAGTTGCTATTATATGACAATACTTGACTGACCACATATGGAAGTTACAGGTCGTAAAATGCTTAAGTGGCATATATATGGCTGTACCTCGGCCTATGTTGATTCTATTGGATCTAAACCTATTATATCATAACCCCATACATGGCATATGAAGGCAGCACCCTTGTTAAAATGTGATTAGTATCTAAAATAGGTGTGTCTGCTTTAGTACCTATTTGGTATTTTAAAATGTTTACATTTCTGTTCTTTTTTTTTATGCCTGCAAGCCACGTCCGGTGATGTTGCCACGGTTAAACAGGAACTGATGCCATCCAGATCAAAGGTCAAGTGACATCACTTCCTGTGATGCCATCAGGTATGTGATGTCACATCCTCTACCACTGTCATTTTGGTGAACCAATGTCCCTGGAATGACATCAGTATTTCTGGTTGCGATATTGTCTCTTACAGCTAGATATTAGAGGAAATGTGACGATTAATAGTTTTTAGTAACTAATTGTGGCAATGTCAGCTACTATCAAATCAAACTTAAACCCTTTGTTGAACAAGTCTGGGTTTGACCTAGTACAGAACTGGACATTGGGCTATGGCAAAAGATTTGGTGTAGGGCGCACTACCGCTCTATATGCATGCAGATAATGGAACAAAATCTTAGTATGTTGTTCAGGTGGTACTGAACACCTAAGAGACAAAACAAAATGCACAAGGAGAATCAGGACTCCACATTCAGTGGTAGTTCCCCAAGTTAGGGAGGCTCTAGGATATGGTTATAGGCAAGATAAATATTATTAGTAGGATGCACCGAATAGTAAATTTACTATTCGGCCAAATAGCCAATAGCAGATGAAACTATTCAGCCGAAACCGAATAGTTACCGAATAGTAGGTTACTACTAGAAATGTGTCAAAATATGCATAACAAGCCAAAACTGTTGGCTTTGCCAATGCTTGTTTTAACAGTTCTTCAGTCAAGGGCATGCTTATAAATAGATCATAGCATAGATAACAAATGCACAATAAATAAATAAAATAAAGATTTCTTAGTTACTTCTTATGGCACATCACAAAATTCTTAGGACCCTATAAATATATGTTCCTTTGTTACTCATTAGAGCCCCCTTTAATTTCCAATATCACTTAAAGCACTGGAAAGTAAGGTATATTTGAAAGGTAGGAAGATATAGACAGTTTTTTCCACTAAATGTGGGCTGTCCATCTATATATTTCGCAAACACAAGTGCACCAGCAGGCAACAGATCTATGTCAATAACCAACATTCTCCAAATTGCAAAACGTTTGCACCAGTACAAGTGCCATTTTGTACAATACTAGCACAAGGGAATACATTGTCGTAGTGCAAACAATGTATTATTTGTATGCGTTTTTGCACCAGGACTCCTAAATGAAGGGCTATCTTACAGTATCTCAGAGAGGGGACAAAGCAACCCCACAAGATCACGGAACATATGACTCCTGACACTTTATTAAGTGCTGACAGAGGCCTTCGGACTTGTCTGCAGTCATCTTTTCAAAGTCACCTGTCAGCAATTGGCAGCCAGTCCCCTTGGGCTGTAACAAAAGGAGGTTACCTCCCCACTCTTAATCAGATGGACTGATCTCATTAGGAACTCTTTGTCCAGATGCACATTTAAGAGTAAGCTCACCAGACCCCACGCTGACTGTTTCCAGTAAGCAGTCTAGTCCTCCCAAAGAGAGCTTAGCAGGACATGTCACTTAGCAGGAAAAGCATTGCACAAGACCCCCAGGTTCCTACTGTTTTACAGAAGGTGAACCTTTTAAATAGACAATTGCACACTTCCCCGACCACATTCTTCGCCGGGCAAACCTTGATTTACTTTAACCTGAAGCTGCTTTATTTTTTTCTTTCCATGGTCGCAAACGCTGCTTAATTGCAAATTAAGCAATGTTTACTTTTACTTAGTTACACAATTTCATATGCAGTCATACTGACCCGCTCGGCCGTTTCACTAAAATTGTCTGTTTCTTTTTTTTTATATCAATAATCTAAAATGCAAACTGAATTCCAAAACGCTGCACTCCCACCAGAGTCCAGAAGAAAACATGTGCTTTCTTAACCACTTACGCTTAGGCGGGCGGAGCTAATGGCCTCTCTGATTCCTTTTGGCAGGCACTGCTGGGAAGCTCGGGTGTGGCTTACCAGAGGAAGCGGCCTCATTAGCAGGAAACAGGATCTGCCAGGTGTGACCTTTCGATAGAGCGCAAGTGCCAAGCAGCTACCTGGCGCTGCTTCCATCATCCATTGACGCGCCCAGTAGCCCCTCTCCTCTGTTCACCAAAAAACACTGTGATCGGGATCTGCAGGAGAGGTCATCTCTGTGCAATTGAAGCCCCCTGCCCCTTGATCCCAGTCAGATGTAAATGCTGGGGATATTGAAGCCCCCTGCCCCTTGATCCCACTCAGATGTAAATGCTGGGCTATTACCAGTGATGATTGATGTGTTTGTGCACCTCTCCAGCCTCCCTGGGGCTTCCTGCATCACCCGCCGTCCGCTCTCAGTCCTGCATCGTAATTCAGTGGCTGTACGTGTGTTTACTCGTGCCTGATTGTGGGCCTCTGTTCGCGTCTGTCTGAGCCTATTATATATAGCTTGTTTGCTGTGGTGGAACTTCGGCTTTGAGTAATAATTAATTAATTATTCGGCCAAATGCCGAATAGCTAATTTCAGCCGGAATTCGGCCGTATAATTACCTGAAGCTGAATTTCAGTACATCCATAATTATTAGCCCTCGAACACTCCCTTTGGACATGAAAGTATGCCTACCGAGTATGCAATGAAAGACATCTTGTTGGTAAAGAAAACAATCTGACATTTTATATACAAGGGACAGCTATTAGCAAGAACATTACTAATTAGTGGTCCTTGGAAAAATGAAATGGTCCTGGACACATCTGAATGATATACCACCAATAATGTTATCATTGCATGGGGAGCTTTCAGTGTTCATTGTAAAATGGAATCCATTTCTGGATTATATGGCGCTTCACAATACAGATGTCATTGACTAGTGAAGACAATTTAGGTCTTCAAACTGTAGATGAACGATGTCTATATGTGATCTTGAGAGATTTTTGGATCTGTTGGTTCTTTATAATCCTCAGGATATTCTGTTGTCCTTAAATAACTAAGTCTTACTGTGAACTGTGCAATGGATAAGGATGTGGGGAGTGGGATGTTAGATGTTGTTTTCGATACTTTAGATTACTGTTAATGATTTTGTTCAGTGTCAATTTATTGTAGCTCTATAAAAATAAAAGATGTTAAACATATACCAATTAACCCTTTGTTTTAACACACTGAGTACAATTTCAATAAAAAAATAAAAAAAAATATACCAATTAACAGTCACTCAATCCAAGCATAGAGTGCCATTCATGAAATGCAATTTATAGCATGCACAGAAACATTGCCTAATGCAATATCTTGTCAGTGTATTCAAACAGCAGCTTAGACGAAGTACATTTTAAAAAACAACAATAATGTCCAGAGTCCATAATGCTATTGGATTAAAAAGAGCACCACAAATTCCATTTACCATATAGTTCCAGTGCCATCATTGAAGTCCTCTTTTCTTGCTGCAGTTTGTAATGTGTATGTTCCTTTATAATTCTTTCATAAGCCTAAAATAATCTAGTTGCACAAGGATTTGCATACATAGTACCTGGGATTGACATTTTTACATCTCTCTTTTTTCATTGAGGGAATCAGTCACTAGTCAGATCTCAACGCTTGGCACCAATATATCTTCAATACTGGTTGTATTCAGCCTTTTGAAATGCTGGTTATCATGTCAACACTAAATGAATCCTGCCTGAAACTTGAGAAAAACATCTCTGGTTCCGGAAGCATCTCAAGACCTTCCTCTTTGCCTCTGCCTTTGCCTCCCTTCTCCCCTGTTGATCTGTTTCTTCTCTTGACATTGTGCAACTGGCCATCCACCGTCATTCGGGCCCAGGTATCTGCTCACCCTGCCAACTTCCTGCACTGCCTCCAGGCCGCCCTTTGCACTAGGGTTCTGTATCTGTACCCATACAGCCCCCCCCACTTTTCTTCTGCACTTCTCAGATATACCTTTCTGACTGACTTTCAGCTGCCACTTGCTGACTGCACTACCATGGTTTATCACCCTTATTTATTATTTATTTTATTTAATATTTATATATGTTTTCTCTCCTCTGCCTCGCACTTTCCACTCCCTCACTATCAATTCACTTTCCCCCATTTACCTTTTTCCATGCACTTGCGCTTTCTTAAATGTCACCAGGCCTAGTAAGATCGCTGTTTTTCTTTTTTTCTCCCTTGTTCCCCTCCCGTTTGCCTGGTCGCGCTCTGAAAGACTTGTGTACGAGCACGATATAAATAAAATATTCTCCCTTGTTCCCCTCCCGTTTGCCTGGTCGCGCTCTGAAAGACTTGTGTACGAGCACGATATAAATAAAATATAATTTCATTTAATTTCATTTACAGAGGTCAATTCAACATTACATGCAGGGATTTGCCATATAAGATCCACTGCAACCAATATACTAGCAGATGAGTTCTATCGGGGACGTCGAAATTGCATTAAGGAAAAGCAATTTGATAAAGAATGTGAACTACTCACTGAAAGAGAGATTTCAGGAGAGAGTGGCCGTCTGAAATTTTAAAGAGATTACATGACAGGACCAGAACATTAGACAGAGCTAACATGTTAAAAGTTACCACCAACAAAGCAAAGAGCAGAAATGCAACCATTGACATCATTACACAATACTCAAAGAATGGACACAATCTTTATAAAATAGTGAAAACAACACTGGTACATCTTATGTATGGATTCCAACCTCAAACAGTATATAAAACACAAGCCAAAATGTGTATTCACACAAGCACTAACCATTAGAAACAAACTATGTCCAACATTTCCTGACACTAGCAGCCATGAAACGAGCAGCAGTTATTTGCTGTGGATTTTAACAGGTTTTCACAAATGCGGCACCTGCAGCATGTGCTGGTATGCACATGCAGAGTGTGATACATTCTCTCAGGAAGATGGCCTGATCATTAAGATTTAATATTTCATTAACTGCAAGACAACATTCGTGGTATATGTGTGCAAGAAACTGTATACAGGGAGCACCATAAAACAGTTGTGATTCAGAATCAGAGAGCATCTGATAAGTCTCAGTAGACAAAACCTGAGCTACCATTGGCTGTACATTGGCAGACATGTTACCAGATGCAAGATAAGTTAGATCTCAGGTTCATAGGACTAATGCAGTCCAAACATGAAAAAAAAACGTAACCTCAGGCGTATGGAATCCAAATGCATATGCAATCTATGCTGTACCACAATGGACCAGAATACCGAACATGAGATACATGTGTTTTTGTGAAATCCAACTACTATGATGACTTGCAGCAGCTAAGATGTCAATTGCATGCTAAAATGTGTGACTGTCATAAAATCAAGCATGTAATAACATTCTTCCTGAGCTGTGTGCTGAATTCTGAAAGTCCATCACATTATTTATGCAATTTGATGTTTACCTCATGGCTGATTGCTGAATAGTCTATTATGATAGCTGCACTATATAGAAGTTACCATCAACACGATTACTCATGCATAACTTACAATGGGCCTCATTACGAGGTGGGCGGTAAGGGATTACCGGCACCGGTAAGGGCACAGGTGCCGGTAATCCCTTACCGCCCTACTACGAGTTCCCTTTGCAGGTTCTTCAAATGGACAATTATAGAAAGAGTCACACCACCTGTAAGGGGAGGCAATTTCCACAACATCCTCTTTAGACGTGAACAACAATGGATCTTTAAACGTGCTCCAAAGGCTTGAACGAAAACATCCAGTGGCATGACTTAGCTGTGCTCACTTAGTTCCCTTGGATGCCTTTTTGGTCCTACCATCACCCACCCGTCTCAGCTCTTTCACTCCCTGCTGAGCCATTCACATTTTGTCCATCCTGGGGCCCGCCCCCCCATCAGGGTATTTTTCCTCTGCTGGTCTGCCTCTGTGGGTGCCACCCAGTGAGGAGTCACAACGTGGCTTCAACCATTGCACCGTTTTTCTCTTTTCCTTTCTCCACCCCCCATCTTTTTTCCTTTTTTCCTTTTCACACCCCCCCCCCTGTTTTCTAAACCCCCTCCCTTCCAACCTCCCCTTTCCTCCCCCCTTCATGTTGGCTACATGCAACCTGTCTGGCCTCATTCACCCCACATGGGACTGGCCACACACAGATGCTTCCAACATCCCTGCAGCTGCTTGCTACCATTATCAACCCTGCTTCAAGCATCAGCTGGCTTCATGCGCTTCTTACATCTCTTTAGAAGCGATTGGGCACACAGCGCGAGCAAAGGTACACACCGCTCCCTGCATACGTTGCCTAGACGCCCACCTATGTCACACCGACGCTAGGTGGGCGCGTGCTTCTGAGTTGTTTCTAGAGGCGTTCGGGCTCACCTCACGATCACACTCACGAAACAGACGCTCACCACGAAGGCACACTGCTGCAACTACGACCAGGTATTTACATGGCACCCGCTCCTCCCTTTGCCTTGATACCTCTCAGATGTCCAAAGCCTCAGCCTCTGAGACACCTTCTTGTCTGCCTTTTTACAGAGTTGCCTGCCAGCCATCGAACAGACCTCCTCCAGCACACCAATGGTGTACAGAGGTAAGAGGCGTTTTGGGAAACCATGTTTTGGGCCAGCACAACATGTACCTTCAAGGGAGTATGGTCCCTGCACCTCCTTAGATTTTTTTCTCTTTCCCCCCCACCCTCGCTCCCATTGATGAGTCAGGTTTCACCAGTGACCTGGCACTCCTTTAGTCTCCTGTAAACATAGCTGACCATTCATTTGACATAAAGTATCTCATACTCTAGTAGAGGTTTTAGGAATGTCCCTTCTTTATAAAAGCTAGATCTTCCATACCCCCCCATTGACATGATGATGTTTTGCCATGTTTCCCCCCCCCCCTTCTGTGTCCCTGCAGGAGATGCCTGACCAAGTTCAGCAAATCTGAACTTTTGGATTCGGTCTGTACATGGAATCACGGTCCTGAAGAAGATGGCTTCAACTTTGCATGCCATTGAAACCGGTCGACCCCAGAGGTCATGAGGGCTCTCATGACCCACAACAAATATCTCAAATAAAAGAAAAAGATATTGTGACCTAAAATTGCTCTTGCGCACACTCACATGGATAGAGTGTGAACTTTTTTATAAGAGACTTTCTCCCCCGCCACGGCCCCTTGGCCTGTTTTATATGATTATCTTTTATCATGCCTGCCCCTGGCTTTTCCAAACTTTGAACTACGAGTATTGACGATTCTTTGTGGCCTCTGGGAATGATTAAAATTGACACTTGAAAAGGAATACGAGCAGTTGACCTGATCCCAGGTCATTTCAACACCATCGAGGCAGCCACAGAATCTAATCCACAGTTCTGGACATTGCTGAATTAACCAAAGTCGAATTGCCTATACCCCTCACAAACCCCTCCCCCTCGTTCTTGAGTTTGAGCAGCTGCAATACCAGCTTTTTTGTTTCACTGAAACCAATGAATTGCTCCTTTTCCTACAAAACCGTTGTTTTTTGTGCTATCGTATCCACAACACCTCCATTCTGGATTACCACAGTCTATTGGCACCTAAAGATAACAGTCAACTTTTGCATTACAAACCAAAATGGGATAACCCCACACTTTATAAATATGTAGGAACAACTACAGATTTGCGTAAGGAACGACACAGGTGCTATTTACAACAAGCTCAGTAGAGATAGAACACTGTTATGACCATAACGCACAAGAGACGTCACGCCGACATACAAGCATATAAATAAACAAACAGCATGGCACCCGAATGCTCAACCACTCACGAGGTGCCGGGGAACATTCCCATTGTCAGGAGAGTTTCCTAATAAGGTAGAAACAAGGCCTTGTATCTCAACCCTTTTAAGAACAGACATTCAACTATTTGCACAATGCAAGTGGCACTCTGCCATGATCAAGTAAGGTAGAGTTCGCGTTAAGTAAAGATTGCCTCACCAGGCACACTTTCTTCTATCTACTTGTTAACTCAGGCAGAGACAATGTAAAACAGAGGTTGGAACCAAGATACACCATATGGGTGTTCTGTTATTGGTATCTGCTAGCAGGAAGCAACTGCAACCAAATCAGACCAAGTGCAATGGTCTATAGATAAGCAGGGCAGGCACTGTACCATGGTACACAGGGATACAGAACGTATGGGTTCTGTTTTTGGCAGGAATAAATTAGGTCCTATATTAAGATGCCAGGTAACCACTTGCATAAAGGACAACAAAATATAAGAGACCTGAGAAGACATACTACCTGACAATAGTATACAGTATTCACTTTGAAGAACTAAGTTGCAATTATAGGGTAAGTGACTAGTCACAACACCGTCCATTGGCGAATGTTATCGACCCACACTTTTAATCTTCCCATCTCCTTATATTGTCATACAGCGAACCCAAGATCTATTCCTGTGGTGAGTCTGCATGTTCAACCCAATTACCTATGGAAATCATAGTAGTATGAGCATAGAGTAACATTACATGGACACCACGTTAACCTGCAATTGCCTGTCACAAAAATCACTTTCAACACGAGTTTCTGATAAATTATATGGGAACACCTAATGCCTAGGCATGAATAGACAATAATCACATAGAATGGGGAAAATTGTAGAGTGTGCCGCGTTACTGTCACAAGGAATCTTCCAATGCGGGATAGGAACCACTTCTAGCACCAGCTGGGACCTAAGCATACAACCTAAAATGTATTCAATGTTAAACAATCTGGGATAGCCTAATTAATATATGCTCGTTCTGTGTTCCATGTTTTCTGTTTGTTTGATTGTAATATGTCACCTGCTTGCCCCAAATTTACGAATATGTTATGTAATTACATTTTTTGTAGGGAATACTTATTTTGATGATCCTTTCTTTTAATCATTTATGTTTAAACTGTCAAATCAAAACAACCATAAACAAAGCCTTTATGTCGACCCCAATTGATACTCCCGTATTTCTAATCTATGACTTAGTGTTTTTGCTTGCACAAAATATATATGTATTCATGTACATTTGATAAAAACGACAAATCTTATATAGACATATATTTCCAACAGACCAATGTTTAGTCATTCAAGCATATTATAATGACAAACTTTGCTATCTTATTTGTTTTACAAACATAAAACAAAAATACAATCGTTATTCGTTGGGCTCTATATCTCTCATAGATCCAAATTCTAATAGATAATCAATGAACCCAAAACCCAGATATTTTCCAAAGTTATTTTAGCTCCTTATTTTCGCTAGACCTGCACTTTGTTTGCTGTGTCGTTGATGTTTCCAAGAAAAAAGTCGATATGGTGTGTTTCTGCCGACTTGTAAACCATAGATGTGGCTCTAAAGTTTTGCCGTCTTCGTCAGGTCATGACAGATTTCTTTCAGTTCCAACAATGCATGTTCTGTGTCTGAAGTAGTAGCCAGACAAATAAACCAGGAGTGCAATGGGCCCACTCAGATTAATTATGGATATGGTCATCAGTCATCCAAGCCTGCGAATGCGGATGCAGTTCAGTCCATTGATTGGCTGTTCTTTCTGAATCAGGTTGTTGCTGTATCACTAGCATAAGCTTCCCATTACGTGATACCTTAATGGAGCCATGTAGTGGTCCGTGTTCACTCTGTACCCATCAGTATAAGACAACAAATAAGAAAGCAATGTTTGTCATTGTACTATATAGGATCAATCATTGTACTATATAGGCTCAATCAGTATCCCAGTACTAGACACAGTAAAAACACTAGGCGTCTACTTAGACTCCAACCTATCCATGACCAGACAAGCAAACGCCATCGCCGCCTCTGCTCCTTACCATGCAAAACTCCTTAACGCAATCAGACCTTATCTGTCAAAAGAAACATGTACTAACATAGCCAGGGCCATAACTTGCTCGGGGCTTGATTACTGCAATATTCTCTTCCTAGGGACCTCCAACAAAAACCTTGAGAAGCTCCAAGTAATACAGATCAGTGCCCTGCGTGCTGCACAAGGCATTGCCAAGAGAGAGCACATCACCGCTGCCAGAAAAGCATCCCACTGGCTCCCCATAAAGGAAAGGATCTTCTTCAAAGCGCTAAGCATCACCCACAAATGTGTCAATCTTGCCGCCCCAATGTACCTTTCCCAGAGGATCCACCCGGTCTCCTCCGCAAGACCCACTAGGTCACCCTATGCCAGCATGCTCTCAGTACCCAGGGTAAAAAGAGCCAGAGCAGGGGGCTCCAGCTTCCCGTACCTCGCTGCCGTACACTGGAACACCCTCCCTAGCACCCTGTGCTCTGAACCCTCACTGGCCGCCTTTCGGAAAGCCTTGAAAACGACCCTGTTCATCTAACAAATATATGGCCTAGCCCTCATGAATGTCATGTATAATGCATTACGTGGTATGACACCACCTATATCTGATCACAGGTCACTGCCTCACTGTAACCCAAGGCACAACCTGTACCCATTGTAACTAAGTTTTCCTTACAAGTAACAGTGCCACAATGCCCCTGTGCTGTCTGCGCGCTGTATAAATGTAATAAATAAATAAATAAATAAATAAATAAATACTATTTATTTATTAATATATTTGTAGAGTGCCACAGCCCGCAGACATCAGGGCGCTAACAAAGAAACGCAGACAACAGAAAGGGCAGACAAGACATTCTAAGTACTAGCGGTCAATTAGTGAGTAGGAGACTTGTCATTGTTTGCTTACTTGAACAGTACAGTTTTCAGATTTTTTTCTGAATTTAAGATAATTAGGTTTGCGTCTGAAGTGATGTGGGAGTTCGTTCCATTTGGCAGTAGCTCTGATAGGGAACGCCCGTCCCAGTCCATTGGATATTTTTGTGTGCCTAGCTTTGACTAGACCTTTGTTTTCAGATCTTAGAGTCTGACCAGGTACATTTCGGCTGATTTGCTTTTTAAGTTATTCTCGGGCAACTCCGGTAAGCAGTGGTGGACCAAAGACATTAACTGGAATGTAATTCGATCTTCAATGGATAACCATTGGAGGGCTTTTCTCTCCTTGGTGATATGTTCCCATTTTTGAATTTGCCAGTGATTGTCCTTATGGCGTTGTTATGAACAATTTGGCACTGTTTTATGCAATTATTGCTGGCCCCGAACAGTAGGGAATTCCCATAATCTTACCTGGAAATGATTATGGCTCTAGCAATAGTGGAGCTGTTTTGCTTGTTTAGGTGCTGTCTGATTTGTCTTAGCAGTTTTTGATAGTATTGGCAGATTTGTTTAAGATATGCAACGTGAGCGTCTGCTCTTAGAGAGGCCTGTAGATAGCCAACCAAGGGTCTTTACTTTGTCTGAGGCCTTCACTGTTAAGCTTTTGATTTTAATTGTCACATAAATTGGATCGAGTTTAGATCTTGCTTGTGGGGAGCCAAAGACCATAAACTCAGTTTTCCCTCCACTGAGGCACATCCAGTTGGTCTTCATCCATGCCTCAATGGAGTTGTAGATGAAATCGAGCTTGCCGTTGTCAATGGTGTGACAGACAGTCAGTTCCATCACCAGCTGTGTGTCATCTGCAAATTTTGTAAAAAATATTCCAATGTTGGTAAGGAGGGTGCAGAGACACTGCATGCATATGTTAAATAGAAGGGGCGAGAAACTGACTCCCTGTGGCACACATGTATAAAACAGGACAGAAGAATGGGCCCCCTAGTTAGAAAAAACTAGCTCCACAGTCAGGGGTAGACCCAATTATATAATTACACAAAGGAGAAAGATTTGATACAATTAATACATCAATAGCTCATTGGCCCAAAAAAAAGGGTAGATTTTTCTGACGCAGAAAGCCCTGAAAAAATGGATGCCCTGCACACCTCAATTTTAATTATAATCATCAATTTAATTTATTCAAAAGATTGTTTCTTAAAAATATCTTCATCATAAAAGGTTTTTTACATTTTTAAAACACATCCCACACATTGACTCTTGAAAAACATACAGTAGAAGGAAATGGAAAATGCCTGTGTTAATCATAAATTCATCACATAAAACATATTACAACATACAAACAAGACCAAAAATAAGACATAAGATTCTCAACATGTATCTCTGAAAACTATATCCCAACATGTTTCTGTTCTTATTGTCATGAATGACAGAACATTCTTCGGGGGAAGTCTTTAGAATGTGGATTCCTTCTACACCAATAGTTCAAGGTCAAAAAGAACTTCATGAAAGAGATGTCACTAAAACCTATAAATGGGTATGAATCCCCTGCAACTTTCTTCTTTGCCGTTAGTTGCCGTCATTTCAATTGTATACCTCCAAACATAGAGTACACAACGTACCATTTAAGTGCACTAATCATCTCTTATTTCAGTCAGTTATTCTTTTCCACTAGAGACACAAGCCCAACCATCATTGCAACATTATCGTCATCCCCCTCAGGCCATGTTGCCTGACAAATGAGCACAAGTTACAAGAACACTTAGAGCAACATGGTCTCAGGTGACCACCACCTTCCTTGCTTTGAACCTAAGCAGGGCCAGTCCCGGTTACTGCATGAATGGGAGACAGTCTGCAGTACTGGATGCTGTGTGTTTTCTTAGTTTTAAATATCTCATAACACACTAAGAATAAAAATGGCATACACATTATTGTTTTCAAACATTGCTACTGTCAGTCCTTGAAAGTATTGCACTCCAAAGGGCAAGCTGCCATGGGGCTCACATGAAAAGAGCAGCTATCTCTGGGTAACGAGCTGCTAATACATGGAGAATTGCAAATCCAGCTTGGACGTGTGAGGTAAACTAGAATATCTTTTTTCTTATATATGCATATAATATGCCCCAATAAGCTCCCAGTGTCAGGTAAATCCCCTAAATATCGCAATTTTTGGGAAGGGGCACCCCCTTCTCTGTTAAATATTATAAAAACAACTGCACTGAATAACCCTAAACCATACAGGGATTGCGAGTCAATGCTTTGTGCCAAGTTGTTTTGGACCTTGTCCAAATCCGTCCAGTGGTTTGGGCTGTGAGCTTTGGCAAAAATTGACCTTGTTGGTCTATGGGAAAATAAATGGGAAGTAGGCTGCACTTTTCTTTTTGTTACGCTTAATAACGTTTTTATTTTTTAACAAATCTTTATGAAAGTTTTAAGTCGGGGGTGGTGGGTTCGGGTCTTTAATCACTTTCAAAATTTCGCCCAAAACCGGTACTCCAACCACATTGTATTAACGATAGAACTTTGAGGGGGTTCCTATGTGTCTCCAACTCACCTTAACTCACCTTAGCTATGCGCACTATAACATATATATATATTATATTTTTTTAATCAGGGCTAGTAAGGGAGATGACAGAGGTTGTGCCTGCAACACCTGGTGACCCCCAAACGACGACCATGTTTGTACTTCCAGCAAACAAACAATGGAGACTTTTCTCAAATGCGAGACTCAATATCAATTCAAGTGACCCCTGCTTAATTTAATTATTTTTTTCTATTCCTGAGGTGCATTAACAGAAATGATCTTCATACCTCCACGGTCACTATGCACAAGGTTTTGTCAATGCTGTCTGCAAAGTCATGTCTGGGAATGTATTAAAGCTCATCTATGCTTCTGCAGGCTTGCATCACACGATTTTAAAGTGGAAAGTGAATACGTCTTGGTCCATCAAATACAAAGCAGTCATGAGAAGGGGGTTTAAATATCATGCAGTGCTAGTGCCGTTTGGAATTTACTTTTTCAAAATGCATTTATTACTTAACTATTTATTTCACCAACACCAGACAGACGACTAATCCCAATAGATACACAGACAATTGCACAGACCTTCAACTCAGCGTACTTTGCTACCGTTAACAGACAGCACCCCAAACTCGGGCTACTCACACCCTGTACAGTGCTCTGCTGCTCGCGAGCTAGGTCCATACTTCAAACATTAAAATAAAATGTAAAACAAATAACAATATAACTGGATATTTAGATTTTCCAAGTCTATGAAAAAGATCATTTGTCTCCTATTGTCATGAAAGAACCTTTTAATTAACATATGCATTTACTACTTGATCCTCTGGCAAAAATCTCTGCAAAATTCTTTTTGTCAAGGCTGATTTAAAGAGTTGAAATTGGATAGTAGTCCATTTGACTCGATCTTGCTAAAACAGTTCTAAAGAATCTCCTGATGTACATAGTTTTTGTTGACTTGGAAACAGTTTTTGATACAGTATCTCACCCACAACTTGGATGTGCATTGAGAATCATCTTGTTTCTGTGCCTTTACTGCTAGCTGAAAAACACTTACCAAACAACTTTGCTATTGTCGCATATGGAGCTGGTGGTAAAACTACTAGTCCATTTGACATCACCCTCCTGTTTACAGATTATACTGAATTGATATCTGTAACTCACTGTGGCCTGAAATCCAGCAGCACATTTTTATGATAAATGTTTTGAAAAAGGCCTTAAAATACATATATCTAAGACCAAATCTATGCTCTGTCAGCCCATCCGGCAGGAACAATATAAAATACTTCTAACATGTGAAAGTATTGAAGTGGTTAACAAGAGATTATTTGGGAATCCTTATGAATTGTAAATTAAAAGAGTCAAGCAGTTGCAAAAGAATTCTTTGATTATAGCCAGAGGAGTGGGCGCTACACATTAGTTTAAAATGTGAAGGTTTTGCATTCAACCCCATGGTTCAAGTCTACAGAGCTCAAACTGTTTCTGCTGCATTTTGTGGCGTAGGAACTTGGGGGATAGCCAAGAAAAGAATTAAAGTACATTTCTGGAGCTTTTACTAGAGGCTCCCTAGCACACTGTCAGGTGTGGTATGATTAGAATTAGGTTACCAATTGTGACGTGTGGTCACAATTGTTAAACAACATATAGTGTTCTTTTTCCAATTCAAGTCTGGGTTGTGGCACTCCATGTATCTACTGAGAAGACATCTTGAGTCAACCTGGAGTACTAACTCTGCAATCATTCGGGTTGCTGCTGTTGAATCTGTTGGACAACTGTCAATTTCCAGAAACTGTACAACCAGAGCAGAGAAAACGTGAGAAACTTGCAGAAAATTGTCTCTGAAACAGGCAATGTGAAATAGTGCTCGAGGTATACTATCCAGTCAGTACTTGATATTGAAAAAACATCATAAATTTGAAGAATATATAAATCTTATTGGTTCTCGGCAGGCAAGGACCTTGTATGATAAAGGGACACTGGGTATTCCAACCCCTTTTGTAAAACTAGCTTAGAAGATGTGGCTCTCTTTTTTTTGCTGCTTGATTGTAAGTGGCCAAGAAATGTATGGTGATCCTGGTCTTGTTCATGTTTGGATCATGTCATGCAGAGCCACTTTGAAAAAGTGTAGAGTTACAGTACTCGCCATGTCATGCTCCTTTTAGGGGCATTGCATTTTAGAAACAAAACATATGCACAATCAGTTATGAAGTATGACAACGTTAAAACAGGAGTTCACTGGGGCAATATTTATCATGAGTTTTGTTAAAAAATGTAATAACCTCCCAAGTTGACTATTTCTGCTTGGTTATCGGCTATGCATGGGTATGCTTTGAATGTTTGTTACTGTTAATATGTTTTATGTTATATATAATTTGTTTTAAGCTTGATGAGAATGTTTTTATATATTTATTTTTTAGAAATTTCACATTTTTCATTGGTATCTGTTTTATGGATTATATCCAAAATAAAAATTGTGTATTCATTCACATATTTTGTACAACACTTCCAAACATCTTGTATCTGTACACTTTGTCCAGATCAATACGTTGGATCTTAAAGTCCAGAATCTAAGGTTTTTTAGGTGTTACTCTGGGTCACAGATAACTGTTTTCTCCAGTATAAACACACACATTTACTTGCATTGTTTCATTGCATGCATAAGTAGGGTAATATCTCTCATGACCAGCTACAAGAAAAACATATGCCCTTGTTTGAGATGTTAATCTCAAAATCCACCCTAATGCAACCATTGCTCAAAAGTCATTCTTCAATCACAGACTGATTTTGACCCAGTTTGACAGTGGTATTGTTATGTATAGAAGATGACAGGCTTTGAGAATGCACACATCTTTAAGGCAATGTGCAGTGAGATTACATTATCTACCACGGATCATACACTTTGGCTAAGCAGCGTGCTACAAATCGCTTATTTTAAGGCCATTCTCTTGGTGATTGTTGTGCTACAACACACAAACCCAATTAACCATATTTCAGCAGCACTGAAAAGGTAAAAAAATGTACTGCTGCAAGAATAACATATGCCCAGGAACTTTTGCCCCAAAAGCGAAAATCAAAGTTGGCACCCATAAATATATACACAGTAAGTGAACATTTATCTTAAAGTGAAATATACAAGTGCAGTTCAATTGAATTGTCAGTAGAAGAAAGTGTGCAAGACAAAATAACAGTGGACTGTTAAACAAGTAATGAATACCAGAACCATCATCTGCGAGAGGAAATGTTCCAATAACTATTCTGGAAAACTATAAAAGGTTCTCACTTTTTAAACACAGTAATCTTTAGTGAAATATTTCCTGGAAATCAAAATCCCAATAAGAAACAAGTGCTTGTGGTCTTGTGGGTAAGTGTCTTCACTGAAAACATGACAACCTGAGTAAAGTCTTGGTAGCCATTTACTTGCACAAGCTTGCCAACCTCAAAGAATCCCAAGGGGTTGTATCCACCAGCTGGAAGAAAAGTGACAATATCCACCCACATGTGTCCTTACTTGTGCCATGAAAAAGAGCCACAATCAGGGGAAAATAATTGCACCAGTGTCCAGGATTACAACCTCTCTTGCCACATTCTGGGCAAATACTCATGACTTACTTGACCTCTCATAATTTCCACTCCTCATCCCAATTTCTGGCTTTCAACACTACTCTGATTAATAAATATAACTTGAAAAGTACACATCTCATATTTTCTCTCAAATATATACATCCTTATAGAGCTATATTATGCAAAAAGTGCACAATTGTGGCATTATACTCCCATCATGACTGGGAGACTTCAAATACCAGAATTCAATTGAGAAAAAGGCAAAAAAACCATTGGGCCCCATTACAAGGGTAGCGGCAATGGGGACGTACCGGGGCATTTCGGGTGCCGGTAAAAATTACTCCCCATTCCCACTTGAGTCCCATCGGACTCAATGGGAATGGGGAGGCTGGTAGCGCCGCCGGCGCTACCGTGTAGGTCTGCTCGGGAGTGCCGTTCCGCCCGGCGGGTCAGACCTTCCGGGTTGGCAGGCACCCACTAGCAGCGCTTGTAGTTTATAGCACCTAGTGGAGTTGGAAGTGGTCTAGGGAGTTTGCAGCAAATAGCTGACATCTAAAAGCAAACTGCGTCACAGAAACAGTGTGTGTTGTGGGGGCAAGGGAGAGTGCAGGGGAAGTGAGCAGGCCATCTGGGGAGTGGGGAAGCTTGCACAGGAATAAAAAAAAATTCCGTTCATTTTGCCAATTTTTGCACCTATATCTGAAGCTACAAAGGACTACAGATAACCGCTGGTATGGGTAATTCTGTTCCCGCAGCTATATATTTTGGGGTATCAGTGTTTAATTTCCTTTTGAAAGTTATTTCTATAGGTATAGTGATATCAGGGTTGAATAATCACTGGGCATGGCCAAAGGCCATGGTCAGTGATCTGGAGCCAGATTACAGAAACTTTGTACCTGTGCAAGTTCAAAGTTTGCACAGTATTAGCACTAGGGCAAAGTTTGCCTTATTTCTAAAAACAGTGGAACACATTAAAAAACCATTGCACTGCAACAAGTGCAGTTTGGCATATTAAAAGCACCAGGGCAAAAATTGCCTTAGTGCAAAAAAGATGCATTTTCACTACATTTTTGCACCAGGGCAAAGTTTGCCCTAGTGCTAATATGGAATGGTATTAGCACTAGGGCAAACTTTGCCCTGATAAAAAAACACATTGAAAATGTATCTTTTTTGCATTGAGACAATGTTTGCCCTGGTGCTTATACCATGCCAAACTGCACTTGTCATGATGCAAGAGTTTTCTATTGAGTTCCAGTGTTTTTAAAAATAGGGCAAAGTTTGCCCTAGTGCTAATACTGTGCAAACTTTGCACTTGCACAACAGTTTCTGTAATCTGGCACCTGGTAGGTATTTGGAGTCTTTTCTATTTTGACTGTGTGTTTTCAGGCTTTTGAAAATGTGACACTTTGGAGAAAATTAGTCATGTAGTACTGTACGTTGTTGTTCGAAATCCCTACTTGGTTGTTGTCTCTCATGAATGCTGAAATTCCTTTATTAATATTTCTCCGAGATTTCTCAATTGTGCCATTACATCTGGTGGTCCATCTCCATTTTTGCCTCTGAGTCAGATTGGAAAATATGACGCTGGTGTGAGGAAATAGTTTTTTTTTACATGTCTTGTTAGATCATTAAAGTAAGGGACACATCTCATACATTCCCCAAATCATTGCTTCCACAATTAATGAGTATGATGCCTGGGTGCCCTGTACTTTTCAGACTGAACAATTTTGTGAAAACTTAGAACCAGCGCATTCCCCGCAAATCAAACAATTTAATTGTAAAATCTCTGAAACCAAGGTCCATGTTAATATTTAGTTTCTCACAAAAAGCCAGTACCAAAACAGCCAACTGTCTGCCACATAGTTTTCAAACCAGCCATGGTATGTGCAGTCTTTCTCTGTTTCCAGGAAAATGATTCATAGTTGAATTTCTAGTAGATGTATGAGCAGGGTTTGTCTGATGTGTGTGTTTTGTAGTTTCTAATTGGATGATATTGCTGTTTTAATTATTCATGGCTATCAAGGAGCTAATCAGCGTGAGGCGTTGCTACTCGCGGGTAGATAGCTCACCTCCGTGTGCAGCTGCTGCTACATTAGGACAAATGGCATGTTGTGTGTTTGTGGATGTGTGGTAGATGCGGCTATCTGAAATTCTGCATGGGGTAGCATCTTAGATGAATTGAGTGTTTTGGAGGATTGAAAGAGACTAGGGGATTTGAGGAGGACCATGAGAAGTGCAGGGGGCTGGTAGGCATTTTGGGCATTGGCATGTAGGTATGGTAGGCATTTTAAATCTGTTGTTTTTGCGAATAGCCATGGCTATCAGCAAACGGCCATGAAGGGCTGTTGTATAATCGCCTCTATAAATAGCATATGTGTAGGCGCGTCAATGCTTCTCACCATTTGATTGGTTTTACCCGGCGACACAGTTATACTTGTAGCCATGTCTATAAACATACATTTTCTATGCAATGATCATATCCTTATGTGTATGATACAGTACAGGATTTTATTTGTGTTTGTTATTTGATCCGGTTAGGTGTTCTCTTATTTTATTTGAAGTTTTGAAAGCTGGCTTTGTTTGATTTTGGATTTTCAAGAAAATGTCCTTGTAGCCGTGCATACAAAGCAGGATCTGAAGTTGCGTCTAATAGCCATGGCTATGAAAGATGCTGGGTGGGGGAAAATAGATTTCTGTTAGTTTCATTGTTTGTTATTGGTTGTTGGTACATTTCTATTTGTGTAGCTGTCTGCGATAGGTTGTGGGGAAAATGTGTGATCCATTTTAGTAGTTTTATTGTATATACACCTCTTCTTTGGTATCCATTTTCGAAAGTATACAAGCCATCATTTTCTGCAGTTTTATCCTTTTGATTCCAGAACTCTCACTGTGGGTGTGGCAGTAGTGTGACTGGTATGAAAGAGTTATTACATTTCTTACATTTTTGAAGGCTGATTTGCACTCTTCTGTGTGTTAGTTACCACTGCTATCAGCTGTTCAGTATGATTTGTTGCATCTGCTTTGTTTGTGTGGCATGTATTTAATGTATTTTTCATGTTCAAAAATATGGATCTATACAATTAGATGTGTAGAGTGTTGTTGCAGAATGTGCAAAGTACCTCATCTTTCGATTTCTGGAAGAGTTTTCTTTGACTTTAAAGAAGTGCAAACTGTCAGCAGTGGTTTTCATCCTTGGTGTCTTTTTCCTTGGTGTTGATGGATTCAGAACCAAAATGATAATGTCATCACTTCTGTTACTATCATTGTTAAAGTACTAGTGTTTCTAACTGTGGGATTGGTTTCTATCTCTTGTTCTCCTAGTTTACTTATCCTACCCTGTTCTCTCTTGTTCTCCAAGTTTACTTTATATATCCCTGTTTGTTTCTTGTAGTGGTATTTCCTTATATGTGTTTGTATATGTTTTTTTTTAATCCAAGTTTGATTTTTTTGCAATGACCCAATGATTAGTATGTGCAAAGAGAACAACAGTGTTGTATGCACACATGTTGTATTTTATATAGTGCGTGTGATGCACTGTATACAAAATATGAGCATCAAAAACATGTATTACATTGTGTTTATTAAAGTGTGTGTGTTCTTGAACTGATTATGTTTGCTTTTTTACAGACAGAGGATATTCATTTTTTAAACATAGATCAATAACCATGGCTACCGTCTTGTCCAATGGGCTGTTGAATTTTGGAGGTGCGGGTAACCACAGAAATGACTGTGGGGAATCCTAGCTGCGGGTACAATAAGTTAAACTTGCAGCTATAGCTGTAATGCGCAAAAAAGTACCCTCTTTGTATGTACTCTTTTTACTGTCCGTTGTGTTAGTAATATTTTATATAATCAGTTCATGAAAAGAAACACACACAATCGTATAGCTGAGGCTACAAAACATTGGGTGTCATTGGATTATTTTGTAACTGCAGCTATTATACATTTTTGGAGGAAAAAAATGAAATGCTAAAAAAATACTTAAGATGTATTGAGTCTAGTGTTTGTAAACAGTTATAATGATGTGTTATTTATATAGCGCTGTTAGGAGGTGGTTACATTTACTTCATTGAGTTTACAATCACATCAATTCAGCTGCTGCCATGTAACCTAGTTACCAAGGAACCTTTGTTGTTATGATTAAGCAAAGGTTCCACATTCTAGCAGCAGAGAGAGAGAGGATTGAGAGCAGGAGGACAGCCACAGCTGGGGGCCTTTCTCTTGGATGAACTAAAGAAATAAAGCCTCTCTATAAAGACAAGCATCAGCGTGAAGCGTGGTCATTTACATATTAACATTGGCGACGAGGATTGGGCCAAGGAGAAAAGGCCCCCAGCAGCAGCAACACTGCAGCAATATTGATTACAGTTTGGATGCAAATGGACGGAGTGTTACACTAGATGTGTTGTGTAATAGCAGGCGAGAAACACGGCCATCCTCCTGGAGCGGAGTAAACCAGCAAAGCGCATTTTGGAGCGGAGCACCAAGAAAGAAGTCAGTGCCTGGCAGTGGAGAGAACCATAAAAGCATACTGGAGCTGAGCACGAATATTGAGGAGGTTGGATGACCTGTGGATCACAAATTGGATCACCTGTGGATTACGGAGGAGGCTGACCTGTGGATCACAAATTGCAACTACCACAGACAGCGCTGAAAATATCAGCACAGGTTCCACCTGAAATCACACCTCATAAAATTTAAGTACAAGTAAGTGACAGTGTGGCTGTGTAAGGTTTCCTACCTGGGGGTGACATTTATTAATTCACAACATGGCAAACGTCCCAGCCCCAATTTTCTTCCTGCCTACACCAGGTGAGCCCAGAGTGCGTTGGATAGACTGGAAAGAGGGTTTTCAAAAATATGCACTGGCAGCATTTGGACCCAATTTCTCCAATGAGCGCAAAGAGGCGCTCCTATTTCACTGTTTAGGTGCCGCAGGACAGGAAGTGGTCAAAAAACTACCAGAACCTCCAGACATTCCTGATGGGGGTCCATATGAGAAAACATTAGCAAAATTAGACAAACACTACTGTGTTGAAGAAAATATAATTCTTGAAAGGTACAAATTTGCCACGAGAACTCAAAAAACTGGAGAGAGTATTGAGGAATTTGTAACTGCTCTTAGAGGTTTAGCCATCAAATGTAGATTTGACCATTGTCGAGATGAGCATGTCAGGGACCAACTCATGATTAAGTGTTCTAATGACAACATCAGGAAGGAGTTATGGAAGGAAAGAAATCCTTCTCTTGATAGAGCAATTGAGATAGCGAAAATGATAGAACACACAGACAAATGTATACAAATGCTTCAAGTGGATAATACATCTCAAGATAAGCCCAAAACTGATGACAATGAAGCTGCCATACATAAGGTTTCGAGAGTGATGCAGAGAGGTGCGGCAACTGCGCGTCGCACTTGGCAAATGGGTAGGAGACCTGAGGGTCGCCCAGTGAGAATGTTACATTCAGGGGTGGCAGGGACTCTGGTTATCCTAGAGGTGCATCAATTAGGAGGTGTTTCAGATGTGGGAGTCTATATCACAAAGCATCTGACAAAGAATGTTATGCATCAAACATTATATGTAATGAATGTGGGGTCAGAGGACACATGGCTAGATGCTGTAGGAATTTTTATACCGCCCCAAGTCAAATACATGAAGTCAATGCAGATCAAGAATTTATATCAATTGATGATGCTGGTAGAGAAGTTATATTTTCAGTCAATGCCATTGATGGGAAGGTCAAGAAAAAGAAACCATATGCAACTGTGTTAGTTGGAGGGGTGCCAGTATCAATGCTCATGGACAGTGGAGCAGATTATACTTTGATAAGTGTGCAAGTGTGGAAGGAGAAATTTGGATGTTGTACATTGTGGGAGAATGTAGTCAGAGCAAATGCTTATGGAGATGTGCCCATAGAAATTTTAGGGTGCTTTGAAGCTGAGCTCCAATTCAAAGACAGGAAGGCGTTAGGGACTATCCATGTAGCCAACAGAGGTGGAGAGCTGTTGTCCTGGAGCGATCAGGCAGAGCTCAAGATAAGACTTGAAGCAAGCCACCCAGAACAGGTTTTGACTGTTGAAGGTGGAAAATCCGGTGGAAAATCGGTCTCGAGCATTGTTATGGAAGGGGCCAGAGGGCATATGAGTGGCACTAAGTTAGGGTGCTTGAAGGGATTTGTGCACAAAATTCGTTTGAAAAGGGATGCCATTCCCAAGGTTGCCAAATTACGGACCATTCCCTTGGCCCTGAGAAAAGATGTAGAGAGTGAATTGAATAAAATGGAAAGTGAAGGGGTGATAGAGAGAATTGATTCCTCAGAGTGGGTTAGTCCTATTGTAATAGTGAGAAAGAGCAGTGGATCTCTGCGGATATGCATAGACCTTAGACACCTGAATAAAAATGTAGTGGCTGACAAATTTCCTTTACCCAGAATAGATGATTTATTGGCAGGGGTGTCTGATTCCAAAGTATTTTCTCTTATTGACCTCAAATCTGCATATCACCAAGTAGAATTACACCCTGATTCGAGAGATCTCACAGCTTTCATTACCCCTATTGGCCTTTTCAGATGTATAAGAATGCCATTTGGATTGATTTCAGCAGCTAGTGTATTTCAGAACGTCATGTACAGATTACTGGGAGGAGAGAGAGGTGTCATGTGTTACCAGGATGATGTGCTAGTATGTGGGAAAAATGAAGCAGAACATGATAAAAGGTTAGAGAGAGTGTTGAACATATTCAAAGAGGCTGGCCTTACAGTATCGTTAGAGAAATGCATATTCAAAACTGACAAAGTTGAATATCTAGGTCATGAAATTACAGGTGAAGGGATCAAACCCAAAGAAAAGGCCAGAGAAGCTATTCGCAAGATGGAAGCACCAAAATCCAAAGCAGATATACTATCTTTTCTAGGTCTGGTTGAATTTTATGGCAAGTTTGTTAGAGGGTTGGCAAATTTGTCAAGGAACATGAGGATGTTGACTCGTAAAGGTGTTACGTTCAAGTGGAATGAATCTTGTGAGGAAGAGTTTGGTAAGATTAAAGATGCTATAGTCAATGCACCCATCTTGAAAACGTTTGAAGAAAGTAGACATTCATTACTATTTGTGGATGCAAGTGACTATGGTATTGGGGCAGTCCTAATGCAGGAAGATCAGGAGGGCTTACACACCATAGCATTTGCCTCTAGATCTCTCAAAGGACCTGAGAACAGATATTCAGTGGTAGAAAAGGAAGCATTGGCTTGTGTCTGGGGAGTGGAAAAGTTCAAAAGATATTTGTGGGGCAGAGAATTCACAGTATGTACAGACCATAAACCCCTAATAGGAATATTTACCAAAGGTGGTCTGGAGGGAGTCTCCAGACGCATCATGAAGTGGGTGACATCCCTACAAGGCCTGCAATATGATATGCTTCACATTAGTGGTGAAACCAACATAGTTGCTGATGCCTTATCCAGATCAGTAGTGAGAGAAACAGTGTCTGAGGAGTCTCCTCTGACTCGTGAGAAAGGTGTTGAAATATTTCAGGTTCATGAGTCAGTAAAGAAAGAGGAGTGGGACAATGCATGTTCAGAGGATGAATTGTACCAGAGAGTTTTAACATTGGTGACGCAGAACAGAATAAGAAACTATATTGGTGATTTAGGCGGGTTTGCCAAAGTTAAGGAAGAACTCTGGATTGATAAAGGATACTTACATAGAGGACATCAGATGGTTGTACCTATTAAAATGAGAAAATTAATAATTGAGCTAGCTCATGTTGGGCATTTGGGACTGCCTAGAACCAAAGGCTTGGTTAGAGCAGAATTTTGGTGGCCTAATCTTGACAAAGACACTGAAGAAGTGGTCAACAATTGTTGTGATTGCATTGAAGGTAATAAGGGTCTCAGGATTCAAAAAGTACCCATGACTGTTAGAAAGCCATCCACAGTTCCATGGGATGAGGTTGCTTTAGACTTACTAGGGCCTTTCAATATCAAGGGTGGGAGAGACACCTATGTACTGGTTGTCATAGATTTATTATCCAAGTGGCCCGAAATATTTACACTAAGAGACATATCCAGCAGTTGCATCATTAAATGTTTGGAGCAATTATTTTGGAGAGAGGGATTCCCCAGAAAGTGTTTATCAGATAATGGGACCCAATTGGTTTCCAAGGAATTTAGAGAGTTCTTGAGTAACCATGGAATAGAACAAGTAACCACTTCATTATATCATCCCCAGACCAATGGGTGTGTAGAACGCTTCAACCGCACTCTCATGGATGCAATTAGAATTGCGGTAGCAACAGGAGGTGACTGGATCAGGACCATAATGGAGAGAACATTCCAATATAGACTAGCACCACACAGTGTTACGGGTGTATCCCCATTTGAACTATTAAGAGGGAGGAAACCTAACTCACACATGTGTCCAGGCTGGATGGGAAGGTCAAAATTCGTAGGAATAGATCTGGAGGGAGTGAGAGAGAAGATATTTGAATCTGGGGTCAGATCCAAGGAGCAATATGACAGGAAGAATGCTTGTAGAGAATTCAGTCTTGAGGAAGGTGATTGGATCAAGATCAAACTTCCCACCAAGGTGCGCAAAGGTGCATCCATATTTTCACAGCCCAAACAAGTTGTTAAAGATTTGGGATCTTCGGTGCTTGTTAAAGGGGGTGGGGCCTGGAACAAGGAGAGGATTGCAATTTGCAAAAAGGTAAACAACAACTTGTAACTGCACTGCAAGGTATTTAAAGCAATTTAATTATTTCTTCATATAGCGGTGTATCAGATACTATGTAAATAATGAACTACTTATGTTCAATGAAATCTATTATCTAGTTTAGGCAAATACTTATATTTTGGTAAAAGGAAGGGAGGTGTTAGGAGGTGGTTACATTTACTTCATTGAGTTTACAATCACATCAATTCAGCTGCTGCCATGTAACCTAGTTACCAAGGAACCTTTGTTGTTATGATTAAGCAAAGGTTCCACATTCTAGCAGCAGAGAGAGAGAGGATTGAGAGCAGGAGGACAGCCACAGCTGGGGGCCTTTCTCTTGGATGAACTAAAGAAATAAAGCCTCTCTATAAAGACAAGCATCAGCGTGAAGCGTGGTCATTTACATATTAACAAGCGCCTTTATCGATTTTTATATATTAATAATACATATAAGTGTACATATTTGAAAAAGGTAAATAAATATGCAAACAAAGTTTATTGAAAACAAATTTATTTGTGGGAATATGGTTGTGGGTTTTCTTTTTCTTTTAGTTGGAGCACATGATATATATTCTTCTTTAGCGCAATATTAATTAATAGTTGTTTTAATTCTGTTAATGAATTCCTAATTTTTTTGGGGGGTATTGTTTTTGGTGCTTCTTGCTTGATTGTTCTTGATACTTGAATGACTTCTTCATCTGTTTGACAATATTTGAAATATTTGTAAACAATTGAAGATATAATACACTTTTAAAATATTTGTGTTGTTGTATTCACATTTAATAGTAGGTAGATAAAGTATATATGTTTGGTGACTGACCTTTGTTCCTTAAAATGTAATTTTTAGTATCATTTTAATTAAATATAAATATAAAGAATGGACTGACAACATCCTGAATTTGGTGTATTTTCTTCTGGTTCATTTTATTCAGCATTTTCTTTTTGAATTTCTTCCTCTGTGGGATAATTGTCCTGCAACCATTTCATGTAGTTTTCCATTTTAGTGTGGTAGAAAGAAATGCTGCTTGTCACTTCATATATTAGAATTAGCAATGGAGGAAGAGTACATGAAGAGAGAAGGCGGAATGTTTGTATGTACTTTCTGATTGGTTGCTCATTGTCTGTGTGGTGGGTGGCTGACAATAGGATTGCAAGTACCTGATATGCTGTTGAATTGTTGAACCTATCAGAGAATGTATTTTTTGAGTGATGTTTATATATGCCAATATAACTGTAGATTATATTGTATTATTGCATTAAGAGATTTTCTACATAGTACATTTGTATTGCTTGGGAGTGAGGTGTAGTTGGAGGGGATTGTGGTATTTTTGGGGTATATTTCTTTGGATATTTGAAACATGCAGTCAATTTTAGGAGAGGATTTTTATTGTTCAGAAGACCGTAGAGAGCTTGAGAATGATGGGAATGGGGTTAACAGTGATGTTTAGGGCATAGGTGATGTGTTCTAAAACATTGGCTTTCAAAGTTTTGTTGGTTCTATAATATTATTTTAGAGTGTTTGTAATGAGAGGTTTATGCGGCAATTGTGGAGAAATATTTTTGACAGGGAGTACAGGTTTTTTTCTCTTCAGTAAAAGAACATTTATTAATCATCGATAGAAAGAGCACAGAGACATGTTTCAAGATTTATTTGTAATAGAGTTGATGATTATTTCTCTGATTGAAAATATATTGTTTGGTTATATATTGGTAGAAGAACACAAAGCCTCTTTTAAGAGCCACCCAGAGAACTTTTTAAGTATATTGGAATAGGAAAATACTTCTGATGCCTTTTTTAAAAAAAATAGCCACCTTTACGACAGCTAACAATAAAACGCCCTGCACTGTCAGCCTGAATATAGCCATGGGTTGTAGTAAGCCAATGAGATGTTGTGTATTTGTGGCTGTTGTAGCCATGTCTATGACTATCACGTTAGCTGCAGGTATAGTGATTACAACTTCTGTACATTGATCATGTTGTTGCATTGATTTCACACTACAAAATGTCACACATGTTTCTGATTCTATCCCCTCGTGTGCACCTTTATGTTGTTTCAATTGATAAACCTACTCAATATGTCTTTTTTAATCTTTAAAACTTTTTTAAAGATATTTTGAGTGTACTCCTTTTACACAGTTACTGTAACACGTTAATATGTTTCTATTTGTATGCAGTGCATATACTTGCAAACACTTTGAAAAGTTAAATTAATATGGAAAGAAACATTTTTAAGAATAGGGTTATTTGGGGGTACATGGGGGCAGAATTTCTTTATATTTTGATTTGTACACATGATACACCATTTTCATTAGCCCAATTGTCTGTATTATTAAGGTCAATTAAGTTTGGAATAACAAAACCCTAGAAATTCAAGAAAAAAACTTAGTTGCAGGGATGTTAAGGTGAGCATACATTGTTAAAAAAAGTTTGAAATACAAGGAAACAACTTCAGTTGTAGAACTTAATGCAACAAAAACTCTGAAATTCAGCTAAAGCCACCTTAACTTCATGCCTCTGTTGCGCAGCTTTTTACCACAATGATGACTTCACAGATCACATCACTGATGATATCACTAATTACATTACAACGGTAATGGACATTAAGCATGTCCTTCAGCCATGGTCAGTATGCATGGGCAAATATATTTTAACTCATGAATGGGTACTGGTCATGGGCTCCAGTTATGGACAGTCGTCACAACCTTCACCCGGGTGTACTGAATATTTTAAAACACTAATAGGCTGCCAACCATAGATTTTGACCTTTAGCAGTGGACACAGCTTTCAACTGTGTCCACTGTATATTATATACACTGGTCAGGCACAATATTGGACAGTGGTCACAATCTTTGGCTGTGCCAACTATATATTCAACAATATAAATGGGCCAGTAGCCATGGCCTTTGACCTTGAGCAGTTTGTACATGTTTTGTCCATGTCCATTGTATATTTTAAAATAATAAAATGCAATAAGTGATAACCTTCGGCTGTACCCAATGTGTATTATACAACACTAACCAGCCACTAGCTATGGTTTCTGGCCATGACCACTGTATATTATATACATTAACCCACTAGCCATGGTCTTCTACACAATACTAGTCAGTGGCCATGGTGTTTGGCTGTGCAGACTGTATATTCTAACATATTAATCAGAACTAGTTATGGGCTTTAGCCATGGCCACTGACTACAGCTTTCAACGTTGACCACTGTACATTTTAAAAGGATGTACGTGAAAATACTGAAAGAGAAAAGTGAACGCCGCTGAAAAACGAAATTAATTTGTCCGTATAGTACAATAATTTCGTATTGACAAATGAATGTTAGTAGTACATGTGCGGGCATGGAGGCTATTAAATTATAAGATACAAGTAAAGTTAGCATGCAGAAATAATGATAGGAAAGAAAATGTACGTTACACGATTGTGTATGATGAACTCCTCTGTCTCCCTGCAACGCCAGTTCCCTTCACTTCCCTGGATGGGAACTGGCGCCACAGGGTTCTTTTTTAAAAATGTTTTAATTTGTTTGCTGCACAAACACATGGGACAGCCCTGCAGCCCCCGATCCTTTCATAGCAAACAAGGGAGTGGGGGACACCCTTGCATCCCCACTCCCCCTGTTCGCTATAATGGGATTGTATGGTGTAATTCAACATTTTTGGCTTTTTGAAATTTTAGTGCGTACGAATTATACCATACATTCTTTAGTTCTGAGTTTTTCTACGTATACCTTATGAAACAGTGATGGAATACTAGGCATGGTTTTTAATCAGTCACATTGGCATTTTTGTACACTAACCAACCACTAGCTATGACCTTAGGTGCTGGTAAGTGACCCCAGCCTTTGTCATGGCCAAGTTCACAGCGTAAATTGTTACTACAGTAATCAAAGTTTTCATGCGCTAACTCATAAATGATGTTATGTCGAATTCCATTATTGATGTAATCAGTTATTTACAATGTAATTAGTGGTGTCATCAGTGAAGTCATCAGTGATGTGATTTGTAATGTCATCAGTGTTCTCATACAACATGTAATTAGTGATGTCATCAGTGATGTGATCTGTGATGTCATCATTGTGGTCATAGACTGGTCAACAGGGGTGTGAAATTAAGGTGGATTTTTTAAATTTCAGGGATTTTGTTGCATTAAGTTCTCAGCTTAACATCCTTGCAAATAAAGTTTTTTCCTTGAATTGTAAAGGATTCTATGGCATCGTACACTCCAGCCAGGGACTTCTTCCACTGACACTGAAGGTGGCGCACTATAAAAATGTTTTCTTTATTTTTATTTGATTCCTGGATTCTTGGCTTGAATAGGCACCCAACCTGTCACACACCCACCTTAACAAATACCCCGTGCTGCAATGGACCATGAACCAGGTTGGTGTGTAACAATGAAATATGTATTTATTTTTATGATTCAAATGAAAAAACAGAGCAAAACATGTTGGGCAGTAGCCACCACGGTGTGGCAATACAAATGAAAAATCTTATAATACAATTAATTCAACTTTCTAACATCATCTACATAAACCTTAAACAGAAATGGAAATAAAATCACTTTTCCTCACAATCACAGATGACACATAGGTTATGCACTCCCCCTGCAACACTTCCCAAACATGTGCTAACTAGATTCTGTGTGGATGGAAAGCAATGGCAAGGAGTCAGAAAGAAGAGGGAAACATTGGTTTTTAAATTTGACCCACCACCCCAGAATGGGAGGCCGAAACGAACATTGAAAACCCTCAAAATGAGCAAAACGGCATACTCTGATTTCACTGGTTACTTATAGATCAGTTTACACTCGCGGTAGGAACGCTATGACAGAAATTCATGTGGCTGTACTAAAGAGACAAGGGATCTTACAGGCTACTGAGCAGGCCACTAAAGCAACGTGAACACAGGTGAGGAAATCGTTTTTTGTGAGGCAAACAATGCAACAGAAATCACACACGGCAGAATTGCAATTTCTTATTTCACACAGGCTTTAAACTAGCAAACAGCTAATTAAATGGGCGTTGCAGTCAAAATCCAAAATTGTTTTTTGAGCTGGGAAAGAAAGGTACAGAACAAATAGGATGCTGAGGGGGAAGCCATGACTCTTTAAATGATGATAGTATGGGTTTTAGTATGGGAAATGCAAGTCAGATTTTAAAGAAAAGCAAATACACAGGTAAATTTGGTTTGGTTCGCACAATGATTTGTTCTACTGAGACTATATTTTAAGGCTATAAATAGTAAAAACACTCAACAAAATTGTTACTTTCGAAGGGCAACACTAATGAACATGCCTTTTCAATGGGGAATTAATTGATTTATTCCAAATGATACTAGGGGCTTGCACAGGTACTTGAAGGAAATAGAAAAGAATATGCTAACAGATATAGACTAACACAGATTCTTCTAGGGAAAGGGTGAACAGAGGATACTGGCAATTTGGGAAATGGCTAGGGTTTTTATGGGATTTTAATAGGATTTGAACAGGATGCATGGTAAAAGATAGGATATGCAGTTTTTGGGTATTGGGTGATGTAATACTCACAAGGTACAATGGGCAATTTGGACAGCCAGCAAGGTCTCTGGACAGCAGTGCCAATAATCTGGTCACGGGCAGCAGGGTGAAGAGATCTGGTTACTGGGTTAGCTGGGCTTTCCTGGATGGGAACAGCTGGGCAAGGTCTGGTCACTATGGACAGCAGGATGGGTCAGCTGGACAAAAAGGTCTGGTCACTGGATTCTCCTAAAAAGGATCAGTGGCCTTTCCTCCTTTCTCCCTGGATTAATGGGTATGCCTGGATCTGAATAGGTGGTTCTGACTGGATCTGGATGGTGGGATGTATCTCTGCTTTTCTGGATCATGGGGCCTGGTTTTCAGTTGCTTGTCCCTGGATCTGTTTTTTGGGTCTGAGTCAGCAGGTCAGGAAATCAGGAAGTCAGTCAGGATGCAGGTAAGTAAGTAAGTAAGTAAGTCCCTTGTGTTTCTCTGTCTACTCCTTATATAGCCAGAATGACATCAGCAAATTTTACTATCCGGGCAGAAGTACTCTGGACTTACCTCTTGAATCGGATAGGCCAGGCTATTGGTGTCTCCTCCTCCCTCTGAGCTGATTGGTTAAAGGGAAGTTACCTTACCTTATGTGTGTTCCTTTTTTTGTTGCCCTTTGTCTCACAAGCCTATGTTTCACAAACATGAGTTATGGAGCAAAAACTTCATATTTACACTAGTCACCATTATGAAAATCAGATATGCAGATCCCATATTTCACAAGGAGTTGACCAGTTCAAATGCCAATTTTGGACAATGTTGCATCGTCCTTTAGCACCATTTCCCCGTTTTCAGGAGAAACATAATACCTAATATTCTGCAAATGTCTACACATATGCATAGTAGTGTTTGCCATATTTTCCTCAGGTTTTATGTCTGTGCCATTTATGCTTCACCCAGAAATGTATTTTTCCTGCCAATCCAGTTCACCAGATGCTAGAAAGATGCACATGGTCACATGAAAATTGTCATAATATCACATTGCTGTTTATTCAAATGGCAGGGAAAAATGTCTTAAAGTATAATGTCCTTTATTGTCAGTAAGGTAGATTTGCCCTTGATGTGGGCAGTCCCTCAAATCCTCACAGCCAAATTGTCAGTCTGAACAAAGGGTTTCCATGACACCCTTTGAAACCAGACAGTTGGGGCTGAAAAGGGATGTCAAAGGAGATCACACCTCCTAGTGAAATGCTAGTTCCCCTTGGTTCTTTTGTTCCATTCTGTAGGGATGCCAGCCAATCTGACGAGACTGCAAACTTCCACATCTTGGCACCTTCCATGTGCCCAGGAGGGCTGGTCCACTTGGGGGTGGTCATTCTGTTCCCATTGGAGGCAGGGCACCTTTGAATTAAGTGCCTGAGCCAAGCCTAGTCTGTGGGTTTTCCAATGTTTTTTTTTATCTTTCTTTCAACATAAACCAAGTATTTTTGGGAATAAATACCATGTATATTTTAGAGCAACCCCCCATATTCAATCACATTTCTGTGCAAGCACAGAGCATCATTTAAAATTTTACTTTCAAAAGGCATTTTCCTGCTTGGCAAAAACACTGTTTTACTCATGGGTTAATTTTCCTTGTATGCCACTTTCAGAAATACGGCCTCTGACGCACATATTTTCACTTCAATTTGCCTTCTGGAGGACCTTTACAGCCATGGTCAGTTTCTGGACACATAAAGATATACTGCCAAACATCTCTTTGAAATTGACATGAGAAAGAAACACTGCATTATTCCTTTTATTTACTGCACTTTGCGCGCAATGATTTCTAGGAAAAGAACACAAGCCGTGTTTAAGTGGAAATCCGAATTCCTTGCTTTTGAAGTGGTTTCCCAGTACATCAGCTGTCTGGAAATGTATGGCCTCACTTCTTCGTACTCCGCAGAAGTAAGGCATTCCAGGGTGGGTTTTCATGAAGAGCACAACATTGTGATGTTCTAAAAATGATATCATGACCAAATTGCAAAGCCGTCTCGAATGTCATGTGTGCAGCTTCAGTATTCAGAAAACAGAAAAGCAAAAGTGGCGCCATTCTGCATGTAGGTCATTTTCAGATTGTTAAAATGGAGGTAAAATAATGCAGAGCACTTCTATTGGTGGCATTCTTGTATTCAGTGCTCGCCACACATATGCGCCATGGAAAAAAAAGTGCAGCTATTTTTCCCCAATATTTCCATGCAGTTTTTGTTTGAAGCAGATTTCTGCAAGGGCCTAAATGTACCCCACAGAATCCCTCCTCACCCTGCTCTTCCATGACTTTTTGTTGAGGGAGATTAGGGCAGAGTGGGGTTCATTAGGTGGAGTTTGTCTTCATCAGGGAGAACGGCATTCCAGGATTTCCTTCCGTCTTTCAGTTGGAGGGTATGGAGCAGCATCCCCTTTTCTTCCTTTCCTTTCCAGGTCCCCGGGGAAGTCCTCACCAGGCTAGGAGGTAATGGAGGTAATTATCTAATAGGAGATAGATAAAAACTGGTTTTAGGCTATTTAAATGACAGCATTCCCAGAAGTTTTTTTTATTTTTTTATTTTTATTGTAAAACTACAGTTCAATACAAAATCAAACTTTTGTTACATTACAGTATCACAAAGTTCAGCTTTTAAATTCCATTAAAAGTTGCATATTTGGACAACACCCAGCCACATGTCATTGCAGTACGTTCAGGTGTTCCAGAAATCCTTGCACTTCAGATTGTTCATGTGGTTGGATTTTTTTTTGGTCAGTGACCAAAATCATGTCTAAAAAATTGATTATGCTACATGTGAGCATGATGTTTCTCCCCACTGAGACAAGTTCCCACCAGTCATCTGCGTCGTAAAGAATAGGTTTAAAGGAACCAAGATGTAGTTCTCGAGGAATATTGAGCTCTGTACATGCAGTTATAAGATGTTTTAATGACTCGATTTCTCCGGTCATACAGAACCTGCATTTGTCGGAATCGATGGTTTTGTCTCCTCGTCGCCAGAGTGTTTCTCTTGTGGCTAAGGCATTCAATCTGAATTTCAAGAATTGGATCCGATGATAACGAGAGGGACGAGATGATAGATATTTCGGAAGAGAGTGTAATTTCAACATGCTCTTGGAACCAGAAAGGGAGGATTTGAGGGATGCACAATGTTCATAGGTCAAAATCCAATCCCATAGTTCTAGTTTTTTTTTTGCAAGCTGAGGTCGATCGATCAATTCCTCAATGCTAATGTTAGCAGCTTCCATGATATTTGTCAGGGCAGATTGCCAAGATTGTAGTAAGATCGATTGTGTACTTACGTTATCATTAATGAAGATTTCGTATGCTGGGATTTGTGATCCAAGCTTCATTTTCCTCAGGGACGATAAAGATTTCCAAATTATTGTCATGTGAAGCGAATTCAAGGCCAGTTCATATCTCAGGGCCACCATCGAAATGTCTTTTGTGAGCCCCAGAGCACGTTTCCAGAACCTGCCTTCAAGCTTCTGCCATAGACAGTAATCAAGGTTCCATCCTGACTCTCCACCAAAGGTTATAGTGGGGATAAACTTCTGCAAGTAGAATATTATTAGCGGATCAATTGAAAATTTTCCGTAGTCTTTATTGATTTTCGCACCTTGTAGACCAAGTGTGTTCGCTTTTCCCAATAGGTCATTGGTCCAGGCCGATTCACAAATAGAGTTATTAGCCATTATTCCTAGATATCGGATAGATGTCACGATAGTAAGCGGAGCTTTCTCAATTGCCCATCAAAAAGTTTTTATCTCTCCTTGATACACTTTTGCCAATACACATGATCTTTGTTTTTGCTGTATTTAGATAGAGATCATTTGCTTGTAGATATTCCTTCAGCTTCAACAGCAGATTTTGCAAGCCTATCTGAGTGCGATCGATCAGCACAATATCATCGGCATAGACGAGGCAATTAACTGGCCTTCCGTTTATCTTTGGAGGAAAACAGTGAGCTGCTGCCAACCACTTTGGTAAATCAGAAATTAATATCTTGAACAAATCGGCAGTTAATGGATACCCTTGCTTAACACCTTTGTACGTTGGAATTGATTCTGTTAGGTCGCCTTGGGAATTCACTCTTACTTGTACTGAGGTATTAGAATGTAGCGCTATGAGAGGATCAAGAATCTGAGATGGACAGTTCCATTCGCGTAGTTTAGCCCACAGTTTTCTGCGGTGAACTGCATTGAATGCTTGTCTCAAGTCAACAAATGCGAAAAAGATTTTTTTTTTGGCTCTTAGGGCTTCAAGTTTTAGGATGGTTAGTATAGTCAGATTTACATCGACGCCTACTTCTTTCGTGAAACCCGTTTGTCGACAATCTATTTGTTTTACCTTAAATGCCCAAGCAGTCAACTTCATTCGAAGAAACGAGCCGAATATTTTTCCCATAGTATCAAGCAAGGCAATTGGACGGTAGTTTTACGGATCGTCTCGGTTACCCTTCTTATATATTGGTACCACTATTGCCTTAGCCCAGGACTCAGGTGTTTTCCTCGAGATTGAAATTTGACGAAACAAAGATTCCATAAGTTTGGCCCAGTGATGCTTGTGTTTTTTTAGCATGATGTTAGTTATTATATCAGGGCCTGCGGCCCTCGAATTTTTTAACTTTTGAATTGTTAATTCTAAGCCATCATATGATGGAGTTATATCCCAGGCTTTGGTGGAGGGCAGATAATGAACTTGTGAGACTTGATGAGGTTGTTCGTAAGCCTTTGTGAAATAATCCACCCATAGAGAGCTTGAGATTTCGTTTCACATACTTGAACTAGTTTTTGTGTTTCCTTTATTTAGAATAGCCCAGATTTCACGGGAGTTCTTAGTAATAATAAGCTTTAGCATAATTTCAGCTCTGTTTTGATCGATTATTACAGAGTGAGATTTAAGCCAATTTCTGTATGCCTGACGTCGGGCCTTTATGAGTCTTTGTATGTCGTTTTGATTACAATGAGACTTTCTTAGCGTGCGTAGGTCTTTCCTCAGTAACTTTTTGGCCACTGCTATTTCAGAGCTGAAAAGATGTTTCGAGATGAAGCCGCGTGGTTTTGAATTAGCATATTGTGGTGAACATGCGGCCTACAAAGGGACATATTCCACATCATTTGAGTCTTCGAGATGCGAGGCTAATTTCTGATTTAGAATGCCGGTGGTTTTTAGCCGATTTCCAGCTGCATTTATTGCAAGTGACATTTTGTAAGGCTCCGGTTGTGAGAACATTTCGAAATCCAGTGATAGACAAAGCATATCATGATCACTTACGTCCGTCTGAACTACTTCGAGTGACACAACTCTTTCAAATAGATTACGAGAGACCCAAATATAGTCAAGGGTGTTTCTACATAGAAGTCACTTCAAAGTTGTTTTGCAGGGTTGGTCTCCTTTTGTGTTACCATTAACCATGTGCAGTTTCGCAAGGTAAGGGCTTGTGCCCAGAGTTTACCTCGTTCTGGTACTTCGTCTTCAGGTATAACGCTGTTTTCCATCGTTTGATGAATAAATCGATACCAGCTACAATTCAGATCACCGCATATGATCGCTGATAGATCGATGTAATTAAGGAAAGCATTGTCAATAAGAGTTGTTGTCGATTATATGAATTCCGTGGTTGTGATCATTGCCGGGTTCCAATAGCCGTTGATTATGAGAAGATGGCTGTATTTCCCAGAGTTCGTCTTCCCAATTTGTATTATCGTACCCTGTACAAACGGGTTTGGATTAACAGTTTCAAGGGGAGTCATCCAGTTTTGAATTTTTAATAAAGTAATTAAACCTGAGTAAGGACGACCCTTGATGTTTTTTTTTGCTGGGTTCAGATGAATAGTGAAGCCATCTCTATTAGGAACATCACCAAGCCATGTTTCTTGAAGACAAATTGCGAAAACCTCATCAAGCGATTCTGTAAAGTTGTTAAACAGATGCGTAAATCCGTGGGTGTTCTAGGAAAGCAGCTTTAGCTTTGTCCATGTCGCTCATTGTTATTGGATATTGTTATTTGTTAGCCAAGTGTTCTGTCGGGTACCTCCGTTTCTGGGTTTGCAATCCAAATCATTTTGTGTTCTATGTGAGAATGATAATGATTTCCGTAAGGTCATCCGACAAACTGTACTTTGAGATTTTTCTGAGGTTGGATGACTGGTCGGAGCTCCTTTTTGGCTTATCAGGTCAGGTTCAAGGATAATATCGAATCCAAATACTAGCAACTCTTCAAATGCTTGTAGTAAGATGTTTTTCACTGCAGACGATGTTATGTGTAATAATACTTGGTCTGTTGTTTTTTCCATTGCATACTCAACGATCTTGATGTCATCTGTTGTTATTGTTCTTAGTTGAGGAACACAGGCGAATAGTTTTAAGACATTAGCTCTGTTCAGTTTTACTTCGTTTTCGTCAGAGTAAATATTCTGGAGACAAAGTTTCCATGAACTTGTTTCAGATTTTGAACTTGAGCTACCATGTACTCTTGAGCGGAAGTGTAAGTCATGTTTCCTCTGATTTGTGGTTAGCTTCGGGTTTAATTTAGAGCTAACAGGAGAGAGTGGGACCTTTGAAATGTTAGAGCGTTCCATCTTTGAGGCTTCACTGATGTGACGTCTGGTCACATTATCTTTCAAGAGAATTTTCCTCCCTGCCTGGTTTTCTTTGACATTTAGTGTTGGGACTTCAGAAAAGGAGTCATTGTTAGTTTCACTTCTAATTGAGTACGTAGATAAGTCGCATAGATCTATGGAACTATCTTTGTCTGCGCAATCTGAGCTTTCGGAGGCTGCATTCAAACGGCGACGTTTGGTTGGTAATTTGGGCAAGACTTTATTTTGTTCAATTGCTTGGACTGGCCTTTGAGATTGTGGTAATTTAACTTTTGCTTTGCCATTTTTCAGATCAAACAGGCTGGTTTATTTTGGGGTTGTCAAAGTTCTTATTAATGTTTTGACGTTTTGGCGTTTATTTTTTTGCTGTGTATCTTTTGGTCCAGATTTAGTTGGGATTTGTCCGTCAAGTTTTGGACCGTTATTGTGGGTTTTGGTTAAAACTAGAGTTTTGGCTGGGCCGCTAAAAATGTTGAATGAAGTTGGTTGGAAACTCACTGAACCAGTGGTTTCCTCTTGGATCTCATTGATATCAGTCGTGCGAGGGACTTTGTTTTTTGGTCGATCAGCACTTCCGCAGATGCTTTCAACTACGCTAGGAAGCTCAGATCCAGAATGAGAGAATTGTGTATGTGGTAAGGCAGGGTGATCATCAATCGAAGTGGACGCAGCACGATTTGGATCAAAAGTTGTCACATTTGGTAGTCTTACGTCCACGTTTTGAGTATCTAGATTACTTATTGCAGTGACTGGAGGATCATGGATCTGTTTGTACTGAGTGGCATTTTTTCTCATCCATATCACGGCATCTAGAAGGCCTTCTGATAATGTATCATTTTGACAATGATGTCTAGCAGCCAGATCACCTAGCCGCTCTTGCCATCTTGTTGAAAGGTCGGCATTTTTTTCAATTTATGTACGAAGAAAATCTGTGAAGTGATCGATTTTTTCTATTTTTTCAACCAAGTTTTGGATGATTATGCCTTGGTCACTTAATTGACCATGTAGAGCTTCATATAATTTAGTAAACAGTGCAAGTGCCACCGCTGATGCCACAAGAACATTGTTATGAATTTGCATTAAAGCTTCCATTGAAATGTTGAAAGACAGGGCTTGTTCCTCGATTGAGGACACATTTGAGCAGTCCAAATGAAACTTTGACTTGGTGGGAGAAAGAATTCTAGTTAAATTGGACAATTGGGGATCCTCATCGGCAAACTCGGTGAGTGGGTGGGGAGTGCTTGCCTGACTGACTTGCTGGTCATCTGATTTTTGAGGATAATGCATATTAGATTTTAATTCTGCAATTTGTTGTAGGCGGCACGCCCTTGCAAGTGAACTTGATTCCAAGTCAGATGATTTTGGTATCACTATTTGTATGGTCGAATCCAGAGGGCGTCGAGGCGGAGTACCAAGAGGAGCACCAGAAACCTCTGGTGCCTGGCATGCATATCCACTGTGATTTCCATGGACGAGAGACAGGCGTATTATTCATTAACGTCTGTCTCTCCTTTGTCTTTGCAATCAAACTGACCGAAGGTGGAGGAATCTCGTGATTTTGTTCGAGGGAGGGTTCCTTTAACACCAACGACCTATCATGGCGATTCAAAGATTCTGTGCCCGATGGTAACAAATATAGCAAAGGCAAATGGGGCTGATTACTAGATGCTAGAGTTGTGGCACAAGAGCCTATATTTTTCAAAGGTACCACAGCGGGAAGCTTTGCCTGTAGAGGTGGAAGTGTTTGGTATGGAGGGTTATCAATCACCAGAAAAGGATGAGAGGGCAAATCGTTTGGTATGTTTAATAGTTCGTCGTCGCTCACCATAAAAAGCGACGCCACATATTTGATGGAATCCGTAAATTGAAGGGGATTTGAAGTCGTTGCAGTTGTTGCATCGTGGCCTGTATCGTGACCTACTAAGTGTGGCTGTTGTTGAAAATCGCAGGTCACGTCCGAACTCAAATGCATTGTAGTGCCCGAGTTGGTAAGAAGCAATCATGGCAGTTGGAGACTTAGCAATCTGAGAAGCCGAGTCTTCATTGGGGGCGCTTGCCAGGAGTGTTGGCAACAAATTAGGAAGAACAACATGAGAGGGTGTCGCGGTCACCGGCATTGTGCGACCGTCTACATGGCCATCACCTTGAATTACATCTAGGGGCTCATGAATAGGCAGTGAAGAAGGATTTGTGTATTTTCCTTGATGTATTTGATGCACGAGATCCCGAACCACCGTGTCAGTAGCAGTAACAGTACCAATAGTTCCATGGGACTGGCAGTCATTAGAGCAAAGTAATTGTTCTTCGCTATTACATTGGCTGTTTTGCACTTCTTGGCTAGGATTTAGTGTTTGAGAAGCACAGGGACGGACCGGTGTGGCTTGCAAAAGCGCTACCGGTAAAGTAAGTGAAGCAAGTAAAGCTTGACTTACAGTTTTGCTTACCTTTTTACAGGCAGAGGCTTTCATCGTTGTCCAATGATTAAGCATGCGCTGATGCTGGAGAGTTTTCTTGTGTGTCTGGGGGCCTGCAGTTTCGGCTGTCAGCATCATTATGCTGAGTGACTGGAGCAGAGCCGAGGCGCAGGGACGCCCGGGGGCGGACTGGGGAAGACTGGACTCTGCTGCCGGACTCCACGCCGCACTCCGCACGCCAAAAGGGTTTATAGAGGAAAGCTCCACAAAGGTAGAAAGTGGACTATGTCACGTCGTGCAGCTCCTCACACAGTAACAAACACAGAGAGACTGGGTCAGACTGGACTCTGCTGCCGGACTGTGCGCCACGCGCCAAATGGGTTTATAAAGGAAAGCTCCACAAAGGTAGAAAGCGGACTATGTCACTTCGTGCAGCTCCTCACACAGCAACAAACGCAGAGAGACTGGGCAGACTGGACTCTGCGCCACGCTCCCCGCACCAAAAGGGTTTATAAAGAAAGCTCCACAAAGGTAGAAAGCGGACTATGTCACGTCGTGCAGCTCCTCACACAGTAACAAACGCAGAGAGACTGGGGCAGACTGGACTCTGCTGCTGGACTCCGCGCTGCGCTCCGCGCGCCAAAAGGGTTTATAAAGGAAAGCTCCACAAAGGTAGAAAGCGGACTATGTCACGTCGTGCAGCTCCTCACACAGTAACAAACGCAGAGAGACTGGGGCAGACTGGACTCTGCTGCCGGACTCCGCCAGCAGAAAAACAATGCTTACAGTTACAATTTTCTGTGTTTTTTTTCCCTTACATTTGGACAATAACATCAGGCAAATTAATCCCCAGAACAAGAACACAATTTGATTGTTACACCTTGGTTTCATTTTTACAATACATCAAGCAAATTACTCCCCAGAACAAGAACACAATTTGACTTTTACACCTTGGTTTCATTTTTACAATAACAATTAGAACAATACTCCCTGTTATATAGATACCAATGCACCAAAATACTTACCTATGCTTTTTCTTTTCCTTTCTTCTCATTCTTCCGATGGTTCCTCTGTTTGATTTTCCTTTGGCTCATCATTCAGCTGCAAAGTGTGTCTGGGGTGACAACTTTTTAATTGATTGATGTGGATCCATTTCTCTTCTGATAGCTCTCCTTTGTGGATGCGGACCCTGTAGGCGACAGGTGAAATTGTGCCTACAATCTCAAAGGGACCATGCGAGGATGGGAGGAATTCTCTCTCCTTAGTCTGGTTCCTCTGAATATTGTACAAGTAGACCCTGTCTCCTACTTGGTATTCGTTTTTAGTTGTTTTGAAGTCGTAGTGGCTTTTCATCCCCTCTGCCGATTTCTCCAGATTCCGCTGAGCATACGCAAAAGCATGCTAAAGGTGTTTTCTCAGATTCTCAGCATATTCATGTGTTGTGGAGGCATTAATCAGTGTCTGATCTTGTGTTCTTTAGAGCAGATGCTGAAGTAGCACCATTTTTCATCCAGTCCTGAGCTCAAATTGAGACATTTTGGTTACAGGAGATGGTGTATATCTAATGGCCATCAGGATAAGTGGCAATCAGATGTCCCAACTTGGCTAAGAGTATGCCACAAACTTCTTAAGAATGCTAACAATGGTTTTATTGTACCTCTCAACACCCCACTAGAGGCTAAGTGGTATGCAATATGAAGTTTTCTTTTTACCACAAGTATCTCACACATCTTTGTCATCACTTCGTTGGTGAAGTGACTTCCTTGATCTGACTCAATCCTTTGGGGAAGGCCAAAATGCGAGAAAATGTGGTTGATCAGGGCAGCTGCTGTTTCTGCCTTGCAATTTGGGGCTGGGAGACATTCCACCCATTTGGTAAACAAGCGTGTTACTGTTAACATGTACTTGTTGGCCCTAGAGGAGCGAATCATGGGCCAGTTGAAACGTACTTTAAAATCTGACCAAGGCAGTGTCATCCCCCTCTTCTGGCGGGGAGCTTGGTGTGTGAGTGAACTTGGCTGGAACTGTGCACACACAAGACACCTCTTCAAATATTGGTCTATGTCCTGCCCCATGTGTGGCCAGTATGCAACCTCTCGCAAGTTTCTAAAGTAGTATGAAACCCCTGATGACCGGCTGTGGTGCGTCATGGCGTGATTTAGCATCAGGCTTCAGAATGAGGTAGGTACCACCCACTGGTCACATCCAGAGATGGATCTCCTTACCAACAAACCGTCTTGGATTCAGAACATTTTTGGGAAACTTCATGAACACCCTGAGGTCGCTGAGAGTGGAAGTACCGGTGAACTGCCTCTGTGCCTCGGATGCTGGCAATAATTGAGAAATCTCCCGTTGCTATTTTGAAAGAACACGAGTCACCAAACGCTATGTTTGGCTGGTTTTGGACATTAATTGTTGAGCCACGTCCCTTTGCTTGTGAACTTACATAATCATCCCCTTGCGTGAACCAGCACACGCTCACCAAGTGGAAGTGAAGTGAAGTGCATCTTTGTCTCGGATGCTGGGAATCATTGAGAGATCTCTCATTGCTATTTTGAAAGAACATGGTATTATTGGCAACTTTATGAACTCAAAGTGCACTAGTTCTTTGTCCAATAAATCATTCTAATTGCATTTTGTTTGTTTTGTGTTTAGAGTCCCCAAAGGCTGTGTTTGGCTGGTTTTGGGCATTCATTTTCGAACCACGCCCCTTTTCTTGTGATCCTACATAATCAGCTTTTTGCGGCCACGAGCGCTTGCGCACCTCATGGAACTACCAGCGAAGTGCCTCTTTGCCTTTTCGTCGCTTTCTTCATGGAGTCGGGGCTTTGAGGTGCTTTGCGGGTCCTTCCAGCTCCTACGTTTAAAGCAAAACGCTTGTACGTACTCTAAAAACTGACATGCCAACCTTGATTGGTAATCTAGCATTAGCGTGTGAGAGAGTCTCATTGGCTCAGCTATACATGTTCAACACCCGCTGGCCGAAACGCCCGTAAGTCCTTCATACCATCCCAAAAGATGATCAAGAACACTGACAATTGAGCGTTTTGTAAAGAAGTGCATAAAATTACTGCCTCCAAAACAGTGTTTTCATCAGGAGACAGAAGGTGAAAGGCGGTGGGAAGGCTAACTGACCCAATCTGTATAATAACTTCAGAAGCAGTAATGGATGTGGAGCAAGAACTTTCCAGAGCAGAACAGCCCGCAATGCCAAAGCCATGTGTTGCTATCACTCCTGATGTGGATTCGTTACCCAGCATTGGAATTATAACTGATGCAGGAACCATTATGGGAAATGTGTCTCTAACCGATAGCATTATGTTGAACTTGCTTCCACAAACGGCGAAGATACCTAAATCCAGGGAGGTACTGGAGCCTCTCCTGAATGACGTGGTGGTAATTGATTTGAATCCTCAGGCTCGGGCTTCTCTGCACAAACTTTACCCACAATCTGTCTGAGTCACCTGTGTTGTTTGAAACAACGGATGTCAGCCACAGTGGCTCTGGCTTAAGTGTTTCATTCATTAATCCAACACCTAGGAGACCCTATGTTCCAGTAAGCAATGTTAGTAGTCCCACTGAGGTTTTGCAAAATAATAGGCTACTAGAGGTAACATTACAAGCAATGAATCTTGCTATACAATCTCTTTGCAAACTATTTGAGTCCATAGATGCCAAATTAATCAATCAGGCATGGTTTCTGGAAAACATGCACATTTGGTAAAACACTGTTGGCCAGTTAGTGAGCAGTAAAGCCAGTGTTCCGAGTGTGTGTGATAAAGCAAAAGTGATATTGGTCTCTGCTTCTTGCCAAACATTGGGCTTAATTGACACTCCATTTCCAATAATTACGACCAAACCTGCCCTGTTCATCTCATGTATTGAAATGGTGATATATGACTCCGCTGAGGTGTCAGACTCCACCTAGTGCGGAAATAATAGACATAAATACTCCTCGGCTGGAAACTTCTATTGCCCATAAAGAGGCTTATACAATATTCATCCCAGGTAGGATGGGACAAACCAAAAACATTTCTTGGTAAGGTTCTGCATCAAAGCAGTTCTTCAAGGCTATTACTTTACCCAAGAAGAGTGCAATACTTGCCTCCCAGGCGATCAAAAACCAAATATAAGCAGCAATACCAAGTTAAGAATAACGGGACCGGGCCACCAGGGGGCACACGGATGAAGAGCACCTCCGTGTGAGCTCCGTGCATGGGCCCCAAAAGTGATCTGAGCCCCCACTTTGGACCCCCTCCCCGAAAGTCACAAGCCCAGGCAGTGTGATCCCGTCCACCACCAGCGGAGCGAAAGTCCGATGCAAAACGGTGGACTGGAACGGGAGAAAGAGCCTTTGAAAGGGGCCTCCCCTGCCCGCCCGCACACACAGCAGTGAACCCTGTACGTACTGTGACGCGCCTTCCCTCCACCAGAGGCCAGAGGCACGGGCTGCGCTCCGGCTCCCTGAGACATTCCATTCGTTGCACCCACTTTGAAAATCCTGCTGGGGGTGATGGGTACCCCGCGGCAGCACTAGGGACGCAGGCCCTCCACCCAGCCACCATCGAGTGTGCCGGCACTCCAGAGAAGGGTAGGTAACCCCCTCCTCCCCCTCCAGGAACATGCGGGGATCTTGCAGTCCCCCGAGGGCTCCACATCCCCCAGAGGTGCCTCCAGCGAGAGGCTCGCGGACTGAAGGCGAGGCCCCGCCCACCATAGGGAAGCTCTCTCCCACCCTCTGCTCGTAGCCGCGGATAAGGACGCTGTACCAGCCGAGAGAACATCACTCACACACCGGTTCCCTCCTACGGCCTCATTGCGAAGGGCCCGGAAACCTGCCCGAGTGAGACGCAGCGGGCTCGAGGGGAGAGGCCCCGGCTCATAGATGTGAGCGCCTTCCCAGCGCCTGCCTTGAGGCTTCTCTGTGCCACTATTGAAGACCCGAGTCTAGGCCGTATAATATGCCCTGCGCCACTGTCCCCGCTGTCAACAAGGGCGCAGGGAAACGTGCGGCGAGACGGACCCAGAGGACTCACCCAGCAGAGGATCTGCCCCCCATCGGATCCCCAGGGGAGCATACAGCCAACACCCAGCACCCACCCCCCGGAACGCAGCTGATTACATGGAGCCAATGGATTCCCCTAGCTTTAAAGGGTTGTGCGCTCCCTCCGAGACCACCCCAGGCCAGGTTTGGTTTCCCTTTGTCTAACCTAACACCCTAGCCCACGATCCATGCCCAACGCAGGTGCCCACGGACTCGCCCCTGGAAGCCTCCTCGAACACACCACCAGAACTTACATTTAATAAGGCGAGGGGTCTGCACCGAACCCAGAAGCGACGCAGAAGGTTTGACCCCGACCACTAGGACAAGTGCCCTCCCCGACAAAATCATCAATCTGTCACCCCTCATGAAGACCATGAACCGATCAACAGCGAAAAGAATCTGAATGCCCATCTAGATTCCCCCCTGAGCTTTTGCTAGTGGCTAGACCCACGCCACTGAAACCACCCCCACGCTACTCCATAGGGCCCTCATACAGACCTACAGCGATACCGAATCACCCCCGAATTCGTATGGAACCCATGAACTGGAGCTACTGCAGACGGAGGGTAGGGCCCCTGGACCCAGGGCGTGTGCCTCCTCCCACCATAACGCCTCTGGACTTTTGGTCACTCTGGACACCGTCATATAACATACCGCAGGATTGATACACCACATAGGTGCAGCGGGTTGGGCCCCCACTCCTGGGGCGTGTGCCTCCTCGCACCATTCAGCATATGAGCACCAAAAGCAAATTGGCCAGATACGCCTACACAACATCACGTCCCGATCTGGATATACATTGCAAAATGTCAACGGAACCCTCGGAAACGGGAGCAGGGGCCACCAAGGGGAACATAGCTGCTCTTCTGAGCGAAATTAGAAATAAGGGAGAGAACTTAGGCGGCAAAATTGACAAGATGGCCCAGAGGGTCGATAACATCGAGGAACGACTAGAGGGCGTCGAGAATAATCAAGCATCTATAGATACACTGTAAACTCAACTGGACCTCAGAATGCGCAACATAGAGAAAAGGGAGGAAAACATCCGTCTGAAGATCGATGACTTAGAAAATAGGGAGAGGCGAAACAACCTGCATTTTTTTGGGATCCCGGAGCGAAAAGGGAAACAGAAGAGGACCTCAAACACACCATACATGACATCATTAGAATCCTAGCCGCTGATGAGAATATCGACAAACCCACAATAGAAAGGATACATAGAGCTGGTGGCCCGCCAGGCGGTCCGCGATCCGTCTTAGCCAGATTTCACAAATACCATGACAGAACAAGGATACTCGCGAAGGCCAGGTCAGGTGGCACCCTCACATTCGGCGGTGCCCAAATAACCATTTACCAGGACTTATCCTCTCTTACCCTGGCCTTGCGATGTCTCTGTAGCCCCCTAACAAAATGGCTTAAGGATCGGGGCGTGAGATACAGGTGGGGATACCCCTTCTCCCTCACGTTTGAGCATGGAAGCCGGAGGATAATACTTCGATCTGAGGATGAAATTCGAGACTGCATCGCAGACCTCCTCGGCCCTGACCCAAAGGAAGGACCACAGGATGAACAATCACAAGATAGCGTTAAACGGAGACCACTGGGCCCAAAGAGGAAAAAAGTCAGGGGATCCCGGAAGTACAGACGGCCCAACGATACGCCGGACAGCAACAAATGATGTGGCACACAAAGGTCCCACACCTTGGCGATGTCCCTTCGGATACTAAGGTCCGGAAGTTCATCAATACATGGGAACCTGGCACATCATAGCGGTTACGCTCGCCCTCTTACGAATTTGCCGCCAGAGCCACAAAGAGGACTTGCTGGTGGACATTGAACCACGAAACTGCATGTATCGTTTTATTTACTATTTCACAATGATAGTTGTTGTTGCTTGTTAAGATGTTATTTAAGTTGATTTTCAAAGAATTTGGGGGGGTGGGGGCTCACAATTTTATAAAGGTATTATTTGCAAATGGGGTTGTGTAGTTACGACCCCCACAGGTCGTCATGCGGAATATGATGGACAAAAAGCTAGAACAGAGGATGATGGGTATTACTGTCAATACCTTGAAGGGGAGGGAGGGGGGAGGCACGTGACCAGCGAACCCAAAAGACTCATCACTGATCAACGCCTGTGACGAATCGAGTGACAGGCATGGCACACTTAGAATTGGCACGCTCAACGTCAAGGGGCTGAATTCCCCCACCAAAAGGTTGCTAGTCTCCAGAGAATTCAAGAGAGCGAACCTAGATGTACTCTTCCTACAGGAGACCCGATACAGCAAGGGAGATGAACGGAAAGTAATGTACGCTAAACTAGGCACAGAATACTGGGGCTCCGGCCCGCTGAAAAAAGCTGGAGTCGGCATACTAGTCAATAAAGCAATCCGATTTGAGCTCCTGAAGTCCTGGGCAGACGTAAGTGGCAGAGCACTAGTACTGGTCGGGAAGATACAGGACGCCATCTTCACACTTGCGTCTGTTTATGCACCCAATACTGGCCAGTCCAGATTTCTTCAGCAGACAATCCCCAAAGTCATGAACGAAGCAGAGGGAGAAGTAATCTTGGGAGGCGACCTCAACACGTGGATGGACGCAGATATGGACAGGCAAGCAGGCAACCCTTCCGCAACCCTCTCGTCTGGTGTCGCAAGCTCATGAGTAGTAGATATGATGGGCGTTTACGATCTTAGAGATGCATGGAGACACATGAACCCGAACCGAACAGCCTTCACCTTCTACTCTGCACCACATGCCATATACTCCAGAATTGACTATATATACCTGACCTCGGAACTCATCACAGCAATGTCTGAATCTACCATATCACCTGTCACATGGTCAGACCATGATATGGTTACGATCACCCTCGATCAGATGGCTCTTCCCTGGAAAAGCTCCAAATGACGCTCCTCAAGGATCCGGTCTTCCGGGAGCAACTTGAACAGGATATCACCCAATATTTTGAGCAAAACAATACACGCAAAACTTCTACGAATATAGTATGGGAAGCAGGCAAAGCCACGTGGACCGGAGTTCTCATTAGGGAGCGGGCAGCGAAAAAAAGAGAACGCCAACTCATAGAGTGTAGGCTGCGAAATGAAATCATCCAACTTGATCTTATGGCCCAATCTGCGGATCCCGATAGACTTCATAAGTTCAAGCAGGCCAACGACAAAAGGGTGAAACTACGACAACTACAAATAGGTGGCATCGTGCACAAACTCCAATGCCTGAAGCAAAAGCATTATGAACATGGAGACAAGGCTGGAGCCTTACTCGCCGCAAGACTTTGCGGTCAACGCCGAGAGTGGTGGGTCCCTACGGTGCATGATGTAGAAACACCCCACGACCACCGTCCTCCTAATGTCCCTGAAGTCTTCGCCAACTTCTACGAAGGATTATACACTTCGCAGGCCGCCCGCACACAGAGGCAATTGCAGACTACATGACCAAAGTATCCATGCCAACCCTCCCACCAGAAATAACAACAGCTATGGATGCTCCCATTACTGGAGAAGAAATAGAGGACGCAATCAAAAGACTCCCAGCGGGGAAGGCCCCTGGAAATGATGGCTACACGGCGGGGTTTTACAAGACCTACAAGGACGTCCTCCTCCCGTTTATGACTGGCCTCTTTAACAACATCCTCCAATCTGGTGTGGTCCCAGACTCCTTCTCAGAAGCTTTAATAACAGTCATGTCCAAGGAAGGAAAAGACCCCAAGCAGTGTGCTTCTTACCGCCCAATATCTCTCCTGAACATTGACGCCAAAATCTATACAAGGATCCTCGCTGCACGGCTGGAGTCACATATGCCCTCAATAATCCACAACGATCAAGTGGGTTTTATCCTAGGTAGACAAGGTACAGACTCGATCCGTAAGACCCTCCATTTAATACATGCAGCCAAAACAACACCAAATATGCCTACATTATTCTCAATTGACGCAGAGAAGGCGTTCAATAGAGTCAAATGGCAATTTTTGGAGGCCACGCTAAAGCAAATAGGCCTGGGCCCCACTCTTCGACAAGGGATCAAAGCGGTCTACACAGCCCCTAAAGCCTCTGTAGCAGTGAACTCGCAGTTCTCCCGCTGGTTCCCTCTCAGTAGAGGGACGAGACAAGGCTGCCCCCTTTCGGCAATACTCTTTGCCTTGTCCTTAGAGCCCCTCGCCCGAGCTCTCCGGGCAGATGCCGCGGTGGAGGGCATGCAAGTAAATGGCAAAGAATACAAATTGGCCATGTATGCAGACAACATCTTGCTCCATGTACTGAATTCTTTGTCATCAATTCCACGGGCGATACACCTCATAGAGGAATATTGCACGCTTTCAGGTTTTAAAATAAATAAAACTAAATCCATCCTCTTCCCACTCCACGAACCAACCCCGGAGCAGCAAAGAGAGCTTGAGAAACTTGGCCTAATTGTCGGGGGCCCTACACTGAAATATTTGGGGATCAACCTAACGAGAGACGTAGCACATCTCTATGAAGCAAACTTCCCACAGCTTCTCAGCGCCCTCAAAGTCGATCTCACAAAATGGAAATCGCTCACACTCTCCTGGATGGCGCGCCTAAATGCAATCAAGATGGTGAGCCTCCCACACTTTCTATATCCCTTTCAGGTTCTACCCATCACAATCCCAGACGACTTCTTCAGACAGGTCAAAAAGGTCATACTAGAATTCTTGTGGGACGGGAAAAAACCCTGAATACCGTATGACATTTTAATACTCCCAAAGGAGCTTGGAGGAGTAGGGCTACTGGATATAGAACGATACTACCAGGCAACACAACTTAGAATCCTGATCCCACACCTCTGCGATAGAAAAGATCTACAATGGGTCCAGCTGGATAACGACAACTTGGTCCACGTGACCCTCGCAGAATGGCTATGGGTCCCCAGGTCGAAGCTCACAAGACACTTGCGAGATCACCCAATACTCGGAACTCTATGGAACATCTGGAAGAAAGGGAAGGGAATGTCTGGAGTCACCACGTGGCCTTCTCCCCTGAGCCATCTCTGGTCCCCCGGGATCCGAGAAGAAATCCCTGAACACGCCAGATACCAAACCTGGTTTGATGCCGGACTAGACAGAGTTGGCCAGCTGTGGAGAAAAGGGAAATTCATCTCGATCTCGGAACTAGAAGAAGCTCTCCAAATTCACCCGATCCCGATCTTCCTGTACCTGCGCTTAAAAGGGGTGCTATCGAGGAGAGAATGGAAGGCCACCACGCAGAGAGAGCTTACACCCTTTGAGATGATCTTGGATACGACCAACTCATCTAAAGGCTTAATAGCCCACATGTACAAGACCCTAATCACAAAAGACCATACCCCGAGTCTTTGTCTCGAGGAGAGATGGGAAAGAGACTTTGGTAGAGACTTTGACCAGCGAGCCTGGGACAAAATTTTTGAAACACCGGCGAGGATATCGATTGCTGCCCAGTACAAACTGCACGCTATAAAATTACTCCACAGGTGGCAATACGATCCACAAAGACTGTCTAAAATGTTCCAAACTTCCAGTCCGAGATGTTGGCAACAATGTGGTATGGACACCGACTATTGGCATATGTGGTGGAAATGCCCCAAAGTCTGCATTTACTGGCAAGAGGTCATGGGATGGATTAAGCAGTTAGATGGCATAGAGAGGGATCTTTCCCCCCTCTTGATTCTTTTCGGTCTCGAAGAAGAAGATGACGAATTGGTTAGGGCAAAGGGACTAGTTTCCCCCCTGCTACTGGCAGCAAGAGCCGGCCTAGTTATCAAGTGGAAATCCCCGTGCCTGCCAAACAAAAAGGACTGGTTACAAATTGCCACGAATATATACACGATGGAAAAAATAACGGCAACCCTGCACGATAAGGCTGCACATCACGAGGAAGCCTGGAGCGACTTTGCGGCGCTGCACATCAATGGCCCTGCCACAAGCGACTAACCATGCCAATGAAAGCGGCTGTTGCTTTGCCCCACCAGAGACTGAGCACTCAATCTTGCAGTGTCTATTAACCATTCCTGTCACAAACGTTATCTTTGACTCATGATGTCAGTGAAGACCAGAGATAAATGTCACACCGCCCATTATGGCTTACTATAATAAACACCACACCTGGAAGCCTTGTGAGCAAGGACAAGGGGAGAGAGGGACGGGGGCAAGGATTTTAAGGGGCCGATTCATGGAACCAACGTGCGCCGAAAATCTAGGCGCAAGCATGCGCAAGCATGCGCAAGCATGCGCAAGCGGAAAAAAACAGGCGCACGCGCACGCGTGCGATTCATGGAAGTCCCTGCGCGTGTTCACCGCGGGATGTGCGCCAAACCCGTGCATGGCGCACAAGTCACTGCAACATCGCGAAAGGCGTGCGCGACGGTGCGCGACGCGCACAGTGAAAGCGCACAACCTCAGCGCACACAGCAGAAAGTGGGCGGGACATGGGGCGTAACGCGCGGAATGGGGAACAACACGCGAAAATAAGGGCGTAACTGGGGATGCACTGCACGGAAGCAGAGGTAACGCCCACACGCACACGAACCACACGTATTCATGGAATGGAATAGGGCAAACCCACGCACAGCCAAAGCCGCACACAAGCTGAAACACGTCCGCCACACGAAGGCAGGCGGTAGAGTCCCAGCGCATCAAAAAAGTGGCGCCGCGGGAAGTAAAATACGCGATTGAGCGGGGTACGTGTATTCCGGGTGTGTGCGGGAAGTGACACACGCGATTGAGAGGGGTACGTGTATTCCGGGGGTGCGCGGGAAGTTACACACGCGAATGAGCGGGGTACGTGTATTACGGCGGTGCGCGGGAAGTTCCACACGCGATTTGGCCGGGTACGTGGATTCCAGGGGTGCGCGGGAAGTTCCACACGCGATTTGGGCGGGTACGTGTATTTCGGGGGTGCGCGGGAAGTTCCACACGCGATTTGGCCGGGTACGTGGATTCCAGGGGTGCGCGGGAAGTTCCACACGCGATTTGGCCGGGTACGTGGATTCCAGGGGTGCGCGGGAAGTTCCACACGCGATTTGGCCGGGTACGTGGATTCCAGGGGTGCGCGGGAAGTTCCACACGCGATTTGGCCGGGTACGTGGATTCCAGGGGTGCGCGGGAAGTTCCACACGCGATTTGGCCGGGTACGTGGATTTCGGGGGTGCGCGGGAAGTTCCACACGCGATTTGGCCGGGTACGTGGATTCCAGGGGTGCGCGGGAAGTTCCACACGCGATTTGGCCGGGTACGTGGATTTCAGGGGTGCGCGGGAAGTTCCACACGCGAGTTGGCCGGGTACGTGGATTTCAGGGGTGCGCGGGAAGTTCCACACGCGATTGAGCGGGGTACGTGTATTTCGGGGGTGCGCGGGAAGTTCCACACGCGATTGAGCGGGGTACGTGTATTTCGGGGGTGCGCGGGAAGTGACACACACGATTTGGCCGGGTACGTGGATTCCAGGGGTGCGCGGGAAGTTCCACACGCGATTTGGCCGGGTACGTGGATTCCAGGGGTGCGCGGGAAGTACCACACGCGATTTGGCCGGGTACGTGGATTCCAGGGGTGCGCGGGAAGTTCCACACGCGATTTGGCCGGGTACGTGTATTTCGGGGGTGCGTGGGAAGTTCCACACGCGATTTGGCCGGGTACGTGGATTTCAGGGGTGCGCGGGAAGTTCCACACGCGATTGAGCGGGGTACGTGTATTTCGGGGGTGCGCGGGAAGTGACACACGCGATTGAGCGGGGTACGTGTATTTCGGGGGTGCGCGGGAAGTGACACACGCGATTTGGCCGGGTACGTGGATTCCAGGGGTGCGCGGGAAGTTCCACACGCGATTTGGCCGGGTACGTGGATTTCGGGGGTGCGCGGGAAGTTCCACACGCGATTTGGCCGGGTACGTGGATTCAAGGGGTGCGCGGGAAGTTCCACACGCGATTTGGCCGGGTACGTGGATTCCAGGGGTGCGCGGGAAGTTCCACACGCGATTTGGCCGGGTACGTGTATTTCGGGGGTGCGCGGGAAGATCCACACGCGATTTGGCCGGGTACGTGGATTCCAGGGGTGCGCGGGAAGTTCCACACGCGATTTGGCCGGGTACGTGGATTTCAGGGGTGCGCGGGAAGTTCCACACGCGAGTTGGCCGGGTACGTGGATTTCAGGGGTGCGCGGGAAGTTCCACACGCGATTGAGCGGGGTACGTGTATTTCGGGGGTGCGCGGGAAGTGACACACGCGATTTGGCCGGGTACGTGGATTCCAGGGGTGCGCGGGAAGTTCCACACGCGATTTGGCTGGGTACGTGGATTTCAGGAGTGCGCGGGAAGTTCCACACGCGATTTGGCCGGGTACGTGGATTCCAGGGGTGCGCGGGAAGTTCCACACGCGATTTGGCCGGGTACGTGGATTTCAGGAGTGCGCGGGAAGTTCCACACGTGATTTGGCCGGGTACGTGGATCCCAGGGGTGCGCGGGAAGTTCCACACGCGATTTGGCCGGGTACGTGGATTTCAGGAGTGCGCGGGAAGTTCCACACGCGAGTTGGCCGGGTACGTGGATTTCAGGGGTGCGCGGGAAGTTCCACACGCGATTGAGCGGGGTACGTGTATTCCGGGGGTGCGCGGGGAGCAGCACACGTGAATTGCACGTGTGGGTCCTCCCAGGTGTACCCTCTACACCCTCCACGGCCCCTGCAGGTGGCTCACACCACAGGGGCCTACCCAGCACATGTCCTGCAGGCACCCCATCCACCATGGCCATGCCCACCAGCCAACCCACATATCAACTAGCACTACTGCCCACCAACGCATGTCCCCCTGCACCCCCAGCCACCAGGGGCAGCCTCCAGCAGGCCCCCACCCATGTCTCCCCCCACCCCCACCCCCCACCAGTGCAGGGGCAGCCTCAAACAGGCCCCCACTCATGTCCCCCTGCACCCCCACCCCCTAGCATCCAGGGGCACCCTCCACCAGGCCCCCACTCATGTCCCCCTGCACCCCCACCCCCTAGCATCCAGGGGCACCCTCCACCAGGCCCCCACTCATGTCTCCCACCACCCCCACCCCCCAGCATCCAGGGGCACCCTCCACCAGGCCCCCACTCATGTCCCCCTGCACCCTCACCCACCAGCAGTGCAGGGCACCCTCCACCAGGCCCCCACACATGTCTCCCACCACCCCCACCCCCCAGCAGTGCAGGGGCACCCTCCACCTGGCACCCACACATGTCTCCCACCACCCCCACCCCCCAGCAGTGCAGGGGCACCCTCCACCAGGCCCCCACTCATGTCCCCCTGCACTCCCACCCCCTAGCATCCAGGGGCACCCTCCACCTGGCACCCACACATGTCTCCCACCACCCCCACCCCCCAGCAGTGCAGGGGCACCCTCCACCCGGCCCCCACACATGTCCCCCTGCACCCTCACCCCCCAGCATCCAGGGGCACCCTCCACCAGACCCCCACTCATGTCACCCATCACCCCCACCCACCAGCAGTGCAGGGGCACCCTCCACCAGGCCCCCACCCATGTCCAACTCATGTTCCCCACCCAACATGTCATCACAGTCCAGATCCCTGGTCTCTATGGTCAGCCCCCAAATGCAAAACACCCACCCGAGTATTGCATCCACCCACTCATATTCTGCAATTACATCACAGAACACCAATTGCAAGTTCCAAAACAAACACATGTCCCTCACATACACCCAATGGGTTTCAGTGATTCTCTAAACACATAACATGAAATGCATGAAAACAATGAGACACCACACATTGAAGTGCAACAAATAAATAATGTATTAAAGGAAAGATGAATAGAAACAAAAATGAAGAAACAGAAATGTGAATGGAAAAAAATGAAAAGAAGCATGTCCGTTCAAAATAAAAAAAAAATTAAAGAATATAGAAATCCAAAGTAATGTAGTACAAAGTCAATGTCCACCAAACAAAATCCAATGTGAAAAAAAAATTATAAGCCATTGATCCATGGATAATGTCAAAAAAGAAAGTATGTACAAGTCCACAACTATGTACAATGCAAGAAGCCAGGGTCCATCATCCCAACAAAATAAAGGAAACCTAACTAACTACACTAACTAATAAGAAAAACTATATACAAAAATGTGGCCAATGTCCAAAAGGTCCAAATGAAATAAAAACAAAAATGAAACTTAACACTACCTACATAACTATGTACAAGGGCAGCGGGCTAGTTCCACGGCTCACTTCTGGATGTGCCGGGCCAGGGCATCATCGAACTCCTCCTCAATGTCCCGGAGGCGGTCCTCCTCCATGGCCCCGAGGGTCCGCAGGGCCGTCGACGTGTCCACCTCCAAAGCCCTGCGGATTGCCTCGAGGCACTCGACCCGCCTCAGGGCCCTCTGCATGGAGTTCTCCGCCCTGACCATTGAGAGCCGTGCCTCTTCCGCCCGCTGCCGCTCCGCATCTATGGCGTGGCCCAACCGCTGCCACACGGAAGACACTTTTTGTCCTGGGTCCTCCTGCCCTCCGGCCGATGCCTGCCCCTCCGATGTCGAAGGCCCCGAGCCTTCATGGCTCCCACCATGGTGCTGCTGCTGCTGTGCCTCTGCCACTGCACTGCCTCCTGCTGCCTGCACATCCTCCGCCGGCTGGGGTGCAGTCGTTGACGTGGCCACCCCTGCTGGACGTCCGACTCCCGACTGCGGCAGGGATGCCTCCTCCACCAGCCTGGCCGCACCGTCAGAGGCAGCTCCACAGGGCACCCAGGTGACTGATGGGTGGGAAGATGGCACAGAGGACGACTGGCGCGTAGGGGGTCCAGCTGAGGAGGGGGTCGTGGCAAGCCCCATCAGACGGAGGAATCCGGCCTGGGTGACCTGTCCCAGCAGGCTGACGTGGTCAACGAGCCATTCGAGATGATGTGCAGTCTCTTCATGAAAAGACTGCAGGTCACCTCGCATGGCCCGTTGACGCAACGCCACTCCAGCCAGGACAGGCTCAACCCGGGCCTGGATAGCCACGTCCGCAGGCAGAGGAAGGCCAGTTGACGTCAGCTCATCCCCTGCCTGAAAATTGGTCTGGACATGGGCATCCCTGCTGGTGCAAGATGATGCAGGGACAGGATCAGGGTCAGGATTGCACACAGGCACCTCCGCGGCGGCCTGTGCTGCCTCCTGTCCCTGGTCCTGCACTGCACCACTAGCACCAGTGGGATCCCCACCCCCAGACCCCGTCTCCGGTGCTTGCACGGCCTCCTCCTCCACCAAACCCCCCACCAACCTGGATGACTCTGTGCCATCTTCCCCCGTTGGGCCCTGTGGGGTCCCAGCTGCCCCTTCTGCTGCCGAGGAGTCCAACTGCAACCTCCGCCTCTTGGACCTCCCCCCGGCAGCTGCGGCCTGGGACGCGGCACCGGACTCCTCACTCCCCGACGAGATGACAACCTGGGAGGGGAGCCGGGCCTTGCGTCTCCGGCTGGCGGTGGGATCCCCGCCGCTGTGCTCCACAGCACCTTCTCCGCCCTCTTCATCAGTTGACGCTGCAGACAGGGAGAAAAAAAACACAGGCATCAGGGCACTGTACAATGGACACATACACACATGACAGTTGTACATGAGTGGCATTGGCAAACCTCAGACATGTCATCACAATCCCCAACACACATGTCATTACAACTTGCACACACGAGCCATACCACAGCCATGTTGCAACTGCCAACACCATCCATACACATACAACAGCATCAGCAGCCAAAGGTGAGCCAGACATCACATGCAACACAGGAAGTGCACCACACATGTACACACCAACCACCACACTTGCATGCATGTGTACACCTCTGCTAAGTGTCGCAGTGATCAGACGGGCATCCATGTCACATCTGCCAATCAGGCTTCCACATACCGCTGTCACATGCATCCATGTTGCATCACTGTTGCACCCTTGTCAAATACACACACATGCACATGTACACAGCGCTGATACAATCAGCTGAAAACAACATACATGCGTGACATCACGGACATGTCTACTCACATACACATTCATACAAACTTGTGTGCCCACACAACTGCATTTGGCATGCAAGCCCACACACACAGGCACCATCCATGTCTCACACATTACAGCCCTCGCATGTGTCAGCCCCACGGCCCTGTACACCCGCACCCATACTCGACCCCATACAAACAGATGTGCAACCTGCACACTACTGAACAATCACCACACGCACTGCTCACAATCAGGATGCATGTACACTCACCGCTCGACTCCAGACGGGTCTGCCTCTCAAGGACCTGGACGTGGAGCGCTGGGGATATGTGTTCCAGGACCCTCATCTGTTCTTCCGACAAGTGGCCCCGGCGCCCCTTGGCATCCGCTGCCTTCAAGAGGCGCCGGGCCTTGGTCAGGGTCCTGGACCTGAAGTCCTCCCAGCGCTTCTTGACATGTTGGAAGTCGCGGACTGCCACCCCCTCCGCGTTGATGGCAGTCACGATGTCAGTCCAGATCCGAGTCCGTCCTTCCTTGTCGGCGCGGCAACTTCCGAAGAGGGCATCATACTGCCCCAGGACTTGCTCCACCAGGACACCAACTTCGGTGGCACTGAAGCTGGTGCCCCTCTGCCTCTCTGGCCGGGGGTTGTCAGTGGTCACAGATGGAGTTTGCCCCGACATGACAACCCCAGAGGCAGGAGTGGGTGGGCAACTGGGTCCTGGGGCTGGGCTGTGGAGCGATGGAATCCCAGTCGGGAGTCTTTGGTTCCAGCAGGGGTGGTCACACCAACAGCACCCCTGGCTGATGTGCAGGCAGCAAATGGCAGGGCACGTGGGCAGCAGGCAGTCAGGCAGCAGCAGATGGCAGGTGGGAGCGTGCTCGGGGCTCTGGGGGGCAGTAGTTCGGCCTTCTGGGCAGGAGCGTGGTCTTCCGTGTGCTTACGCGTGGCCAGCTTGATACGGAGTGATTTGGCACGTGAAAATTCTGCATGTCAGCGTGTAATTCGAGGAAAGGCCCTTAGCGCGTAAGCGCGTCTGCACGCATACGCATTTTCATTGGACCAAAGGCCCTCAGCGCGTGAGCGCGTCTGTGACGTGACGTGCGAGGGAGTATCCCTCATTGCACGTGATGACAGTACACACGTGGATCCCAACCAATCGCGTGTGAAAGTTCACGGGACCCCGGAACACACGTACCCCGGCCAATCGCGTGTGGAACTACCCGCGCACCCCGAAACACACGTACCCAGGCCAATCGCGTGTGGAACTACCCGCGCACCCCGAAACACACGTACCCAGGCCAATCGCGTGTACGCTCGCTCCCCTCCGATCACACGCGATGACACCCGAATACGGGAAACCAACGAGTCCGCCCACACGGAGGCGTCCCGCTCCCGCGCACAGCATAAAAGTGCGCGCAAACAAAAAACGCGTATATACAGCGACGATGAATGCCCCATTTGTTGCTGCAGTGATTGTGGGACACCGCAGGAGGAGGAGAATAGCCAGGGCACGCATTTTTGCACCACGGACAGGCCTTTTTGGGATGCCTGACGACCAGGTCTACGGCAGGTATAGGTTTCCACCCCATATCATCCTAGACCTGGTCAGGGAGTGGGAAGATGACCTCACATCCCCCACCCTTTGCTCCCAAGCATTGAGCCCCTTGGAGAAGCTGCTCAATGTCTTGCATTTCTTGGCCACTGGGTCGTTTCAGCGGACCACTGCCATAGTGGGGGGGGTCTCACAGGCCACGCAGTCACGCTGCCTACACCAGGTACTGGCAATCATGACAGCGCGCCCCTCAGTCCGCAGGCACATATACATGCCCAGAACACCCGCAGAAAGGCAGGCCGTTGTCCTGGATTTTTTCAGGGTGGCACACTTCCCCAAAGTGCTCGGTGCCATAGATTGCACCCATGTGGCCCTACGTCCACCTAGGGCCACTGAGCACATCTACCGAAACCGCAAGCACTGGCATTCCATCAATGTACAGGTGGTATGCGATGCAAAGGGAATCATCACCTCTGTGTATGCAAACTACCCTGGCTCCACCCATGACAGTTTCATATACAGAATGTCCGCCCTGAGCCGGGCCCTGGAAGCTGGGCAGCATGGCGACACATGGCTCCTAGGTGAGTACAAATGCCCTTGCACATGCATGCAAGTCACACACAGACAAATATACCAACCCTAATAATCTGAACAATTATCACCTCCCCAGGGGACAGTGCCTACCCTCTGAGCAACCACATGATGACGCCAATCCGGAACCCCACCACACCACCCCAGGTAAGATACAACGCTGCCCATATTGCAACCAGGGGCATAGTGGAGCGCACATTCGGAGTGCTCAAGTCACGTTTCCGCTCCCTTGACCGCTCTGGTGGGCAACTACTCTGTGCACCAGCAGTTGTGTGCAGGATCATTGTGGCAGCATGTGTCCTGCACAATGTTGCAACACGGCAGGGCGTCCCGGTGGACATGGTGGTGCCCCCACATCCCCAACCACAGGCACAGGCGCTGCCCATGGGAGGGGACAGGGCACGTGGCGAGGTAGCCCGGACCCAGCTTGTGGCCACATTTTTCACCTAAACTCCAACCCCTGCGGAGTGCACACAGGCCTGGCACATACCAGGTGACAATCGATGATGACAAAGTGACAGTCAACTGTCACAACCCTACCACCCTGAGATAGTTGCCATGGAAGTGCCACATCGTCTGCATCCCTAGCTACTTAAACACAAGCTATCCTGTGCAACCAAAATGCACACATGACATGTGACATGACATGAGCCATACACAAGTATTACAAGGCACAATGAGGCAGGGGGGGGGGAACAAGGGAACACAGAGAACGGTACTACTAGGCCAGGTGTCATTGTGATTGTGCAAGTGCAGGGGTAGGGGGAAGGGAAAAGTGCAAGGGTGGGGGGGAGTCCAGTACAGGGGAAGTAGGCCAAAAAATTATACATAGGTCGCCTGGTGGCAACTGCTAAGGTAAGTGCAGACGAGTGCTGGGAAGGGAGGGCTGTAGGGATAGAGAGACAGTACTGCAGTGCAGGGGTTGCCAGGGTGGCAGTGCAAGTGGACAGTGGCTGGGCCAGGGACCGAGGTTGGTGAGAGTGGCCCAGTTGCAGCTCCTGTGCAGTTCCAGTGAACAATTCTGCAAGGGAGAGGCAGAGAGTAAGCAGAAGCAAAGAGGAAGGTCTTGAGGTGCTTCCAGAACTGGAGATGGTTCCCCTCAAGTTCAAGTCAGGAAGTCTGTTCGAGGGGGAGGGCCCTGCTGCGGAGAGAAACCTACCCCCAGCTAGTTGCTCTGAGAAGCGGATGACCTGGACATGCAAGGTGTGCATCACACACACCTGCAAAACAGGCCATGGCCATCACTGTCATGTCAGTCAAACCCTCCCAAACATCAACATGACATGGCAAGCAATACCCATACACCGACCCAGTAACGATAAGGTACACATTTCCATGTCCTAAATGTACAGTGGCATCGGACAATGATGCCTGACCCGGAATCCGATGAAATGACAGACCAACAAAATGTCCCACCAAAAATAAGTCGATTCCTAATGCATTACAACAGTCGTAGACGTAACATCACAATGAATGCCTGGCTATATGCACATGATGCATTGCAAAATGAACACTGCAGCTCATGTGTGCAATGTCCTACTCCTGCATCACACTGCTCAGCGCACAGCACAGTGAACAGCCATTGCGTGTGATGCACACCCTGAGCATCACATCTAAATGACAGACTACATCAAAAATCAAATTAGGCATGTACTCGAACCATAATCGGTCACAGAACATGTGCTGGCGGGACACAGTGGGCACCAGAAGGCAAACAGTGTACACGTGGATATGCAAGGGTGGGAGGACATGGAGTGCATCCGAGTGCAAGTGTGTGGTTCTGCAAGGACATGCACTCCACATATGCATGTGCACTCAAGTGACCATCAGTGTTCCCTACACATCACATGTGAACATCCACCATGTGTACACCCCAGCATGTCAAACCACTACTATCCCCTCGCACCTGAAAGGAAAACACAACACATGAACAGGCATTGATCAGCAGAACACAACATGTACATAGGACAACAACATTACAATGTCAGAGTTCCCATCACACTGCAGGGCAACGCAACTATCAACAACAACTCCCCCCCCCTCGCAAATGACCATGACCCACTGAACAACTGCACCTGGGTCATGGAGCCTCCAACCCTCATTCCCACCTGGCCACAGGATCACCTTTACCCTTCGTGTCCATCTCCCACCTTGTGTGTAAAGAGATGCCTGAACCCTCAGAATCCACACTCATTTCCAAAATCACATAATCCAAGGCATGAAAAGGAACCCAAACACCCTCCAGTAGATGACTTGACATAGCAGTACGTCTCAAAGGCCAAGTACTACCACAATGATGCAACAACCAAGGTAGCACAGCAAAACAATGTCACGACAGGATGTGAGACATGTGTGGTACATGACATAGGATGATGCACCATGAATGGATGTGTACTGTCACAGATCCCCTGTACAGGCGCTGGAGTCTCATGAAACAACCACCCACACCATGTCCCGGGTGCCTGCAAGGTCAAACTCACACAGGCCCCTGAGATCCTGCTGGGGAAAGAGGTTCAGGGATAAGCAGTCGGGACAGGTGTAGACACACTGGATGACTGGAATGCGTGGCAGGTGAGGGGAGTAGGAATGACACATGAAACCAGGGAATGCACGAAAATGTACGACCTGCATGAACACATGCACAATCCAAACAAACTTGGACATCATTGTCATGGCCTTCTGTAGTCCAGGCTCAGGAGTGGTACGAACCAACCACCCCCTCTAGGGTTTTGGCGCCTGCAAGTTCGGGGCTTACACAGGCATCCGCAACCCCAGTGGGGAAAGAGGGTCAGGGAACATTGCTTGGATAGGCATGGGAAGCAGGAACACCGGGTAGAGGGTACAGGTTTCGAAATTGCATAGGATCACGGGTGATTAGGGTAAAAAACATACCAAATAGGACCACACATACATCCATGCATCAGTACACTCCCCAGCAAGCCTATGCAGGGCAGTTTGTAAGAAAATACAACAAGACACTTAGCTCTGGTTTTGAGTGCTGGCCTCCTGCCTGCGCACTCTCAGGTCCGGTTACAGGAGCACTGCAATGCTGCAAAGAGAGACACAGTCAGCAACCTGTACGTGCCAATTACACAAAAACACAACACAAAACATGCCCCATAACAACATACAACTCTACAAACAGACAATCTGTGCTCCATGCTTCGTACCCATATATAACATCACCCCTGTGACGGGTCATTCACAGTTAATGCAGTAAGTCAGCCGCTGGTGGGTGCGTGGCAAATGGAACACCAATGTGTCACAATTCACACAACATGCAATGTTCCCTGGGTAAGCAGACAGACCCATATGGCAAGCCATGACTACAGAGCAAATTGCGTACCACCATGACCAAAACAAAGTTGCCAGTGCATTTATCATGAAGTACGTGGAATAGACATGCACTGCACCCGAGTATGTCCCTTGCTGTATGTCCCTGTGAGCTGCCCCTTTCCATGTCTTGGAAGGCTACATGGTTGATACAAGTGCCTCAATGAACCTTGGTGTACCGCAGGGTATGTGCCACTGCCCCCGCATGTGTCCCAGACAACCCTACTATCAACAGCCATCAGTCCACAAACACATCTGAGCTGCATTGTGTGCTTCAACACCAATATTTGTCTAAGCTCACCCTCAGTGCTGTGACTAAGCCTGCACGTGCAACTCGCCTGGTGCAAGCTTTGCTGTCTAGTGGCCCCCCTGTGATGCTCACCTTGCCTGGAGTTCCTTGGAACATGTCAGCAGTTCTAGGATGTGGGTCTGCAATCACTGTGGCTCTGCATGTGCACACATGTGCATGTGGGCACCAACAAACGGGTCAGGAATTACGTTGTCCAATGGGCCGTGTCTGCTGGCAAAGGTGCTCTGGTGCCTCATCCCCCTGCAGAAAGTGCATGAAACACATGATTAATGCATCAAAGTGATCTGTGTGTGTCTCATCATGCATCTCATTACTTGACCATGTCAGAGAGTCACATCACAAATCACACCATCAGTCCGTCTTTCACCTCCAAAATGTGGAACACTATCTACAGCATGATTTGCAACAAGCACGTGTATAGGAAAGATATGAAACATAATACACAATGCATAGCAATCAATGTCCACATTAATCATGACACGCCCCATCTAGCAAAAGCTGAACAGTGGACAATTACACCTAAATCATCCCCACTAGGGGTGTCAACACAAGTCAAAAAGCACCAGACATGCCACAGATATGACAGTCCAAAGCCCTTGTGTAAAATTCTGTTACACCGAACCATCCTTGCGAGCCCATGGATAAGGGAGGCAGGAGTGGCATATGTGAGTCAAGGAACCCAAGCAGCAAACACATACACAAGACAACCATGAAGGGCCCAGCTGGAACAGACAGTGGATGCCTTCAAAAACCACAAGGCACCGCACTGTCACATGTAAGCACAATAGACTACAAATTTTAAACTAACTCAACTATTAACTAATTACACTAACTATGGAAAACCTACATTACCTATTTAAACTAACTATCAAACAGAAGCTTAACTAACTAAACTAAAAGAAAAATCAAAAATGGCCACATACGACCCGGGGGGGAGGGGAGGCACCCAGGAGGGGGGAGGTACAGGGTGCTGCTCAACATCCACATGCGATGATGCTGAGCCAAAAAAAAATACCTCCATGGGCTCAACGCCTGCACAGCACGACCTATGTGGGAGATAGATGGTCGTCCGAGTCTGGCTCATCCTGATAAGGAGGACGTGGCACAGTAGCCTGGCCACGCCTAGCCGCAGCTTGCCCCTCGTCGGCAGCAAGTCTGCCGGACAGGTGAGCCTGGTTCTGTGTGGCGATGTTACATAGGTCTGCATGCAGGACCTCACGTGATACACGTGCTTCCTCTTGCAAGGTAGCACGTGTAACACTGAGTTCCTCCTGCAAGGCCTGGCTGGACAACCGCTGCACCTCCCGGCAAGCCTGTAGCTCAGCCGAGATGGTGCGCTCAAGCTGTGCAAACCTCTCCTCTGCCTGCTGCCTCTGGGACATCATAAGGACACCCAGAGTGGATCTGAGGGAGGCATACTCCTCCCTCAGGGCATCCATGTGCGCCTCTGCGTGAGCAGCAATTGCTTGACGCAGAGACGACATTTCAGCCTGGCGTGCCCTGTCTGAGGCCGCCATGCCCAGCCTGAGTGAGCGGGCCGTGGACCGTGCCGCCTGCTGCTGGAGAAGCACCTGCCTAGCAGGGGGGAGCACAGATCGGGCCACACGCTCCATGCTGTCAGCGATGTTCTCCATTGCTGCCCCCTGCCGTTCAGAATTGGCAGTCATGTCTTGCTCCCACTCAGTATACAGCGGTTGCGCGCGGCGACCGCGTTGCCGGGCTTGACCCCTGCGGGACCCAAGGACCGGGGGTCCTCGCTGTGTTGGCACCGCCTGCGGCTGCACGACTACATGCCCCCGTCTACGTGATGTCCCAGGCACATCAGTGACTGGTGTGGAGGGTGACCCTGCGTCCCGATCCACCACGGGCGGTGGAACCAAGACTGTCTGATCTCTCAGTGCAGGGGTCGCAGACAGAGGAGTGTCCACATCAGAATCACTCACCCCTGACACATGGACTTGATGGTCATCCAACTCAACATGGACGTCAGAGTCGTCATCAAGGCTGGACTCATAGGCAGCCAGAGACAGGATGGACTGCAGCACTTGGGGGTTTTCGTGGCCTACCACCCCACGACCCCCACTAGTGCCGGGTTGATGTGGTCTTACCAACACTGTGTCTGGCATGACAACACCATCCTCTGCATCCATTGCGTCATCACCTGAAAAATAGAGAGGAAAAGGTCAGTACACATGTCAGAAGCACACAACACACACACACACAACGACAGCAAAGGCATCTGGCAGACATGTGACACACAACATATGACCTTGCATGCATGCTGGGTCTACTTAGAATAGCTTCTGTGATCAGACCTGTTGAAAGGTGGCAGTTTGCATGGAAGTGGGTCTAAGCAGTGCAGAAAATGTGTACGCCACTCACTACCTACATGTACAAGCACTCCATGGTGTGTGCCAGGAAATGTGAAGGCAGTGCAATGTCAAAATCAGATATCACGTGCATTGTGTATTCAATGTGTACCATGTCTAGAAGGCAAGCACCCCTCCACCCCAGTACCAAAGCAGGGATGCCTAGCATGGTATCAAAAGGCTGACCATACACCTGTGCATTGACAAGCAGTGTTGACTGGCATCAACAGCTTAATGTGATTTCAATTACAACACTGCAAATGAAGCTGGGACAGTGGGCAGGACACATGATGGAAGATCCGGAGGCCGGCCACGTGTGAAGAAGACACGACAAGAGTTGGACAGAGTCATTGGCCATTGAACAGGCTGAGGCCTGTGAGCCACACAGATTGTCAGAGCCTAAACATGTGTGCAACGCAGGACTGAGCCACAGTTGACATGGGGAGGCCGATGATATGGCAGGCAATGTATGTAACCAAGGACTCATATTACAGTGATCATCCAGTCAAGGACACATAGGGGCATGTGTGCAATGCACATGGAGCATGAAGGGGCACTCATGTCCCTGCGGGACATCTGACCCATGCACAGTACAAGTGGGATGCCCTGCATCGAGTACTAAGGCTGTACCACACGGCATATGTCTGGCAGTTTCTAAGCTGGATGTTAGCATCTACACAGGACACATGAACATGAAACTACACATTGGCAAGAATGTAGCAGACCAGTGCAAAGGTGGAACTGGGGTGCAGAGTGGCGGAGGAGGGGCAAGGGAGCATGGCCACATGGAGTCCCGCATGCAGGCAGAGGAGACACGCATGACGGTGGCATTGCATTACTTACACATCAGAACCATGTACAGGTCACATGTAGCAGCAATCATGCACAACACATCCCACAAGTGAAACACACACGTCCTCAACAACTACGCATCAACACTCACTGGACTGGGCATCAAAGTCCAGCATCTCTCCCACACCTTCGACCAATTCTGGTGGTATGAACTCCGCAACGAGAGCCTCATGCGGAGTGAGTTCTTCCTCCTCTGGTGCAGGCCCACCGCCAGTCACCAGAGTCAAGTTGTAATTTGAGGCACGCTTGGCCTTAGTGCTGCGCTTGATGTCATTCCAGCGCTTTTTGCACTCCTGCGCCGTGCGCACCTCATGGCCGAATGAACTGACATGTTCCGCCACATGCTTCCAGTGGGTGTCACGTTGGGCAGCCGTAGTCTGACTATTGGCACCCACTAGCATGTCACGGCTGTGTCCCCGCACGTAGTCCACGAGGAAGTCCAGTTCCTGCTTACAGAAAGGCTTCTTCCTCGACGTGCAGGAGGTCGTGGCTGTGTGTGGGGTCCCAGCCTGTGCTGCAGATGCAACCTTCCTCCTCTTGGACTGTGGCGCAGACCCTGGCTGGCTAATGCCGCCCTGACCAGTATGGCCAGTGGGTTGGGTGGATTGAGCCGAGGGAGTGGCAGGTGGAGGGATGACCAAAGGCCTGACTTGTGTCAGTGGCAGCTGGGTGCCCACTAATGGACCCTGCGCAGCAACATCAGCTGTGGCAGGGTCATTGACCGCAACGGTCCTGGTTGGCAGACTCACAACCGGGGTGCTGTTGGGTGCATCTGCCCCTGCACTTGCCAACACCCGGCTGTTCGGGGCAGCAGATGACATGACTGCCCCAGGGACACGTGTCTTGGTCTGAGCAGCCCGGCCTGCCCCAATGGTTTCCCCCCTGGCCTGTTGGAGATCTACCAAGGGCTCTTCAAGTGCCAACGCAGCCTGCGCTGGCAGACCCTGAGCCTGGGTGGCGGTGTCCACAACTGCACCTGCAGCTACCGCTACCCTTGGGCCCGTGGCAGTCGATGAAACGGACTGCCGGGTCATACGGGTGCCAGTGCCAGATGCAGGAGCTGCATCCCCCTGAACCACAGGGGGTGGTGGCATGGCTGCACCAACACATGGCACAACATTGTGCTCAAGTGGCGCACCCCTGCCTCTTCCCCCTCTGTGGCTGCCCTGGACACCCTGGAGTCCCCCTACTCCCTGGTCACCACGGCCACGTCCCCGACCACGCCCGCCACGAGGAGGACGCCCAGCTGAGGCGCCCCTCACCTTTGGTAGCCTCCCTACCATGGCACAGATGTAATAGTGCTGGCACAGATGGAGTGGTGCCAATGGGAGGTGTACAGCACAATTGACCTGGGCAATTGGGGTGAAGGGGGTGGGAAGCAAGATGTTAACAGCCCCCCTGCACCTGCAAGGCTGTATGTGACCCCGGTGATGTGTTGACGGGTCACGCAACGCTCAGGCACCCCAAAACTGCAGTAAAACCGTGCACGCAACCCTGCAGCCTACGTGCGTGGATTAAACCTCCCGCAGTACGCGGTGGCACCCAGTAACACGCAGGCTACGATGACATCGAAAATGGGTGCGATACACAGGGGCACCCGCAGTGGGAAAAGGAGCGTTTGCGACCCACCGTCTGACTAGCGCGATGCAGAAAAACACGCGTAGCCAATACCCCCGCCAAAAGAAGAGATACGTCCTTGAGAGCTGTGAAGTAGATGGCGCGCGAAACGACTGGAAGCAGCAACACACGTCGGTCTCCACGAAAGGCACGTACAGCGAACAGCTGGGCCCGCTCACCTTTAACCCGTGCTGAGGGAAACGCACGCGCGCGTCACGTCACATGCGGACGTGCACTTTTTCACGTTTGATTACGCGCATTACACGCGGACGTGCAGTTTTTCACGCGCGCTTACGCGCATTACACGCAGCGTGCAGATTTTTCACGTGCCTATTCACTCCGTATGAAGCTGGCCACGCGAAAACACACGGAAGACCACGCTCCTGCCCAGAAGGCCAATTCACTGGCCCCCAGTGCCCCAAGCAGCCTCCCACATGCCATCTGCTGCTGCCTGCCTGCCTGCTGCCACCGTGCCCTGCCATTTGGTGCCTGCACATCAGCCATCTGCAGGGCTCCAGTTGCTGTGTCCACCCCTGCTGGTACAGAAGAGTCCCGACTCAAATGACATCGCTCCACAGCCCAGCCCCAGGACCCAGTTGGTCACCCACTCCTGCCCCTGGGGTTGCCATGTCGAGCACATCCACATCTGACACCAGTGGCAACCCCCGGCCAGAGGGGCAGAGGGGCACCAGCTTCACTGCCACCGAAGTTGGTGTCCTGGTGGAGCATGTCCTGGGGCAGTATGATGCCCTCTTCGGATCGTCCCGCGCCAACAGGGAAGGACGGGAGAGGACGCGGAGGGGGTGGCAACCCGCACCATCCAGAAGGTCAAGAAGCGCTGGGAGGACTTGAGGTCCAGGACCCTCATGAAGGCCCGGCGCCTTGTGGAGGGGGGCCGGGGCCGCATGAGTTCCATCCAGTTGAGGGTCCTGGAACGCGCACACCCAGCGCTCCACAGCCAGGTCCTTGAGAGGGAGACCCGTCTGGAGTTGAGCGGTAAGTGGCCAAGCATTGCTGTGTGAGACAGGGCATGTTGCAGTGTGCTGGTTGTCTGATACTTGCCTGCATGTGTGACATAGGCCATGTACGCATGTATGTGTGCAGGGACATCATGGTAATGCATGTGCGACCTGTAATGTGTGAACCGCATGGTTGTTGCATGTGTTTGAATGTGACATGGGGAGCCCTGTGCAGATTGCACACATGACAGCATGGAAGTCTCTGTTCCTGGACATGGGTGGGGGCCTGGTGGAGGGTGCCCCTGGTGGCTGGGGGGTGGGGGTGCTGGGAGACATGAGTCGGACATGGGTGGGGGCCTGGTGGAGGCTGCCCCTGGTGGCTGGGGGGTGGGGGTGCTGGGAGACATGGGTGGGGGCCTGGTGGATGCTGCCCCTGGTGGCTGGGGGGTGGGGGTGCTGGGAGACATGAGTCGGACATGGGTGGGGGCCTGGTGGAGGCTGCCCCTGGTGGCTGGGGGGTGGGGGTGCTGGGAGACATGGGTGGGGGCCTGGTGGAGGCTGCCCCTGGTGGCTGGGGGGGTGGGGGTGCTGGGAGACATGAGTCGGACATGGGTGGGGGCCTGGTGGAGGCTGCCCCTGGTGGCTGGGGGGTGGGGGTGCTGGGAGACATGGGTGGGGGCCTGGTGGAGGCTGCCCCTGGTGGCTGGTGGGTGGGGGTGGTGGGAGACATGGGTGGGGGCCTGGTGGAGGCTGCCCCTGGTGGCTGGGGGGTGGGGGTGCTGGGAGACATGGGTGGGGGCCTGGTGGAGGCTGCCCCTGCACTGCTGGGGGGTGGGGGTGCTGGGAGACATGGGTGGGGGCCTGGTGGAGGCTGCCCCTGGTGGCTGGTGGGTGGGGGTGCTGGGAGACATGGGAGGGGGCCTGGTGGAGGGTGCCCCTGGTGGCTGGGGGGTGGGGGTGCTGGGAGACATGGGTGGGGGCCTGGTGGAGGGTGCCCCTGGTGGCTGGGGGGTGGGGGTGCTGGGAGACATGGGTGGGGGCCTGGTGGAGGCTGCCCCTGGTGGCTGGGGGGGTGGGGGTGCTGGGAGACATGAGTCGGACATGGGTGGGGGCCTGGTGGAGGCTGCCCCTGGTGGCTGGGGGGTGGGGGTGCTGGGAGACATGGGTGGGGGCCTGGTGGAGGCTGCCCCTGGTGGCTGGGGGGTGGGGGTGCTGGGAGACATGAGTCGGACATGGGTGGGGGCCTGGTGGAGGCTGCCCCTGGTGGCTGGGGGGTGGGGGTGCTGGGAGACATGGGTGGGGGCCTGGTGGAGGCTGCCCCTGGTGGCTGGTGGGTGGGGGTGCTGGGAGACATGGGTGGGGGCCTGGTGGAGGGTGCCCCTGGTGGCTGGGGGGTGGGGGTGCTGGGAGACATGGGTGGGGGCCTCCTGGCAGGTGCCCCACAGTGCTGGGGGGTGGGGGTGCAAGGGGACATGTGGCTTGGCTGGGGGGCATGGCCATGGTGGATGGGCTGCCTGTGGGACATGACATGGGGTGCAGGGTAGTCCCCTGTGGTGTGGGATGCCTGCAGAGGTCGTGGAGGGGGTAGAGGGGAGACCTGGGAGGACCCACACTGCCAATTCACGTCTTGAACTTCCCGCACACCCACCACCCGCGCACCCCTGAAATCCACGTACCCAGGCCAATCGCGTGTAGTTTTTCTCGCGCACCCCTGAAATCCACGTACCCAGGCCAATCGCGTGTAGTTTTTCTTGCGCACCCCTGCAATCCACGTACCCAGGCCTATCGCGTGTAGACTTTCTTGCGCACCCCTGAAATCCACGTACCCAGGCCAATCGCGTGTAGACTTTCTCGCGCACCCCTGAAATCCACGTACCCAGGCCAATCGCGTGTAGTCTTTCTCGCGCACCCCTGAAATCCACGTACCCAGGCCAATCGTGTGTAGACTTTCTCGCGCACCCCTGAAATCCACGTACCCAGGCCAATCGCGTGTAGTTTTTCTCGCGCACCCCTGAAATCCACGTACCCAGGCCTATCGCGTGTAGACTTTCTCGCGCACCCCTGAAATCCACGTACCCAGGCCAATCGCGTGTAGACTTTCTCGCGCACCCCTGAAATCCACGTACCCAGGCCAATCGCGTGTAGTCTTTCTCGCGCACCCCTGAAATCCACGTACCCAGGCCAATCGTGTGTAGACTTTCTCGCGCACCCCTGAAATCCACGTACCCAGGCCAATCACGTGTAGTTTTTCTCGCGCACCCCTGAAATCCACGTACCCAGGCCTATCGCGTGTAGACTTTCTCGCGCACCCCTGAAATCCACGTACCCAGGCCAATCGCGTGTAGACTTTCTCGCGCACCCCTGAAATCCACGTACCCAGGCCAATCGCGTGTAGTCTTTCTCGCGCACCCCTGAAATCCACGTACCCAGGCCAATCGTGTGTAGACTTTCTCGCGCACCCCTGAAATCCACGTACCCAGGCCAATCGCGTGTAGTTTTTCTCGCGCACCCCTGAAATCCACGTACCCAGGCCTATCGCGTGTAGACTTTCTCGCGCACCCCTGAAATACACGTACCCAGCCCAGCCGCGTATGAAAACACCCGCACACCCCTGGAATACACGCTCCCAGCTCTGCGTTTGCTGCTGCCCTTTGCGCTGGGTTGGGGATTTTGATGGCTTTTCCCTGCGCGAGAGGCGTTCTTGGAGGCGTAACTGGCGCTGCTGCAGGGTCGCTGCGCAACTGTGCGCCACGGCTGGTTTTGGTGGCTGGAATCCATGAATACGCTGTGCGCGGAAATGGATTTTAGCGCACGCGGCTGGCGCAGGGATTCGCACGCGCACACTGTGCGCCAGCCGCGTGCGCCACTTGTGCGCTGAATTCTATGAATTGGCTCCTAAATGTCCAGCCATTAGAATGGGACATGCTGTTATTGTTAGAACATTGTGCAGGTGGAACGAAGTATTCTTGAGATGTAACTATGTATGTTTAAAAATGCATCCACCCAGACGTTCACTTCTGATGTTAAAACCAATAAAAATAAATTTGAAAAAAAAGAATAACGAGACCAAATCACCAAACAGCATGAATGCATTAGAGTATGCCCCCTTGGATGCCTTAGTAAGAGAGGCTAACAAATGCAATGCAGTAAACAGTAAAAAAAAAAGGGGAAGTTCATCAACTGGGCGGCCAAACCTGTCAAACATTGAATTAGCAAAGAAAAGGAATGGGGAAGCAATCCATAACCATTGACAAGAAATCTGGAAGGCGGTTGACGCCTACATGGCTGGAGATTCAATATCGGTTCCATTGGGCTCTGGTAATCGAAATGGTCTGCCTCCTGTTGTAGAGCCATTACGTGGAGTCTTGACTCCTCAAAACCAATTGGAACTGATCGCAAATTGTCAGAACAATCCTTGTGTGAAGAAAAAAAGTGAAGTGGGGATCCCCGTTGCTACCTCTATTGGTGAACAAACATCACATGCCAAATTGCTGGCTAACCCTTCCCTGTTAACACTGTAACACAAGTCCCGGGTGATAAACCCGGGAGCAGAGGGCTCAACTCTGATGGCTTGGATATATCACCTGAAGTTATGTGTCTAATTGAAACTGCCTTAATAAGTATTAAAAAAGAAGCAACTCCAAATTAGCAATTGATGGCGCAAAACCTCATAAAACTGACCGGCCCAGTCCCTTAAAGCCTCAGCAGTGTAAACGACCAGCGACCTACTCACTAGTATTAGCCTGCAGACCGTCCCCTTGTACACAATATGACCTTAACCGTTGGTCTGTTATGGCTATATTTTCAGATGTTTCTCAGTTAGAGGATATCAATTCATCTCACATTGAATGCGTTGAATTCACAAATGACACTAACTTAAATTCAGTGAGACTTTGTAGAACTCACGTGTTGTCCAAAATGTTATCTGGTCAACAAAAGACCTTCTCTATGAGATGGGTTTTGAGCTCACAGTTGAGCCGACCCCTATAATAAGTTGTACTTTGAGCAGAAAAGTTAATCTCCTGCCAAAGTTGAGGGTGGCCAATAACACAAAGGAAAATAGTGTACAGTCACATTCCAACCAATGTCAGTGCAAATGTATATATGGTCAACAATAACTAGATACTACACGACTCAAAGATGAGATTTCATTGTTAAGCTGGAATACAAGGGGTTTCACTCACCTGCTTAGCAAGCACAGAAGTCATAACAGAGAATTTGAATTAGTAATACTCCAAGAGACATGGCTCCCCTCACCTACGGCTTGGGATAATCATGACATTTATTTGAATCCTGCACTCAAAACCCTTAGTGGAAGACCATCTTCGGCTGGTTAACTGCCGTAAAAATAGACAAAGGAACATCATCGGAATTCGGGGACACCCCAAACAACTATATGTTGTTGGTTAAGGTTAAGACTCAAAATATTGTATATGCTATTTTTAACATATACTGGAATCCAGTTGCAATATCAGATGATGTGTTCTTCAAGGTCTTGATTGCTTTATTGAATTTGGTTGATCTTGGTAATACAGTTTCCCATCTAATTTTGGCTGGTGATTTAAATATCAACTGCTTTGCTGTAAGCACCTTACAGCACACAGGGAGAGTACACCGTTGGACTATGTACATCAAATCTCGAAATTTACATATGTTGAATGGTGTGTTCAAAGCGGACATTTCCCCACATCCAACATGGAGTAGAGGACATATTGAATTGATAATAGATTACATTTAGGTGAATAACATCTTGCTGCCTCATGTATTGGAATTTTGTGTTTCAAACTCTGAGCTGAGCGGTCACAATATATTGTCAATGAAATGGTGGAGAAAGGATCAGAGCCCACTTTGCGTGAATTTGCATCAAGAAGGTTTCCAACTTGTAAATCCTGGGATTAATCGACTTTGATGGTGCATCACTTCAATCAATATCTTGCTAACCCAATTAATCAGAGACAACAGGTTTTGGGACATCTAGGGATTGAATATAGCAACACAATGCAATTATTTCAGCTATCTAAATCAAATTTAAAAAGGAAACAACATCACTTACACATATATGATCAGGCTGTAAAAACAAGAAAATCATTATACCGTGCCGAATTGAGGCAAGCTGCACAATATCCTTCTGACCTCAAGAATGTTCTCAGGAAAATCAAAAATAATTATGCAACTTGGTTGAAAAACCATTGATCACAAATGTATCACTTTGATGGTGCTAATATGTTAAGCACTTTGGCAACTAAGAACACAGCTAAAATGTGGACCATCATAAACCAAGTGTCAGTGGGTTCATAAATTGCTATTCAGTCTAGCGCTGTTAACGAACATAACTGGATACAATATTTCAGCGATCTATATTCTGTTCCTAAAGGCAGTGTAAGTCTAGAATCCCTTGAACTCACAAAAAATGTCCATTTTAATTTTGATCGAGAAGATATTCTATTCCTCATAAAAACAGCAAGCAATTCAAAAGCATCTGGCCTTGATGGCTTGTCAAATTTTACCTTAAAATGTTACCCCAATCTTTGGGCATCTATCTTGTATAGTATATTTTTTCAGCTATAAATGCTGCTCAAGCCTTACCAAAAATTTGGAAACACTCCATCACCCGACCTATTTATAAGAAGGGTGACCGGCAGTCTCCAAGTAGTTATCGACCTATTTCACTCTTGGGCGTGCCGGGCAAGATTTATGGTAGATTGCTATTAAAGGAATTAAATGTATGGGTAACTAATAATCGTTTAAAGAATCCATATCAATCGGGCTTCATTGCTGGATTAGGGACAGTCCCAAATATTCTGTGCCTAAACATGCCATGAACTATCGGTATTAACACTAATTATGTTACTACATTTAGAAACAACTGTGAAGTATGATTGACCTTTGATGGCACCCTGTCTTCTCCAATCATTATTAAGAGAGGCTTGAAACAGGGCTGTACGCTTGCGTCGTTTTTATTCAACTTTTTCATACTGGACATGGGGGAGATTTTTGTCAGCACAGTAGGTGATCCTCCTAAATTTGGGAAGCATAAAATTAGACATCTGTTATATGCAGATGACTTGGTACTGTTATCTCAGACACCAACGGGCTTGCAAAACATGCTGCAAAAACTTGATGTTTATGCAAAAGAAAACAACTTGGTAATAAACACCAATACAACCCAAGTGGTGGTATGTAACAACAGCACTAATCAAAGAAGGAACACCTATACATGGAGACTGCAGGACAGGGCATTGGCAGTGGTTGCCCACTACAAATATTTAGGGGTAATTTTCTCAAATTCTACTAATCACGCACTATACACCTGGGAATTGAAATGTAAATTACAGGTCTTGATTTCGCAAGCTAAAATACTTGCTTTCAGATTTGGTAAATGTTCATTCAAACACATACTCACATTTTGCCAAATGAAAGTAACACCCATATTAATATATGGTGTGGAGGCAATGTGTCCCAGAAAGCTTGATTATTGGGACATGATAGAGTCTTATTTTTGGAAACAGGTTCTGCATCTACCCAATTGTACTCCCTTATCCATGATACGTAATGAGTTAGGATCATTGTCCTTATACTCTCAACTATTGTGGAAGATGTGTGATTTAATACAGAAATGTTTATTGGGTCTAAAAATGCCCAACCTTTTGAGTATAATAGCTCATCATCTTTTGTCATCTGCAAGTTGCTTCCCTAGTAATAAGTGCAAATTTACATTTGATGCCATGGCAGATGCTTCCAAAAACCTAGAACTGCTCATTAACAATTCTGGGTGAGCGAAAATCAAAATCTTTCAACATGATTGGATACACAATTTAACCTGCTGTGACACTTACAAAGACTTTGATGAATCTCTCTTTGAGAGAAAAAGGTACAGAGTAATGGCAGAATATCTCATCAAATGTCTTTCACCTCATATTCAAAAACATATGCAATTCAGGTTTAATTTATGGCACACTCGAGAAGTGTTGTATAGGAGGAAACAAATCCCCTGAAGTCAAAGTTACTGTCGCTACTGCCCAAATATGCAGCAGAGAGAGTCTTTACAACATTTTGTAGTGATGTGTGCTGGCCTGACTTTAACTTGTAAAAGTTTTTTTCAGCATGTTTTCAATTTGAATAGCTACTTGGATGAAGATGAAATATGGCAATTAATCTTTTCAAGTTGTAGATTGGCAGTAAAAGTCGCGATAGTCCATTATCTCGAAGCAATACTGCCTGATCTCGATCCTGATAGATAAGAGTTTTAAAAGGTCTCATAAGCTGTACTTTTGAATGTAAATGTATGATTGATGTAATATCATTGGTTCTTTTTTTTTTAAATGTTTAATTCTAATTTTATATTTTCCTTTCTGTTATCGTATTTGGTGTTGTTTCTGCCTTTCAGTTATTGTTATGTAATTGATTATGAGAGGATTGTAAATTGATCACAGATTTGCTTTTCTTAATGTAATAGTGTTTTTATTTTCTGTGTAAAATATTTAAAAAGTTGATTTTATCAACTAACCAAATACATTGTTTTTTAAAAAGCCCTGAGATCCTCTTTCCCAATGTAATTGTTTTCCGTCAGAGGAAAGTTCACGGTGTCCGCAATGTGTTGGTAAAATTTCCCAATAATTGGATCCCCTTTCTGTGCCGTAATTAAATCAGCATTTGAGGTCTCCTTACTCCACTTGGCAGTGGAGAGTTCATTGTGAGCAAGTGTCTGGGACCTTGTGACAGCAGTGACCTGGATTTCCCCCAACAGGGACTTGATCTCAAGGAGATCCCGTTTGATGGCTCTGGTTTTGGCCAACTGATCAGCCAGGTAATTTCCAGTTTTGTCCGGTCCCCCTATTCTGGAATGACCCTTAATCTTTTTCCAATAGATGGTCATTCCAGTAGAGGTGACCAGATCATCAATATTTTGTTTGAGTTTCCCAAACTTGAGTGGTTTATTATTTGCACACAGCATGCCTCTGGTTTTCCAATTGATCAGGTGCTCCACGAACCAATCCGAATATAATCTGAATTGGTGATAATGATCAGTTTGTGGAGTCGGTGTTGCACGGCAGTGAGGATGGCCTGGTGAACTGCCATCAACCCCACCACCTGACTACTGCAGGGACCAATCTTGTACCCAGCAGAGGGCTCCGGGGCATCATCCACCCAGGCATTCCCAACGCCAGCCACCAGCTCCTTTTACCTGTTGTTGTCAACATGGTAGGAGCACCCGTCCACATAAACTGTGGGCATCCCCTTGCACGTGCCTTCTTCATAGAACTTGTGTAGGGAATTCAGGTAAGCCTCCATGTTGAATTGGGTTGTGAGACCTTCATCCTCGAGACAGATTTCTCAGGTACAATCATGGAAGTCAGCCAAGCCTTGGACGAGGGGTCTCTTCTTGTTTTGGCCATATCTGACCTTCACAGGAAAGCCTTGCATGGACAGAATCCAGGAAGTAATTCTGGAATTACTTACATTTCCTGCCCAGATTCTTTCACTTTGTAGTTATTGCAAATGCTGGTGCAGAGTCTCCACAATGATATGCTCCCCCTGGATGAACGGGCAGTAATTATTCAATGCCCACACCATTGCCAGGAGTGCCTTCGCACAATCGTTTAATGTTTCCTCCACAGAGGATAAAGCCTTACTTGCATAGGAGATGAATTTATTGACCTTGTCATGCTTTTGATATAATACTGCTGTTAAGCATGTATTTGAGAGCCCCGTCTCCAAGAAGAAAGCCTTGTTTTTTATGGGGTAAGCTAGACAAGGTGCTTATGAGAGACATCTTTTGAGTTGTCTTACTGCCTCAAATTGTTCTGGACCCCACTCCCACTTGACCCCCCTTCAACAGATGGACCATGGGTCTCGTGACCTCTGCATAATCCTCAATGAACTTCCTACTGTAATTAGTCAGTCCAAGAAGGCTCCTTAGCTCACGCAGAGTTGTGGGTCTTTTAGTTTTAGTAGTGCTTCCACTGTCTTCGCCTGAGGCCAGAGAACCTCGGGGGTGATTTCATGTCCCAAGAAGTTTACACAAGTCCTCCACCACTGTACCTTCTGGAAGGACAGTTTTGCTCTGGCAAACCTTTCAAAGAAGTTGGGCATGGCTTTCTGTAGAAAGAAGTTGAATTCATTGCCGGAGTTCATGTATCTGAAGAGAGTCCTGGTCCATGTGTAGTGCTGCCACCTGTCAGCTTCTACTCGACCCCTACTGACGGCTACTGTCCAGTATCCATTGGTCAAGTCAATGGCAGTGTACACCTTTGACCCCTGGATCTAGGCCAGTCCCCGGTCAATGTAGGGAAGAGGCCATCAGGCAATGTGGACCCGTTTGTTCAGCTCCCTAAACTCTGTGCAAAATCTCCATTTGCCATTTGGTTTTAAAATCCCCAGTACTGGATTATTAAAGGTACTGTGGACTGGACAAATTATTCCATGGGACACTAGGTTTTTTATAATTTCTGTAAGGGACTCCATAGACGTGAGAGGCACTAAACATATTCATAAAAGCATTTGGCATATTTTCATCAAGTTTTATGTCTGTACCATTTATGCGTCAGCCAGAAAAGCATTTTTCCTGCCATTCCAATTCACCAGGTGCGAGAAAGATGCACATGGTCTTATTGTGCTTGTCCAAAAATCACATGAAAACTGTCATAATATCACATTGCTGCTTATTCAGATGGCGGGGAAAAATGTCCTAAAGTATAATGGGCCTCATTCCGACCCTGGCGTTAACCAAGGCGCTATTAGCGCCTTGGTTGACGCCGGAATTTTTCCGACTCCACCATGGTGAATGGCGTAATTACCGCCCCATTCCAAGGTTGGCGGGGGCGGTAATTCCCCATTCACCATGGGCCCTTCCGCATTCCCATTTTTGGCCCATAGGGCTCAATGGGAATGGGGAAGGCGCTAATTACGGAACTGTAAATTACGGTGCCGTAATTAGCTCCTAGGTCCCTCTGCGGGTTGGATTTTTAACACCTGCAAAAAGCAGGCGTTAAGTACCAACCCGCAAAGGGAACTCGGAATAGGGCAGTAAGGGTTTAACGGTACCGGTCTCGTTACCGGTGACCATTAACCCTTACCGCCCTACTCGGAATGACCCCCAATGTCTTTTATTTTCAATGAGGGAGATTTGACCTTGATGTGGGCGGTCCTTCAAATCCTCACAGCCAAATTGTCAGTCTGAACAAAGGGTTTCCATGAGGCACTTTAAAACCAGGCAGTTGGAGCTGGAAAGGGATGTCAAATTAAATCACACCTCCTAGTGAAATGCTAGTTCCCCTTGGTTCTCTTGTTCCATTCTATAGGGATGCCGACCACTCTGATGAGGCTGCAAACTTCCACACCTTGGCCCCTTTCATGGGCCCAGGGTGCTGACCCACTTGCAGGAGGTAATTCTGTTCCCATTGGAGGCAGGGCTCCTTTGAAGTAAGTGCCTGAGCCAAGCTTTTTTTTTCTTTCTTTCAACAGAAGTCTTCTTGGGAATTAATACCATGTATATTTTAGAGAAAACCCCCATATTCAATCACATTTCTGTGCAAGTACAGGACATCATTTAACATTTAAATTTCAAAAGGCATTTTCCTGCTTGGCAAAAACACAGTTTTACACACGAGTTAATTATAATTTTATGTCAATGCCTCACATATTTTCACATCAATTTGCCTTCTAGAGGACTTTTACAGACACGGTCAGTTTCTGGACACTTAAAGATATGCTGCCAAACATCTATTTGAAATTGATATGAGAACAAAACACTGCGTTATTCCTCTCATTTACTGCATTTTGTGCATGATGATTTATAGCAAAAGAACACAAGCCGTGTTTAAGTGGAAATCCAGATTCCTTGCTTTTAAAGTGATTTCCCAGTACATCAGCTGTCTGGAAATGTATGGCCTCACGTCTTGCTACTCTGCAGAAGTAAAGCATGCCAGGGTGGGTTTTCATGAAGAGCACAACTTTGTGATGATTTAAAAATGAAATCATGGGGGGGCACTGTTGAGCCCGAGAAGTATGGCTGCCTGAGGGAGAGCTCATGTTGCGAGAAATCCTAACTTCTTCATTCTCCTGTGGTGTGGCACATTTTTTTGAAAGCAAAACAATCTGCAGCCTCCCGCAACCCTTCAGCAGCTACTGTTCAATTTTTGAGCTGCAGGAGCACACTGAGGCGGAGATATCTCTGTCCTGTAATCACCCGAGCGTCCCCTCCACGTCGATCCAGACCTCGCCTCCATAGGGGGCAGACTCCTATTGGCAAGGGTGCTGCGGTGGCGAGGCCTGCTGCGGGAAGGGTGCCCGCCTCCCTGTCCTGACTGTGTCCCGGCTTCGGAGGGAGAGTGGTGACCGAGGCCTCAACATGTACCATTGCCGGTGAGTCGGGCCTCTGCTTGCACTGCCCAACACTTTCTTTGTATCGGCGGGCTGTCCCTGCAAACTCAATCGGCAGCTCCCATGGCTCCGCTGGCCCATTCATTGCTTGGGGGTGGGGCGCACCGAGCTATGGAGCTGGGTGGCGGAACACCCTAGGTGGATGACGCAGCGTGCTGTGCCCGGGCACCTGGAGGGCTGATGGACGCTCTCCAGTGGTGATGGGCCGTCGCGGTGAGTAATTGTAACCCCTGCCTCGAGCGGTCCCCCCGGCTGTAAGTAGATCCACATTGTTCTTGCTCATGGAGGGGGTACCTGGGAGGTTTCGCTGCCTCTGCCTTCTCATATCCGCTGCTACACTACTGCTGGTCCTCTCCCCCGCCCCCATCTGCAGGCTGGGTGCCATCAACTGTGCTGGAGCATGTGGAGCTCCTTAGCATTACAATATCTCAATGCTCACATGCTGAACAAGCTGCCTAAATTGCACACGGCCACGGATCGACCCTGCACCCTGTGGCACACTGGAAGAACCTTAAAACGTGACCCTACATGCGTGTTCCAGGACGTGCTTTGAGTGCTAATAACACTGCATCTCACAATACGTGGGGAGACACGATTCATTCGTGAACAGCGTGTCTTGGCCTGCTCAGGCATCACTGTTGCTGCTGCTACCACTGGGTATCCTGCAACTCTTTGGTAGACCTTCCTGCTGTGGTGGTTACCTGCCCAAGTCTCCATAGCAGGACTGAGTTAATTGTCTGGGAACTTTTAAACCTTCCTCACCATCACTGAGGCCCACCTGGTTAGCACTGTCTTGTCTGCGGGACTATCACACCTTTGGGTCTGTACACAGGGACTTGCGGGCTAGGATCTGAAAAATCGCAGGGCAGAGAGTGGAGGACTCCCTCACTTTTGAGTTGGGGACCACTACCCTAACTCTGGATCCAACGGTCCATAGATACCTCACACGGACGTGTGGGAGCCAGTGCCGGCGCCCCGCAGGAAATAGTGGTGGACTTCTCCATGCTTCGGCACCTGCCAATTACCGGCTCTTTCTAAATCTGATGGGCCCTTATGCATCTGCCCAACTGCTCAACCTAGGACTCCTGCGAATCCGGATGACTGCGACAAGGGGGGACAGCTGGGTCCAGTCTCCACATAATCCAGCATTTTACCTCCCCTCTGTTCCAACTGAACACGGAATACAACTGCACGAACTCTGGTCATCTTTTCCGTATTGCTTCTGACACTCTATGACGTGTCACACCCAGGACTGTCTACCCTACTTATTATACCCGCAAAGCACACTGGCCTGAGACATACTGTCCTGCTTCAGCCTGAGGTGGATAACCCTACCGCTCATTGACACTCACAGTGTCTAGACTACCTGGCTCAGGTCAATCACTTCTGTTCTCTGGGCACCGAACACCTCATCCCCTGCGGCAATCTCTGAGATCATGACAAAGGGAGCTAACAAAAAACAAAGTTCCATCAATATGTTTGGAAATCAATGTGAAAGCCTGGTGAGAATGCTTCCGAACCTCAGCCTGCTACCTGACTACCCTCACAAGGAAGTGCATGGGATGGGCTAAATTACCAATCTCACTGGCAGGTACAATTGGCATTCTAAAAATGATTGTGCTCCCCCAGCTCTTCTATCAGTTCTCTAATGTCCCTTTATGGCAGGGCAGAGGCTTCTTTCAATCATTGACTCGAACTGTAAACACCTTTCTATGGCATTCTGGTGCGGTCCGTTTGAAGTTAGACACACTAACTTCCCCTGTGTCTGTGGGCGGCTTCCCTAATTTTGAAAAATACTGGATAGTTGCACAGGCACAATGTGCCTCATACTGGTTTGTAACTATGGACCCTCCACTGCACACTTAACTTGAATGTCTTGCTGTAAAGGACTGTGATTTTTGCTGCTTAATCATCTTCTCGCAGTGAGACAAGTTAGATCCTCTTGATCCCGCTGGCTCCACTTCATTGGCTTTAACTAAACTATGGACGCTGGCCAATGTCTCCCATCCTTTTCATGATACCCTTCCCCTCTGTAACTTCTTCCCTGAGGCCCCATGTGTATCCCCCGCTGCAATACATCACTGGGCCGACACCGGCTTTGAGACTATCCGAGATGTCTTCGACTAGGGTAACTTCCTCAAATGGCCTGATTTGCCTATGTCCATGCGTGGGAAACCCTCTCATTGGCTTCAATATTTAGGCCTCCGCCGCTCCCTTAAAATGAGGTACCCAGATTTCCTGCTACTCCCCCCAGATGATCATATATTATCTGAAATCCTGAACACTATGGGCCTCATTACAACCCAGGTGTTAAGGGTTTAACGGCGCCGTCGGCGCCGTTAACCCTTAACGCCTGATTACCATTTTAACGCCTGCTTTTAGCAGGCGTTAAAATGCAAGGTGCTAACCCGCCTTGGTGCTAATTACGGCACCGTAATTTACGGTGCCGTAATTAGCGCCTTCCCCACTCCCATTATGCCCTATGGGGCAAAAATGGGAATGGGGAAGGGTAAACGGGGAATGGGGATTTACCGCCCCACTCACCTTGGAATTGGGCGGTTAAATCCGCCATCCACCATGGTGTAAACGGAGTTTACACCATGGTGGTAAAGTAGGGAACTTACCGCCTGGGTTGTAATGAGGCCCTATGTCCGTTAAGGGGAAGGTTTTGGGATTATATGCCCTACTACAAGCCAAGTCCACTCCCCCCTTTGACAAACTGAGACTTACTTGGGGTGAGGATCTAGGTATCGAGGTGACTGATCAGCGCTGGGACTGTATGTGCGCCCGTACCCATGATATTTCATTCAATTCCCACTTTAAAATGATTCAATTTAAGGTGCTTCATAGGTTTCACTACACCCCAATCAGATTACATTACATATTAAAGGAAGACCACCCTAGCCCCCACGAGGTGCTCCAGATGTGGCACTAATGATGCAAATTACATTCTTTTGTTATTGTCTTGCCCACGACTCTCTCTGTTCTGGGAGGAGGTTTGTACTACTATGTCTGAAATTCTGGATTGTACCATCATCCCATCCCCATTGACGTGTCTCTTTCATGAACTCCTGAAGCTAAGTCGTGATGCCAGGAAACTAGCAGGACTATGCATGCTATTAGCAGTATGTTGTATTCTACTATGCTGGCTTCACCCCAGGGCCCTCACACATGCCCAATGGCTTTGGCTTGTGACCTGGGTTTCGGATACAGAGGAGGAGTAGGCGAGCCAGCATCCACTAGTGTCAAAGCCCAGAAATATTTGGATCTTGTTTCGCTCTTATGTCTTCTTTATGTCGGCCGATGCCGAGGACAACGCTGAGGATCTTTCCCCCCAACTTCTGCAGCCGTTTCAATTGTATACGACAATGAACACAGTATTAAGTCACCCTGCCTGTCATACTGCTTGCTACCCCCCTGCCACTCTGTATGAATCACGGTCACGTTCTGTATGTTGATTGTATGTTTGCCTACTACGTGTACGTTACTGCTCTCTTGTTGTAATGCCAAGCACAACAAATAAAGTTTAAAAAAAAGAAATTCATGAGCAAATTGCAAAGCCATCTCGGATGTCATGTGTGCTGCTTCAGTATTCATAAAACAGAGCAGCAAATGTGGTGCCGTTCTGCATGTAGATCATTTTCAGAAGGTTAAAATTGAGGTAAAATAATGCAGAGCACTTCTTTTGGTGGCATTCTTGTATTCAGGGCTCGCCACACATATGTGTCATGGAAAGAAAAGCACAGCTGTTTTTCCGCACTATTGCCATGCGGTTTCTGTTTGAAGTGTATTTTTTGCAAGGGCCTAAATCTACCCCATAGAATATATACTTGCTGTGAGCTGCAAGTGAAGACTCCCTGCCTGACGATGTGAAGAGCACAGAAACCGGTAGGAGGAGAACACCAGTGGCTGAGAAGGTTTACTGTGCAGGGAACTGGAGTGCGCCCCTCTCCGCTATCTTTTTTGTCATATCTCCAGGATTTCTGAAGGGTGGAATCTTCAGAACCTGATAGGGTGCTGCACCGGGGTGAAACATGCCCTGCTTTGGAGTGCCTCACTGTAGGCAATTCCCCCCCTTTTCCCCATTGTGGGATTGGGTGTGAGCTTGTTCCTTGCAAACCTGATGACTACAGCTACCAGAAGTCCTTGCAGCAGAATCATCATTGATTGTCAACACCTGCACTTGCTGTGAGCTGCAAGTTAAGACTGCCTCCCTGACGATGTGAAGAGCACAGAAACCAGTAGGAGGAGAACACCAGTGGCTGAGAAGGTTTACTGTGCAGGGAACTGGAGTGCGCCCCTCTCCGCTTTCTTTTTTGTCATATATATATATATATATATATATATATATATATATATATATATATATATATATATATATATATATATATATATTTATTTATTTTTCTTCTTTTTTTCTTTTTTTTTAATGGGAGAACCTGGGCACTGGAGTAGCGGGGGCCCCCCACCCCAGGTCGGGGGGGCCCCGTCCCAGTCCTCACCAATCAGGGTGTAGGCTTGGGCTTGCAGCATGAGAAGGAAGCACTCACTAGGGTTAACTGACCATGACATGTGGCACGTGTCACATATCCCGTTCTGCTCAAACTCCTTCTTCCTCGCTGCTCATATGCAGGAACCAGGAAGCTCTCCCAGGGATGGAGAGGCATCAGTGTGCTACATATGTCATCTAGATTGCTTCTTTAGTGTTCTTCCTTGTGCTGTGGGCTCGTGTGACATATAGCACATGCACACAGGTAGATGTAAGGGCACACATTCCTCCATGTTGTATTTGTAGGGATACTAGAGCTACAGGGCCTTGAGCTAGCTTTGGATTTGTTTTGTTTAATAATGCTTAGTTTTCTCTGAGGGATCCTGTAATATATAAGGCACAAATAGAGGGGGATAGTCAGTGATTTGGTACTGTAATATTTATAGATTATTTAAACTCCAGGGCAATTCAATAGATTTTCATGCTGCAGCTAGGGGAGATCTATTAGCTTGCCAGAACGTATGGAGGAGGAGCATGGCTAGGCCGTAGAGACATATGATAAAGATATTGAAGTTATTTTTATTTATTTTATTGTTAATTTTGAATGCACCTCTACACATGTGTGTCTCAAGGCACACGGAGGGGGGAACAAATCCTACTAGGCCTTGTACATCCGTATCGTACAAGTGCAGGTATTTATAACACGCTTAATACCCATGGTCGATTGAAAACACGGATCCGGGATTCGAATCAGTGTTGCTCAGCGGGGTCTTGCTTCCAAGACCCAAGCATTGCTACTGAGCTATCCTCCCTTACCTCTGAACCCCACTGGATAGATGACTTTGAAGTTAGCAGAAGCTGTCAGACTACAGTGTAAACCTGTTGACCCAGAAGCATTAAGTGGTTGAGCTTAGTACACCTTTTGATTTGTAGGTAATTCAGATGCTACTCTTTGCTCTTAAACATGCAAAACTAGCCTCCAAAGACTTACCCTAAGCTGGGGAATGTGGTAGGTGTACATGCAATTTTCTGGAGCTAATATGGTATGGGGTGTTTTGCATGTTAATGTGAAATTAGCATAGTCATTCTCTTGAGGCCATTGTGGACAATTTCATGACAACTTTTATTGTTTGGGGAAACACTCATGCCAAAATTGGAATTACATTGTGCAGGCATTTTGCAGATCATTTTCTGTGGATTGTGGGTAGAAACTGATGATGAACATACATGATGCACACTGTCTGTGTTACTGTTGAAACTAGCATCGTCATTTTTCAGGGGAAACAAGAAGCAGTCGATGTGTCGACTAAGTGGCTGGCATGATGCATATCACATGGATAGCTAGCATTACGTGCTATTTCCGCAATCCTAGCATTTATTTTGGAAGTAACCAGGCAAGTGTTGGCAGCAACCTTTATAGTAAGTGCTACAGTCATTCATTTTCGATTTTTCAGATTTGTCTTTTATTAACTCATACATAAAGAGTGATGTGAATTATATCTCCTAGCTCTGCAATTACAGCTTGCCTAATGATAATTGTACCCACTTTAGTAAACAATAGTATAAAGTATACGTTATACTTTTTTAAATATTTAGTTTTTTCCCATTGTGGTAATGGACCACTGTATCTGAACTCTTCATTGCTGTGTTGCGTACATGTGTCTACTGATCATCCATGTGTTGCAGTGAGATGTTCTACTGCCATGTTGCACACCTGGCATCTGGAGCAGGGACGTCATTTGGGGGTCGACAGGGGTCGCAACTGCGACCCCTGGGGTCTCCCTTGCTACCCCTGTGGTCTCCCTTGGTACCCCTAAAAGAAAACAAAAGAAAGCATTTTTGTTTTTTTAAATGTATGCCTATGGCCAGCACCATGTGGCTCATTATTTCTGAAGTGCCTGGATTTCTTGTCAGGCCTCTTAACAAAACACAGGGGGTTCCACAATAGTAACACCTTGAGCAGTGACCTTGAATAAGAAAGAATAGAAATAACAAATAATTTGTCTTTCTAGATATACAATCATTGGTAGACTCATTATATTTCAGAGGGTGAGTTACTGATTAAGTCTGTTCTTAAACACATGAACTCAGCCTTTCATTCTTCTGAGGTCGATAAATGAGTACCAACACAGATTGGTTGATATTGTATGTATATTTTTTCTATTTAAAGCACTTAAGCCTAAGTGCTATATAATAACACATCATTATCATTTGGCCTTGGACTTCTGATTGCAGTCACAGTAATTTGGAAATATGGGCCTACACACACTGATATTAATGATACATATGACGATCTATTCTTGTATGAAATGCACATCACATTATAGTGATATCACAACCATATTTTTCATAGTGTACTTAGGAACAATGGTATGTGATGCCACTTCCTGTTTTGTGAAGAGGCAGAAAGTTGTGTTCCATCGCTTCCTGCGATGTCACTTTGGGGTGGTGACAAATGGCATCACTTCCTGTGATGTGATCAGAGGTCAAGGGTCGTGTGATGTCACTTCCGCTACCCCTGGCATGTTGGTGAAATGACATCCCTGATTTGAAGTCTTGGGATATCAGTGTCTACTCGCTTATTACTCCCTCAAAATCCAGTGGGTTTCTGTCCCATTTCTTCACCTTATTTTGATTTATGTATATAGTGTTCAGCAGTTTTATTACAGACTTTCCACACTTCCAATGTACCATCCAGTCCAAAACCATACACATATTATATATAATATATTGTAATTTACGTTTTTTTAAAATGTAATATATGTGTGCATTTCTGTGTATGTGAAAAGTTTTTTTCAAACTAAACCATATTAAATTGGCGCACTAAGTACGGATAAGTACTGTTTGCTGGTTTGCTGGATCTGCTGGACACGCTGAAGGAAATCACCACGAGACTCCCATTGAGCCCGCTGCCGTGCCGTGAAAACGCAAAGTAAATCGTCCAGGAGGACGTCTTTGCATGCGGCGCCTGGCTTGCCTGACTTCCTGATCCACAAGGTGATTGAGCACCCAGTCCCCCGTGTGTGTGTGTATTTAGTTGGACTTGTGTCTTATGAGCATATTTGGACTCTATTTGGACTCGTGTTTGGATAAGCCTGTTATTGTCCTCACATACACCAAGCCTTACTAAGAGTGTATCCTTATTCCTTTGTTTAGGGCACTTCCTGGTGGGAGACTCCGCCCTTGTTAAGCACTTGACTTAGCCATACTGCAAACGAGGAGGAGAAAAGAAAGGTGCTTAAAAAATCATATAAAAAAAAAAAAAGGGAAAATTGTGCGTGAAAGGGTAAGAGGCTACTGCCTGTACTATTATTCCCACCCATAGTGTAATCTCTAGGCTACGTATCGTGCACGAGTGTGAGTTTAATTGTGTTTTATTTGTGGTAGCATGGAGAAGGGGCCCTACACACTGAAATCTGGTATGCCGCCCTTGAATAGTGCACTATTTAAAGAAGGAATTAACCCAAAGATAAAAAATATGGTGGGTATTCCGCACACTCCAACAGTCCCAATCTTAAAGAAAAAAGGAGCTACCTGTGCAGGGGAAAAAAAAGTGGGAAACAAAAACAGGAACCGCTTAATGTCAAGGGTACCTGATATCCGCTTATATTACAATTTGAATACAAGCACAGGGACAGAAATTCCCCAAGAACAACAACAACAAACCAAAAATTGTCATTTGAATCAAGAAAAGCTCACTGAGCTGAATAAGCGCCTTGACATGGAAGTAGTTGCTATTAAAGTAAGCGCACCTGTAATATTAAATGTTGGAGTGGGAAATGCAATCTCAGACACTACCATGGAACATGAGAGTAAACGGTGTGAAAATGATAAAGTGTTTGCACCTCAAACACTTGAAAAAATTGTTGAAAGTCCACCCAAGCCCTGTACTATCGAAGCCCAGCAGAAACTAAGAGAGGCTTATCATAACTTGCAAATCACAGGTCAAGTAGATGAGGAAGCTATACAGTTTATGGATTGTAGCTCTGCCTCGATGAGTACAAGTTGTGTTTGTACACTCCAACACAGGAGACTTAATGCAAGTAGACAGTCTGTCGCCCATTCCAATACAACATCAACATAACACAAGTAGGCATAGAACTGAAGAGGATGACATAATGAATGTATCACAAATTTACAAAGCAATGACATCTTTAGAAATGCTAGAATGCTCTGAGGAAGAAGCGTTTGTGAAATCACTCTCTTTTGCCCCTCCAACCCCCAGGCAAGCTGTAAGGGGAAATAAAAACCTTACTGTTGGGAAAGTACAGCCGGTGATCCTTCATGAAAGTCCTGTAGAAGAGGTTGAGGCCATGATTGAGAAAAATCCAGTCCTATTAGCAATGCACACAGCTTTGCTATCGTTGGCCAAACTATATGAAGCAATGGACCAAAAATTGAACTATCAAACTATATTATTGAATAAGCTGACAGATCAAAGTAACAGCTGCCAGGAAATGGGAGAACGAAGAGAGTGCATTCAACAATACGAAATATTTAGACATTGTGAATCAAAAGAGTCGGGAACCCAGACCACAATCCCCCCAAGTAATATGAATGACAGGTTTAAGACTCCATTGCACCCAAAACAATTCAATTTTACTTGGGCGTCAAACACTATTAATATTGAAGAACCCTCAAAGCATCTGTTACAGAACGTTGCAAAAGGTAGCGATGGTGAGCCGTCCACGACTAAGTTAATCGTGGAAGCAACTAGTGAGACCAGTAATAGTGAAAAAGAACAACAGAAAACAGTTGCAAAACAGAACAAGCAAAACAAAGAGGATCAATCCTTAACAGATAAAATGAAAAGCACCATGTCTGTAGCAAAAGGTGTTAAAGGGAAAGTAAAGAATAGACGAATTTTGAAGATAACAAGTGCTATAAAAGAAACCAGAGAAACGTCAAAAATCACTGATGAAAGCAGTGAGCATATGAGAACTATGCCCTTAAGTAGTATAAATAAAATTACACCAAGCCTATTTTACAAACCATTAAATGACTTAGTTGCAGTAGAAACAGCAATGAGAAGAAGCGAAAGTGCCCAACCTCAGGCACTCCCCAACAGTGAAAAGATAGATTCAAGGTGGAGGGGGTTAAATGAGGCGCAAATGAGAGAAGAAATAAACAAAACTGTAGAAAACTACATGGCCAGCAAGTTAAAGGAAACTACGGAAACTGGATCTAGCAATATGGAGACAAAATCCTTGCCAGGAGGTCGCCTAGTGAGAGGTCCCATAAACAACGCAATGTCTTCAAATAATGAGACAATGGAGAATGCTAGTATGAGAAAAAACAGCACAATGGCAAAAGAACAAGAATATGAGCAAAGAAGTCTAATTTAAATCGAGGGCAGTGGCCAGAAGAACAGTCACTGCTTCATACTGGAATGCAGGGACCATCCATTCCAGCAATTTGACCTGAATCGATCAAGCGTCATAAACATCTGCAGGGAGATATCTCAATTAAGGAACATTTCAACGTCGGACATCGACAGAGTTGAGTTCATGGATGATCAGGATCTGACACGATCCAGAATCTCTATACACTCAACCATTCTTGCTGATATATTATGGCAGGCTAGAGATGCTTTCTTTCAAATGGGCTTTAACTTGTATCAAGAAGACTGTCAATCGAATGAAGAAGTCGGAGGCTCCACAAAGTGGATTCCCCGCATTTATGGCGCCAACTTTGCTGCATCAGATGAGGGAAGAGGTAATCACTTAGATCGCTCATAACAACCCATAGCAAAAGAGAAACTCCAACTGATATGTTGGAACACTCGGGGGTTCAAGCACTTTACGAATACGGCGAATACTGAACTTGCCAAGTTTGACATAGTGGTCTTGCAGGAGACATGGTTGGCCGAAGCCCCAATTTGGGATGGTTATGAAATATACTTAGAACCAGCAATATGCCTACCGCGTGGTAGACCAATGGCAGGGCTTTTAGGTGCAGTAAAGAAATCAAAAGCCTTTACAATAGCTATGTATGATTCCACCACCCCTTTTATCCAAACTGTCAAATTGAAGAGTGATTCACACCTACTTATACTCATAAACATCTATTGGGGAAGGTCTCAGCTAACTGCGGATTGTTTTTTTGAACTTTGTCAAGAAGTATGTGCCAAAATTGCTAAAGAAAGAAATGTTGATCATGTAATGATCATGGGCGATTTTAACATGCATCTGCTGAATAAGAGGAAAAGAAAAAGAACGGTAGAAGAAAGAAGATGGCTAGCAATAATGGAAGACATGCAGTTATTTATGCTAAATGGGACTGTGAAGGGGGATACGCAGGCTGCTAACACATGGCATAATGGCTCATCTGAAGCCATATTAGATTACATATTCGTGAACAGTGCACTGTTAAATCTAATCCAGTCCATGACTGTAAAGTCAAAAAGGGAAAGTGATCACAGCCAACTCTGCTTGGTGTGGGAAACAGAAAAAAAACCCAATAAAAGCACTTGGGAGACATATAATGGAAATATAACTACTAACAACAGGAGGAATAAAATGAAGTGGTCTAATGCTTCCCTGCGGGATTTTGACAAACATTTGGCCACACGTCCAGGCTTGGATTATGTATCAATAATGCAGAAATATGCATATGTGAAAAACACCTCACAAGGACAAGGGTACAAACATGCTCATGTCTTTTACATTGATGTCAAAACCAAAAAAGCTAACATGAGAAAACAAATACGACTTCTAAAAGATCTAACATTAGTGAAGAAACTTCCGCAGATAAGGCACATACGGACAGTATATAAAAACTGGTTAAGAAGTAGAAAGGCCCAATGTTACCAGAGAGACAGTGAGGACATGCTTAAAAAAATAGCCACCAAATCTTCAGCGGAAATCTGGAAAGTCCTGAATAATGTCACCTACAAACATCAGTCTTCTGTTCAAATTAACTCCATATCGGCGAAAACCTGGCGCGATTACTTCCTGAAAATATACCAGACACCAATGATGATCCAGCAAATACCTCTTAAAGGTACGAATTGGGATCACACAATACAATTCGATCAAAATGACATTTTATTCTATATCTCAAAACTAAGCTCCTCAAGGGCCCCTGGCCCGGATGGGCTCGATAATAAAACCATCAAAGAAGAGATAGAAGTGTGGTCACTAATACTGACGAAAATATTCGCGGAAGTGATGCGCATCGGGTTGATTCCAACATCATGGAAAAAATCTATTTTAATCCCGTTGTTTAAGAAGGGAGACAGACTTGATCCAGGATCCTATAGACAGATAGCCCTTCTGGACTGTCCAGGGAAAATATTTGCTCATCTTGTCTTGCATGAATTTAACAACTGGCTAGACAGAGAGAACCTGAGGGACCCTTGGCAGACAGGTTTCATTAAAGGTCTACGAACAGGTATTAACCAATTCACCATAAATGCCATCATTGAAAAGCAAGCGAGTAAAAATCTACCACTGTATATTGCATTCATCGATTTCAAAACTGCGTTTGATTCTATATTGAGGGAGCTGCTAGTGGCGAAGCTAATGAGAAACAATTTCCCATGGAACATCTTGAAGTGGATCATTGAGCTTCATCAGGGTACCTCACTTCAAATAAGATTAAACAGCGATGGTCTGCTGACTGACCCCATTGACACGTCGAGAGGACTTAATCAAGGGTGTATACTTGCTTCGGCAATTTTTAATTTTTTCATTTCTGACATGGGTAAAGAGTTTCTTAACATCATAACTGATTCCCCAAAACTAGGCAAACACGAAATTAAATGGCTCTTGTTTGCCGATGATCTCCTTCTCCTATCAAAGACACCGATGGGGTTACGCAATATGCTTAAGGTACTGGAGAACTATGCCAAATGCAATGGTATGATCATAAATATTAAAAAAACAAAAGTGATCCGATTTGGAAATTCACAGCAAAGAAATAAAGATCATAGGTGGGTTTTAGATAATCAGCAGCTCGAATCAGTGGGTGAATGTATTTACCTGGGAGTGAACATTAACAATAGCCCTCAGGACACTCCATATGAAACCACTGCAATAATAAAATGGAATAATTTAATCTCCCAAGCAAAAATTATCAGTGGCAAATATTGCAAATTCACCATCGCTCCCCTAATGACATACTATAAGCAAAAGGCTCTGCCAATACAATTGTATGGGTCAGAGACAAGATTATACAAAACACGCAACTATTGGGATAAGAAAGAAGGAGAATACTGGAAAAATCTTTTGAAACTCTCGAAATCTACACCCATAGCCCTCATAAGGCATGAATTAGGGCTTATATCGATGCAAGCCACCTATAAATGGAGAGTATGCATGCTATACAGGAAATGTGTCCTGGAAGATCACAGGAATAGGCTGGTAAAACATTTAGCAAATTATGTAAAAACATTGAATGACAGTTTTGCTAAGCATTGGAAAGCCCAAGCGCAGAGATTTTTGCAAGAAGCAGACGTAGGGAATGAGCTTTTGTTGTTAAATCCTGACAAAGCTAAGCAAAATATCTGGGAAATGGATTGGATAAGCACTAGAGAACAATGTCAAGTCTACAAATGCTTTAGACGGAATCCTTTTGCCTTAAAATCCCTTGGCTCTCCTGAAGAGTACCTCTTAAAATCACCAAATGTCTCGCATCGAGCAGGACTTCTGCGCTTGAGGTTAAACCAATGGAAAACCAGGGAAGTTACATCTAGATGGTTTCCTGATGCTGTAGAATGTAGTCTATGTCGCTTCTGTAATAAGCACGGGGAATAACTAGAACACCTGCTCACTGAGTGTACAAAGTTGGATTGCTTAAGAGTTAAATATTTTAAAAACCTTTTTCAACACCGAGCACACATGGAGGCTAAAGATCTATGGAAGTTTATATTTCATGTGCACTCAAAATCAATAGGATATGCAACGGTAAACTTTCTAAATGAATTAAAACTAGACAATGATGAAGAACCAAAAACAAAGCTAAAAAATAATAAATAATATAATCAAAAGAAACAATAATGATATGCTATGCTGAGAACTGTACAAGCACCTTGCTCTGTATGCTAAATAACTGCCATTTGATTTCATCTTGAACACGGCAGTTTCTCCCTTTGTTTTTACACTTTTATATTTTCCTATTGTTTATCTTTTCCTTCTGTTTTACTATGAACTTAAAGGATTTATGCTTAGAATAGTTTAGAAATAATTTATGAGAATTGTGATCAGTTAAATGAATATAATATTTATGTAGTGTCATGACACATTTTATATGTTTTAATGAAGTAAACGGATTTTGTATTGAAAGGTTGAATTTTTCAGCCAAATCAAATAAAAAAAAAAATATAAAATTAAATAAAAAATAAATATAAATGTAAAACTACAAAACGTATACATACCGATAGCATTTAACACAATTCATAGTGTTCTATGTTGCAAGTGCGGGTAAAAACATACAAGTTAACATTAAACAGATTAGAGTTGATATAGCACTTTAGAGTAAGCAATGCATATTTACAAGCATGTAACCAGCTGTCTCTGCTGTACTCAAATGAATTTGATTAAGGTGTGATTTATACTACATACGTCCATCTAGTTGTGTAGGAGGTTCTGTAAGGATGCTGTCAAGCATCAAGGTTTCAAGCGATTACTTTAACATGAACAAAAACATAACGTCGGGCAAAATTGAGTCCAATGTCCAAGACAATGAGGAAGCACTCGCATTTATCATCAGTCGGTTCTTTGCGCTTGTTTCCTTCGTTATCAATGCTAATGAATGTGTTGTCAATTCTGTAGTAAAGATGTATAATGGCCAAGGTTACCAGCGCCAAAATGCCTGTCTTAGGTATTTCAAGTCGTGCACATATTTCCGGAAACTAGTCACATATCAGGATGATAAGGGCTACCTGATGTCAATACACGTCGGCTAGTTTCTAGTACATCTTTGCATTTACATATTCTGCAGAATCTATTCCCCTCCTTCCCGCCACTTCTAATCTACGTCGGTGCACCACTTCTGTTATTTGGGGGTGTCTGCAACAGTACCACTTATTGTAAAGTTCACCAGCCCGCATTGATCAGGGCAGCTGTTTTCCTCTTGCATTGCATTTTCGTCCACCTGCTACACTCCTATTGCCTTCTATCACGTGTTACTATCACGTGCTACACTTTTTCCCCTTCTAACCTGTCAATGCATCCGTGCTGCCATGCTGGTACTGTACATATATGATAGGTCATTTATAACGCACTCAATACCAGAGGTTTGTAAGCACGGACCGGGATCGAACCTGTGTTGCTCGGTGTCGTCTTGTTTCCAAGGCGAGCACGTTGCAGTTGAGCTATCCTCCTGAGTCATAATGCATGCATTGCCACTAACTATGCAGGTTATATCTGTGTAAATAGTTTCCTTCCAGTCACTATTTTTCCCCCATCTTGTCGTTCCTTGATTGGATCTGTCTTAGAATACGTGACAAGGCATTTGGGACTTTGGGTAATGGGCAGATGGATGTTTTTCACAGTGAAACTTCAAAGACTAGCAAGAGGAAAACGCTATTGATTTTTTAAAGGATGTGCCAAATGATCTTTCTTTTTCCTGATATAGTTAAAGAAATGTGTTCACGCAATTAAAAAGGACCCCAGTCAAAATATGGTCCAGCTAGGAAATATTCAAATATATTGTATAACCATACATCTATGATATCCTACTGTGGCGATGAGGAGTTGCGAGGAAGTCTGAGGGGGCTATAGTCCCTAGTCTTTTGGTTGTAGCCCTGGCTAGCATTTTAGGGGCTACAACCACAAGGATAGATAGACCTGAGTCCTGACAGTCCCGACATCAGTTTAGCCGCGGATCTAACAACACCCCTTGCAATGAGCAACCCTACAATAAGGACACTTCCCTTAGTACAATTTTATTAAACCAAGTCGAGAAAGAGAGGCATGGAAAATAGACACGTTTAGGGCACAAGAGAATTGGGTTGAGTGCATTCAATGTGTATTCAAGTTAAAACTCTATGCTGACCCCTGGTGGACCGATGCACTGGCACTCATAAAGAACGCGACTGCTAAATTATACAAGAGCCGGTGCGTAAACATCTTGTCACTAAGAAGATCGCCTGTACATATTCATTTCGGTTAGCAAGATAACACGTAGTGTTTACATCTTTTCATGTACGTTTTTAAAGGCCATACAGATATGTCACTGCAAGAGAAGAATTCATACGTTCATCCTCAGTTTGGAAGACCGGATTAAATTACAAATAAACCAGAGAGAGGAGGTGCTTCAAAATGCAGCTTTCTCTTACGTGACTGCTTTAAGTGAACCACTCCAGGACCAGTACAAAAACATACCATGGCAAATACGTACACTCTCCTCCAATTGCTTACATAGTAAAGCAGACATCCATGGATACTCCTGCTCTAGACAATTTCAAACGTTGTCTTAAATGTATCCAGCCCCATTATCAACTTTCCCCAGGCGTGCACTCAAGCTAAAATGTCGGGGTTGGTCGTAGAGGTTTGGGGGAGTTAACCCTTAACATTTTGGGAGAGGTTATACCTTCAGAGACTGTGGGGGAAGCGCAAACATACTTGTGGGGGCATCTAACTTCTGTACAAATTCTAATGAGACTATTCTAGTGAAGCTTCAATGTTACAGTTAACTCTCTCCTTTACCTCTGAAAACCTCTACTTAAGAACTGCTGTGAGAGTGAGTGGTCTCCTGTCCCGCTACCCTTCCAATCCCTCCCCTGACATTCAAGTACTAACCTCCAGCACGATTTCAATGGCCTAAATTCGTATGCATGTGGTAAGCAGGAAACGCTTTACATTTGCTTGGCCCTTTGTTAGCTGTGAAGCTGGATGGCACTGTTCTTGCATTGGACCTGGTCTGTCCTGCTACCGCTCTTTAGATCAGCCAGGTCAAGTCAACATAGCCCAACATTTCAGGGGGAGGGGGGCGGGCTAAAGCCCAATCTGCTCAATGGCTGTAGCGCCACTGACTTTCCCCATTATTACTACAGGTGTCCATATGACTTGTACCACTTGGGTTTGATCCTTCACATATACAAAAGTGCATGACCTCATAATTAAAGTTATCTCCCACCTGAGACGTTCCAATTTTTAACAGAAAATGTGTTACAACAAGGTTTGAAGTATATTGGGCGGAAACATCTGCATGGAACCGTTGACGTCGATTGCGAAAGAACAATTTAATACCAATACATTTTCTGATTTTTAAGCCACATTGGGGCTAGCCAGTCACGTCAATTCACTAAAATATCAGCAGGGAGGAAATGACATCATTCACTGGATGAAACCCAAGATATGACACTGGATGAAACCCAAGATATGACATCAGCTGATCTTCCATTGCATGATGACATTACTTGTAGATACAGTGAAACATTAAAGGTCAGACTCTTTAGAGAAGAGGACATACTGTTTTTAGTTACCAATCGTATAGAAACTAGGGTGCAGCTGTGACATGCCATTGGCACACTTATCACGGCAATCAAGGCCAAGAGCACAATCACCATATGTCAGATTTGATTTATATAGCTATTCATTGACGTCATATAATAATTATAGCCTGACACATTTGGTATTATCATGATGTGCAAAACAGACTCTCAGGCTAGATCATACCACAATAATATCAAGCTTTAGCACAGCTTTTATATAGTGTGTTATGCTCAATTTGTCTCACTGCTAAGGACTTTAATAATAATTATGATTACTATCTGAGTATGAAGGGCTGCGTTGGTCCTTAAAGAGTTTGATCTTGTGTTATGTTATGCTATTGGGCATTTGTATAGTGCCTATTTTTACCACTGGTATGATTCCAAAGCACTGTGGGTTGAATGCCCTCGGGGACCATAGTCCAGGTCAGTTGAGAGAGTAGGGTAGTAAATAGTGCTTGGGTGCACTCAGTATGTGTGCAGCCAGTGCGGTTTACGTGGTGTGTAGCTGCATTCTAATGCTAGACGAGGTGCAGTGGTTGTGTGAGATCAATAGAATGTGTTCAGCAAAGCTGATCTGACTTGGGAAGTTGCATTCTGGCAGTGGTGGAGCTTGTGTATAAGACTATGTGTGCAGGTAGGCCCGAGTTAAGTAATTTATTGTAATTTAAGTGGTCATGTATAGCACCCTTTTGCTGCTATTGGTGAACTCACTGGCCCAAGTAAACGCAAGTTCTTTACTCATGAGGTATCCACCCAGAGCCATAACATCATAGGTTAAGTATTGTAATTATATTCAAAGTAGAGATTCCCAAGTCCAGCTATTGCAATCATACTGCCCGCAATGGCAGTTGGCACCTGAGTGCTGTTGGAATCTGGGGAGGCCTGACGCCCACCATGCCTGATCTTGTGGGTTTCAAGTGTTTGTAGCTGCAAAATCTAGGTGTGAAAGTGTATTTTCAGGGGTCGTAGTTGCTACCCTTGGCAACCACTAGTTCTTCAAATGGTAAAATCCAATGGCTAAGTATTATGTCACATTATTTAAAGGGTTGAAATGCACAAAGATATTGTGATTAGCATTTTGTTCTCACTAATTGGCTTCATAAATATAAGGTTTGTTCATATTATGTTACGTGCGGATTTTGCATTGAGCGTACATGCCCCCAGAGGGTTTATTGGTGCTGTGTTCCAAGCCAGGGAGGGGTAGGAAGACATTTAATAAAAAGCAGACGAAAAGAGGAAGGTTTTAAGGTGGCTAGGAAAATGGAGATATTAGAAAGTGAGCAAAGTTCAGAAGAGATAATGCTCCATGTATACGCCGTTAAGAGAGAGAATGAGCGAGACATCCTTGGAAAGACTTCTAGACTTAATGGGTATGCATTGGCCATAATGAGGAAGGGGAATGATGTGACAGCCCTTAGAGGTGTTGACGATAAGGCAGGCTGCTGCAAGCAGTGAAGGCTCTAGGAAAGGAGACCAAGATAAAATTCATTGCCATAGTCAAAAGATGATTGGATGTGGGCAGTCATAGCATAGATGGGTGCAGGGTGAGTGAGAAAATGAAGGATCTGCAAAGAGGCATAAGATGGAAGAAGCAAGTGGAAGACACCTGATTGGTTTGAGGAACAAGGAAAAGTGATGAGTCATGGTTAAAAAAGCGAGGCTTTTAACAACCAAAATAGGGACAGGACAGAACTGGAGGAAAGAGAACCTTATGTGGTTAAGCAATGGGGAGAGAGTAAGCTGACCACCAAAACTCCAGTTTTGTCACTGTTCGGCTTGAGAGAATTAGCATTCATGCAACTGGAATTGTTTGACATCTTTCTTGAAAGTGGACGGCAATGGTCACAAATTTCTCAGTAAGATGAGGGATCATCTGCTTACCAGAAGTATATTGTAACGTCTAGGGTACAATAGGACCGTCAAACAGCTGAACATAAAGGTTGAAGGGTTTAGGAGAGAAGGAAGAACCCTGGGAATCATAGCAAAACATTACACAGAGAGAGGATAGTGGTGAAAGAGAAAAAACAGACTAGGACTGAGTCATGGATACCAAAGCAGTGGAGATGTAAAATGCAGATAGTGAAGAACAATATATATATATATTTTTTTTTAATTGTTTATTTAAGATTTTACTACAACAAGGGAACATCAATCACAAAGCCAATACAAAGCAAAAGTGGCGAATCACAACACAAGAAACAGCATGCAGAAAAGAAGAAAGAAAAGAAAAAGAAAAAAAAAAAAAGCCTCCATCCCTGCAAAATATCCATTCCATTTGCCAATACAGGCTTACATACAGTTATTCGCTAATATAGTTCTAGGAATGCATCCCACACCTTAGCATGCACCCGCAGCTTCCCCAAACGCTTATACATCCCCTTCTCAATATTTGCCAGCAAAATCATTTCATCAATCCAGCCATCTGCAGTTGGCGGAAACCGGGATTTTCAGCTTCTCAAGATTAGCTTCTTGGACACCGACGCTCCTCTGAACACATTTTTTTTCTTAGACACAGAAAGATCTTCAAGCAACTCACCAGAGCCCAGAATGATTGTTTTAAAATCCAAATCAATGTTGCAGTCCAGGACCCGCAAACACACATTGCAAACCTCATTCCAAAAGCCCCGTACCCTGACACAATCCCAGAGCATATGTTCAAGAGTTCCAACATCCAAACCACAACACCAACACACATCTGAATCAGACAAGCCCCTCCTTCTGAGCCTCTCCGGACACCAAAACAAACTTTGGGTCCTCTTGCACCTCGTGCGATACTTACGTCAGTTAGCAGACGCGGTGGGACACATCCTTTGTCTGGTTTTCTGTGGGAAGTATGGAAGGGCGTTCATGACATGTGCTGTTCATTTGCTCAGACGTCACCTTCTGCTTCGATTTGGTTTAATAAATCAATTACTGAGGCTGGCAAGCCTATTTTTTGGCCGCAGTGGTTTATTGGCGGTGTCCACTGGATTAAGGATATTTTTAGAGGTGGGAAATGGATTGATTTTGATATGCTATGTACTGAGTTTAATATTGAGAATGTGTCTGTTTTAAAAAGATGCATTGGTGAAATTGTTGTGAGTGACTTTGAGGTCTTGGAAAATATGGCTGTGGATTGTCAGTCTGTGGCAAGCGAAATTTATCGCCGGATGGTTGCAAGCTACAAAGATAATACTGGATTGGTGGATGAGTGGAGTAGGAGATTGGGTAGTGAGATCACCATTGATGTGTGGAATGAGATGTGTGCGAATGTGCAACTTTGTTCGGTTAATTTGTGTCAGCGATCTAGGCAAATTAAGGTTCTTAAAAGAGTGAAGAACAATATTTAAAGCTTCAGATAGGTCGAGAAGGACCAACTCCTCATGTTTCCATTGATCACATGAAGCGCAGATATCAACACCGCAAGTTACAAATACTGATTTGGTCAATGGCCAATGACAATGAAGGAAATCTGGCTGAATGGGTTGGAGACTCGAAAAAGAGGGGAAGATGAGAAGAAACAAAATATTCCAAGATTTGTGAAGGTAGAGAAAGAAGAGAAACATGATGGAAGTTTGCAGACGTCCAGGGGTCAAGAGAGGGTTTTTTAAGAGGAGTAATACAAGGACTGTTGTGAAGGATGGGGAGTAGACCCAGTAGAAAAGGGATTTTTAGGGAGGGTGTGAAGAGTGGGAGCAATGATAGGATTAATATTTTCAAGAATCTCTTGTGAAATGTGTCAAGCGGTGATCCCCATACAGTAGATCTGGGAGAGGGAAGAAACTAAGGTGATGGCAGGAGAATTATCAGAAGCAGAATCAATATTAGCCCTTATAGTAAGGACTTTGTCCAGAAAGGAGACGGGGTGCTTGCACAGATCCAACATTGCAAAATGAACAGGTAGAAAAGCTGTGGAATCAGTGAATTCTTTAAGAAAGGTCAGGGTGTCTTTTTGGTTTCTGGTAGCGCTTTTCAGGTAGGCTTAATAGTAAAATGATTTAGCAGTTGTAATATAGTGCTTGGTTGAGGAAACAATTGTTCTGGCTGCAGAATCATCATAAAATGTGCATCCAAAACATTAAGTAGCTGTGGTATTGGAAATTTTGTTTGTAGAAAGCCAATGTTGTCAATGATGTTAGTGAGCCAAGTATCAAATGTAATAGAGGCAGACGAAGTATTATGGGAGTGAAAATTGGTGTCATGATGCCCGCTCCCGGGGAGCCGGTTCAAGCCCTGCGTCCCCGAAAGCGGACATCCAGTCCCCAAGGAAGGGCCCAGCAACCCCATATAGGGGCCCTTTGGACAGTGTCCTGGCGCCTATGGCGCCAGGCTCATCAAAGACATCAGTCCTGGCGCCATAGGCGCCAGGCTCATTATGGAAGTGCTTGGGTCCACTTACCTGATGCAGACCATGCTGCAGGATCCCGGCCTCCTTGAGGCCTGAAAGGAACTACTTTACCTGTGGGACTAATTTACCATCCGGACGTGGTCAGGGAAGGATACATACCTGATTGGAGGAAGGATACATACCTGGAAAAGGGCTATTTAAACCCCACCCGAACAGCCACATGTGCTTCGCGTTGTTCTGCATCTAGTAGCTGGACGCTCACCGTGTCTGCTCCTGCATCCTGACTTCTGCCACGCCTGCCAGCATCCTGGATCACCTGCAAAGGAAGAGAAGAAGAGAACAGAAGAAGGAAAAGTCCTTACCTGCTAAATCCGCATCCCGGAGACATCTCGCCGACAATCCTGAAAAGGAAGACTTTTATTTAAAAGCTCATCGCGCCGATCGCTGCAGCGCCGCATTCCACTCACCTTTACAGGGCGCCTCCAGGTTCAGCAGCGATCATCCGGATTCACAGTCACGCCCCAGCGCCTAGGGAGAAAAAGACCAGAACAAAAGGTGAGAGAGAGAAGGGAATAAGGAAAGCTAAATCTCCATGTTAAGACTTACCTGTTGATTCATTCCCTCTTCATTTCGGGTCCGTGCCGCATCCTGGCATTTCCGGACCCCGGCCCCTAAGGGGAAAAAGAGACATCAGCGTTAATGAGCGAATGAAAAGACATTACCAAAAAACGCTCATTAAAGACTTACCTGATTTCTACAAGGATTTCACCTCTCATCTTGGGTCGGTGCCTGTTCCCCGGCATTCCGTACCCCGGCCCCTATGGGGAAAAAGACACTAGCATTAGTACATTAATGCATGGACACAAGGGGAACCTCTTATCAAAAAACTTACCTGGAAGCCAAGCAAGTTTGGTTCTCACCAATCCGAAAATCCAGTGAAGTAACTGGATACCAACGCGCCCCTGCATCAGAAGCAGGATGGAGAGCTCGTCCTTCCAGACCCTAAGGTGAGAAGCTACGAGGAATCACAGAAGGGTTTCGAGGAGGGTGAGAGGGGAAAGTGGGAGGCTGATTGCTTTACCCCGCAGACAGTTAATCCCCTATTTTCGCCTACAGAAGGATACTTCTGCGAGCCAGACAAGCCAGATTTGGGGGCCCGGTCCAGTCCGTCATCCGAACCCTGCGCATCACCTTAGAAGAGGTCACAGCAGCACGAACCAGTCCAGCGCCTCCGTGGGAGTCAGGTGAGCGTCACAATTGGGTGTTGTGTGGCAGCCACCAAAAGTATCACTGCACAGGCAGCAGCCCCCAGCACGACCATGCCAGCATTCCCCAGATCGGAAGCAACTGCCAGCATGACCAGACCACCAGCCACCACCAGCACCACCGGACCAGCAGCCGCGGGCACCATTGGACCGCAGCTGCCACCACAACCAGGGACTAGAATTTGCCAGACCATCAGTTGCCACCACCACTGCCGGAGGTAAGTCACAGACCTGGAGCCACTTTGCCCTTCCACTTGGAGATGACTGGTTCAAGGCTGCTTCAACTGTCCTCTGCCTCCACTGCAGCCAAGAAGTTAGATGAGTCGGTCTATGCAATTTTCCCTTGGCACATTGGCTATGTGCCTGGAACAGCATTTCAAGCTCCTCAAAGGTGCCAAGGACCCAAAATCACTGATACCAGAGGCACTGAATCCACCACCACCGCCATGAGGACTACCATAATGACCACAACCACAAAGACTGGCACAGCAGCAACCACGACAGATGATTCTCAAAGCCACAGACTTACAACCTCTGGTGATTATGACAATCACACCACTGAAACATGCTCATAAGGTCCCTGCTGTTCCCGCTGTAATGGAGTATGGGATCCCAGTAGGGACAACACATGAGTAAAAGCCAATCCTTGGCTACTTAACTTAATCAGGCCACTTCTGCCGGTTGTTTCTGGGGTGTGGTGAGACAGTGCTTGATAGTGTGTTGACTGTCATGAGGACATTAAGAAGCACCACCCTGAAGAGTACGGGTCACCAGGCATGAGGAGAGATGTATCAGCAAGAAGAGTGAACCCCGCCCAACCAAGACTCAGAAGGGAAGAGAAGGACAGTATCAGGAGGAGCAGGTGTCTCCTAGGCATGTTTTCCCCCTTACTCTTTGACAAGGGGCAGGGTTGGTGATGTGGTCCCACCAGAATATGACAAGAAGGCCTTGGCAGACCAGCATATGCTGAAATGTTAGGTACCTCTCCCATACTTTTTCCCTATTTCTCTCTCTTTCTCTTTGCCTCTCTATCTCGTCTCGCTCCCTCTCTCTCTCTCTCTCGCTCTCTCTCACACACACACTGACTAAGCACTTTTTCTTTTTACCCCCACAAGAGTCCATTGTGAAGGAGCAGTGTTCTTGTCGAGCCGAGAGGTGGTGACAGGGCCCCATCAGATGATAACAAGAAGGCCATGGAAGACAGACACGTTGTTAAATGAAAGGTACATCTCCCATATTTTATTTTTCTGTCTCTCTCCCTCTCCTGTTTCACACACACACATACCAACTTACCACTTAACTTTGGTCTCCACGAGTTGGACAACATCGAGTCAGGTTTCGGGCTGCCCTGCGGTGTTTGTTGAAACAAGTCCAGGTCTGGGAAGCCATGCTGGGTCCAGTGGCCAGCTAGTGTGTAGTCTGTTCGAATCAGGAGATAGGTGCAGTTCGAGTGTGGAATTTTGGGAGGTGCAGTTTGTATTGGTTCACCGAGGTCAGATCGGGAGTCTAGGCATTTTGAGATGTTGGTATCTACTGCTTCGGGTCAGCATGTGTCACGATGTTCCAGCGGTTCAAGTTGAGGTATGCCAGTTCAATACTGTAAACTTGATGCTCTGGTGCAGGGTTCGAAGAGGCTGCGGGTCCAGTTGGGTCTATGCGTCAAGGAGGTTGTTCGAGCCAAACAGGTGACATGCTCTGCTTTGTATGATCCAGCAGTGAACCAGTTCAACAGGTGCAGTGCAGCAGTAGTTATTTTGATTAAGTGACAAAAGCAGCACCAGAAAATCTCTCTGGTTCGATTGCAGTGACCATGGTTTGAATGCAGTTCGAATGGTTCAATGCAGCAGAACAGGGAGCTTTGGCTGATCTGTCCTCTATGAGACCTACTCCAGCACTCTATGACAAAATGAGTCATTCTAGATACCCCTGTTATAACCTAGGGAGGATTGGCGTAGCATGGCAGGTTCTGGTCCTCAGCAAGAGTGACTCCCAATGCCCCCTGGAAGTGGGTAGGGAGCAGAGTTTCACTTTGCCTTGGCCTTGGACTGCTCCTTCTTCAAATCTGGTTGAGGGCTTTGGAAAGATTGACTCTCCCAAAAGAGGTCCACAATGAATGTATTCCTTTTCCAAGAGTGAATAAAGAGATGAGTAGGAGACCCCTTCTTTTAAAGGCAAAAGTCCACAGATGATTGGTAAAGCAAGCCTGCATTAAGGGGTCCAATACCTGATATTGAGTCAAGTTTTCTTTGCCTTCTGATATCACACCCAGGGGGCGTTGTGCTAAAGGAAGTAGAAGGGACAGGGAGGAAAGCTACAGAGAAACAAGATGGTGAAACCTTTCCCCAACTGTACTGAACTCCATCTGTCTAGACTTAATCCACCCCTTCTCAATAGCACCAGAGGCTCTTTTAGTATACAACACATTTATGTGCATGAAGTCTATTTTTGGAATGTACCCTGGTGTGAGGCTATTCGTGAAGTGTTATCCAACATCACAAAAGATACACGGTGAGTCCCAGCCATTCAGTCTCTTAATATGCAAGCTTGCAAGGCCAGTATATCTGACCAGGATAACCATAAACCTTTCACAGCTGACACATTTGTGATGCCAGTTTGTTGTGGCTTCAATAAGTATGGAGGATACTAGCCATTGTACCTTAAACTCAGGTGTGGCTTATATTTAAAGTTTACAACTGCCACCAGGATAGTACCTCTCATAGTTATGTGGTCTGGGAACAGGAGTTCACATCCTCAATGCAGCCCCTGTGCTGCTGTTACTTTGCTGTCACTGCAGCTGTCAAGAGGGCAACTGTGATCCCTGAAGCTGTTCTGTGTCATGTGAGAAGCCAAAGGGTATCTCACTTACTAGTCCCCGGGGATCTCTCTCTATGTTCTTGTGGAACAACCTTGCCCTAAATAGGGACAAAACTGAGATGTTGATTGTGGGCACCCAGGCAATGTTGGCTAAGCTTGGTCCTTCTTACAATAGCATTCATTTAGGAGATGTTACGATCACCCCCCCAGAGGAAGGCAAAAACTCTGGAAGTGGTTTCCAATCAGCAGTTAAACATGAAAGGTCATGTTACGAGCCTTGTCTCGTTGGCAGCTTATTATGTTAAACTGCTGGCGCACCTCAGACCCTTCATCTCTCAGGCCAATGCTGAGATGATAGCTAGAGCTATCATCAGATCCAAAATAGATCACTGCGGTAGTCTACTGGTTGGGCACAGAAAATCCGATTCTTACAGGCTTCAAGTGGTTCAAAATGGCACAGTTAGGGTAGTTGTGGGATTATCTTGCTGCGACAATGTCTCAGCCACCAGAAGGTCTCTGCATTGGCTCCCTGTGGTTGCATGTGCTATCTTTCATCTCTTGGTGATCACCTTCAAATGCAGACTTTTGAAAGTTCTCATCTCCAACAAGGTGAATAGCAGATCCTTGAGGTCTAGTTACCAGAACTATTTTACCATCCCAAGAAGTAGGACTAAGAAGATCGAAAGTGGAACTTGCTTCCCCCTGATCTTCGCTATCAGGAGTCTGTAGAAAGCTTCAAGAAAAAACTCAAAACATGGTTGTTTTATTCGATTTTCATGGGTTGTTTAGGTTGAGGAAGGTTTCCGTCAGATAGTGCTTCTATATTTGTTTAGTGTTTTTCAGTCTTGTCCATGCCCTAATGCCCAGGAGTCCATGGTTGTGCGATACAACTGTCCTAATGTAATGTAACGTAATCAGGTGGCCAGGGTACGGCCATCGCCTTTGGATCCAGACCCTGGAGGTGGACCAATGCGGGAGGATCACCTGGGTGGGGGATCTTCGGGGAGTTGGGGTGAGGCAACCAATGGTGAGAGATGGTATCCCTCCATTTCCCGTACCCATACTTATCCTACTTCATAGGATTCTCCAACCTCCCAAGTCCCCCCCTTTCTACACAAACACTGGGCCAAGGAAGAGGGTGACTGTAGGTAAACAAGCTAACACTTTCATATCTTATTAGACAATTCCCACTAAACAGGTCAGGCAAAGTCAGGCACTTGACTTTAATCACATACATCTGACACCTATTAGCTGTGCCCACACGGATAAAAGGCAGAACACAGAGACGCACTCTGAGCAAGGTGGGACATGAGAAAGAGCAGATTGTCTGGGCCAAGGCGATCCCACTGGAGCAGGACAATCGATCGAGGGACTAGACCAAAGGGTAGGGAATCCCTGCAGATCCTTGAAGGAGGTCATTGCCTCCGGGAAACTGTGAAGGATACGCATAGAAAGCCAAATCCCAGACAAGAATAAACCTGCATTGTGTTTCAAGGACGCAGCAACCCTCCAGGGTGAATGACAGCGTTGGGGAGGCGAGGTCAAGCATGTAGTATTTACCTTGACTCATGAATCAAAGCCGCAGAAACAAGAAAGGAATGCACACAACCGGTGAGTCCGTGAAAGACATGAAAGACCTGTTTGTGTCAAGGAAAGATGTAAGCCGCAACAATGTATCGCACAATTGAAGATTGCACACATGTTGATGACATGTGAAAGAAAGAAAACCAGTGATGAACTTTCGAGTTGCCGATAACTGTAAATTAAACCCAGCGAAAAGGGAAGTGGAAGGGGAATGCTTTAAGAGAAAGATTTTTTTGAACTTTTGTGCTTGTGGTATGGAACTACCAAGACCAAGAGACACTGGGGCAAATAACATAAAGGGAGAGCCTGAGTGAAAGTCGAAGTGGTCCTGTGTAAGTCTATAGTAAAAGTCTGCACATTCAACAGTCTTCGACGTCAGAGAAAGGTCCAAGCCTGACTGGGGGAGACCTTGAATATGAAATAAGTTGGGGAAGGGAACCCCCAATGAATGTGAATAAAGTTTGGGGAAGGGAACCCTTGCAAGTGCTGTGATTAGGAGGTGTGAGCTCGGCTGAGAGAGATTTACGTTGAATACGGTACTTTTTGGTTGAAAGGTCCGAGCCTGGCTGAGGGAGACCTACTTGAGGTATTGATGCCTTGAGAGGTCCGAGCCGACAATGGGAGACCTGCGTGAACTGTTGTTGATTTGTGAAAGAACTTTTGAAAAGCTGGAATAAGTGACTTTAATGTGGAAGGCCAAGCGGCCATCAACCCATGTTTTGAACTAACTTTTTTGATAACCTGAACCAGAGTGTGTCATTCTGTTTACAGGGCTCACCTTACCCTGTGCTGTCCAATGTGGGGAGGAAAATTGACTCAGCCACCTTGATTCTTTATGTTGTAACACTGACTTTTCTTTGCATACACACTCCCCTTTTCACAGTTTTTGTGTAAGAGATAGGGCAGGCATTAAGTTTTGTTGGTATAGGCCATTTTGATTTGACAAAGACTGACTAGGATTGTGTTTCTTTATTATTTGATGGTACAGACTACTCCCATCATAGCTACAGGGAAATGTAGGAGTTTTTCGAAACCTCAACAATGTAATGAAGGTTTTGAAACTTGTAACACGTGTGCCAGTGTCATACTTATGATACCATGCCTCCTTTATAGTCACTGGAGAGCAAGTTCTGCATATCAGGATGCTGATCCAGCAGGACAAAGGTGTACAATATGCTTTTGGCAAGGAACTTATGAAAAGAGAGATCTGGTTAGCAAACCAAATTAACCACATTATTTTATTGATTAATACAAATCAGAAAACCCATACACACACACACAGCCCAAATAGCGACTTTGTCTTTTTTCTCCCCCAAAAAGGCCCTGGCACACATAGAGGACCTAGACTAATAACACAAGTTAGGCAAAAGGTATAAGCACACAACTATATGTATTTAGGACTTGGGCAACTCTTATCAATTAAAAAATACAGGTAAGTTAATCTCTAAATATAAACTAATCTTATATATATATTCACTTCCAACACTTTACTTTTGAAAAGAACTCCGTAGTGTTACAATGTAAGTAAGGTAAAGGTAAGGTAAATGATGAAACAATTTGAGAAGTAATGGGTCAAAAGAAAATAATTCAGACACAATACACAGCCTTATAATCTTTGAGAACTATGTCATTCACCACCGCAACCCATCATCGCCACTGCTGCTGGCATATCCATCTTGAAAGGAGGTGGGTGAAAGAAAAAGGGTTTTGGATATGTGGGATAAGCTCGTTTTTACAAATGTCAATCTCTGAACACTAGCTGTAGGCAAACATGTCCTCTTGTCTGCCACTATCCCACAGGAACACTGAAAACAGGTTTTGATTTGGCCTTGGTGGTGGGATGCTGGGGATTTCGTAACGACTTGTGCAGGCCACAGAGCCTTCTTTCCTTCCTTGGAAGGGTTCACTTTTTGCATACATACATGTATCTTGTACATATGCTGCTGCAATATCTGAGGAACTAGCACAAGGGTGTTCCTCCTCAACATTAGATAAATCCCAAGAGTCCAATATGTAATGGATGGCAATTGCATCAAAAGAGTGCTCAAATTACTCCTACCATCACCCTCGACTGCCAAGTTGGAATGAATGCCTGTGCTGGGAATGAGTTCATGTAATATGTCTTCAATTGTTTTTGTGCACCTGTCAAGTACGGAAGCCGGCTACTCTTTAGGTAAATTAATAGACACATGCTCCCACATCGTAGGTCCAAAAAAGTAACAGTAAGGTATAAGTCACTGTTTTTAATTGCACAGATCCATGAGTCTTTCCCACAAGCACATCAGAATTGTCTTGCACAGTGTCCCCATTCCTTGCCCTGTACATCCATGCTGCCTGTTCTCCAGGCTAGTTTCAAAGAAGAAACATAAGTAAAGGATTTCATGCAGGCCCACTTCCTCATGACTCACCCTCACAGCTTCCAGCTCAAAAAACGGAAGTACCTTGCAGACAATGCAAGAAATGTTCCACTGGCTTGCTTACAGATCAGTTCCACCTAATGTCTTTTCTTCTTGGAGTGCCATGCAATAGTCAACTATGGCAAGGTGTTGTTCAAGGAGGCAATCTAACTTATAGATGTTGGAATAACAGTGAGTACAACTGCCAGCTTGATCTTGTGGTGTGGCAGATGTTGTGTGCCCTGGAATTGGGCCACTGCTTTGCAAGCAGAATATATTAGTGGCTAAAGTGTGCTCCTATATTGCGAGTGCACTGCAGAATTTTAGGGAATAGTGGGGTATTTTACAAACCATCTGACTACAAAGTTAATCACATTTGCAAAACATTGAATATGTGTTATCTCCTACAGGTTCAGGGCTGACACATTATTTCTACCATTATCCGTAGTGATACTGCCACCCTACACACATTTTTATAAAAGATGGGGAAGGGAATTGTGGAAGAATGACACAACCCAAATCAAGAACAAGCCACCCCAAATGCATGAGATACACACAAGCTGGCCCTGCCACTACCCTACATATGTTTCTATGAAAGCGGGGGAAGGGCCATGCAGAAACACAACACAGTCAAGAAAAAGCTGCCCCCAATTGCATGAGAAATACACAAGTTGGCCCCTTGGCCAACCTACACCAATTTATGTGAAAGTTGGAGAAGGACTCTGTGGAAACATGGCACAACACAACTCAAGAACAAGTCACCCCCCTGCCCCAAAAATGCATGAGAGATATACAAGGTGGTCCTGCCACCACCCACACATGTTTCGATGAATGTGGGGAAATCACCAGGTGGAAGCATGACACAACACAATTCAAGAACAAGCGTCCCATCAAATACATTAGAGATACACAAGTTGGCCACAAGTACACCCCACACAGATTTCTATGGAGGTTTGGGAAGGACCAGGTAGAAGCATGACACAACAGAATTCAAAGACAAGCCACACCACCAAATGCAATAGAGTTACACAAGCTTGTCTTATGAACACTCTACAAACATATCTATTAGGGTGGGGGAATGGACTTGTGGAAGCGTGACACAACACAACTTAAAAATAAGCTGCCCCCAAATCCTTTAGAGACACACAAGTTGTCAACGCCTACACCCAACACACATTTCAATGAAAGTGGGAGAAGGGCCTTATGGAAGCATGACACAGCACTACTCAAGAACACGCTTCCCCCCCAAATGCATGAGAGATGCATAAGTCTGCCCCACTGCCACCCTATACACATTTCTATGAAAGTGGGGGAAGGGCCATGTGGAAACATGGCACAACACAACTCAAGAACAAGTCACCCCCCTGCCCCAAAAATGCATGAGAGATATACAAGGTGGTCCTGCCACCACCCACACATGTTTCGATGAATGTGGGGAAATCACCAGGTGGAAGCATGACACAACACAATTCAAGAACAAGCGTCCCATCAAATACATTAGAGATACACAAGTTGGCCACAAGTACACCCCACACAGATTTCTATGGAGGTTTGGGAAGGACCAGGTAGAAGCATGACACAACAGAATTCAAAGACAAGCCACACCACCAAATGCAATAGAGTTACACAAGCTTGTCTTATGAACACTCTACAAACATATCTATTAGGATGGGGGAATGGCTGTGTGGAAGCGTGACACAACACAACTTAAAAATAAGCTGCCCCCAAATCCTTTAGAGACACACAAGTTGTCAACGCCTACACCCAACACACATTTCAATGAAAGTGGGAGAAGGGCCTTATGGAAGCATGACACAGCACTACTCAAGAACACGCTTCCCCCCCAAATGCATGAGAGATGCATAAATCTGCCCCACTGCCACCCTATACACATTTCTATGAAAGTGGGGGAAGGGCCATGTGGAAACATGACACAACACAACTCAAGAAGAAGCCCCCCCCAAATGCATGAGAGACCCACAAGGAGGCCTCACGGCCACCCAACACACGTTTTTATAAAAGTTGAGAAATGGTCATGTTGAAGAAGAACTCAAGAACAAGCTGCCCCCAAATGCTAGAGAGGTATGCTTGGGAGATACTCAAGTTGTCCCTGTGGCCACCCTACACACAGTTCTATGAGAGTGGGAGAAAAGCCATGTGGAAGAATGAAGCAACACACTAGCCAAGCCATCACCCACATGCATGAGTTATACACAAGTTGGCCCTGCTGCCACCCTACACACGTTTTTACAAAGTGGGGGAAGGGCCACATGGAAGCATGCCATAACACATCTCAAGAGCACACCAGCCACCAAATGCATGAGAGATACATAGGTTTGCTCCACCACCACTCTGCATATGTTTCCATGAAAGTAGGGAAGACCAAGTGGAAGCATGGTACAGAACTACTAAAGAAAAAAAACACCCTCAAATGCATGAGATATACACAATGTGTCCCTGCCACCACCTAACACACAGTTCTGTAAAAGTTGGTGAAGGGTCATGTTGAAGCATGATGCAACACACTAAAGGACATGCTGTCCCCCAAATGTATGAGAAATACATAAATTGACCTTCGGCCTACACATCTTTCTTTGAAAGTGGTTGAAGGGCAAAGTGGATGTATGACACAACACAACTTAAGAACAAGCCACCCTCAAATGCATGAGAAATAGACAACCTACGCACATTTCTGTGAATGTGAGAGAAGGGCCTTGTGGAAGCATGACATAATACAACTCAAGTAGAAGCCGCCCATCCCAAACACATGAGAGATACTCACGGGTTTCCCGCTGCCACCCTACACATGTTTCTATGAAAGTGAGGGACGGAACAGGTGAAAGCATGACACAACACAATTCAAAAACAAGCCACCGTCAAAAGAATGAGAATTAAACAAGTTGGTCTCCCATACACCATAGCCAAATTTCGATGAAAGTTGGGGAAGGTCTAGGTAGAAGCATGACACACAAGAATTCAAGAACAAGCTTCCCCCTCTGAGGAACCAGGAATGAGACACAGAGACAGAGACCTATGATTTTGGCCATAAACATTTATTAAAGTAAAAGGGGGTGGGTAAATGCCTATCTGGCCCTGCTCTAAGAGGTGTGTCTCTGCCGAAAATCAAAACTAAGCGTCTGTCAAGGTCAGGATGTCCAAAGCAAAACCGTCCCATGTCCAAAGTAGTATTCTGGCCCTCACATTCTAACAAACAACATTCTAAAGTGAAACAAGTAATGTCCTTGGCCTTGCACCATTCATAAATGTTAAAAAATGAAAATGCTTAACTCTAACACAAAAGTTTCAACAGGATAGAGTTCCTTGTTCCAGAGGGTGACTCAGTTCTCCTGGATTTCTCCTCCTTGGTTGCTTATTCAACAATATCAGTTCCTTGAGTTTTCCCTTGAGAAATAGCACAATTAGTGTACAAAACAATGTGGCTCTTTGTCTCTGTCTTGCAAGGATATCTGGCGTATTTTTGCAAAACAGCTTTGCTAGGTGTCGTTGTCTTATTTTGATACCTGCTGTACTCTCCTGCCAGGTTTGAATAACACAATTAGGGTAAACAACATGGCTCTCTGACTTTGTCCCGTTTAGGATACCTAGTTTACTTTCCTGCAAGGTTTGCACTCCTCCTCTTGTGATCAGCCAGCTTTTCGCTAATCCTGATTTGCTTTTCTCAGGACCTCTTTACTGTATGTAATCCCTATACAATGTTCAACTAGTTCAGTTCACTACCAGGGCTTCCTCTGATACACACCACACTCGCAACTGCCTGGTATAGCCTCCTGCCAGGGCTTTCTTGGATGCACCCTCTTGCGAGTGCCTAGTAATTGCCTGGTGTACTCTCCTGCCAGGGCTTTCTTAGATGCACTCACTTGCAATTGCTGATATTCTCTCGTGTCAGGTCATTCTTATATATCCTTGTTACACTTTTAAATTGCCTGGTATATTTCCCTGCCATGGCTTGTCTCAGGTATGTTCTGTGCACCTCCCCAAAGTGCCAAAGTGCTAGTCTCTTATTTTAGCTTTTTCTAATATTTTATTTGCCTGGTATTTTATCCTGCCACAGCTATCTTATATAGATGTATTGTATATACTCACAATCTTGAAAGCTTTGTTTTTTCTTCCTGTTCCCTCTTTCAAAGAAATACTGTTTCGCTCTCTGTCTCTTATATGCTTCATTAATGTTCACTTGGTTTTGTCATGGCTGCCAATACGCCCCCCGGCATCCCCGCTTCCCCTGGTTAGACTCACTGGCTTTGGCTGGCGTATTCTCCTTCCCTCGAGTTAAGCTGGCAACGTTTGTTAGGATTTTCCTCTTCGGTTGCCGTATCCGCTTCCTGGCCTCTCTATGTCCTGTGATCCCTGCTGGGATCCTCTGCGTTGTGTCTTCATGCTCTGGTAAGGCAAAGACTGCCTCCAAACACCTGCAAACTCCGACAAGCCCTCTGTTGGCTTCTGGCGTGCCCGCACTGTAATACTTCTTGCAGTCAGCTTCCCTGTTTTCGGTTCTCTAGCCAGTCTGCTCTTCAGTTCCCTCTCCAGGCTCACAGTCCCTGGCTCATTCCGAGAGAAGCAGAGTTCTCTCTCCTGCAGTGCCCCCTGTCTGCTGCTTCACTGGTTTAAATCAACCAGGCACAGGTATATGCTTGCAATGACTGGAGCGCAGTCTGTGTTCCTGGCGTTCCTTGATCTGCATTTGTCCGTTCATTTTCCTTGTTGCAGTTCTTTGATAGTTATAAGAATGGAAGTCCATTCTTGAATTTCTATAGGTAAAGGCTGGAAAATGTGGGTAATTGTTCTTTTTAGGTAAGTCAGTTGTAGATGACGTGTAGGTAGAAGCTGCAAGGGCATTTACCTTAAATTTAGAGGGTTAGTTAGATTGTGAAGACTTGCATACAGCTCTCATCAGAAGGTCTTCAGCATCTTGACTAAGTGGATGAGGGAAGGTGTTACAATACCCATTAAGGCTTTAGGCAGGGAAGGGGGATTTCTTGTCTCATCCGATGGCACCATGATATTCTCCCGGTAGTTGTCTTCCTCCATGTGATCCTCCCTCATATAGCCAACCCCACGGTCAGGATCAGGTAACAGCTGTCATCCCCTGGCCATATGGGGAGAGGTCACCACTGGGAAAGAAGTGATGACACCATCCGATTCATCATCCCCCAATGTAATAGATACACAGGTTTGTCCTGTGAACACCATACACACATTTCTATTATGGTGGGGGAAAAGCCATGTGGAAGCATGAAACAACAACACTCAAGAATAAGCCGCCCCAAATGCATGAGAGATGCACAGGTTGGCACTGCCTACACCCTAGACATGTTTTCAATTAAGGTGGAGGAAGGGCCATGGAGAAGCATGACATAACTCAAAAACCAGCAGCCTCGCAAATAAGATATGATATGATATGGCATTTATAACCCACCTGTCCACAAGTGTTACTAGGTGTCACAAGACAAAGGAGGGAAGATATAGGGAGGACAAGACAAATTATCCTACCAGGCCTTGTGTCATTCAGATCATGCATGTTCGACACCAAGAAGTGCAAGGGGAAGGAGAGGGGGAAGTGGAAGGGAGAGGATAGCGGGAAGTGCAGTCAGGGCATGGCTCTCAGTAAGTGCAGTCAGGGAAATGGGGCTCAGGAGGCAAGAGGGCTGGAAGGGTTACAGTTACAGCCCTAAGTATGTGGTAGGGCAGGAGGCAGTGCAAATGAGACTGGTTGTGGAGGAGCCTGGTACCCAGTGAGACTCTGAGGGAGCCAAGCAACAAGTTGGCACAGCAGACAGGTAAATTGGCAAGGGAGTGAGAGAGAGAAGGCAGAGGATAAAAGGAGTGTCTTGAGCTGCTTCTGGAACTTCAGGTGGTCTGGCTCCAGACTGAGAGGGGAAGGGATGCCATTCCGGAGGGAGGCACCTGCAGAGAAGAGAGATCTACCCCCACTCTCTGCCTGGAGAAGCTTCTGACCCTCAGAGAATTGGAGGTAGCTTAGCGAAGGGCTCTAGATGGAAGGTATTTCAGAACAGAGAGTTGGATGTAGTGCATGCTCCAGCCCCATAAAGTCTTGTGGGCAATGCAGAGCGTCTTGAACTTCATCCCGGCAGCGACCGGGAGCCAGTGGAGATATTTCAGGGCTGGAAGGAAATTGTCCCTGAGCTTGAGGCCAAGGATAAGTCTCACAGTCCTGTTCTTGATTAGTTGCATGGGGTGAAGAGTAGAGGTAGGCAGATTGAGAAAGAGGTTGTTGCAGTAGTCCAGCCTGGGGAAAACCAGGGCTCTGGACACAGTGAGCTTCTGGGGGAAGTGAGAAAAGGTAGAATACCTCTGAGAAGGTGCAGCTGGAAGTGGGCCTTTTGGCAATGTCCATGATGTGAGGAGAGAAGGAGAGAGTGGAGTTGAAGAAGACAAAAAAATGTTTTGCCTCACTGGAAGGCGAGGGTAGAGGGCCAAAGGAGGTCGGCCAGAGTGAGAGAGGGAAAGCAGAAGCAGGGGTCCCAATGAGAAGGATCGCTGTCTTACTGGCATTAAGGCACAGATTGTTGGAGGCACACCAGTCCTGAACGGCAAAAAGACAGTCAGGGGTGAACGAGGGAGGAGAGGAGGCAAAGGAAGCCTGAAGGAGAGCTGAGTGTCATCTGCATAACACTGAAAGTTAGAAGAGAAGGTGGAGATTAGGTGGGCCAAAGAGGCCAGGTAGATATTGAAGAGCCAGGGTGAGAGGATAGAGCCCTGGGGACACCACATATACAGAGAGAGATGGTAGAGAGAAATGACCCAAGTTAGAAGGGATAGTCAAGGAGGAAGGAGGTCAGTCATGCCAGAGCCTGATCCATGATGTCCAGGTTCACAGAGAGTCAGTTGATCAGGATGGCATAATTTACCATGTCAAAAGCCGAGGAAAGGTCAAGGAGGATGAGGACAGAGGGAGAGTGGGAGTCAAGGTTAGAGAGCAGATCTTCACAGATGTTCAGGAAAGCAGTTTCCATGTCCCTGGCTGGTCTGAAGCCAGACTGACGGTCCTGGAGGCAGTCAACAATTCAGTCTGGAGGGTAAGCTGGGAGATGGCCAGCCTTTCCAGGAGTTTGCCCAGGAAAGGAGTGATAGTAATCGGGTGATAGATTGTCAGACATGTAGGATCGGCAGAACGCTTTTTTAAGAGGGGTGCAAAAGGATGTGTTTGAGGAGAGAGGGGAACAATCTGGTGGCAAAGGAATGATTGCAGAAATCGGCCAAGGCTGGAGCAAGGATGGCAATTTGGTCCTTGATGGTTCTGGAGGAGCATGGGAGCACCTGTTTGGATGATATGTTCATAGATTGAGTTTTAGAGGGGAAGTGAGAGGCCAGAGCCATTCAGAGGGCCTGAGAGGGAACAGGGGAGGTGGAAACTGCAGTCGGATTGGCCAGCTCCTTGCTTTTAAATCGTTTGGCCGTGTTGTTAGAGGCTGCAGAGAAGCTGGCTTGGATATGGACCCTCTTCTTGGAGAGGACAGATAGTATATATTGTCTTTGGAGCAGGCGGCAGGTTAGTTGATGCGATTGAAGCCCTCAGCTTCCTCTCAGCCACCCTGCACTTGCATTTCAGGGCGGCGAAGTCGGAATTGTACCAAGAGTTGCACCTGGAGGTAGGCTTCAGACAGATTCTCATGATAGGGGAAAGGATGTCCAAAGTGTTCAAGATAGAAAGATGCAGGATAAAGAGGGCTGCGCTAGAGTATGAGTCAGATACAGGAGTAGGAGGAGTAGAGAAAGTAGATGCAAAGGCATCCAATGGCACTTGCTTCATGGGCTGAATAACCGAGAAGGAAGGTGGCAGTGCTGGTGTAGGCTTTGCTTGAGGTGCAAGAAGTTTCCGTGAGAGGAGAGCAGAACATGGTCAGCTCAAGAGAGAGGAGTGATTAGAGGGTTAGAGAGTGGGATGTCTGAGATGTGAACATCCAAGGTGTGGGTGGCAGAGGCGTAGACAGGGTATGGCCTGAGTGGGCAAGGCCCACCTAAAATTTGTCAATGCCCACTTAGCTGTGCTGTGCAGGGATTTACAGATGTTAATGCCACTGTTGTGCACCCAACTACATTACCTTCAGCCCCACTTGCAAGACATTCCTGGCTACACCTCTGGTGGCCGGCAGAGTGTGTCGGACCAGAGGGTAGAATGGAAGGGGAGAGAGAGTCGCATAGGTTACGGAAGAGGCCAGAGGAGTGATTAGAAGCATCCTGGTGGAGGTTGAGGTCTCAGAGGAGGAGAAGTTGAGAGGTCGAGGAAAGGAGTGAAGAAGAGAGGTCAGCACATTCTGAGAGGAAGAGCTATGTGCATCAGTTTGCCACATTTGAAAGACTTCCTGGTTTGGGTGCAGGGGTGAAGCACACCCAGCGGAGGTGGTATAAAGGCCAGAGAGAGGGCAGAGGCAGAAGACAGAGATGACATAGGGGCAAGAACGGAGGAGGAGGTGGGAGCCAGAGAGTCCGCAGAGGAGGAAGGAGCAGACAGAGGGGCCTGAGAGGTGTAGGAGAAGGGAGTAAATTCATGATACGCGAGAGACACCATTCAAGAAGGAGGAGATTGGGCTGATAGCCCTGGACTATGAAAGTATAATTTAGAAAGACATTGATGATGTTCTTCGAGGGGCTGAAGGGGGCCACAAGGATCTCCCAATGGGTGCCACCCTTAATGGGAGAAGAGGAGAAAGGAGAGAGAACAGAGATCATATGGTGTGCATAGGTCTGGGGAGGGAACGACAAAGAGGATGTCGGTCTGGAGGAAGTGCTGATGTGGGTATCAGTGATGAGGCCTGTTGTTGGAGACCAGGATATCCCTTTTTCCTTCCAGACCTAGTGAGAGGGATATGATAGGAGACAGAGAAGCAGTTTGAGAAGATGGGAGAGATTGAGAGCACCATAGGAGGATCCAGGGGGCAGGAGGAGAGTGTGAGGGAGGAAATGATGCACTGCCACAGCCGTGGACCACAGGGAGTCCCAGAGGGGGAGGGTTAGAAGAGAAAATAGGCAACAGCAGGCAACACACCACAGGGGAACATAAGAGAAGTATGGATGGAAGACGGAGTGGGGGCAAGCGCACTGCAAAAGCAACTAGATTCGACTTTCCTAAAAGTAGGGAAAAGGCCTAGTTTTAACAGAACAGCAATGCAAAAACACCAGGATTTGACTTTCTCAAAAGGAGGGGAAAAAGGCCTAGTTTTAGCAGAACAGCAATGCAAAAGCACCCAGATCTGACTTGTCTAAAAGGAGGGAAAAAGGCCTAGTTTCAACAGAACAGCAATGCAAGAAATGCAACTTTTCTCAAGAGATGTGAAAGATGGCTAAACAATACATTTCACTGAGAAGCTTAAGGGTGGTGGGATAAGAGAAATAAGAGTAATTGAGATGGATAAGGTTAGTGGGGTCCAGTGATTGCTGCCCCGCCTGTCTGCAACGCAGCTACCTTGTCAGTCGCAGCAGGTTAACAGCTGCTGCCTTTATGCCTCCCCAATTGACACCGGTAGCATGAGAGATACACAAGCTGTAATGTTAATTGTAATGTTAAGTGTTTATTTATACAGCGCATATAAACAGGTGGAGTGCTTCAAAGAGCTTCAAGGCAGGAAGGGAACAATGCAATACAGTTATCATTCTTAGGCCTTTCAGTTTCTGAATTATCTAAACAGAAAAAAACAGCATACTAGGCCTGACAGCATTTATTCAATGCACGTGCATGAAGTGTTACAGTTGCGACAAAGCTATGGAGGGGAGACAAAAAAAGGGGGGCAGGATAGACAAACTTACTAGTCCTAGTATATTCAGGTCATGCCTGCGCACACACGGAGGTGCAAGGAAGGGGGAATGAGAGGGGAACAAACGCATCCAGTGCAACAGAGCCCTGGTTTCAGTGCAGTGAGGTTGCCCCGTTCATGGAGCGTAAATTGAAAGTGCAGTAATGCTGAACATAGTGCAGCGGCGAGGAGGCAAGTGCAAAAGACTGGAGGAGGAGCCCGGGACCTGCAAGGCTCTGGTGACGAACCAGGCAACCAGTCAGCAAATGCTGAACTGAGTTAGGCAGGAGAAGGAGGAAGGAGGGTGGAGAGAAATAAGAACAGAGGTTAGCAGGGGAGAGCTAGAGAAAGGAGGAAGAGAAGCGGAAGGTCTTGAGTTGTTTCCAGAACTTAAGGTGCTTGTGCTCAAGACAGAGAAAAGCAGGGAGGCTGTTCCAGAGGGATGCGCTTGCAGAGGATAAAGATCGACCCGCAAATCTCGATTTGTGAAAGCGGCTCACCCGCAGAGAGTTGTAGGAGGACAAGCAGAGGACTCTAGAGGGAGAGTATTTAGGAAGAGGGTGTTGTAAATGTTGCAGGCCCAATCCCCAGAACACCTTGTGGATTATGCAAGGGGTCTTGAACTTGATCCTTGCAGCCATGGGGAGCCAGTGGAGGGATTTCAGCACCAGAGAGATGCAGTCCCTGGGCTTCAGGCCAAGGATAAGTCTTGCATTTCTGTTCTGGTTGAGTTGTAGACTACAGAGAGTAGAAATAGCAAGAGTAAGAAAGAGACTGTTTCAATAGACAAGCCTAGAGAGAACCAGGGCTCTCAAGGTGGTGAACCTCTGGGGGAAAGTGAGAAAAGGTAGAATACCTCTGAGGCGGTGCAGTTGGTAGTGGGACTTTTTTGGAGATGTCTGAGATGTGAGAAGAGAAGAAGAGAGTGGAGTCAAAGATGACCCCTAGATGTCTTGCCTCATTGGTAGGTGAGGGCACAGGGCCAAGGGAGGCCAACCAGTGTGAAAGTGGGAAACCGGGAGAAGGGGCCCCAATGAGGATGATCTCTGTCTTACTGGCATTCAGGCAGATATTGTTGGCAGCACACCAAGACTGAATTGTGGATAAACAGACAGGGATGAGCAAGGAGGAGGCTGAGGGTAGCCTGAAAGATAGCTGCGTGTCATCTGCATAACACTGATAGTTAGAGGTAAAGGTAAAGATCTTGTGGGCCAATAGGGGCCATGTAGATATTGAAGAACCAGGGGGATATGTTAGATTCCAGGAAGACATCACAAGTAGCGAGAGTGATAGAGAGAAAGGACCCAAGTTCCACATGGGATGGCCGGTCAGATAGAATGGAGGTGAGCCACGCCAGGCCCTGATCTGTAACGCCTAGGGTATCACAGAGACGGGTGATCAGGATGTTGTGGTTTACCATATCAAAAGCAAAAGAGAGGTCAAATTCGAATGAGCACAGGGGGAGAGTTAGAGTCAAGATTTGAGAGCAGGTCTTCACAGGTGTTCAGAAGAGCAGTTTCCATGCCTCTGGATGTTCTAAAGCCAGACTGATGGTCATGGAGACAACCACAAGATTCAGTGTGGAGGGTAAGTTGAGTGATAGCCAGCTTCTCCAGGAGTTTTGCCAGGAAAAGGGTGATGGTAATCAGGCAATAGTTTGATGGAATAGACAGGTTGTCAGAGGGTGCACAAGAGAGTGCTTGAGAGGAGATGGGAACACTCCAGTGCCGAAAGCGAGGTTGCAGAGGTCGGCCAATGCTTCAGTGAGAGTGACAATATTATCCTTAATGGTTTTAGAGGGGCAGGGGTCCACCTGTTTGGAAGAAGCTTTCATGAACCAGACTTGTCCAGAGACCTCATCAGGTGTGACAGGGGAGAGGGAGGAGAGAAGACGGGGATGGTAGGGGTGGCTGAAGGGGGCCCAAGTGATGTTGGTACAGGAGGGGGAGCAGAAGAGAGAGAGGATAGGATGTCCTGTGTTTTGGAGGTGAAATGTGTGGCCAGGGCAGAGCAAAGGGCATGGGTGGATGCAATAGAGGATGCGGCTGCAGTAGGGTTGGCCAATTCCTTGCAGACTTTGAAAAGTTTGGCTATCTTGTTAGATGCCGCAGAGATGCGGGCTTGGATGTAGACACTTTTCTTGGAGGGGATACAGAGTCTATATTGCCTTTGAAGATGGCAGCAGGCCTGTTTGTCAGAGGGTGCACCTGAAGATCCCCATTTCCATTCCACTGCTCTGCACTTGCGTGTAAGGGCAGCCAGATCGGAGTTGGATACTCATGACAGGGACAAGAATGTCAAGAGTGTTGGAGATGGAACAGTGAAAGTTAGAGAGGGCTGTATCAGGTTGGGTGTCAGCCACAGGAGTAGAAGGAGAGTAGGTGGAGGAAAAGGCAGCCACAGACACTCTTTTCATGGGTTGGATGACCTTTAAGGCAGGAGGTGGTGTAGGGTGTGCCATTGCTAAAGGAGAGGAGAGATTCACGTGAGAATATAGAAGAGAATGAACAGTCCATGAGAGTGAGGTAGTGAGAGGAATAGAGAGTGGGATGTCTGTGGAGATGAGAGCATCCAAGGTGTGGATAGCAGTGTGCGTTGGACCAGAAGGTAAAATGGAAAGAGAAAGGGAGTCACACAGGTTGGGGAAAAAGTCTTGAAGAGTCTGGAGAGTCAAGATGGCTGTTAAGATCCCCCAGCAGGAGGAGTTGGAAAGAGGAGAAGAGGCCAGGTCGCCCATTTCTAGAGGAAGAGAGTGGACTGGCCCGGCGGCTGATAAAAGGTGGCCAGAGTAAGAGAGACAACCAGAGAAAGAGCCTGAAGACCAGGCATTCAAAGGAGGAATAGACCTGAGCGGGAATAATGGAAAAAGAGATCCACTCAGGAAAGCTTAGGGCTACTCCACCCCCTGGCCTGTTCGGACAGGGCACAGAGAGGATCTTGTAGCCTTCATGGAGAAGTGTGTCAAAACCTGTGACAGAGCTGTCCTTAACCCATGTCTCAGTAAGAGCAAGAACATCAAGGTTGTCCCTGCCACCCTACACAGGTTTCTTTGAAAGAGAGAGAATGGCCATGTAGACGCAGGACAAAACACCTCAAGGACAAGCCAAACACAGGTGCATGAGGGATACACATGTTGGCACCACTATCACCACTCTACACGTGCATCTATTAAAATGGGGGAAGGGACATGTGGAAGCATTACACAACGCAACTGAAGAACCTGACACCCACAAAAGCATGAGAGATACATGAGAGATACAAAGGTTGGCCCAGCCATCACCCTAGGCACATTTCTATTTAAGTGCAAGAAGGGCCATGTGGAAACATGACGCAACATAACTCAGTATGAAGCTGCCCCCAAGTTCATGAGAGGTACACACGTTCAACCCATGACCAACCTACACATGGTTCTAAGAAAATGGGGAAGGGCCATGTGCCAGCATGACACAACACAACTCAAGACCAAGCTGCCCCTCAAATGTATGAGGGACATAAATGTTGGCCCCACCACCACCCTGCACACATTTCTATTAAAATGGGGTAGGGCCATGTGGAAACATAACACAGCACTACCCAATAAGACACTGCCCCAAAATGCATGAGAGATACACAATTTGGCCATGCCACCCTACACATGTTTTTTTTTAAGTGGTAGAAGGGCCCTGTGGAAGCAGGACACTACAATCCACCACCCAGATGTATGGGAGACACAAGTTGGCCCGGGCACCCTACACACATTTCTATGAAATTGGAGAAATGACCATGTGGAGGCATGGCACAACACAACCCAGGAACAAGCCAAGTCCATAACTCATGATGGATCCCCAAGTTAGACCTCCAATCAAATTTATGAGAGATACACAAAGATAAGTACAGTGTGTTAATTAACCATGCTTACTAATGGAATAGGATAAAGCAGCAGTACAAGTGCAGTATAGTAGTAGTCATGGCCGTTGTGGTCGTTTGGCCAACAAGGTAGATGTCAGTGACAGAGGCAGAACACTTCTACTGAACACATCAAGCATACATATTTATTCTAGCCTGGTCGAGGCAAATGGTTTCTGCTTGTCAAATGAATGGCTCAAAGGTAACAGGTCAAGTAGAAACCACCTACCATTGGCCATTGCCTAATGGTTGCTGTTAGAAACTGCACACAGTTTTCGTTACCTCTTAGAGGATGCTCTAACTCAGTTAACCTGTCCTTTAGCTCTTGGATGACACGGTCCCTCACTTAACATGCCAGCTCCTTTATCTCCCTTTGTGAGTTCTCTTACCCCTTCTGCCTCTCTTACTCTCTTGGTTTCTCATGCTCCCTCGCTCCAACCATCCGTCTATCTCCCGCTAATGTGCATTGTAACACATGTGTATGAGCGCGACATAAATAAAATATGAATTGGGAAGGTGGAGCTGTTGATGTACTACTGAAGCAAAGAAAAAGCTGGTTCATGCATGTTGTATTTTCACTGATGTTAAGCCTTAAGATCTTTGTGAAATGGTGCCAATGCGCACGTGCGTGCCTCCATACCTAGTCCCATTTTCAGAAAGGTTCTAAGTTTTTTTTTATATATATAGAAAAAATACACTTCTGGCTAGTGTAATAATGGGATTCTGGTTTGATAGTGGACCGTGAGAGGAATATCTTCCAAAAACACAATACACAGTAGTTTTTCTTTTATAGAAACTGCTTATTATATTTTTCTACATGGCTATATCCAATTATGCTGGTAATTCTTTTCCAGCTATTGCCTTGATTATAAAGAAATATGTTATTGCTTGTCAGTTCACTGCAAAGCCAAGATGAAATTAATATAGCATTTTGCATTCCGCACGCTCCCTCAGCTTGGCCACTGGGTGCCACGTTATGGCAGATACTGCATTAGATCATGGTGACCAGCAGCGCGTTTTTTAAAGTTCTCTTTCCTTTTTTATTAGTTCGTTAAAAAATGCTTAAGTCGTGAGGAAGTTGGCATTCTGGTGCAACCGACTTCTGCTATACAAAAGGAAAATCCGGAGAGCATACACATGAAACTTTAAACATAAGCAAGTTAACTCAAAATGACCTAAGTACATGTTACAGACATCCTCAGCGTAAGAAAGTTTTGACCATAACCAAGTATTTGAAGACATTCAAAGGTCGTCACAGAGGGTCTCAGAGGTCACAAAGCTGAGGCCAGGGGTGTTACGATATGTAATTACACCCTGCTTTCCAGACCCTTTCCTTGACCCAAGGCAGATGTTCGGTTGCCTCGAGATTTGCTGTAGGATTTTAGCAGTAGAAAATAGCATTGTTTTCTGAAGCAAGGCTTAAGCAAACGCTGGATTTCCCCTCTTAAAGGCAAGAGAACTCTCTTTACTCAATTCCATGGACATATATTACTGGACAGCAGTTACTGCCATGGGCCTCTTAATGAGAACTCTCCAAAATAAAGGTTTATCGCACATACCTGAGTAAAGCGTTGCAGTGAGTAAAGACCCGCTCATTACCATATACATATTCTTTAACTACTGAATCTGGAGATTCTAAAATGGTGTATTTCCTTTCAGACACAAATGCATCCTGTTCATGGTAAGCAACATTTAAATTAAACTCCTCATTGCGATCAGTTAAACAAGTTCCGAAATGGAAGCTGGGAAAAACCGAGCGCTGACAGATTGGAAAAAGAGAAATGCCAACCTGCTGAAAGACCTAGATGTTCCAGCGGACTTACTTGTAACAAACCCTGACAGGTGACCAAGAAACTGTTCGAGCGGGATTGGATAACCACCAGAGAGAACCCAAACAAATACAGTCTGACCAGTACATTCCCGTCGTCGGCTAAAAAAGTGAACACAGTCAGAAGTTATCTGGGAAAGTTTCCTGACAAAAGTCTAAGCAGGACCTTCTTAAGGTTTTGCTTGAACCAACTAAAATCGAATTAAATATTATTATTCATAAGGAACCTGTCACCTACGGACAAGTGCAGATGCTTCAAAGATCCGGAAAAAGTCAAATCAAGCAGACACCTTCTGCTAAATTGTGAGGGGACTCAACCCATGAGAGCAGCGTTCCTTGGAAGTATATTGTCATCTTTTTCAAAATTCAGCGAAGACAATTGGTGGACAGTGTTGACAAGTGGAGACAACACTCGATGCGTGATAGGAGTGGCAGCCTTCCTGAAAAACATTGACCTCGAGCAATTTGAGAGATGAAGACAAGAAAGTGTTCCTACAGGACCCTTTATATCTCCAGTGTGGCTGTTTTCTCCCTGTGTCCTTCCTTCCACTATTCTTCTAGTCTTCACTCTTCTTCTGCAGTTCTTCTTCTCTCTTTTTCGCAAATTTATATACAATCAATGGTGGTGCGGGGGAAAAAATCTGTGTAACTCTGCTGCCACTGCATTACTGCCACATTACTGCACCACTGTACTACATCTTTGTTGGTAAGGTGGAGGAAGTCCCTCCTACCAAATGCTGGAGGCAAATCATCCACCTTACTGCCAAAAAACTGCAAAACTGGCAGAATTATCACTGGCAAAACAACTGCCAGTGGTAATTAAGCTGAAATCCCCATGGAGTCTTATTGTCTCCAAAAAATGGGAACTTACTCCGCATAACGCCACTTGTAAACCCATAGTAAATCAGTGGGCTCCAAGTGGTGGTAACAGTAATACTGTTTGGTGGTATTGTGATGGTTTGCCACTGACATACTGCCAAACCTGTAATGAGGCCCAAAGTGTGCTGTTTTTGTAATTTATTAAACAAAACTATTCACATATATTGTCTTTGGTAAACATTAAAAAAAAAAAGATAACATTCCTTCTCTGTTAGCAACCAATCTCATCAATCTCCAGTCTTTAATGCCTTGGTTTACTTTTTGTATCACTTTTAAAATACATCTAAGTGACTAGTGTCTTTGTACTTTTCTAATGCCTTATTTGTTTAGTGCACAATTTCTTATTGCTCAGATATATACTGAGTCCTGTCTAAAGTAAAATGGTAGCTTTTCCAGAAAATATTCGAAGTACTAGTTGTTTGGCTAAATCAATAGGAATACACCTTCATCCAGTTAATAACAGCATTGTAATTAAAAGCAGTAAGGCTTTTGAAAAGTCCCAGTTTACAGCTTATAGTTCTTTCAATTTCTCCATAGCAAGCTATTTATGTTAACCAACATTGCTTGATAATAAAATTAATGTATCTACCCAGAAAGAATGTGCTCTTTGGACTAGAATCATTCAGCATTGATTATGTATTGCATAAATGTGGGCAAAGTACGTCAGGGTCATGTGCGGAATGGAATGGCCGGCAACTGAATAAGGTTATGGCAATTGTGATACCTGGTGGGTCTAGGAAGACAACACACCCGGAGGTTCCTTGGGAACAGGGCCTCACAACTGCCTTATGTGCCATAAAGGGAATTTTAAGAACAATTTATGGTGTGGAAAGGGAGCCAATTAAGTAATTGCAGTGTTGGAGTATTTGATCACATTTCTTGTCCAGACCACTTGAGTAGCTGTAGTATGAAAGATTGCCCAGTGTTACGGAGAATTCAGCAGAATGGCTAATTTCCCTTACCTACCGAGTCCCTCAGCAGCTGTGCTGGATTTCTAGGATTTATTTTTTCACCTGGTAAGAGTGTGAGCCTTTTTTTCCCACTCTTACATGTGTTTTTGCTGTGTGTTGTACATTTTTGTGTTCATGAACTATGGAGTCTCACCTACTCCATAGGCATCATCTTTTTACTGTCTGTCACACAGCACCTTCAGTGCAGTGACACAGGGTTGTCTTTTCAGACTTCCCACTTTAAACTCCATTTTCTGGGACTACTTTCTCCCAGAACATGTAAAGTTGCCATTGACTTTACTAGTCTTTTCAAATTTACAGACCCAGTCCAAACTATCTTCCCATAGCGTACTGGAAGGGTTAATAGTTATCCCCTTTTGTCTGATTCTCTTGGAACATTATTTCGTTCCCCTTTCTCTAAGGTTTAGCTGGTGGCAGTGGTATCTACCATTTCTATTTTACAGCGAGCTATGAAAATAGCCTCAATATTATTAGAGGCTATGGTGGTATCCTTGAACGTTAATCTGCTGGACCCCTTTTAATTTTATTTGGTTCTGGTCAAGTTTATTCACCATTTCTTTTTGTAAAGGTCTTACTCTGTGCGCCAAACCAGCTTTGGTTCCTTTGTTCACTGTCCTTTGGCGGACTTCTACACAGAAGCCCTCCTTATGCACCTTAGTGTCTGGGTGGACAGGATGTGAGGGAGGGGTTTGAGGCCCCCTGCACAGGGTCTCCTTGGAGACCCAAGTCACACTCTAGTTTGATTGGACAGCCACCCTGCTCTGTGATTGACAGCCAGACTGTGAGAATGGGGGAAAACTGCTTAAAAGCAGGTCTCTGGGACTTGGAAGGCAGAGGCGGTACTGGAATGAGAGAACCAATGAGGAGCTGAAGAAAGGAAGAAAGAAGGAAGAAAGAAGGAAGAGGACTGCTGCAACTACTGGACATCCCAGTAAAGAGCTGTTGCAGGTCAGAATCGCCCTAAACTCCGACGACAGAGAAGATCTGCAAGGAATCTTCTTCCCTTGAGCTTGGTGGGACCAACCAGCTTGCCAAACACCCAACTCCAGCCTTCCTCTGCTGGTCGAATTTGCTGTGCCTCGCTGCAGTGAACCGGATAGTCAGGAGAAACGGAACCTGTTTGGATTTTAAGGAGCGCAGGTTTTATTCAACGCTTTGCTCTGCTGCTGGCTTCTTCCCTGGGCAGTGCAGAACCCTCTAGTCTTTCTCCTTCTTGTCACCACGACATTCGCTTCAGGAACTGTGAGCCTGCAGGAACTGCCAGGAACAACCGCCTCACCTGCAGTATTCTTCTTCATTGAAGGTACTGTGCAAATTCAGTTGTTCTTTCCATCCGACCGTGGTGAAAGTGTTTGAAATCTTTCGCCTATTCGAGGGCTTGTCCTTCTCTTCTCTTTTGAATAACTTTTCTTCCGACCAACTTCATTTTGAATTCTTGGCAAAGACTTAACTGCAAACTACTCTGAACTGTGTGATCCTCTGCAAAGACTCTAAACCATTAATATTGGTCCAGGCCTATTGATTTGAATCCTAGTTGTAGTAAGGCTTTTCTAGATTGCTCTGCCTATTACTTGTTGGTGCTGCTTGATTGTTGATAACCTTGTATTTTCTCCCTTTTAAAATGCTGGAGTGCCATTTTGCTCACACTTCATTTTGAGCCTAACTTGTCCAGAATTGATTGGGGGTTATTGTAGTGTGTTACGATTGTGATTTTCTGCTAATCTATATTAGTGAACTGTTTCATAACTGATGGTGTACATAAATGTATATTCTTTCACTCAGAAACCTTGAACCAGTGTTTATTTGAACCATCGTAATTGCTGTCCTTTGTGTAACTTCTGATACTGCTAACTTTACTCTTGAGATAAGTCTGGCTGCACTACCACTTTACTGTGTAGTACAGGCTTGTACCAAAGGTGAATTTGTACTTACACTTGTAGTCTTAATTGTGTGTGGTGTTCCCAAAGGGTACTGCATATGATTCTACCAACAATGGTGTAGAGTGGTGAGGATAAAGTAAAGTGATTACACTTAGAGTGCTGCTATTACCTTGGCTCAACTAACCACAAGGCTAAACACCACTAGAAAGCAATTTTAATCATGTCTGATATGGAAAGCTACAGTCAGGAGAGCCTTCTTAGTTACACTGTACATCATTTGAAAAATCTGTGTAGACAAAGGAATCTCTCTGTTAAAGGCAAAAAGTCAGAATTAATTGAAAGGTTGTTGGAGAAACAAAGTCTGGAGAGTGGGTCTGAAAGACCTGCCTTTCAGCAAATGTGTAAAATGTTGAGGATGATAATGTGTTTAACATGGATGAGTAAAATGAGGGTTATGTGTCTCACAATGTAGGCCCTATTGCTCCTCTGCTTGCTCAGCATCCTCAACCTTTGTCCACTGGGTCCCCATCGGGTCCTACAATCATTCCTGAATTCATTGCTCTAGAAAAGATGAAGCTTGAATTGGAATTCAAACGTATTAATGCTCAAACTGAACAAAAACATCAAGAATTAAACTCAGAGAAATTGAGTTGAACCATGCTCTAAATATTAAGAAATTGTCTATTGAGAATTCTTCTCTCACAGAGTCTTCTAGATCGTACTGTCCTAAGAGACCACGTGTGCCTAAATAAATTGTGGGTATGTATGAGGCTAAGCTTGATATTTTGGATTGGTTGGCAATGTTTGAGAATAACCATGGGATTCAAGACATTACAGGGAATCAGTTGCTTCCTTGGCTCTTCTATAGGCTATCCACTGTTGCATCTGATTGTGTGATGGAGTTGGGGGAGGTGGATAGGATGGATCATGAGTGTTTGAAGCTAGCTTTAATTGCTAGATTTCGGAATACCCCTTCCCAGTACCTTAATAGCTTTAGGACCCTCAAAAAGCATGATGGTACGCCTTGGGCTACCTGGGTATGTGAATGTTTGAAAAACCTAGATGGTTGGGATAAGGGTTACAGAGTGAATAGTTATGAAGGTATGAGAAATCTTGTTATGTTAGAGTCAATATATGATGCTTGCTCTCCTGAGCTCAGACAGCACTTGGCTGATTCTAAGGAGATAGATCCCAAGAAGTTAGCTAAGGCTGCTGACTTGTGGGTTGCCAACAGGGCTACTCACAAGGATTCTGGGGCAACTCAGAAGAAGGATGAGGGAACGCAATCAAAGAAAGATAACAAGGAAAATTCTAATACCTCCAATCCAAAAGAGTGCCCCAAACAGAAAAAGGTTAATGCACAAGGGAAACCGAGTCAGGCTAGTGTACCTTCTGGACCCAAACCAGAAGGAGGTCAGAACAAGCCCCCATTCCTCAAAATATTTGGGAAATGTTATGTTTGTGGGTCAACTGACCATGTGAAAGGGGATCCCAGGTGCAAGGGTAAACCCTCAGGGGTCCACACTGTCTCCTTAGCCTTCTCCCCAGAGGAAGAAGTACCTATGGCAAGTGGAAACTTTCACCTGCTAGTTTATGAACCCATGTGAGTCTCAGCTAGTGTTTCTTTAGTGTCCCTGGGTTTGTGAGAACAACAGAATTTAGATGTCTATAATTCCATCGCAGGTAATACTAAAGAGTGTTATAAAGATAGTGCTCTTGTGAATGGCCAGGAGACCCCTGCCTTCAGAGACACTGGAGCCAGCATAACTGTGGTTGATAAATCATTTTTCAAGGTAGAGGATGTTCCCAAGGCACCCCAACACCTAACCAAGCTAGCTGGAGGCCCTGTGCAAATTCTTCCCCAATTACCAGCTCTCATCCAGTGCAATGACATGACTGCCAAGATACCTGTTAGTGTGCAGAGTAAAATCCCTGGGAGAATCCTGTTGGGTAATGACGTGAAAACTCTTGGAGTTGTGTCTAGTACCCCAGGCCTCTCAGTAAGAGGAAAGAGGAGCTCACTAGGCCTGCAAGGGAGAGGACCTTGAGAGGTTCTCCAGTGGAATTAATAGAGGAAACTATCACCCCCAGTCCACAGGACTTGCTAACTGCTATTTCCAAAAAGAAAGAGGCAAAGGGGAAACCTAAAACCCCCCAAGAAGAAAGCAGATAGCACTCCTGTGCTACCAACACGGTCATCCCCAAGATTGTCCAAAGTCACACCTGTGACTCCTCCACCTGCTGAGGCTGAGTGTGAGGGTCAACCCTGTGTGGTTGATCCAGCTTCTGAAGAGTCAGATCTGGAAGAGGACCTTAATCTAGTTGGAGATCTGGATCCTGTTGACAATCCTGAGATGCAGTCTTTACTGGCAGAAAGTGGACCCAACAGGACAGACTTCAGCAGAGGACAAATAGAGTGTCCTACTCTTGAAGGTCTTTGACAACAGGCAGCTTATCAGCTTGATGGGAAAGAGGCTGGGTGCACAGGTTGCACTGGGAAGATGGCCTCTTCTACAGTGAACCGACGGAGTCTATCCATGGGGACTGCAAAAGACTTGTAGTGCCCCTAGAAAACAGACTCCAGTTCCTACAGTTGGCCCATGAGAAACCTTTGGCTGGTCATTTAAGTTTCAAAAAGACCAAGGAAAGGCTCTCTTTATATTTCTACTGGCCTAAGACGGGTTCAGAATTTGACAAATACTGTAGGATCAGTCACACTTGCCAAACCTCTGGCAAGAGTTGAGCCAAGAATGTGGCACCATTGGTGCCTCTCCCAGTGCCGTGAGTTCCTTTTGAGAGGGTGGGCATTGACATTGGTGGTCCCCTTGAGACCCTCCCACATCTTCAGAAAACAGGTTTGTCCTGGTTGTAGTAGACCATGCTACTAGATATCCTCAGGCGATACCTGTGAGAACTGTTACAGCTCAGGCTGTGGCTAAGGCTCTACTTGGTATGTTTACCAAAGTAGGGTTTCCTAAGGCAGTGATATCCAAAAGGGGATCCAATTTTGTTCCCACTACATGCAAGCCATGTGGAAAAACTGTGGTGTCACTTACAAGTTCTCTACATCCTACCATCCAAAGACAATTGGACTGGTGGAGAGGTTTAATCGTACTATGAAGAGCATGATAGTTGCTTTAAAAGAACCCCTTCAAAGAAAGTGGGAACTTCTACTGCCATGCCTTCTCTTTGCTTATAGAGAAGTCCCTCAGAAGGGAGATTGATACAGTCCCTTTGAACTTCTCAATGGCCATCCAGTCAGAGGTCCATTGGCCATGATTAAGGAGGGGTTGGAGAGTGCTACTTCCCCAAAGCCAGTGAGAGTGACTGACTATGTGGTAGGTCTACGGAGGAGAATGTCACACATGATGGCAGAAGCTAGGGATAACTTGAAAGCAGGTCAGGCTCTGGTCAAACATTGGCATGACCAGGAGGCCAACATGGTTGGGTTCGCACAAGACCAGCTTGTGCTAGTTATGGTGCCAACAAGGCAGAAGGCCTTGCAGGACAAGTGGATAGGTCCCTCCAAGGTTGTGGGAAAGCTTGGAGAGGTGAACTCTCTGGTGGATTTAGTCAGACCTGAGGAGGATCCCAGAGTCTTTCACACCAACGGTTTGAAGGCCTATGTCTCAAGACCAGATGTGGGAGCTTTGCTTCTAGCTTCTGCTCAAGAGGAGGAGGAGAGTGAACCTCTACCTGACCTACTCAGAGGCCAGCCTTTAGATGAGAACATATAAGGAGTTAATCTCTCTTCTAATATGACATCTGAACAACAGGAGGAGTGCAAGGTTCTGTTAAATCAGTTTGACTCCCTGTTTTCACTATCACCAGGCTTGAACCCTTGGGGCCAGCATGAGATTCTCACTGGTGACTGTTTACCTGTGAAAAGCAGATGTTAGAGAATGTCAGACCATATAGGGAACCCACATAAAGGAGGAGGTCAACAAGATGCTTGATCTCAGGGTTGTAGAGCCATCTACAAGTCCATGGTTTAGTCCAGTTGTTCTAGTACCAAATGCAGGATCCAAGGAGTTGAGATTCTGTGTGGACTATAGAGCTCTAAATGCAGTCACAAAGACGATGCCCATCCTTTACCAAGGACAGATGAGCTGGTGGACAAACCTGGTGCAGCCAAGTTCCTCAGTACATTTGACCTTATGTCAGGCTATCGGCAAATAGCCCTGACAGACCAATGCGAAGGAGAAAATTGCATTTTCAACCCCAGCAGGCCTCTACCAGTTTAAGGTTATGCCTTTTGGATTAAAGAATGCACCTTCTACATTCCAAAGGATGGTTAATCAAGTTCTGAATGGGATGGGGGATTTCTGCATGGCATACTTGGATGAAATTGCATTGTTCAGCCCTACTTGGAAAGAACATATTGATCACTTAGGATATGTATTACAGGCTCTTGAGCAGGCCCATCTGACCATTAAGGCAAGTAAATGTCAAATTGGTCAGAGCAAAGTGGTCTAACTTGGTTATGAGGTAGGAGGAGGTGAAATAAGGCCCTTTCCCAGCAAAGTGCAAGCTGTAGAAAACTGGGCCATCCCTGCTACTCAAACTCAGGTGAGAGCTGTCCTAGTGCTCACTGGGTACTAAAGGAATTTCAGAGATAACTATGGGATTATAGCTTCTGCCTTGCATGTAGTCTCCTCTCCAAAATTCCCTAAAAAGTTTAGATGGAATGAGGAGTGCACTCAGCCTTTGAAAACCTGAAGAAAACCCTTTGGCAAGCTCCAGTCCTAGGAGCTCCTGATTATCACCAACCCTTCATTGTGCAGACAGATGCATCCAATACAGGTATAGGTGCAGTCCTTAGTCAACTGGATGAGAAAGGTAGGGTGCACCCCATTTGCTTCATCAGCAGGAAGCTGAAGGAACCAGAAACAAGGTGGGCAACCATTGGGCGTTAGTGCTTTACTATTGTGTGGTCTCTGAAGAAGTTTAGGGCATACTTGTATGGATCTACTTTTGTGATTCAGACATACCACCAACCCTTGAGATGGTTAATGCAAATGAAAGGGGAGAACCCAAAATGACTAAAATGGTCAATCTGCCTGCAAGGGTTTGATTTCACCATTGTGCACAGGTCAGGATGTCACCACCAAAATGCTGATGGTCTCTCTAGGGTGTTTATAACCGACTAGAGTGAAGAGATTAATCCAGGAGTGGATTAAATCCTCCTGTCCCTTAGTCTGAGGGAGGGTGAGTGTTAGGGAAAATTCTCAAGAATTGATAATTTCTCTTACCTACTGAGTCCCTCAGCAGCTTTGCTGGATTTCTAGGATTTATGTTTTCACCTGGTAAGAGTGTGAGCCTTTTTTCCCACTCTTATATGTGTTTTTGCTGTGTGTTGTACATTTTTGTGTTCATGAACTATGCAGTCTCAACTTCTCCATAGGCATCATCTGTTTACTGTGTGTCACACAGCACCTTTAGTGCAGTGAGACAGGGTTGTCTTTTCAGACTTCCCACTTTAAACTCAATTTTCTGGGACTGACTGCTGCCTCCCAAAACATGTCAAGTTGCCATTGACTTTACTAGTCTTTTTAAATGTACAGACCCAGTACAAACTAATTTCCCATAGAGTACTGGAAGGGTTAATTGTTATCCCTTTTTGTCTGATTCTCTTGGAACATTATTTCTCTAAGATTTGGCTGGTGGCAGTGGTATCTACCATTTTTATTTTACAGCGAGCTATGAATATAATTAGAGGCTATGGTGGTAGCCTCGAACTTTAATCCGCTGGACCCCTTTTAATTTTATTTGGTTCCGGTCAGGTTTATTCGCCATTTCTTTTTGTAAGGTCTTTCTCGTGTTTTACTCTGCGTGCCAAACCAGGTTTGGGTCCTTTGTTCGCCGTCCTTTGGCGGGCTTGTACACAGAAGCCCTCCTTAGGCGCCTGAGTGTCTGTGTAGACAGGATGTGAGGGAGGGGTTTGAGGCCCCCCTGCACAGGGTCTCCTTGGTGACCCAAGTTGCACTCTAGTTTGATTGGCTACGTGGCTGTCCTGCCAGGACAGTTACCCTGCTGTGTGATTGACAGCCAGGCTGTGTTAATAGGGGAAAACTGCTTAAAAGCAGGTCTCTGGGACTTGGAAGGCAGAGTCATCACTGAAACGAAAGAACCAACGAGGAGCTGAAGGAAGAGGACTGCTGCAACTACAGGATATCCCGGTGAAGCCCTGCTGCAGGTCTGAATTCCCCAAAACTCAGACGACAGAGAAGATCTGCAAGGAGTCTTCTTCCCTTGAGCTTGGTGGGACCAACCAGCTTGCCAAACATCAAACGCCGGCCTGGTCGAATTTGCTGTTCCTCGCTGCAGTGGACCTGATAGCCATGGAACCTGTTTGGGTTTTAAGGAGCGCACCTTTTATTCAACGCTTTGCTCTGCTGCTGGCTTCTACCCTGGGCAGTGCAGGATCCTCCAGTCTTCCTGCTTCTTGTCACCACGACAGTCGCTTCAGGAACCGTGAGCCTGCAGTTACTGCCAGGAACAACCGCCTTAGCTACAGCATTCTTTTCATTTAAGGTACTGTGCAAATCCGGTCGTTCTTTCCGTCCTACCACTGTGAAAGTGTTTGAATTAATTTGGCTATTCAAAGGCTTGTCCTTCTATTCTGTTTTGAATAACTTTTCTTCCAACCAACTCAGTTTGGAACTCTTGGCAAAGACTTAACCGCAAAGTACTCTGAACTGTGTGATCCTCTGCAAAGACTCTGAACCATTAACATTGGCCCAGGCCTATTGATTTGAATCCTAGTTGTAGTAAGCCTTTTCTAGATTGCACTGCCTATCACTTGTTGGTGCTGCTTGATTGTTCATAACCTTGTCTTTTCTCCCTTTTAAATTGCTGGAGTGCCATTTTGCTCACATTTCATTTTGAGCCTAACTTGTTCAGAATTGATTGGGGGTTATTGTTGTGTATTAAGATTGTGATTTTATGCTACTTTATATTAGTGAACTGTTTTTGGTGCAAATAAATGTATATTCTTTTACTCAGAAACCTTGAACCAGTGTTTCTTTGAACCATAGTAATTGCTGTCCTTTGTGTAACTTCTGATACTATTCACTTTACTCATCAGATAAGTCTGGCTGCTCAGCCATCGCTACCACTTTACAGGATTGTACAAAGGTTAATTTGTACTTACACTTGTAGTCTTAATTGTGTGTGGTGTTCCCACAGGGTACTGCATATGATTCTGCCTAACACCCAGGGGGCAGCAAATAGCTTGAAAAGCACTGGAATCAAAATAAAAGACTCCTCGTGTTGACGAGAAACAAAAAATACGACTGTATTAGTATGTACAAACAGAAGAACAGATTCGTGGATGCATTTTGCTTCAGGAAACAAGGAGTCCTTTGGGTCTTTTTCCCATGATGGCAGTTGCTGAGTGGGTGAACTAAACAATCGATGACACTAGTGGATGTCATTGGCATACTGGTTTATGGGGATGCTGCAACCACTGTCCAGATCGTCCAGCAGTGCCATAAATGATTAAACATCATGGGAGACTGGACCGACCACAGGGGCATCCTATGAGGCATGGGGGAGCGGTCATAACAGGCTAATCCCATTCCTACTAATTACAACCACTTGAATGAGAAGGATCAGAGCGATTTAAGTGCCAAGTTTACATCCCGGTCTAAAGGTGAATCATCACAAAAAGTGCCCGATTGTCCATCATATATGAAAAGAAAGAGGACGAATTTAGCAGAGAGGCAACCCATACATCAGTCACACGGTAGATGTCACCCATGACCTTTAAAGTGGCTTCATCTCGGCTCTCTGTATAGACACGCTCTGGCATGAGGGTGACGGCCTGCCCCTTTTCCCAGTTCTCAAGTTGCCACATTGCATGCAGATGAGCATGAAATGAGAATCTCCTCAGGTCCATGAGTTACAGGAACACTGCTCAAAGCAAACTTAAAAGGAACAGATACAGGGCCTGATTTACAAAAGCATTTTTCAATAGAAAAATCCCATTAAAAACGCTTTGTAAATCAGACCGAGAGTCTCACAAGGAACATCAGCGTGGAAGGTAAATCAACTCCTAGAGCTCTGTTTGTGGCCCGGGTTTCCTCCATGTGAGTAGCCAAAATTATCTAAAATGAGCTACAATTATCTCATCTGCAGTATTTCTATGACCTCCATGGATTGAAATGGAGTCTGGGCAGATGATGAAATGCACCGCACAACCTGTTGACAGTATCCCCTTCTCTACCTTCAGGATATTGTGTTTCATTCAACAAGTAGACATGTGGGTACAGAAGTCGCACATCCGTATTCAGAGTTTTTTCTCACATGGGAGTATCTGCTCCAAAAGAAAGCACCGGGGACGTCACCAAAAAGACCCGTATGCTAAAAAATAAACATAAATCAACTCCAGTAATGACTATGAATATTCTCAGATTAGTCCCAAGCAAGCATTTACAGGGCATTTACGAGAGTGATTTGTTCACCTTTGCACACAAGTCGTCAAAATGTGTGTGTTTTTTACAGTGACAATGCTTATACAAATTGGCCATCCAGCAAGAAAACATCTTAGAGTGGTGATATTGGAAATATTAGCCAGTCATCATGAGTGTGTCATCTATTAGGGTAACACTATTTTCATTATTAAGTACATGTGTGTGCACAATACAGAAAAATATACACCCACCCACCGGAAAACGTCCTCCTACAGTGACAATATTTGGTAAGCCATATACAGGTGAACTCTTATAGTAGCAATACTGGTATCTATTGTTCAATCAAGCACGATGACGACTTCTAACAGTGATAATATGGACATTATTGGGAATTCAATTAAAAGCTCTCCTACAGCGGAAAATCAACCTTTTCTAATGCAACTTATCTATATAAAGAAGAGAAAATACACAAAGTACAAACAGAAAATGTTGGTGACTCTAACCCTCTCCACTATTCAATCATGAACAGAATCTCATAGTTATAAATACAATTTTATCACAACATTTCATATGTTAAAAACAGGTATTGCACAAAATGTAACACCACATGAAACAACTACATAAAACAACATACATCATATCATTAGAAAATACATGTCTATTCAAATATTCAAATAAAACCCACACACGTGCCTCAGTACAATTTTATAATGGTACAAGCTGTGTGGTTATGTAATTATCCCAACACGTTTCTTTCACCAAACTACAATTACTGGAACATTCTTCAGGGGCTATACAGCCAACAATTCTGAAATCATTGACAGGTGGGTGAATTGATCTCCATAGCATAGCACCAAACAATTAAAGAAACTGCTCAATGTGCAAGGTATCATCCTAGCTGCTCAAATGCAGTCATGCTCCTCTTTAGTAGGACTGGCATCAGTTAGAAACAGGCAACAAAGTTAGTCCACACCAAAAACCCTGGTAACTAGGCAGCAGCAAAATGTACAGCTTACACTTGCTTCATATATGCAGATTATTAACATTTAGAATGTTGTAATCAAATTGTATTTATAACTATTATGTTCATGGTTAGTGGACAGGGGTAGAGTCACCATCATTTTGTCTTTGAACTTTGTGTACTCTGAAAGATTGGGAATTACCACATGATTGTATTCTTGAAGTAGAAATGTGGTATATTGAGGTCTGGTTATATTGAGGTCTGGTGCATCAGGTAAGATTCTGAGGCAGGCTTGTAGGAACCTTTAGGCTTTGTTCAAGACTAGGATAACATGCTAAGCACTCAAGGAAGGTAAGGCAGGTAAGCAGTTCAGGAGCCAGAAAACTGGGAATCCCTCACCCAGGAGGGTCAGATTTAACTGCCCTAACTGACAGACTTGGAACATTAACATCAGCACTCCATAGCATCACACTCTCAACCACACACCCACCAATCCATTGCCAGAAAAGAAGAGAGGTACATAAAGACGCCACAGTTCAGGTGCTAACAAAGGAGCACAAAGGGAGAAACACTTCATGCATGGAACAAGCATAGATGCAAAACCCTAGTTGCGTCACTGAGGAACAGGTGAGCGACACAGACAGCTAAGGACAATGTACATGAAAGGAAATGGGTAACCACAAGATCATGGCCATAGAACCCAATTCCCCTTGCACGGAAAACAATTACACAGAGATGATCATGCTCCAACGAACGAGAACATGAAATGACATGGACCAAACAATAACAAGGTGAGCAGATATCATTCATAGAAGCATACAATCACAAGCCGACTTTAATATGGTACCAGCTAATAATAGGTGAATGTGAAAGCTGCACTGTGCATGATTAAAACGTGAGAATTGAGTTGCGAACCATGCACAATAATGAGTGAACTAAAGGGTAGTGAGAATTGGTAAGAATCGTATTTCCTGTTGATGTTTGAAAGTCAATATTGTAGGAACGCTGCTGAACTGGTACACAACAGAGCACACATTCTGCAAAGATTAATGCTTGTGTATAGGTTTGCTCGAACGAGAATATAGTATTTGTCTGTTTATATTTTTCTTGAATTGAAGAGATCTCTGGAGATTGTGATTGCATGCATAACAAGAAACATAGGTTATTCTGGTCTGTGCCAGAATTTGAACATTGTGAAAAGTACATATTCTGGTTTGTGTGCCAGAATTTGAATGATGCGCCAAAGATAATATTCTGGTGTGTATGTGTATGCCAAAATGTGCATGTTTCATTATGAAAACATTCTGGTATCTGTGGCAGAATTTTTACGTTGTGATATGATAATATTTTGTAGTGTGTGCCAGAAATACATGTTGCGCTAGGAACATTTCTGGTATGTTTGCCAGAAATAGAATTTGAATTCGGTCGAGTGAGCCACAATTTAAATATGTTTTCTGGTGAGTGTGTGCCAGAATTTGAGTATCTATTGTGTGTGTGCCGGTTACATGCGGCGTGCATACAAGATAATTATTCTGGTTATATGGAAGCTGAAATCAATAAGTGAATGAACTTAACAGCAAATCTGTGATGACATATGTAAAGTGAATATCAGAGTGCACACACCTGTCATGCCAAAATAAATCAAAATGAATAGTAGCTCCATGCACGTTATCACATGGATATCGTAATATATAACATGTCAATGGAAACAGTTGATGTCATGTGTACAAGCAGCTATACTAAGCTGATCATAAATGGAAGTTATACAATTATGCCTAAAAGCTCGCACAGCTACTTAATTAGCTATGCAACTGCTCGAATTATATTGAAAATATGAGAAATAGGAAAAGCAGAAACTTTGCACAAACTGCTCGAGTTAAATGCCTGTGAGTTACATCTACATGACATCTAAAAGCTGAAAGCCTAGAGTCAAAAGCTAAAACGGTTGATGTGAACCTCACAGTTGATTTGAACCCCCTTCACTTGAAACTGACTTAAGGGGAAAATTCACATTGCTCATCTAAATAATGCTGGGGAAACGCTGGGTGCATTCGCATAGAAAATTGTCATTGTTTACATGTTCGCTGGTGAGGACTGTCATTGGGCTCTTCTGCATTCTTTAATTTGTTTCCTCTCATTGGTGCTAGTTTTGTAATGTACTCTTGGCAGTGAGGCGATGTCACAACAATGCCTCAGGAAGGTTTACAGGTTTGAGTAAGGAACTTGCGTTTAATTTTAGAGGAAATGACCCTCTGTTTTTTAATGTGAGGCCAACTCCAGGATGTTGGTTCATCGTTTTCACTGAAGAATAGCAGCACAAGAAACCTAGCACGCAGGCCTATAAAGGTGCTGTCACAAAGCATTGTAAGGAAGGGAATGCCAAATTGGACAAGTATGGAAGGACAGCAAGTAAGTGCTTAACCTTTGACAAAGTGCGTTGCTGCTTAGCACAAGACAGACCTACTGAACTTGCTTCATGTAGGGATGCAGGCGTTAGCTTGACTTGGCATTGGGCGGGCCGGCAGGTCTGAGTGTGCAGAACAGTAATTCTCACCTTAAATTGGTAGAGGTTCCGCTGCAGCAAGGATTAGGTGAGAATCCGAGCAAATAACTAATAAGTTGCATCTAATGGTTGCTGCTAGACTAGTTGCTTTACTACAGTTCCAGATGCAGAAACCTCCAATTACCTCCAAACCTCATACTACAGTGGTGCAGTAATGTAGTGGTAATGGGGCGGCAACATAATTACTGCCACTTTACTTTACCACTGTTTTTATCACACCGATGTACTTCTATTGAGGCCTCTTGTCTGTTTGCCTACTACATAATTTACCAGTCTTGGTAGTAGGGGGGGGGGGTGGCAGAGGTCTTTGAATTGATCTAGGCAGTTCTGCAGAGATCATACCTGGCCCAATAACCATGTCCACATTGGCAGGGCATTCAGGATTAGGCTTAATACCCCGGTTCATCATCTTTCTGTTATTTGTGCACATAGCAGCAATCCACAAACCCTTGCAAGATCTCATCTGGTTTGCCATCCTTTTCCTTGTCAGAAACCTATCATACCCCTCCCAAAAGCTGCTTACTATGAAATGCTGTATTTGTGCAACAAAGTCCATGTTATGAACGTAAACCGTTGTGACAATTGCTGCCTTCTTTAATTGCTGATAAAATATCAGACATTTACATTGCTGATTTCTAGCATTTCACTACATCATTTATCTTTTACCCTGACTTTAGACATGCCTGAGGAAAATGCATATGTTCTTCTTCAAAAGCAAGTTTTAATGTCTGTGCTCCAAAATATACAAAATGCACTCTTAAAAATGAATGAAGCATGGACATTGTGGTATTTAGATTACATGTCTTTGGAAGAACAATACCAATGTTTATATGACTACCTTTCGACCATTTCTGTCCATTTCCTTCGTTCCAATAGACCTCAAATGTATTTGTTGTCAATATTGGAAATATGATCTAGAGATGTATTAGCATTTTGATGAGAAATGTAATCTCCTATACTTCATGGTTCAGCTATTCGCATTTCCTTGTCCCAGTGTGCATATGTGGTCTTCTGCCTTATTTGTCATATTCCCAGTAATAACTCTTCACCACTCACTACATCAGCCCAAAAACCACACTCATCCCAGGCTAGTAAGTAGATATCCTGATCTCCAAAGACCTTCCTTTATAACCTTTCACAAAAGACCTGAACAACTTCACCCTCTTCCTGTCAGAATCCCATAACGTGGACACCAACACCCTACTTGAACTCCCGAAATCAAACATCATAAGACATACCCTTGACCAACAAAAGACAGCCAAACCCAATCATGTGCTCCCTGATACATGCAAGAACTGAACATCAGCAAAAGAGCTATTTGGAAAAAATATTAAACCGTGTTTATGTCTAAAACCCTATCTATTCTACCCATAGTTAAAGAACTCTGAGCATCAAAGACACAAAATATCACTACAGCAAAAGCCTCCTACTACCAGAATACCAAAACCAACAATGGAAACAAACCTATCTTCAATTCAAACAGCTCATCAGAGGTTTCATATCACAGTATATTGAGGCATAAACTGCTATCAACAATTTCTTCATTGGCGTGATCATCATTGCAGTCTTTGAAACACTCTTTGCATAAGACCTGATTAAGACCATAGCATCACCCAGAGAATTATTGCCTCTTGCCAGCCTCCATTCATAAGACCGAACAGAAGACCTCTACCCCATTTAGGCAGTCATCAATACATATCTAACTCAGGTTGCATTGCCTATCACCTTGAAAACTTGACAAATCTTGCCCTGCACAAACAAAAACACTGGACCCTTGATGACCTTGCTACTACTAACCAATCACAAACCTTGGTCTCCTCAGAAAGTCGATTGGAGAACCATTTACACCCTTAATTTTAGTACAGCAATAGCCACCTACAGGCTGATCGATCAGGCTTGACATCCATATGCAGCACACAGGCTGCCAATATCGAAGTGGCGTACAATGCACAAAGCATCCTAGACAAAGGACACCTACCTCCCATTACTACTCAGTCTGTCTGGAGTTTGTGACACAGTAGACGATCATGCTCACATCACCATACTATACCATTCCATCTGTTCATCTCCTACTTACAAAACCACCCTCATTTTATTTATTTGTATTATTAATGTGTTACAGTTTTTCACATAATTACATATTATATATACATAATCCAAAAGTAAGAAAGAAGAAAACAACTTACATATTCATAATTAATACTCATAAAACTTACTAAAAACCATATAAGAAAATACCTAAAATTCAATACAATCATTAAAATCTGTTCTAAAACATTCTCATATGTACATCCATAAATATTCAATCTACATTTAATTCCCTATACCTCTAGGTATACACACAGGTAGTTCCATTACATTACGCTTGATTCAGATAGAGATACCCAATATTCTCTCAATCTCTAACCACACATTGTACATTGCTATTAAACCTTTCAGTTTTGTAGAGTTCAAGATCTGCCACCAGAAAATTTCCTCCTTTATCTGTTCCATCTTATGCACAAAATTCCCATAATATCTCTAATACATGTTTACCATTCTCAAGCAACAAGTCAGAACATGTAGCCCTGTCTCAATTATATCTTTATCCTCACATATAGTCTACAGCATCGCTCCTCATTCCTTAATTTATTTATTACCCCAGTGTTTTCTAGTACTGGTAAATAATTAATCCTGGCGAGTAATATAAATTTTCGGAGTCTGATTCTTGGACATAAATTTAAATACTGTTGAGGTTTTTTATATGTATAGAGAATATACTTCACAAAATGGTATTTTTTCAGATGTTCTAAATGAGTATAATTATCTATCCAGTCAGCCAAGATTTAGCTGCTGGGGAGAATATCTCCTGTCGACGGTTCCAGTTTATAGTGTGCATAACATTTTTGATACTGGTTTTTAATATCGATCTCTTTGATTCCATACGCAGTTCTTGCCACAAGGAAACCAACAATTGATTACTAGAGGTGCTATTAAGCTTCAGATAAAATTCAGTCCTTTTCTTAAGTACCATTGATTTCAGGGATAACAACCCCAGCTCAAGTCTGATGATGGCCATAGGGATACAGGTTGGGAGGCCCAGCACTTTCCTCCAAAATGTACCCTCCAGCACCTGTAGCCACTTTAGATCAATTTTTTGGAGGGCCTCAAGGCCATATATCATCATAGGGGTAAAACCCTGCTGGAACAAGAGTCACGCAGCCCAAATGCTAAATCCCCCATGGGCCAAAGTAAAATGATAGACTAAGGCTGTAATTTGAGCTGCCCTAATTTTGCGTACTTGAATACAGTGCAGATAGTCATTAGTCATCTCGCACTCAATGCCCGAATATCTATAAAGAGGCGTATAACATATGACCGAATCCAGGACTTCAAGTCTTACACGTGCAATCTTTTTATTTGCGAAGACCATAACTTGAGTCTTTTCCAAGTTAATTTCCAGCTCGTTTTTTTTACTGTATAACCAGAGTGCTCCCGCAGATCGTCGCAGACCACTAAATTTGTGGTCTAGAATGACAAGATAGTCTGCGTAAGCCAGTACTGGGCATCTTTCCGCCCCTATTCGTGGAGCACAATTATGTACCTTGTCAAAAGCTAAAGGGAGATCATACACAAATACATTGTATAGCGTTGGTGCAGTAACACACCCCTGTTTAACCCCTTGATTCGGTTCAACTTGTGCTGTCATGTTACCGTGTGAATCAAGTTTTAAGCCGACCGTATTTTTATCATGAAGAAGTCTAAGATAGTACAAAAGTCCGTGAGGGCATCCAAGCATTTCTAATTTAGCCCAGGTTAGCTCTCTGCGTACTCTGTCAAAAGCTGCTTTAAAATCCACAAATAAGGCATATATAGGGGGAATCCCCTTTTTACTAGCATTCATACGCAAGGTATCTAGAATAAATAGATTGTGCATAGTGGAGTAGCCCTGCCTAAAACCACTCTGTAAACGATAAAGAAGACCTTTCTGCTCAATCCAGCTCTGAAGTTCTTTTAATAGAAAACTGGCAAAAATGTTGCTAGTGCAGTCCAACATAGACAATTGTCTGCAATTTGTTGGCTCTAACTTATTTCTCTTTTTATGTATAGGGATCAGTATTGCCCTATGCCATGAGCCTGGGATTTTCCCTTCACGGAAGACTTTATCAAACAGGATCTTTAAGAGCTCCGCCCAGAACCTGGGCTTGTTTTTCATGGTGACATTAGCCAAGCCATTCAGCCCCAGTGCTCGATTTGATTTTAATTCTTTTATTTTATTGATAAGTTGGTTAATCATAATCGTGTGTTCTTAGTACACAACACACGTACCGTGTCCTGCCATTACTTGAGTTTATTTAAGTATCCTTTTTGTTTGATCCACATTTTATACTTATTCTTAAGCGATCTGCTCAATATATGGAAGTACTGCATATTGGGGCAAGACTTCTTAGCTTTGCGAATTTCTGTTCTTAAGTAATCTTTTGGCATCCCTAATTCCTAAGTCATACCTGTTTACCTTCACTTGCTCGGCCCAAGCAAGTCCCATACCTGTAGAAGCGTGTTTGGTAGAAAAGGCAGATATCCAGGTCTCAATATTATCTATTGTCATTTCCTGAAAAATGTCAATCTCTGGCTGACACGTCTCCATTATACAGAGGGCTGCTTTAGCTATATTTTTCTCGGACCAGCTTATACGTATGGCCGCATGATTTACCCTCAGAGTACCCAGGGATTTGCATGCATGTTTAATCATGTACGGGCCAATTGTTAGTGAAAGTAAAGCATGGTCACTCCAATCATTCTCTGACACTATAAAGTCTCTAACTAAAACAGCCAGTTCCGGGGTAACAAAAATATAATCAAGAGTACTCCTACTTTTACCATTTCCCCAAGTTTCTTTGCCCGGATTATCACCCATCGATCTTCCATTAATCATTTCCATGTCCCAGAATTTGAAAAAACTCAACCACTGTAATCTCACTGCATCAGTTCTCCTCTGGCGCATATTACTCTCAGCCCTTAAAAGAGGATTACTAGAGAACCATTTCCCTCCCCCCATGTGACAATTAAAGTCCCCCATAATCGCAAACAATTTGTTTCCATGCTTCAGAGCCGGAAGTAGGCAGCAATCGCGTCCCACAGGTCTTCCCACGTATCAAAGAGGGAGTGTCAAGCCAAACCTCTCGAGCTCCGTGAATCAGTCACTCAACAGAGCCAAACCGAGGCCGCCTCCGACATCCGAAATCATTGACGAAATACGTTTGAAACCATTTTGTCTTGTTGGATACCTTCCGATCACTAGCCTTCAACCATGAAGTCCCACTGGGAATCATGCTTCCGCCCATGATCTGAAATCTCCACATGGAACCCATTGGAGCCCTCCTCACCATCAAAACATGTAAGATGCAGCAATACTAAGATGATATGCATCTCTACCTGAAAAAATAATTCATCAAAATCCACCAACTGAAGGCCTACCTTAAACTGAACAGACACTCCCTCATTTAGACCTGCCTGTCCATCATGAACCACAAGGTCGTCCCACATATCTGACATTCTGCATCAGGTATCTGGGATTCCACAAATACACCTATATCCACTTTAAGATGCAAGTAGTGAGGAAACAGCAGACACTATGGAACCAACTATCAAGATCTTCCTACCTGGTGGCACTTAGAAACCATGGTCCTATATCACCTGCAAGATGCAGATGTCTGGCTCAGTTGTCTACCCAGCACCACCCTAGCACATATGAAAATCTTTATCCATGACACTGCCTGTACCTTCACAGATTTCAACAAAAACTGCCACATAACGGTCAGGCATCAACTTTTACTTGCTACCTCTACAGGGACCCATCACATACAAAGTCATCTGCATCGTAAATGGCGTTTCCATCATTGCTCTTTCCCACCGGGTCATCAAAGTCACCATCTTTGGCGGTCAGAGTATCCCAGGAACTCAGGAATTGGCCAGACCAGAGCAAAGAAATCCTAAAAAGAAAGAAACACTGAATTCGCCTTCACTATCTACACCTCAGACTGTGGAAAGTCCTGCTCATTAACATTAGACATGCCTCTGCCTCACGCACTTCTGAAAGAAAATCCAAAACCTTCCATGTCAAGAAGCACCCTTTTCATGCGTTCTAATAATGTCCCTGCTCTGAACCCACCCAGCCTTGTAGTCCTCTTTTTGACAGCACTTTATTGCTAACCCATGTTCCACCCAAATACCCTTGAACCACCCACCCCTTTTCCACCCTTATGCCCCTTTTCAGCACTGTTTCATTTTCCACACTAACCGTAAATAGTGACTATGCCATATTACCCTAAGTGGTGTGCTGATATTCAATGCTATGTTTCAAGGACTGTAACCATCTAAGGTATGCCTGAAACCCCTAACGTACAGCAACGTGTTGTGCACTCAGCGAACACCTAAAATAAAATTATAATAAAATATTAACATAATGTGTAGGTGTATGTACTTCATTTTCATTCTTGAGGAGGTCCTATTAAAATAATGTATTGGATTATGTACACCAGTTTGGTGAAAGAGGTGTCTATCCCAAATTCTGTTTCTTTAGATTCTGACCACAATTTTACTGAGACCACATGTTTCAAGTAAATGCATTGAATTCCAAAATTGTACATGGTGATGTACACAAGCATTGGATAATGAACATCCATGGAGGTCAACAAAGCCTGAAAAGGCCTTTTGTATATTGTTGCTCCTATAGTTGCTTGTAAATCCCGTGATGGCAAATTGCCTATCCTCGCCCGTTGCTAGTTCCCCGCTCCTTTGTACTGATCACCTGCAAACTGCTTCCCTCGACGTGTAGTTCTCCATTTACTTGCGAGTACTCACTGGTTTCCCGAAATTAATTCTGCTCTCAATAAATACCTTAATAATATTAATAATTTGACGCATAAAACGGACCTGCTGAATCACACTAAATTCTGTGCACCATGACCATATGAATATATTTTCAGCTGAACATTTACTTTTTAATCGACACAGTTGATTTCTGGCGAAAGTCAGGCTCCTTCTGTGTTGGTAGTGGAAGCTACTGCATGGAGAATACAAGAATGGCCCAAGGGAAGGGGAGCAAACACGGAATTTCAAACAGTCAGTTTCAAATACGACCAGGGCTTATCGAAAAGAGCATGTGTGCTTAAGTCCATTCCCACAGCAACAGTAGACCTTTAACCACGTTAACAAAACAGCAAGAGCAAGACATTTAACTCTCTAATTAAAAAAGACCAGAGATCAACAAATATTTTTTTCAGATCTAAATGTCTGCTTTTTGTTAGACTTGAACTAGATGGGGTCATTATAAGTTTCCTGGTGCAGGGAAAATGCAGTTAAAAGTGAGGGTAATACCAGGAAACCTATAGTGACCCCCCTTAGAGACTGATTACAAGACCAGTGGCATTTCCTACTGAAATACCGCCAAACAAAGTTACTGTTACTGCATGTGGGAAGCACGCAATCACTTGAAAGGTCCATATGATTCCAAGTCATGCAGCCATGCAGACCCTTCAGTTATTCTCCATTTTGGAGTCCCATTGGACTCCATGGGGAAATGCTAGACCATGGCAAAACTCATGGTTTGATGGAGCAGTAAAATATGGTATTTTCAAATAACACGATTTTAACTGTTAATACCAAACATGTTATCATATCCTTCATTTTCGTAGGCCCAGATAAGAAATACCACACAGTTGTAATGGATGGAACACTACAGTCCAAATCATTCTTGAAGGTCCACATCATTTTGTTTTGGGTTCGTTGGCGAGCAATAAAGATTGCCCACGCTGATAGCTGAGGAAGTCTTCATTCTATTAAAGACAAGGAGGCAAGCATTATGCTTTAACTTCCTTTAATACTGCCATATCAGCACTTCAAAACATCAACTTTAACTTTATATTGAATTTTTTTCTTACATGTAGTTAGGAAAAAATAAATCAGTAAATTCAAAGTTCTAGAATACACACATTTTAACCAGAGTCCAAGGGACTATGCCCCCCATGGTCCTGAGGCCCTCTGTAGTCCTGACCTCCATCCCTCCACCTATCAGTGCGAAGCTTGGGGTATAAGCACTCTCAACCTTAGGTCCATTCCTCTTTCTTTGCCATTAATGCTCTAGTTCCGTAACGTGCACAGTCGGTGTCCACCACACTCCATAAGGATCTGAAAACTGTTCTGCTGCTGCGATAACTCTTCGGTCCAACGGGGACAACTTGCGGATATAACTCCTTCCCTTCGTTTAAACACCTTCAAAACGCTTTCTGGTCATCTCCTGCGAGAACAGAAAAGTAAAATGAGGGTGGGAATGAACAAAAGGTGGCACACAATATATCACAATATTCATCCCCTTTTGCCATTGTGGGCGGGATATAATGCTTGCCTCCTTGTCTTTAATAGAATGAAGACTTCCTGAGCTATCAGCGTGGGCAATCTTTATTCTATGACGAGACAGGAGGCTCGCATTATGCTTGTTCAAAGCTTGCTACCAGTCTATTAGGTATATCAGACACTGGTTTGAAATAAAATGTCTTAAAGGTAGACTCAGAGGACCAATCTGCTTATTTCATATTGTCTTGAAGAGAAACCCCTGCTCTAGAAGCCATCGTTCCCCCAGCAGAATGCGCACCAAATAAGAATAAGTCTATGCCACCTCTATCACCCATCTAGTAATAGTCGCTCTTGCTACTGCCTGGTGAGGCTTCCTGCGCGCTAAAGCAACTGGGTCATGCCACAAGGTCTAAGCTGGGCTGTCGTTGCTTCGTAATCTTTAATGCATTGCGCCACACACAACTTCTTTTTCTCCGTAAAATAAGGGTAAGAAATAACTCTGGAGTCGGTCTTTGTTCTTTTGGCAATAGTAAACGCTACAGCTTCCGGAAAAAATATCTTTCTATCTATCTCCTGGGCCTTAATGTCCTATACTCTCCGATATGGCACTAGACATAGAAGCATAGCTAATTTCCCTGACAATTGTGATTGGGATAAGGTCTCATTCTCCGGCCACCTCAAGAATAAACGAAAAACATCTCTGACATCCCAAAAAACCGCATATTTAGGTTCCGGCAGTCTTTTCAATTTAATACCTTTGAGGAGCCACATAACTGCCAGATGCACTACCTTCCACCATGTCGTGACCTGCTTCAATCGCAGATCTGTAAACTCCTATTGTTCTGTTGGCACCACCTTCCTGAAACCTCGAAGCTAGGAAATTGAGGACTTGCAGTAAAGGAGCTAAAACGGATCCAAACCGTGTTATGTGCACCGCCGCAATAAGCTGTTCCACGCGATGCTACAGCTCCTAATGGTGGAAGGCGCCCAGGAATCTCGGATACAATCTTCAGAGAGCTCTGAAATTCCGGGCAACTATCATCTTTTCCTGAAACCCTGCAGGCGATCAACTGCAAGGTGCCTGCTTCTATCAGTGGATGAACTCAACCGGTCATGTTGAGCAGAAGGTCCGGCTGATTCAGAACTATCCTCGGAAAATCCGAAGAAAGTTCCATCGCTACTGGAAACCAGGCCTGCGCCTTCCAACAAGGCAGCACCATAACCACCTCGGCTCTGTTCCTGCAGACTTTTGCAAGGGCTCTTGTGATCAATACGAATGGCAGGAAGGCATAGTGGACGCAGGGCTGGACTGGCAACCAAAAGTGGCCCTGGAAATGTTTTTCAAAGTGGCCCCATAGTAATAAAATAGAATATTTTAAAGAAATTCTTTATTCTTCCCACTCAAGAGGCCCACCAGGAAATCTCCCGAGTTCCCTGTAGGGCAGTCCACCGCTGGTGGTGAGCACAAACTCCCAAAGTATAAACGCTTAAACCAATATAGGGCAGGACATATCCTGAGCTCTTACGGCTAACTAATTATTCAGTGTGGAGCAATATATCCAAGTCAGAAGAAATGGCTGAAAGAGTTGTTCATACCAATAGATCCTGATACGTCAGTGAGGGAATTGCTAGAGCCGACGGGGAAGGAATGTGGTGGTGGTGGGAGGAATGGGAGTTTTAGGGGGAGGGAGTGGGCCTTTTCCACCGGTCAGCGATACAGGTATAAGTTTAAACACTTTCAATTGCAGTTCATTTCCCTCATTACAAATATGTGTTTAGTGCTAAAACATTTGTAAGCCATACCTCTTTGTACATAGAAATATATGCAAATTGAAAAGATCCATTTATTACTTGAAGCTCCTCTTCAGAGCACATCAGATCTCCACTGCTGACAACACAGAGCTGGACATATTTGCAGGACTGTTTGGGTAGAAACAGTGTGCTGGTTCCTATTTACCGCCGTTTTCAGTTTATTTACGTGGGAATATTTTTTTACTTCACTTTGTTGTTGTTGTAGTTATGGTTTTTAGGGAGTAAAGGTGGCCGATATGCCCCTGATCTGTAGAACTGCCTGCAACGATTAAGCATGGCCAACTAATGCTTGGCAACTCCAGTTGCACCTACGTCGTCGCAGTTAGGTATCCCTTGCACCTACAGCATGATGTACTGTACCACATCTCAAATGTACACGTGGCTGAGCATCGCTGCTCACCCAATTCAGACGGCGGAATATGTGTCAGAATGATGTAGAACAATTTCACAGCATGTAACGCGTGCAAGGGGTCTGCTGCCAGTGATCCCCCAGAACAGGGTTGAGGAAATTAAATGAAAAATGTAAAGCATATACACAGTATGGTCCAAACCTCGCTGTCATGGTGCTTGAACCGACGTAGTGGGCTGAACCATACAACATATGGCACGGCGCAGGGAACATGCCTTATGAAGAATGGCTTTTCAGCAGTGGTGTACGAAAAGAAGTAGTGGAACTATGTTCCCTACTGGCCTGCACCCACTCCCCCACAAACCCCATGGCCACAACCCCACCCACATACAATACACGCCCCCAAACACATGCGCCTGATGTTTAAGGGAACATCCAGTGCAGTGCACTGAAAGTGCAAGTTTCAATGTGTTCCTACACCTTTACTTTAAAACGAAACCGTTCCGGAATGGTTTCTTTTTAAAATAAAAGTATAGGAACGGTAAAACCTATTTAAAAGAAGTATAGGAGCACCGCTCCGACCGCTCCCGCCCACTTCGACCACTGCTTTTCAGGGCCAAGTGATTGTTATGTGTGAATTGCCACCTCAAGAATGTCTCCTCTGCTAAATACAAACTGAGCTGGTTCATGAAATTATTTTTTCAGGGGAATGGGCAGGAAGAATAGAGCAAGTGCAGAATGTGGTGATGCCCCAGTTGTGGTGGGTTAGAGTAACAAAAAATATATACAGAACAATCACACAGGTTTTTATAAAATCCTGGGAGGAAAGATAGTGATGGCTGTGTGCACCGGAAGCACCATGCCCACCATCTTATTTGTGTGCAGACAGAGTTTGGGCACACCGAACCTAATCACCCCATCCAATGTCTGAAAGAAGGTGGGTGCCCGCTCTGCACAGCACCTGGGCCCAAGCGCATTCTGATGTCAAAAGCTCAATTATTTTGTTTCAGGAGACAAGAAAAGTCATTCTCTTATTACAGTTGGATTCTGATGTCAGAATGATCCATTTATGACAGCACGTTAGCTCTGGGTTAAGGCCTCGCTTCAGTTTTCAGCAAATAAAGCACCAGCAGTCGGATTACCATATATTTATGGGGGAAAACTAATTGTGCATGTTCTATACAAACAAGACTAGCACAAAAACATTCCAAGAACATGTGCAATTGCACATGCTCAAATGTTCAGTAATTCAGTGCAGTTCGAATCCTGCATCAGAAAACTTAGACCTTTTAAGGTCGACAAATGGACTACTACTGTTAAACTGGGTAAAAATAACACTTATTCATGCAGCCCTTAATGTAGCGGTAGGAAGCCAGCATAAAGCACTACAGCAAAACAGCATATTCATATTTCAAGTATGGCATATTATAATGTCCGATCTTTATTCAGAAAATATTTAACAGCTTACCTTGTATTGTGTCTCCCTATGGTCTTCAACCTGACCATAGCCCTTTCATGGCATTAGGGTGTTGGGGCATGTGTGTCACTCCACTATTCTGCACAAGAGAAGACCGTCTAGGGGCAGGATGCAGGGTCTGAAGGTACATCAGGTCACTCTGCCGTTTCCACTTACTGCCTTCCTGCTTCCTACTCTACCTGCCCTGCAAACATGTGAACTGCAGCAGACCGTCTGGTGGCAGCCTGCAAGCACTCAGCAGAAACCATAGGCGTGGATGGTTTATCGTATTTTATGGCAGTACGCTTTTGCCAGCTACGGAGAAGTCTTCCAGGGCCTCACTGGCCTTCCTGGGTTTCACGATGTACCGGACAATTATACACTCAAATGAGCGAAAATGAGGTCTAACAAAGGAGGTGGCGCGCCCTTGGATGGAAATCCATTTTACAAGGACCTGCAGAGCCACATGTGATGGGATCCCTGATGGTCCAGCTAACTGAAACTATCACCCATGGTACGCATCTAAGGCATTCCGGGGATGGCTGAATTTCCGTCCTTGAATTTCAATAATTGGTCAACAGGCTGCTCAACTGGAGCTGGGAAACAGCCTTGTCAAATATCCCAATTTTAAAATTCGATCGGTAAGGCAGCTCAATTGAGTATTTGCCAAGATTACGCGTAACCTGCAGGCAGCATGGGCAATGCAAGCGGGCCCATACATTGTCATTCCCCCAAGAAAAGAGGCCCGAGGTCTAACGGGAAACTCAGGATATAGCTGGTTATTCAGCATCTGCTAGGCCTCACGCCACCCTGCCTTGCTGACCTGCGCTAGCAATGTGTGCACAGTGCAGGCGGGGGCCGTCAGCCCAGCTGCCCAAGCCCAGCCCTGCTGGGAAGAAAAAAAAAGTGGGCAGCGCCTGCCTTAGTCGGTGGTGGCTGCCGGAACTGCAGGCAGCCAATTCATAGAAAACCACACAGGCAGAGGCGGGTTCACTGAATGTGTATCCTTCCGCTGCAAAGAGGCCCTGTGGGCAGAGGCCTACCGGGGGATGTCCCGGTGTCCCGGTGGGTCAGTCCAGCCCTGAGTGGACGGCCCGCTCCACAGGTGCAGAAATGCGTCCGTACCCGCTGCCCTCTGTCTATCCTCCAGCTGTAGTACTTCTGTGTCTGCGCATTCAGTCTGGACGCAAACAGATCTATGTCCAGAGGTCCCTATAGCTCTTGCAAGCATTTGAAAATCAGAGGATATAGCCTCCAATCGCTGGAGTCTATAAAATATCGATAGTTCCAGTCCGCTATACTGTTCTGACTCCCGGGGAGGTACTCTGCAGTTATTGCGATCTTGTCCTAAAGGCAATAATGCCGGAATTCCTTCCCCAGTTCTGCTAACATCTTGGATTTCGTCCCTCCTAACTTGTTGATGTTGTCCATCTTGAGCAATACGCAGCATCTTACCTTGTCTCTCATAAATACACAAACTGCAAAGGAGCCTGCCAGCAGCTCGAGGCAATTTATGTGTAGGCTTAATTCTTTGTCTGACCATTTTCCTCCCGTCTGAAACTGCTCGCACCTGGCTCCCCAACCTGACCTGCTTGCGTCTGATTCTATGATCCAAAAATCGCTCGGCCATTCTAGGCCTCCATATTCTCTAGCCACCACTGGAGTTCTGTAATGGCTTCGTGATCCAGGCTCACTAGCTGATGGTAACCTAAACCTCTGCACAGATGCTTGATCTTGAGCCTCTGCAACGCTTGAGAATGCAGTGGTCCCAGATAAATGGCTTGTATGGAGGCTGCTAGCAGACCCACTACTCTGGCAAGATTCGGAAGCAAAATAGTTCCCTTTGCTACCACTGCTCTGAGCTCCTTCTTTATCGCTCTCACTTTGTGCACTGGGAGCTCTAAAATCTCTTTCACAGTATCTATGGTGAAGCCTAAAAATTCCACTTTCGGAACGAGCATGAGCTGAGACTTTTCCATATTCACTAAGGATTTCCTTGCTGGATCCCACCACCAAAATACTGCCCCCTCCCCCTTCGCCCCTGCACTTACCCTCTCCCTCACCCCTGCACTTGCGCAATCTCAATGTCACCTTGCCTCGTAAGATCGTTGTCTTTGTCTTCCCTCTGTTCCCCCTCCCTTGCCTCTTCACGCCTTGAAACACTTGTGTATAGCCGCGTTATAAATGCCATGTCATTTCATATCATATCGTAAGCAATGGTACTTCTCTTTGAAGCACTGTCATTGGCTGATTTTTTAAGCTTAATTTGGGACACATTTGTAGGACAGGAATCTAATTCAATTAGAATGATCATACTGATAACGACCCAGACCAAGACCACGACAGGCTCCTCATAACTTCTCCCATTCTCCAACCCAGATACCATAACCTGCCCCCTCACTATAGGGCCCAAATCTCCCTGCCCGCAACTAATCCTGTCCTAGCCCTATTCCCCTCTTTGCCCATTCCCCTTGGTCCAACTCCTATTCTGCATGCCTCCTCCCAGCAACCTCCACTGCCTAGCCCGTTAGCACTACCCACCCTGACCAACCCCCTCTCCCTAATAGCCCCCCTCACATCCCCAACCCCCACCAAAGCCACCCAACTCCCACACACCCTATCACTCACAGCCAGATCCAACCAGCACCTGCAAACATACCATACCTATTCTCCTGCATCCTGATCAATGCCAGGTCAGTCTACAAAAACAAAGGCCACATCTTTGACCTCATCTCAGAGGAAAATCCAGATGTCCTGTTCATCACAGAGACCTGGTTTGCCGACAATTATGATCTCATTGCACACAAGGCCTTCCCACCAAGGTACAACCTTGTTGCTTGGAACAATTCACAAAGGGGTGGCGGACTTGCGATACTACACAAACACCAATTGCCACTAATAATTAAGGACACCTCAGCCAACACCACAGACTATGAATCCCTTCTTGTAAAACTCCAAATCTTATCCTCAGCCTCACATAGCTTTCTACTTATCTACAGACACCACGGCTACAACAAAAACTATGCAGACACACTCTGTGATGCTCTGACAACCATCCTCAATCTCCATCCAACACTTATCAGCCTTGGGGATTTCAACATGGAGATTTCAACATCTGGTTTGACTTACCCTCTAACCCCATGACCCGATCTCTCACAGACAACCTAGAAGCCTTCAACCTGGCACAATGCATTTCCACACCCACCCACACTGGCAGTCACGCCCTTGATGCGATCTTCACCACTGCAAACATATCCCTCAGCAAACTTCTTATCTGTACCACTGACCACCACGGCTCACACCCAAGGTCAACCCCCACAACCCGCATTCCTTTATGGAATAAAGTCATAATCACCCCAGATCTATCCAACTCCCTCATTTCTCCCAACACTAACCCTCCAAGAAGTGCCACCCCCCATCAAACTCTTTGACCTCTAGCTCTCCAACGCCCTTAAACCCCTCAACCCTACAATACGGTCCTCTAAGAGAGCAGGACTCTCACCCAGGTGGTACACCACCTCCCTCAAATCACTAAAAACCATCAAACACTGGCTCGAACAGACCTGAAGAACCACCCCTACAGCTCAGAACAAAATCGCCGGAACAAAGCTAACCAGAGTATACACACTAGAAATCAGAAAAAGCAAGAAAACATTCTATGGGAACCGAATCTTAAACTCAAAACCCAAGCAAGGAACTGCATAGAAGAATTTCCGAATTCAATGCCCCGGACTGCTACAATCCCCCTATCCACCAGGGTGAGTTATGGGGCATATATATATTTATTATATGAACAGATAAAAGCAAGTAATCATGAACAGGGAAAATAGGAGGGAGACTGCTCAAGCCTGCAAATACTGGTGACTGTTGCCTTTCAACCAGGATTCCATATTCCAGAACACAATGCCTTGTGTCAGCTCCACCAATGAGCTACAGCACGTGGAACCATGATTGAGTCAGGCAAGTCTCTATCCCGTCAGGCAAACTTCCTTTACTGTAGCTAAACTGGGATGCTACACTTCTCCCTTCCTTTATAATGTTCAGAAAATAAGAGTCTGATGAAGAACACAAAAAAAACAAAGTGTGAAATCACCAACAAAAATGAAAAAATACATTGAAAAGTCACACATAGGGCCTCATTACGACCCAGGCGGTAAGTTACCGCCTGGGCCGTGACTTTACCACCATGGCGTAAACTACGTTTACGCCATGGTGGTTGGCGGACTTACCGCCCCATTCCGAGGTCGGCGGGGCGGTAAGTCCCCAATCCCCATTTACCCTTCCCCATTCCCATTTTTGCCCCATAGGGCATAATGGGAGTGGGGAAGGCGTTAATTACGCCACCGTAAATTACGGTGGCGTAATTAACATCAAGGTCCCTTACCGCCATGGTTTTTTACACCCGCTAGAAGCAGGTGTAAAATCCGCCATAGCGGAAAGGGAACTCGTGATTGGCGGTAAGGGGTCGGCGCAGCTAACGATGGCGCTAACCCCTTACCGCCAGGGTCGTAATGAGGCCCATAGTCCTCCATCCGTTTTGGTAGCCGATATGATCTTCCCCATCTGGACTTGCTACCAGTATCTCTGGAATCAATTGACAAGGAAACATCTTTTGGTTTGTTTTTTGACACTTTGTGTACTTTTTCTCTTCCTCGTATTAACCTCACTTCCAAACCCATACTTTCCTTCTTTCACACCCAAACCAACATTCTCCTTGCCATTCTTGTTGTGTTTGCTGTATTCCCATACCCAAATCCTCTCAACATTCCAGACTCTTCCATCTTCCGTTCGAACTGCATGGCGAAATGCTTCTACAACCCTAATAGGCCTTGACCACTTACATGGGCCCACTCTAAGAGCAGGAGGAAGTCTTACTCTAACCAACTTCCCTACAACAGTAGCCATATCATATTTGTTATTGCACCCTCTTCTGTCAACCACACATTTGTTTTTCTTTTGAACTTCTCTGATCTTATTACATACTGTGCCAAAGTCCTTCTCTACCCCCATATCTTTATTGTCTAACCACACAGGAGCCAGTTTGGTATTTGCCTTCCTTCCTCTACTAAGTTCAAAAGGCGAAATACCTGTGCTGGAATGTGGTGTAAAGCGATGAGCGATCACCCTTTCCTTGACTGCTTCTTCCCAGTTCATACCATTTGACCAAGCCATCCTGATTGTCTCCTTCAAGACCTTATTGAAACGTTCAACCCACCCATTGGTCTGGGGGTGGTAAATAGAACTTGTTTTATGCTCAATGGAATATTCATTACAGAACTCTGCCACTTCCTTGGATTTAAATTGTGTACCATTATCAGAGAGAATGCTCCCTGGATACCCTTTGCTCTCACATATTGCAGATAGAAAATCAGTCACAGTTTTTCCCGTAATACTGGTTGCAATCAACACTTCTACCCACCTAGTGAGAAGATCAATAATCACTAAGCAGTATTTCTGCACTCCATTGCTACTCACTGGACCAAGGATATCCATGCCTACATCCTTCCATACTTTGCTAGGAATCTCAGTCATTACCATGGTTTGTTTCACACCCACACAGTTTTTCTCACTATTACTGCAAAGGATACAGTCCCTGATGTAGCGTTCTATCTGTAAATCACATCCGGGCCACCAGAAGTCGTTCCTTATTATTTGTTTGGTCTTTATAATGCCCTGATGGCCTTCGTGTCCAAGTTCAATGACCCTCTGGCGTAGAGTTGAAGGAGGAATAATCTTATCTCCTCTCATAATGAATTTGTCATGTACATACAACTCATCTGCGATAGTCCAGAATGCCATCAAATTTGCTTCTTCAAATTTCGACTTGCTCCAAGGACTCCGACACTTTGGCAATTCCTTCAAACATTTGAGATTCTCATCTTCTCGTTCAGCATTGTCCCACTCAGTCTTTGAAATAGAAGCTGCCTCGACGCTCAAAACAACTTCCATGTCGTCTTCTCCATCATCAATTTCTGAAATGTTTGTTAGGCGAGACAAACAGTCAGCCGTGACATTCTTAGCTCCGGGCACGTATATTACTGTGTAATTGAATTCCTGTAACAGCATCACCCACCGCCTGTTTCTATTGGAAACTTTGTCTAGACCTTTTGACATAAATACATGAGTTAATGGTTTGTGGTCTGTACGGAATTCAACTTCATTTCCCCATATAAAACTCCTGAATTTTTCAGCCGCCCATTTTATTGCCAAAGCTGCTTTTTCAATTGCAGCATATGACAATTCAGCTCCTTTCAGCAACCTTGAAGCGAATGCAATTAAAACTTCACGCCCTTTATCTTCTTGGGTGATAACCGCTCCCAAACCTGTCAGCTCCACCAATGAGCTACCGCACGTGGAACCATGATGGAGTCAGGCAGGTCTCTATCCCGTCAGGCAAACTTCCTTTACTATAGCTAAGCTGGGATGCTACATAGTCCCACAGTACAACTCATCCAGACTCGGCAGATCCTCTTTCTCCATCCAAGCACCAACACCCTACCCCTGCACATTTTCAATATTAACAATCACTGAGCATTCTGAAAGGTCCTCAAAATCTGGCTTTTCCCTCCCTCCTCTTGAAACCCCCCCCACCCTACACTCTTGATAGGCGCACATAAATGCAAACCCAAGCACAACAACACTACTATCTGCCAATACCCCCGGATGCTGGCAGCGTTCACAGCGGCACACCATGATAAACTCTTCCTTCCCCAACATAACAACACTCATACCCACCAATATCCCATGGATGTTTGTAGTGTTCGCAGCCACACACCTTGACAAACTCTTCGTTCCCAAACACAACACCCATCCACACCGACACCCCACAGATGCTGGGCACGTTCACAGAGGCACAGCGTATCAAACTATCGTCCTCCCTCAACCCCGGCCCAACATCCCTCTGGCCCTCTCCCACTGCTCAGACTTTCGTTCCAGGGAGACCAAGAATAGTGACACCAGCCAATCCCACTGGACCAAGAAGAAGAAGAGGAAAACAGTCAAACTGCAGCCAAGGAAACGGTACATATACCTTACACCACGTCTGTGGACACAGTCCCCAGGCACGGACTCCCATCCATGCACCCTGGAATGCTATTCCGGCCCAGCAGCACACATAGCCGGCCACACTAAAACCCCTGGAGTACCTCAACACCTCTGCCAGTAGTATACAGCGACAACCAATGAAAACAATTTGGTTTAGCTGGGCACACATTGCATCTTCAGCATTAGAACCCTATCCTAAAACACCAACAGCACCCACTCACATGCCTGAACTCTGGGCTGCTTACTGAAGCCTAGATAGCCCACCTTAGGCCTAACCCGATAGAAATGCACACAAGCATCTTTAATTCAAACTCTTAGAACCTCCTGCACATGGACTGTGGTCACCAATGGCGTTCCAACCTCAAAGCGCATTGGAGCCATTCAAATAGGGAAAATACCCTATATAATGTATTAATACAATACAATACAATATCTCTTTTGTACACAGACTAAACTAAGGGCCTCGTTACGACCCAGACGGTAAGTTACCGCCTGGGTCGTACCTTTACCACCATGGCGTAAACTACGTTTACGCCATGGTGGTTGGCGGACTTACCGCCCCATTCTAAGGTTGGCGGGGCGGTAAGTCCCCAATCCCCATTTACCCTTCCCCATTCCCATTTTTGCCCCATAGGGCATAATGGGAGTGGGGAAGGTGTTAATTACGTCACCGTAAATTACGGTGGCGTAATTAACAACAAGGTCCCTTAGCGCCATGGATTTTAACACCTGCTAAAAGCAGGTGTTAAATCCTCCATGGCGCTAAGGGACCTCGGAATCAGGCGGTAAGGGTCGGCGCTGTTTACGCTGCCGTAAACCCCTTACCGCCTGGGTCGTAATGAGGCCCTAAGTAAGAAAGCCCTATGTCCTCAATGGTCATAAGAACAACTATTTAATGTAAAATGTAATGTATCCCAAACATGTTCACCATTCAGTAGCTGTCAGCTTCAGGTTTCTCATGTTGCCTGTCCCTCTCTTCCCACTAACTCAAACACTTACTCCCCTCTCTGACACAACTTAACACAAGGGGGCTTCTCAATGGACAGACTTAACAGCAATCAAGAGCCAGTACCATTACAATACATACCTAGAAGGATTCTTTTCCTAAAAATATATGCAACCATTTTAGCAATAGGTACGTCTCGCCTGTATTTATTTTTACTATCAGGGATGCACAAGCAACCTAAAAACAACTGCAGATAAATGGTTATCGACAGGGTGCCAACAGACTAAAATCCTAAATTACATACAGATACATGAAGTATCTGTTTTTTCGTTGTTTGTCTATTTGGCGCACTGAGGCCTATGGGCGATAAGGTGCTATATAAAAAACCACGATAGATAGATAGATAGATAGATAGATAGATAGATAGATAGATAGATAGATAGATAGAGTGTGACATGGACAACTTTGGTCCAAATGATAGCGGCATAGCTGAAATGAGAGCAGCAGAGTCATAAACATACATACAAGCACAAATCTAAAATCGTGTACTGCTGGGTTCCTGAAATTTATGTACACCTTATTGAGTCTCGTGTAGCCTCATGGTATTCCCTCCTGGGTCTATACTCAAGATATCTTGCTGACTGCTCGGCAAGGGATTAGTTTTAAAGCTGTGCTTCTCTGGGGCCATTTGGTCTCTGCGCTTCTTCGCCACTGCTTAGCAGAATATAAGAGCTGAGAAGCCAAACTAATAAATGAGCATTGTTACGCATAGTGTTAGACTACACTGAATCTCTAAGATTTTACCAGATCTTTGTCCATTATCCCTTTACCAATCCAAGAGTACCTTGGACAGCAAGACCAGTTTATTAAGTGATGTTTAACCTTTTTTCCTTTAGTCAACATCGTTCTGCATGGTCACTTTTGAAGTTCCATGAACACGGAGCGTGCTGGTGTGGGTAAGCACGTCTTCCAGTGTTGGCTTGGCACTTCCCATGGAAGGCCCTGTATCCTTGTCCTTTTACAACTCAAAATCGCTGTATACCAGGGCGACCTGTGCCACTGCCAAGCCCTAGCAAAGAATTGAAATGGATAGAGATGGAAGAAATACATACAGAAGTGACAGAGAAGGAGAGACAGAGTAAGAGACACAGAGAAATCGGCAGAAAGTACGCTTTCCTTCAGAATATATGTCATTAATTAATTTCTTAATTTTTATTTATTTTATTGTTTGGCACTTCTACAGGAAATACATTCTGTTTCTAAGCGACCACAGGGCAGCAGGGAGGAAACATGGGATAGCAGTACAATTACATACAGAAAATACAGAGGGGCAAGGGACGGCCGGACCTATTATGCATTGGGAGCATTCAGAATGTGCAAGTGCAGGAAGGAAGAGGGCAGTGGGGTAGGTGATGTGGTGTCCGTGCTTGAGGCTGAGTCACAGATGAAGTGAAAGGTATGGTAAGTGCTAGGCGACCATGAGCCTTGTTGGGTGGAAAGTGCAAATCTCCAGTGCGCAGGGTGTGCTGAGGCAAGTGCTGAAGGAAGACAGATGCTGAGGTGATTGGATGTGAATGGTCAGAGGCCCGGAGGATGTATAAGGATCCAAGACATCAGTCACAGAAACTGTGGTCTTAACAGAGGAAGGAAGAAGGGAAGGAGGAGGAAAAGAGGAGGGTCTTGAGGTGTTTTCGGAACTTCAGAAGGTCCTGCTCAAGACGCAGCAGGAGGAGCAGGCTGTTCAGAGGAGGGATCCAGCTGAGGAAAGCGAGCAACCTCCTGCTCTCTGTTTAGCAAAATGCTTTACGCACAGAGAGTTGATGCCAGAGGAGCGTAGAGGTCTAGAAGGAGAGTATATGGTAAAAGAGAGTTGGAAAAAGTGTGGTCCCCAGTCCCAGACAGCCTTGTGGATGATGCAGAATTTGATCCGTGCAGCAACCAGGAACCAGTGGAGGCTTTTTAGGGCGGGTGAGATGTAATCCCTGGGCTTAAGTCCAAGGATAAATCTTGCTGCTCTATTCTGGATTAGCTAAAGGGGTCGCAGAGTAGAAGATTGAGGAGGAGACAGTTGCAATAGTCAAACCTAGAGTGAACCAGGGCTCAGGAAACATTGAGCTTTTGAGGGAAAGTGAGAAATGTGAGAATTCCTTTGAGAAGGAAGTGTTGGAAGTAGGACTTCTTGGCAATGCCCTGCGTGTGAAGGATGAAGGATAAAGAGGACTCAAAGATGACTCCAAGGTTTCTGGCTTCAGAAGAAGGACCCGGGGAGAGCCCAAGGTGGGAGGCCAGAGGGAAGGAAAGAAGGAGGAAGCAGAGGTCCCAATTGGAAGGATCTCAGTTTTGCTGGCATTGAGGCAGATATTGTTGGAAGTGCACCATGCCTGGATGGCAGATAGGCAGTCAGGGATGAAGGAAGGTGCGAGTGAGTCAGCAGGAGGTCTGAAAAAGAGTTGAGCGCCATCTGCATAAGAGAAGGAGGAGATGAGGAGTGCCATCTGAGTAAGGTAGATGTTAAAGAGCCAGAGGGTGAGGAAGTAGGAGAGGAGAAGGTGCCCGTCATGACATGGGAAGAGCAGTCAGTTAGGAAAGAAGTCAGACATTCCAGTGCCTTTTCCGAGATACCAAAGGCATCATGGAGCACTTGTATCAGGATGGAATGGTTGAAAGTGTGAAAGGCAGAAGAGAGATCGAGAAGAATGAGGACAGCTGGGGAGCTGGTGTACAGGGATGTGAGCAGTTCTCCATGGGTGTTCAGAAGAGCAGTTTCCATGCCTCTGGAAGCTCTGAATCCAGATTGATGAACGGGGAGACCACTAACCAGTTCAGTGTGTGAGTTGAGTTGAGGCAAGGCCAGCTTCTCCAGCAGTTTCCCCAGGAAGGGGGTGATTGAAATAGGGTGGAAGTTGAGTGGACAGGTAGGGTCTATTTGAGGCTTTTTCAATAGGGGGCACAAAATGAAGTGCTTGAGGGAAGAGGGGAAAGAGCAAGTGGTTGAGGCAAGGCCAGCTTCTCCAGCAGTTTCCCCAGGAAAGAGGTGATTGAAATAGGGTGCACGTTGGATGGACAGGTAGGGTCTGTTGGAGGTTTTTTCAATAGAGGGCACACAATGAAGTGCTTGAGGGAAGAGGGATAAGAGCAAGTGGTGAAAGAGTGGTTTCTGAAATCAGTGAGTGTCGGGGCAAGAGAGCCAATGTTGTCCTTGACAGTTCTGGATGAGCAGGGGAGAACCTGTTTGGAAGAAGCCTTCATAGAGCGGACCACACTGGTAACTTCTTTAGGTGTGAAAAGGGTGAAGGAGGAGAAGGCAGAAGGAGGATGGATAGTGGCCAGTGGAGGCAAGGGGGTGTGGGATTGGTTAGGCAGGTGAGTAACAAAGGTGTTCAAGATGTCCTGAGTTTTTATGGCCAAGTTTGTGGCCAGTGCATTGCAGAGGGCCTGGGAATGAAGAAGGGAGGACGAGACTGTGCGGGTTAGCTAGCTCCCTGTGGAATTTGAAAATTTCAGCCATGTTATTGGATGCACCTGACACCTGCACCTGTATTGCCGTTGGAGCAGGAGGCAGGCCAGTTTGTCAGAGGGTGAACCTGAGGTTTGCCACTTCTATTCCGCTGCTCTATGCTTTCGTTTCAGGGCTGCAAGTTTGGAGTCATACCAGGTGTTATGCTTAGAGGCAGGTTTCAGGTGGATCTTCCTGACTGGGGCAAGGATGTCAAGGGTAGTTTTGATTGCTGAGTGAAGATCTCTGAGAACAGAGTTTGAGGTAGAGTCTGAGGTAAGGGGAAGGGTGGATGAAGACAGAGGCAAAGTCAGAGGTTGACACTCGGTTCAGTGGGCGAATGTTTAAGAACGAGGCATGTGGGTGCAGAAGTACGGCCGAAGGGACCCAGGTGGGAGGAGTAGAGGGCATGGTCTGAGCAGGATAGAGGCAGGATCAGATGGAGAGCGAGCGAGAGGTCGGAGTGGATTATGACGTCCATGTTGTGTCCAGCTGAGTAGGTTGGACCGGAGGGCAGGATGGAGAGGGAGAGAGAGGCACAGAAGTCAATAAAAAGACTGGATGCTGAGGCAGAGGTGTCCAATTGGAGGTTGTAGTCACCCAAGGGGATGAGGCTTGAAATGTCTGAAAGTAAGGAGGAGCAGAAATCGGCCCATTCAGAGAGCAACAGGGTGGTAGCGCCTGGAGGCCGGTAGATGGTAGCAATGGTCACAGTGGTGGAGAGAGAGATGACCAACTTGCAGCCTAGGCTCTCGAATGAAGTATAGAGTTGAGTGGGTATGATGGAAGAAGGAACCCACTCAGGATAGACTAAGGAACCCCACCACAAGCACAGTGAGGTTGAGGCTCGGAAATGATCTTGAAGCCAACAGGAAGGAGGGAGTCAAAAGCAGTGACTGAGCTGGCATTGAACCAAGTCTTGGTGCGAGCGAGAAAGTCAAGGTCAGTGTCTTCAAGAAGGAGGCAGATGTCAGCAGAATGTTTGTCAGCAGAGCCAGCGTTAATAGTTGGCAGGTGGTGGCAGTCTTTACCTATGAAGGTTTTCTGCTGAGGAGTACTTGGGTGTGGTAATCCTGTCAGAGGGGGAGGGACAGTGAGAGTGCTGAGGGGAAAGGCAGCAGAAGGAAGGAAGTTGATGAGGGAAGGCAGGATCCAGTCAAAGAGTATAAGGTTGGGTTGAGGACCCTGAACCAGGATAGTGTCAATTGCCAGTTCAAGTTATTTGGTGGAATTAGGACCCATTGCTTCAAAGGATCTTGAAAAAAAACAGTTTGCCTTTCTTGTGTCTCTTTACCATTTCCTTGCGAATGTGACCAAGAGGGTGAGCAAGCAATATTTGGAAACATAAGTAAGAGAGAGAAAATATAATTAAGGGAGAGAAAGAGAGAAAGAGGTAAGTAAGGGTGGAGTGGGTCAGAAAGAAATTTGGCAAAAAAAGAAGTAAGAGAAAGACAGAGAAAGGGAGAAGCAAGACATAGAGAACCAGAGTGAGGGACAGAGGGAGACATGGGCAGAACGCATCCATTGGAGCCACTTCTTTAGGTCTGTGAAGATAATATTTGATTGACCTCAATATGGTTAAAATGTTTCCAGTAATCCAAGTTATTTTGTGGAATTAAGATCTATTGCATCAACGCAAATTAAGCGATTTTTCTTTAAAATTAACCTTTTTGTGTCTTTCATCACTTTTACATTGCTTTGGGAATTTATCCAAAACACAGCATTGTTGTAAAGGATACATCAGATACTCTATTTATATATCCGGTCCAAAATGCTATTTCTGGCATACCAAGACTCAGGAAATCCCAAAGTATATATTACATTGTATATTACATTATTTGAGTGGATGTTGGACAAAATACTATGTGTCCCTAGTCCGAATTCATGGAAGTCATAGGACCTCTTTTGGTGCACAAACTAAAATACTTTTGCATTTTTATATATTTAGTTAGACTATAGTTTCATCACCAATTGTTGAATACACAACACAATACGGGACAACAATCCTCTTGCAATACACATGGAGAACCTGCTGTGATGTCTATTGAGCAGCCTGACCAGGAAGTTAAGACATTAGTCTGCCTATTATAAAGATGCACCTGGACCTCTGACAATATAAGGATTTCCATAAAGATGCACCTGGACCTCTGACAATATAAGGATTTCCATTAAGCATACAAGCTTGGCTGCACACTAGAATTGATAACTCAGGAAACCTGCAGACTTCGAATCACTTGCCCATCAGGAGCCCAACTGATGATTGTGCACTGATACTCAATGTAATATATGGGCCCCCGGCACCTGGAACCACCCCTAAGCAGTTGACGTTACAAGTCATACCATCTGCCTTGATTAAGACCCATTTGGTCAAAACACGTGTTGGCTGTTAAGTCACTGAAACTTTGCTTAGTTTGTCATCCATTGAATGTAAGAGCAATCTGTCACAAGGACAGGTCTGACCCAGTCACGATAAGACTGTATATATGAAATGTGCAATCACATTATTGAAAAATAAAGCACCGGAGACAACTCCTTGACAAACATCTCAAGTGCAAAGATGTCTTTGGTCCATCCTTACCTAATCTTACACAATAAAATACTTTTTTTTTAAATCAAAGATGCTCTCTCTGATGGAGACCCTCAATTGCTTGGAAAGTGTATGAAAATCTAACATTTCTATACTCTGGAACCAGTGGAATCCACATGTAGTCCTGCATCCCTCATTGCCATCTTCCTCTATAATTGATACATACATTTTATCCTTTTACAATCGCTTGCCAAAAAGAAGCCACACTACTTATAATCGAGTACCATTGTTATAGCAGTAAGTACTGTAACCCAGCTGATTGAACAAAAATGTAACTGTCCCTGTGTAGCCTTTTAATAAGTATGTTACAATGACATAAGATAACTATGGTGTCAATAAATTCATTTTTCAAAAAATATGGATTCAGAGAACTATTTATTTTATTTTTAGTTTATTGCTTAAAGTGTGGACCTAGCTCGAGAGCAGAGGAGAGCTGTACAGTGTGGAGGTAGACACTGTTTGGTCTAGATTCTTTTAACAGTAGCATAGTACTGTGAGTTTTGGTCTGTGCATTGGTATTTGCATCCATTTGGCATATTCCTTGGGAAGGTATTGCTGTAAAATCCACCATTTGAGAGATTTTCAAAATTTGAGTATCGTAGGTGGAATTCAGAGCTGATGCCAAGATCGAGTTCCAGAGAGGTAGACAGTCAACATCCAAGACTGGTTGATGGCTTTGTAATCACTGAGACGAATGATGACCTGTGGGATTTTTATCATCAGTGTATCGGCACTGTATTGTCTGATGGCTATATTAAAAGGAGTGTGCTCAGAGGCTCCATGAAAAGGTTAAAAAAGATTGATGAGAGGGTAGAGCATTGGGGGGCTCCATAGGAGACTGGGGGTTGGTTAGAAAGGAACATATTCAGCTGGATAGACTGGTGTCTGCTGAAGAGGTAGGAGGTTAACAAATTGAAGACAGGCCCAGAGAATCCCATTTTGTCTGCGACGAGGATGCAGTGGCCGACAATGGCGAATACAGTCGAGATGTCAAGGAGAATGAGGAGGCATGAGTCACCCTATTAATGATTTGGAGGGCATCATCTACTGCCTGGATGGTGACTGCTTTGATGCTACACTTAGGGCAGAGTGCCATTTAGGAGAAGTTGTTTTTTGATTCTGGCTGTTGTGAATCTTTTTCCAAGATTTTGCCATTAAGTGGGAGTTTTTGTAATTTGCTGGTAGTTGATAAAGTCATCTAGGTCCAGGGTCTGTTTTTTCAAAAGAGGTCATATGAAACCAGTCTTAAGGTTTTCCGGGCATGACCCTTCTCTGAGAAAGGCATTAATGATGCTGAAGAGTGCGTCGAGCACCGGCCCCATCAATTGTTTAATGATGGATGCCTGAATGATATTGTAGGAAGTAGGTTTGAGGGAGTCAATTGTTTTAGGAGGTCTGGGGGAAGGAGGAGAGAATTTGTTCCAGAGAGGCAGTGTGCATATTGGCATGTAAGGAAGGCTAATTCTGTGAGAAGTTGAATCGATGATCTGTCAAGTTTTGTCTATTTTTTTATTCAAACTTTTTCATTCCATCACATTTTTCCTGAGTTGCTGATACTTCGATGATGTGTGAAGGTTTGATACAATGCTTTACTACTTCACTGAGGACTTTCCTCTTGTTAGAGGCTGCCACAATGGTATTGGAGTAGTACGCAGATTTGGCCTTGGAAATTAGAATCCTGCGATTGGCGTGGAGACATTTGAGGTTGGTGAGATCTTAAGGTTCACATTTTTTGCATCACCATTTCTCTAGGGATCTGATTGAAAGTGTGTTGGAGGCAAGCTTAAGGGTGTACCAATGGGCAGGTGGTTTGGTCTTTGTGAGGCTGGTTTTTAGAGGGCCTGAGGGTCCACCAGTTTCATAGCAGAATTGTTGAATAATTCCAGGTGGACTGAGGCATTCCCTGTGGTGGGGAAGTCTGTAAAGTTTGCTTTTTGTTCATTGACCAGCAAGGTGTTGAATGTGCACCTCTGAGTGAGGGGGCATTTAGCCTGAACTTTGTTTATGTAGTTGAGTATGTTATCGACAGCGGGAGGGTAATATGGTCAGATCAGGCAAATGGGATAATGTCTGCACAGGTGATGTGGGGATAATGTAAAATATTCTCTCCATAACATATAGGGTGTTGCTTCCCCTTTGAAAATACAGATTCAATGCCTATCTAAACAAGTGGGCATAGTGCGACAACTACATTCCCACTATCATACATCTTGGCAGGCAGGTACAGATTCAATTAACATCAATCAATCAATACATGAGTAACAGGAGTAGAAGTGTGTTTGCTTATTTATTTTATTTGTAAAGCGCACCTGACCCGTAGGTATCTGGGCACTGGTAAGTAAACTGATGGTTACACATTACAATAATTTAGAAAGGTGCATGAATCACTTAATGCGTGTAAGAGTCATTAGGATTACAAATGTCACATAATGTAGAGGCACTTAATGCATGATTCAGTAATTAGTATTACAAGGTCACATAGTGTAGATCATACAGGTTAGTACAAAGTCCATAGTGAGCGCAGCAATTAGATTCAGACATACATAGATGAGTAAAAATGTATGGGCAGGCTAGGTGCAGTGGCTGGTAAGGCGATAGGTTTGTTCTTATTGAGTACCCAGGTGATAACACATCTTCTGAATTTATCAAATATTTGGATAGTTTTTGTGTCCTGAGGGAGAGTGTTCCAAAGTTGGTCAGCTAGGACAGGAAGCTAGAGCCGCCAGTTGTGTGGACACTTTCTTTAAGTGTCCACATACATTCACATTCCTGAATAATGGTGTAAAGCCTTACAAACAGAAACAGTTTGTGTTAAGCGTATATGGGTGTTGATTATTCATATAGCTTTCTCACAGTCACTTTAATGTTGTGTTTTATGTATTGCTGTAACACATGAGCTTAGTTGAATAAAATGAATACAGGGTGTGGCAAGGTTTGGGAATGTTTGACTTTATTGGTTTATATACATCACCAACTTCCAGAAGACCGAGGCCTTGTGAGTCTACTATGGTGTGAATTTTCAGGAGTGTAACATCCTTATAAAATATCATGACATAACATCATCCCTTTTCTCAAGGAGTGCACTGGCTACTCCTTCAAGCAAATGCCATGTTCAAAAGTGCCAACATCTCCTACAAACAGTCACAGCAAAAACACCTCTCTATTTAGCTGAAAATCTCACAATCTCTGGAGGCCAGCACACCACCAGAAACCTCAAAATAGACTGGCTAGAAACAAAGATTTGCAACAGGAAATAAAACAGGAAACATGCATTTTTATGTTATGCACTCTGTCTCTGGAACAAGTTACTTGTGCAGATAAGACTGCTCCTCTCCATCCTGCACTTCAGAAGGACCTGAAGGCCCTACTCATCAAAGAACAATTTGAAAGTCACTGATCACTCATTTTAACTCCTCTTAACTCAGTTGTCACCCTCTGGAGTTGCCATTGTTGCTTAGCAATCCCAGCACCTCTGTTAGCCCTACATCCAACTTGTCACTCCCAGGTATGTCCCATTTGAGTAGTGGTCTATTGCTTAACAGCTAGGCTTGCACTTTATAACTCCCAGCCATACTTACATATGCATGATGCTGGCATATCAAATTTCATGTTTGCACACCACATTTACAAAATGTTCCTCGTTAACATGAAATGAGGTGTGCAAACATGGCAAAGGCACTTACTAATATCAGTAAAGTTCAAAGGTGAAAGGTGGATTGACTAGTGTATGTAATTTTTATTGAGAAGTACAAAGAATGAACTAAGAAAAATGTAATCTATCAACTCCCTGATCAGAACAGTACCTCATGTTATGGTTATGTATTGTTTGCACCATATCAACCCAGACTAGCAAACACCTTCTAAGCATCCAATAAATCAGTCCAAAGCATACTGTGATTAACGCTCTGTGGGGTTGGTGGCATAGGGACAAGCATCATGAACATTATAAGTCACTCAAATTCAGTTTAAGCATAGTGTAATGCCTGGGACAGCAACCCCACACTTTCCCGGGCTCTGTGCTAACCTGTAATGAGCAGAGAACTGGAAAAGGCATGTAGAATTCACCAGGAAAACTGCTCAGCAGTTATATAGGTGGACCATATCTTAAGAGTTGAATGGACAGAACACACAAAATGAATGAAAATGCCCCAGTGCACAATAGGTTTTAGGAGGATTCCACTCCAGATCCCAGTGGCACAGGAGTTTTTTCGATCACCTTTCAAATCAGTAAAGAAAGCAACATTCCATTTATAAATGACCATGTCGATGACATCTCATAGATGAAGTCACCTCATTCCCTTCCTAACTCGTGTCAGCCATCTGCATCCCATTGCATGCCAACTCACCCAAAAGCCTTTTTTTGGTCATTTCCCCAAAAATCCATCTCGTGTAATGTTGGTGTCAGTTTGCATCTTTTGTTCTGTTTTTGTCCTCCCTTATTTATTGGAAAATAGGAGGAACCTCTGTAACCCCTGTTTTACCTTATTGATCATCTTTCCTCCCTTTAGTTCTCTCTCTTCTTTTCTTTCCTCTTTCTTTCCTTCATGCTTTACTATTTTTTTTCCAATTTTCCCTTACAATTTTTTATATTTGTTGCCCTCTTTATAATTACTTGGATGCCATTTTTTTTCTTTTTTTTTAATGTTAGAGAATTTACCATTAAAAAGAATAGGCACATTTTTGCCGCATTGTCCTTAATGAGTTAATTCCATTGAGATGTGTCTGTCTGATGAGACTTTTATGGAGTTGGCTGAGATGAAATGGGTGGTTATTAAGGGAATAGGGGCAGACAGTGACCACATCACAAAATCATTTTTTGAATGATACTGGGACTCATTACAACATAGGCGCTCCCGTAATGAAGAGTGCCGGTACGGGGCCGGCACCCTTCATTACGGGATGCCCTATGACGAGGACCCTTTGCGGGACCCGGTAAGGACGCCTGGTCAGACCAGACGTCCTTTGCAGGTCTCGTGAGGGAACCAGGGAGCTAATAATGGGCCTGTTATTAACAGGCCCGTTATTAGCTCCCTCCCTATTCCCATTGAGCCCTATGGGGGCTCAAATGGGAATGGGGATGGGTTACTTCAAGGAGGAATTACTGGGTCCTCCAAAGTCGGAATGACCCGGTTATTCCTCATTGAAGGAACCCGGTACTGGGGCCCAGTATGGAGGCAGCCATGCCCTTACTAAGGGCATGGCTGCCTCCATATTCGTAATGAGGCCCACTGTCTTCATTATTTTCTCTCGGACATCATAAGTTGCCACTATAGCAATGATGTTTCCCGCCCCACGGGTAACCCAAACCAGGACACTTGATTGTATCAAGGAGGCTCTTCAATGACATATATGGGGCCTCTCACGATCCAAATTCTGCTCCATCATTTAAAAGCCTTCAAACTCAGAGAAAGATCCTCAGAGTCATCCAAATGAAGCATGGCCAACAGTCTAATGTTTGCCACTCTGCTTATATTCTACAGCCTTTCATCTTATTTTCCACTGAATGTTAGCAAATTATGCCCAGTGCTGAACCTCATCATGAAATGCCTGCAACACCTGCTGTTCCCCTTAATCATTCCTCCTGAAAATAACTTTAAATATTCACTCCCTTGGCTCTGTTTTGAATTCCTACTAGGCCTACATCACATGCAGTTTCTTTTCATCCATATACGCAGTCATTCTGTTCTCATCAATCTTACTATTTTTTGCATTCATTGATTCCACTGGAGCCTTTCTCTGCATCCAGACCCTCCTTTCCATAGGCTTATTCTGAATACATTGAGAAGTGAAAATGGGGTTTAAAAGGTACCCTCCAGCATTTTTCTCTTCACCTTTCCTCTTCCAACCATCCTGTCTGCGCCTTTATACCTTGAATGATACAGTCACACCCCCTTCAAAGTTCTGTAGGCTCCTATTCAGCAACTTGACAATCAGGGATTCTGATAAGTGAAGTTAGTGGTAAAGTTCCCCACTCAGTCCATGAGCTGCCTCATGTGACGAATCTAGCAATATCATCACTGGTTCTCTGGAAGGAAGCTTCTTTTACATGGCCTGCAAAAAGGCAGAGGCTACCTGACATCAACCATGTGGTGGCTGTCTGCGGGAGGACCATATGGGGGAGGACGAGAGACAAGAAAGTGATGAATCAAAATTACCCTACAAGTATACTTCTTGGTGACACCAGTGCAGGTCTATCCCATGCCTATATGGCATACTCTGACATTGATGAAGAATTTCCAAATCTGCTTAACCCCTAACCGATTTTCCCCTTGCTTTTTGGAACTGAGATGGGAAAGAAGGATGGAACAATGAGGATGCCTAGAAGCAGTAAGCAGATGCCACATTCTAGTACTTGGATGGTGTTGTAGAATGGCACGAAATGTAAAAGCCACACGGCTGAACAGAATGAGGAGGAGAGGCAGGGGCTGCCATGTAATGCAACTTGTGCTGGCGCTGATTGGAACACCAGAAGTGAACCTTGTGAAAGCAGCACTGAGGCTGACGAGAACAGGGTGAATAGAAATCAGCCTGAGAGAAGTGAACCGCCTGAGTGCTATTGCCAGCTGTAGCTACATGGAGCCATAGAGAGGCTGCCCGAAGCAACAGAGAATGGGACGGGAGCCAGATGATTAACAGGACCCGCTCCCTGTCAACGGCTCAAGAGGAGAGAAGACAGAAGTACACGAGGTCTGAGCTGCCCTGTATGACCCAAGAGAGTGAGTGGGTTACTGTAGCTCTTGGGAATGATAGTATAACTCCCAAGAGAAGAAGTAATGATAGTGATATAAAGGTCAAGAAAAGAGCAGTGGCCCACTACTTCAGAAACGTTGATGCTTGGATAAGAGAATGAGTGAGAAAAGTCCCGGTGGGATAATGACCCAGGCACTGTGCGAGTCTGTGACCCACACCCAATCAGAATTGTGACATCTTGCCAGGAGTTACTGGAAAACTGAACTTGAAATTGTGCAAGTTCCCTGTCAAGAGAGTATATTAGGGGTTTAAGGAAGAATGACCTTGATAAAGGGAAGTGCCATGCCCATATGAAGTCAATGGATATATAGGTGTGTACATTAGAGAACACTGTGTATTTAAAGGAGGCTCAAGGGAAGGTGAATGCCTCATGAATAAACATAAACTGAGATAAAGTGACTTTATAATTACCAGGAGAAATCTAGGGGAAGGGAAACCCCTTTCCTGGTGGAACTTTATTCCTTTCTTTTGTGCACCTTTGATATTTGTGTTTTTGGAACTTTGAAGAAAAGGCAAGGGTGTTTAGCTTACCGAAATTCCATTGACCCCATACCCATGGGAGGCATATGAAGATTTCTCTGTTGAGCCTCCAATTGTCTATAGTCAGTGGAATGACGGGAATGCCAGTCCGCAACTTCGTTCCTGAGTCCTGAGAGGTATTCCGTTGTGACGGAGATCTGGTGTTCCAGGCAGAAATGCTAGAGGCCTTGATCTGGTGCCACCCAGATGATTGATGTATCTTACTGTTGAAATGTTGTCATTTTCAGTAAAATACAACAACTCACTCTGCCTCTGGCAAATGATTGCACAGCGAAAGAGCCCACAAGGAGCTCCAGGCAATTTATGTGCATTTCCAGTTCCTGAGGAGACCAAGTTCCCGCTGTGGCAAATGAACCACATCTTGCTCCCCAGCGGTATGACTGGCATCTGATTCTATAACTATGTCTGGAGTGGACCCGAAGATCGCTCTGCCATTCCAGGCTTCCATATGCGTGAGCCACCAGACGAGCTCTGTCCTTGCCTGAGGTGATAGAGTTAGACGTTGCGAGTAGGAAAGGCTGTGTCTCAGATGTTGGACTTTCAGTCTCTGCAACTCTCGGTAGTGAAGCAGGCCGGGAAATATTGCCTGTATGGAAGAAGACAATAAACCTATCACTCTTGCTAGCTCCCAAAGGGAGATGACATTCCTCAGTAAGAGCCTGCGAATCTCGCGACGCGCAGAGTGTATCTTGCGAGTTGGCAGGCGGAGCTGCAAGATCTGCGTATCCACTATGAACCCTAGAAATTCTCGGTTCCTGGAGGGGCAGAGAACCGATTTCTCCCAGTTGATGAAAAAACCGAGGCTGTGTAACAGATCTATGATGAGCCAGGCTTGTTGCTCTACTAGAGCTTGGAATTGAGTCAAGAGAATGATGGTGTCTAAGTACATAATGACTCTGACACCTTTCTCTCTGATTCTCTCATTTTTCAAGCTCTTAAGCCACGACTGGTCTTAAGAGCTTGATAAATGCCCAAGAGTGCACTCCCAATCTTGATTGTTCCAGGAGAACCTCAGGTAGCTTACGTGTGCCTGAAGAATGGGCACTGCCAAATATGCGTCCTTGAGGTCCAGGCGAACAAGCCAGTCGCCTGGTCGTAAAATGTCTCTGAGCATGTGTATCCCCTCCATCTTCAAATGGCGGTAAATTATGAAGTCGTTCAGCACTCATAGATTTATTACTGGTCGCACCTTTTGCTTCCTGCAAACCAAAAATAGCGGGCAGAAAAATCCACCCTGATTCGAACAAAGACATGTAGCCCATTTTTTGTGTGGACTGTGCATTTCGCTGTCTAGCGCTGCTGTGTCTGCTTCTGACATAACTATCTGTGCCGGGCGATGCACTTGAAAAGGCTGGGCAAAGAACTCTAGACACAAGCCACAAGCTGTGTCCCTGATCCAGGCATCTCCTGAAATGGAGTCCCAGGCTTGCGCAAAGAGAGCTATTCTTCCCCCTATGGGCGTTTGCGGCTCTGGCGCTGCTTTGCTTACACTGACCTGTTGGCTGTTGGGCTGGATACCTTGACGCTCTTCTCCAACTAAAGGCTCTTCCTCGTCCTCTGGATGGGAAGAAGGTGTCCGATCAGTCTTGCCAGAAATTAAGCTGATCCCTTGAGTGCTGGGGCCTTCTGTAATCTTGGTGGCGAATACTCTTTTAAGAGATGAGTGCACCTCGTCTAAAGCAGTGAAGGTGCCCACGAATTTAGACATTTCTTTCACAAAGGGATCTTCAAATAGCAGACCTTGGGCTGCTGCTCCCGATTCGGTGTTAGCCAGTTCTCCTAGTTTGGGGTCAATCTTTAAGAGAATGGGCCTCATTAGGACCCAGGCGGTAAGGGGTTTACGCCGGCGTAAACCATGGCGCCCCTTACCGCCTGAGTACGAGTTCCCTTAGCGCCATGGTGATTTTAACGCCTGCTTTTAGCAGGCGTTAAAATCCATGGCGCTAAGGGACCTTGTTGTTAATTACACCACCGTAATTTACGGTGGCGTAATTAACGGCTTCCCCACTCCCATTATGCCCTATGGGGCCAGAAATGGGAATGGGGAAGGGTAAATGGGGATTGGGGACTTACCGCCCCGCCAACCTCGGAATGGGGCGGTAAGTCCGCCAACCCCCATGGCGGAGTTGGCAGCTTAGCGCCATGGACCATGGTGCTAATAGCGCCATGGTCCTCCGCCAAGGTCCTAATGAGGGCCAATGCCTTTTCTATGTTTTGTGGAGATGGCACAGTTGGCATTCCCCAGCAAGCAGAATGCTCTCTGTTAGGGATAATTCTCCAGAATGGCTAATTTCCCTTACCTGAGTCCCTCAGCAGCTTTGCTGGATTTCTAGGATTCATTTTTTTCACCTGGTAAGAGTGTGAGCCTTTTTTCCCACTCTTAAATGTGTTTTGCTGTTTGTGTTTAACAGTTTTGTGTTCATAGACTGTGGAGCTTCACCTACTCCATAGGCATCATCTTTTTACTGTGTTACACAACACCTTTAGTGCAGTGACACAGGGTTGTCTTTTTCAGACTTCCCATTTTAAACTCCATGTTATGGGACTGACTACTGTCTCCCAGATAATGTAAAGTTGCCATTGACTTTAAATTCACAGCCCGGTATAAACTATCTTACATAGAGTTCTGGAAATTATTATCCCTTTTTGTCTGTCTCTCATGGAACATTATTTTGTTCCACTTTCTTTAAGATTTGGCTGGTGGTAGTGGTATTCTACCTTATTTTTCCTACCGCGGTCAATTTAAATAGCCTTGGTTTAGGCTAAGTTAGCAGCTTCAAACTTTAATCCGTTGGACCCCATTTACTTTTATTTGGTTCTGACTAGGTTTACTCGACATTTCTTTTTGTAAAGTTCTTTCTCGTGTTTTACTCTGCGTGCCAAACCAGGTTTGGTTCCTTTGTTCACCGTCCTTTGGTGGGCTTCTGCACAGAAGCCCTCCTTAGGCACCTGAATGTCTGAGGGGGACAGGATGTGAGGGAGGTGTTTGACACTCCCTGCACAGGGCTGTTGCACTCTGTATGATTGGTTGTGGTGACTGTCCCGCCAGGACAGCCACCCTACTGTGTGACTGATCGCCAGGCTATGTGAATGGGGGAAAACTGCATAAAAAGCAAGTCTTTGGGACTGTGAAGGCAGGCCTCTTGATTTGATTTCCTCACCGTAATGGCCTTTTCTAGATTGCCCTGCTTACTTACTTGTTGGTGCTGTTTAATTTTTGTCTAACCTTGTCTTTCCCTCCCTTTTAAATTGCTGGAGTGCCATTTTGCTCACACTTAATTTTGAGCTTATCTTGTCCAGAATCTCTTGGGTGGTGTGTAGTATATTAAGAGTGTGATTTTTCTACTGCTTTACTTTAGTGAATTGTTTTACAACTGATGTGTAAATAAATGTATATACTTTTACTCAAAAACCTTGAGTCAGTGTTTGTTTGAACCATATTAATTGCTGTCCTTTGTGTAACTATTGACACTGCTCACTTTACTCTTGAGATCAGTCTGGCTGCTCAGCCATCGCTACCACTTTACTGTGTAGTACAGATTTGTACCAAAGGTGAATTTGTACTGTCACTTGTAGTCTTAATTGTGTGTGGTGTTCCCAAAGGGTACTGCATATGATTCTGCCTAACACTCTCTGGGACCCTCCAGATAACATAGTAGGGTCAATGGGTTTGCCCGTGTCAATGGCTTTGTTCGGCCAGGTCCATTATCTTTGCCAGGGTGCCCTGTGATATTCAGGACCTTATCTTGACAGGATTGATCAAGTATACACTTTAATAAAAGTTGGAGAGTGCTTTCGGGTCCATGGAAATTATTTTCCCGGGCCTTGTCCCTGTATGTTGCCCTGAGTGGACCTGAAAAGATTTCACATTTTGCTTGCAGGTGTTTTCCAAAAACTGTACGCAAGTTGCAGCTTACATGTTTGTTTTCAACATGTTGCCTTGCTCTGCATCTTGTCATTTCATTAGATTTCCCATCAAACCCCAACATCAAAATGAGGAGGTCAAGGGCATTTATCTCCCTATTTTCCTTACTGGAATGCCCTTCCCTGGTTCACAGGTCCTGGAAATAATGTATCAATTTATTAATTCCAGAGAGAGGATTTAGTGACACATAGAGAGACACATGTGTACAGAACAGTACCTCCTATCATCACACTTTTACATTAAATTCATTTATTTATACAACTATTTTTATCCAGTTATTCTCTTGCATTCAAATTTGATGCCTTGCCTGTTAATTTTCCTTGTTACTCCTTTTCATTTGTCTGTTCTTTAATTTTCATTCTTCATCATTTTCTTCAGGCCTAAATTCTGACAGCTCTTCAGTTATTCTTAAAGCTGGTTGAGGGTGACATTTTTTCACTTGATTGATTTGGACCCATTTTTCCTCAACCAGATCTCCTTTTGGGATTTAGATCTCATAGGCGACTGGCGAAATGCTATTGATAATCTCAAAATCCCTTCACCAAGAAGGTAAAAACTTCTTCTCCTTGGCTTGGTTTCACTGAAATGTAAATAGATAAACCCTGTCACCCCTTGTACTCCTGTTGTTTTGAGATCATAATATGTTTGCATCCCTTAACCAGAATTCTACAGATTGTGCTGGGCATATGAAAAAGCATGCTGTAGATGCTTCCTCAAATTACGAATATATTTATGAGTTGCTGAGTATTTGAGACATTTATCAATGTCTGCACCTGAGTTCGTACAGCAGGTGTTGAGGTAATACCATTTTTCATCCAGTCAACAGTTCAAATGGAGACATCTTGGTGACAGAAAAAGTTGTAGATCGAATGGACATCATAATAAGTGTCAATTGAATGTCCCAACTTGGTCCAGAATCAATCACAAAATTCTTCAAGCTACTCACAATAGTTTTGTTGTATCTTTTCATACCCCTGTTCTCTGCTCTTTATACATCAAATTTAGAATGGCCACTCTGAATGTTGCAGATTGTACAAAAACCTGGAAAGAACCATAAAAAAGTATTTGGCTAGCTTCCAGTTAAACAGGAGGCTATTGAACACTTGGAATGTTTATGTCCAACGTATGGAGACCTTAGAGTCTCTTACCTTAAACCAATGTGAAACTTTTATAAGATACACAGTCGGTAAGATCATGTGGTAATGTGCGAGTCAACGTGTGATAATTATGTGGTTCAATTCGTGGCCAAGTACATTCAACTGGAGTGGTGGAGAAGATGTATATCTGTAAGGAACACAGCGTAAACAACATCTTAAATGGGCAGAGGGAGGAATAAGCTTGAAAGTAGATATAATTATGCCCATTAATCTTTTAAACACTTGTATCAATCATGACATTTCATTTTTCCTTGATATGCATTTGTTTCATACAACCAAGGTTTTACATTTATATAGGAAGGAAAAAGTCCTAAAGAGGCTTGGGCTCAATCTATTCTTTAATATATGAATTAATCTTTCCATTTGATTATGTTTGTCTTAAACATGCATTTGTTCCATACAATGAAGGTTTTATATTGTATTCGTCTTGATATTAGTGCTATCATAAATTGGTTTACATGGCATTCGCTCACTTATGCAAACTATGTATTGTCTATGTATTAATGTACATTATGATTGTTGTCAAACTGAGGACTCTAAGTCACATAAAGTAATATTGAATGAATGAAAAATCTCAATACAATAGGGACACACATAATCATTCACACGATTCCAATATGTATATTTCTAAAGCTTTAATCCTAAGTAATGTAAGGAAACCTCTAAGAAGCAAAATGTATTTCAATGGTAATATTTCTGTTTTATGTGTCTGCATGTTAAAGATTTTGTTAAAATGTCAAAATATGTACTTTTTAGGACATGAGATGTTGATATCACAGACAGGTTACTTACATTTTAATTTACATTTGGGGTGAATTCCCCATATGTATATGTGGTGCCCTGGGTACATAGAATGTGCATATAAGTGAAACATAAAATACAGTGACTTGCATCCAGATCTACAGGCTTGGATTTAGGGAATCTGTGCTATCAATTTAGAATGCAAAGGATAGTGATTAATCTACTCTGCATAGGAATATTGTTTTATGATATTATGACAGTATAAGTAAACCCCCCACTTCCCACTTCACTTCACAGACAAGAATAAAGTCCTGCCATTTCTGCAGAGTGCAATTGGTTAGGTTTGAATGTTCATGGAAAATTGTATATTTTCTATGGAATGTGATGGGCCAGCTATGCTCCCTTTCATCCAAATGTCTCTGGTTAAACGACAATATCTTCACAGTTGTTTATTTATTAATTCTGATTTAGGCTATGGAGCTCTGGCCAATGGTTCACAAACTCAGTTGTTGATTATACCTGTGGAAACACAAAGGGTTACATTTACTTGGCATTGGATGCAAAGGACTGCACACCCTGTACCGAAATGCTATTGGGTTCCAGTTGGACTTACTCTTTCCTTGGCTTTGAATATTTTACTCACAATCATTTGGTGATAGTTTATCATACACTGCACGACAAAATGTTATATGTTCTACACTGAATACAATCTCATTTCGGTTGGCATATAGGGTTGAAATCAAGTCGCAGTTCACACTAGAATACTAAATCATGCTGTTTGAAGTCAGTTCCCTCTTGATGGTTCATCTCCCAATTCCACATATTACAATGACTTAGCAGAGGGATGATTATAGAGGGCATATATCTAATTCCAAATGGGGGGGTTTTATACTCACTAAGTTCATTCCTGTAAGGCGCAGAGCCTGTATGTACCATCACAGTCTCCAGGTACATAAGCATACCAATCTGCTTTGCAGATCCACTGTCTGCTTCTTCTGCCACATAGCAATTAAACCTACCTCATCGAAATAATGTCTCACTCCAGGAAACCTCTGCTTCATGCTTCCTCTTTGACAAGGCCCCTCTTCTCTCCAGCCCCTCAAGATACCCTCCCACTGCAGTTCTAATCCAGTTGGACATGGAGTCCCCTTTCTGTACCTTTCAAAATTATGTAGGTCTGAACTTCTAGTTTTCCCACACTATTTCATGTTTACATCACAATTTCTGATTGGGCATATTTTTCCGTTGGCTCCCGACATTCCGAGAGACTTTACAGCTAATTCATGGAATTATTTGCGCCGAAAAAAGGGGATTTGTGCGCCATTCTGCCCGCAAATCCCCATTTGTTAAACAGGGATTTGCAGGCAGAATGGCGCACAAATACCTGTTTTTCGGCGCAAATAATCCCCTTTGTCTCTTCTTTTTTTTATTTTAATTTTTTTGTTGGTTTATACAAAACCTTTAAAAAAAAGAAAAACAACAACCGACAAGAAAAGGACAACAAAAAGACAAAACCATGAAGAAAAGAGAGTACAAAAAAATTAAAAACTAAACACTGTTTGAGCAAACAAGACACATTGGAGGACGAATCTCAGAATCAAACAATATTTCTATTAACTTAGTTCTTCCTCAATGGTTACTAAGAGAAATGTCAGAGCATACGTTAGTTTTTTGGCTTCCGTACAGCATTCCTCCCACCATTCTTCCATTGTTAGGTGTGGTCTATTTGCAACGATTGCACCAAACAGTATATTTCTTTTAGGTAAAAAGGCTTTGCAGGTAAGGATTAGGTGCTTAATATTCTCTTCATGGTAATTGCAGAACCTGCATTTGGGATCCAACTTCTCATATTTGGGCCATCACATAATCACTTCCTTGGTCTTAAATTGGTTTAGCCTGAATTTCATGAGCAACGTTCTTTTTCGCTTATTTGGACATCTTTCGAGGTATTTATAGGTTGAGTTGTAGGCTTTTCCTTCCAAAGAAACATTTTTCATGAGCGAATATTTTGCTCTATGTATACCAGTACTTATCCAGTCTTGCTCCCACAGTTTTTTTCTTAACGGCATCAGGATTTTTAATCAGTGTGTCTTTGTCACTGTTTATGTCTTTTAGTATTTGATAACATTCATCTATCCATGCCGTCAAAACTGAATTCTATTGTTTATTAGCATGATCACGGAGGATATTCGCATGATCACGGAGCACCGTCAGACAAGGATATTTTGCGGTATTCCAGATGACTTTTTCATTTATAGAGATCAGCCCCATTTCATATTGCACTACTGCAGCAAGTATACCTTTTGCAATTTTCAAAATCCTTGTCCAAAAAATGTTCTCAAGGATGTCCCACAAAGCAGCAAGACATCCAAAGGCAGTTTCAGCACTAAAGATTAGAGATGGCACAGACTTTTGGCCTTTTGATTGTAAAACTTTATTGTAGGAATCAAGGAAAATTTGCCATATTTTTTATCAAGAACTGTGGCTTGAACACTGAGTTGACGGCATTTTGCTTTGGTTTTTTCCACCCAAATTTGATCATTTATATTTGAATTCAGCCAAATGCCTAAATATTTTCGATGTTTCACATGTAGCAATGGTTTGCCATCTAATTTCCAATTAAACTTTTTCGCACTGGAAGCAGTTTTAGCAAGATCTTGTAGTGTTAGAACAATTGATTTGCTTGAATTTATGTACAAACCATTGTCACCAACATATTGCTCCAAGGCCTGAAGTTTACGTTGGAGTCCAATAGGCGTAAGATCCATCAGCAATAGATCGTCTGCATAGAGAATCCAGCTCAAGGCAGAGTCATATATTTTGGGGTCAAAACCTTGGATGTTTTCAAAAATTTCTCCAATGTCAGAAATATACGCATTGAATATTATAGCTGCCAACAGGCACCCTTGTTTGACACCACAAAAGGACTGGATCGGTTTTGACAGAGTACCATTTGCATCTAAGCATATGCTAATTTCATTATTCCTGTAATTCTTTGATGGCTGATAGTAAACTATCAGGACAATTCCAGAGTTTTAATTTTGTCCAAAGCATTTCCCTGTCATAGCTATCAAAAACGTGAGACAGGTCCATGAATGCAAGATACACTTTAGAGCCTTTCCTAATGGCATCCATTTTCAATAAATTGATGAGGAGGAGATTTAAACAGCAGCCCACACCCTTCACAAAGCCACTTTGTCTGACATCTAGATGTTGAGATAGTACTAACCATTCCATCAGTTTGTGTTGGAGTTGTGTGGCGTATATTTTTCCAATAACATCCAGTAAGGCAATTGGACGATAGTCCATTGGGTTTGATCTGTTGCCTTTCTTAAAAATAGGCACGACAATTGCCTTCTACCATGAGTCGGGTGTGGAGCCTTCTGCTACAACTCTATCAAATAAGATTTTACAGAACTCTGGCCAACCTTCAGGATTAGATTTCAGAATCTCATTTGTTATGCCATCCGGGCCTGGAGCATGCGATTTGGATAGTTGTTTGATATTTATTAAGATGTCATCTTGTTCAAATTGAATATCCCAGTGCTGCAGGACTTGCAATACAGGATTAGGAATGTTGTACTTTTTTGAGAAGTGCTCAATCCATTTTTCTTCGGTAACCATATTTTTTTGAGTCGCCTGCTGTACCCTGCATTCGTTATTAATTGCTTTCCAGAAGTCTGATGAATTCTTCTCTTTTATGCATTTCATTATTTTTCCTGCATTGTGTTGTTTAGTCATTGAACGATGTGCTATTAACCAATTCTTATATTTTTGTTTGATCTTTTTCTTCATATTTTGTTGTTCAGATTTGGTGAGTTTGTCAAGTTGTCACAGGGCCTTGCACATTTCCCTCTTTCGCATATTGATTTGTGGATTATAAGCATGTATATGCTTAAAACTCTGAGTCCCATTTCGATTTTTCCAAGATCTTATATTGTTCCAACAGTGGAGTGTTATCGGTCCCCAGTGTTTCAATATGCTTCTCGTAATCAGCTTTCAGTATATTCACCTGCTGTGGTTTAAATTTAAGTCTGTTTCCACTGCAGTCTGGCATTATGTCATGATTCCATGAAGGTGAGTTGTGTTGCCAAGACATCTTGAAGTGTGCTTTGACCAAATTATGGTCACTGTCTTGCATATGATTCACTTGCACGTCATTGGTATATAGAGACAAATTTTCTGATACAAAGATATAATCCAATATCGATTTTTGATTGTTTCTTTGCCAGGTTGTTTTAACTGGTATGTCTCCCATAACATTACCGTTTAACCTAGAGAAGTTCCATAGAGTTAACTCATCACACCATCTTTGCGCCAATTTATTTTTAGTTAGTGTGTCGCTCTTGTTCATCTCTATACAGTTTAGATTTAAGTCTCTGCATACAATAATGTGAGCACGGTTGTCGACAATCATTAAATCATCGGTTTGATCAATTACTTGTTCCACAAAGGAAACTGTTCCTGCTTCATGATGATGCGAGTAGAGGTTTAAGATATAAAATAGCAAAGTCTTATTTTCAATGCAGTTACTCCTTGCAATAGTCGTCACTTGGATGTACGGAGATAAGTTCTTGTACTCCTGCAGTCTAAAACCAGATTCTTTTTTCACAAGTGTAAGAAGACCAGCACTGGACGTCCTTTATTTTTTCTAATAGCCGGATTGATTGCAATTTCGAAGTTCTCCACAATGGGACATGTGTCCAACCAAGTTTCCTGGAAACAGAGAAGATCCACGCCCCTTGCCCACTCTCTTAGAGTTGAACAAGTGCGTGAATTCTCTCGTGTTCCATGAGCCCACAGAAAGCAATTCTTCTTTTTGCTGCTTTAGACATTAGCCTTGGGTATTATTTGCCAAAGTGTCTGCTAGCCAATCCCACTCTCTAGTGTTCGCAAGGCTCACCACTTTTTCATGTGCTTTCATGGGCTGCTGAGAGCTTTTAACTGTAATTCTGATTTGATTGACTTGTTTCACTTCTTGGGTAACATGATGTTCCTGGCGATTCAGATTAAATTGTTTATAGTCTGATTTCCAACTCTCATCCAGGATAGTTTGTGTTTCTGAATAGTTTTTCTTCAGTAGAGGGTTTTGCGGAGGCTTATTAGTATGCGCCAAATGCGTTACTTCTTTATTCAAATTGGCAACATCCACTTCTGCCATTTCTAATCCACATGGTAGCAGAACCTAAGCTCCCTGCAGCAGAGTTTCACAAACTAATCTTGAGTTCACATATAGATACACTTTGTCTAGTGAAATGTCTTCCTTAAATTCAACAGCCTGGATATCACTGGACTCAATAGTCCGAAGCACTGGGACATGATGGAACAAGCTCTACACATTCTTTCTGTTCATTATTAAGCCGTTGTGGATATTTAATATTCTTTCCAAACTTAGACAATATTTTGCTTTTATTTTATGAGCTTTGCCTTTGTTACCACTTTGATTTCCATTATAAGATTGATCTTTGTTGAAGTTTGTTTTACTTTACGTGTAGTAATAGCAAATGCAGAATTTTAACTCAAACTTGTTTTTTCACGAGATAAGCTCCCATGGACTTGTATTTTTTCTAACTCTTTAGGGTGTTACATTAGCTTATTCCCAAGCGCCCACAAATAACTGAAAAGGATGACAAATGACTCCCTTTACAGTGTTCAAAAACTTCACATCTTGTTTATTTTTAGATATTCTGGTGCCCTTTGTGATTACACGTGTTTCGATTACTAAATCATCTTTTTCAAATCAGGGCTAGTTGCATTGTTTCCCACTATTATTCTTAATATCTTGTGAATAATTTCATGGGTTAAATCCCAGATCCATCTTTCCTTCACTGCGTCCCGTGCCAAAATGTCCTTGTATTTTTTCTACATCATCAGATGTTTCAAATGGAGCCATGTTCACCGGTGAGGGAGTCATACTCTGACGCCTCATCTGTAGTGCCGCTTTTTGCATCTTTTCATCCAATGTTTGGAAAGAGCCCTTTTCATCTTCAGCAGTGCAATAACTACCACTTGAGGTTGCTTAACCACTTCGCAAAAACGCCCTGTCAATGACGCACAATCTTTTCTTGCTGACACTTCTGGTGCTACCAGGTTCTGGTTCGCAACAGGCTCTGAGGGTGCACTTCCTTCTATACTCTCACTTCTCCTTTGCTCATCTTCTTGAACATCTTCTCAGGTAGATAAGTTCATTAATATCTCAACATCAGGGTCTTCAGGCCCCTTTTCTAATTCTTGATCAGTCTGGGAAGGCACAGGTACTTGTCCTCTTCCTATACCCACGTCGGTCTGTTCTTGCACAGAACCACAGCCATTCATAGATCATTCACAGTCACTGTTTTAAAGTTTCTTAAGAATGCTCTCGCACCTGTAGTTAGTTTTCCTCTTTTTTGGTTTTTGGTGTTCTTCTTTTGCGGTACTCCTTTTATATTTTGCTTGTTTCTATTTTTTGAAAAGTTATCAAACATCCTTTTTGTTACTTTCGTCATGTTTTCCAGTTGGGCTTCAGATTCGATTTGTGTACCCTTCGTCGTGTTTTTTGCTTGGGCAGCCACGTCATTCTGTGTACTTTGCCCTTCAGTCGAGCCACTCTTTGTCGTGTTTTTTGCTTGGGCGGCGGCTTCATTTTGTGTATCATGCCCATCAGGCGTGTCACCCATATGTTGCACATCTGAGCACTTAACACTTGTATTATCTCTCAATTGTAGTTTCTCAGTACAAACACCCTCATTAGTGATTTCATTCTTATTGCATTTTGGCGCCTCCAACTTTTCTTCGAGACCGTCCACTAGAATCACACGGGCAGGTCTGGATGCTGCAAAGGACTCCACCGAGAGCAGTTGGCTCCCTTGCCGATCCTCCTCTTTATCTTTTTGAGTTGATATCATATGTATTTCTTTCTCGTTCTCAGGTAACGGTTGACCTTTATTTTTCTCAGCCGATTTGATATTTCCAGGGACGATTTTAAGCTATGCTGACAACAGTTTGTTTTTTGCCAAGTCAACACTGCTCTTGCGTCTATCAATATTGCTACAGTTGGTCTTGCCCTCATTCGTAACATCCGCGTATGGCTTGTTCAGGAGCTTCAAAGCTTCACATGCGACCTCTGCAAACAATTTTTATCTTCAGTTGAATTTTGATTTGCATCCAAAATCAGTTTCAGGATATTGTCATTCTGGGTCTTGTCATTTCTCCAATTTCCATTAATTGATTGTATTTCATGTTCCATGTTGGTTACTTTGCCATTTAGCAATGCTATAAGCGTTGTTATATCTTTAATATTGCCATCCATTTGTCGTATAATTTCAAATAAGGAGACAAAGCTATATTCATAGCAGACATAATTACGGCTTGTGAGTCTGATGATATCATGTCTACCTTATTTGATTTAGGTTGCGCATGAGTGCTCTTTCTTTTCCAATTTGCGCGTCTCTTTTTGGGAAATGAGCGCTCAATTAGTGAAGAGTCATCAGAGTAAGAGGAAGAATGAGATGAAGTACTGGAGGAGCTACTTTGTCTTTCGTTGGTTGATAATAAAATCTCACCACGCCGTTTCCCATCCGGCAACTGCTTATGTACCATCGATGTAGATCTTATAGGCGATTGCAGCGTGTGTTGATATCTTTGACTCCTCGCCTGTGAGCAGGCGACTTCCCCCAATGGACTGTTTCCAGTTCTTTTCCTATTGCGCGCTGGACCATAAGTGGGTTTATGTAGACAATCTCATGCGGAGAGGTTTGCTTCCTCACCATGTCTACATTCGTTTGACATGTCATTGGACTCTGACTGTTCCGTAGTGGCATGACGGATTGAAGTTTGTGAGTCCTTCTGGAGATTAATACTGTGATTATTAAAATCGAAATTCATTTTTGATAAGTCTTTTAGAAGTTTATATGTCAGACTTAGTGAATTCCTTCTTTCATTTGCGTTGTTATCACTTATGTTAATGACAAGCTGCACTCCATTGGCGTCGACACAGCTCGGTAGCCAGAGGCTACTTTGGTTGACATCTCTCATTTGTAAAGCAGTTTTTCCTGACGCGAATTCTCTTGGAGCATTAGTGTATGACACATTTCTCTTCTGATCGTCGTGTTTTTCTAACACTTTTCCCAAGGACATTTTACCACTTTTTTCAGAGCACCTGCAAATATACTGTTCGCCGCACAACACCTGTTCTTGGGAAGAGATGAAAACTGTTTTATTAAGCAACTGTAAAGTTTTTGCCACCAAGACACGCAATTGTGGTATTGCATCAGATAGTACAGGATTTTTAGATATCGGGCTGCATTCAAGTGGAATTTCCGAACAAGAGTAGTATTTGCAGCCATGATTTCTGTTTTTTGTCATAATACCCTCAGGGGACGTAGCACAAGCGGTTTGAAGGTACTAGTTGTTTCAGTAATAAAGCAGTGAACGCTGTTACAAAAAGTGCTTGTCGTCACTGCACCGATCTCATCTGGCACCTGCATGCACTCATCATCATTCTCATCGCCTGTTTTTAAAATACTCACAGGCGAAGACCCAACATTAACATTTGAATTTGTATTTATATTTGTATCTTCGCTGTTGTTATGGCTGTTGTAGTTAGAATTATGGAGCTCATTTACGAAAGGCATGTTTGATAAGCGCATGTCTGTAATGACAATAGCTGAATTAACGCGTACTTGTGTTAATGTGGATTTTCTTCTTGGCGCAGTCTTTGATGGAGCACATATGTTCTGAGTCCCACACCGCAGACGAGACCGCGTCTGTGGCAATTCCGAAACTTCGCTCTGTTCCATCAACGTTCCAGGGGGTAGCAAGATAGAGAGCTTTTCCTGAGCGGCACAGAGTAGTGGAGGCAGTACGGGCAGCTCCCTCGGCTCCTGCGACTGCTAAGACACACAAGACTCCACGCCGCTGCGCGGAGTTGATGGGTATTTAGAGCTGCAGCCCCGCATCCAGGCAGTGAACTAGTAAACAGACTAGCAATTCGAGGGAAGCACAGGACACACTTCCTCTAACCAAGACACACAAGACTCTGTGCCGACTCCGCCTCTTCTTTTGAAAGGTGAAAATATTCTGAACATGTGCCAGAGTTCATTTAATTTTCATTTTTCTCCCATAAGTCTGGACAGGTGTTATTCCCATCAAAGTGATTAATATTAAAATATTGTGTTTAGTCTTTTATTGTGCATCAGAGCCTAACAATATCAGAACATTTCTCCTTTTCATTCTAAGTTGTATCACTATGAAATTTTGTGTACATGAATATACATATTTATTTGTGCTCAGAATATACACATTGATTCCTTAACTGGAAGCGGGCTAACACATGTGATCAGCCGACTAAGCCCCTTTCTTTGATTTTCCATTAGCTCCCAGCTAGTGAGGCTGAGTTCACACAGGTTTCAAGTCTAAGGGAAGTAAGTCCTTATAGGCCCCTATAGGTTTAGTATGGCTCAAAGGGTCTGCAATAATACTTTGGTGGCCTATTGCTGAGAAGTCAGGTATGACTCTTAATAAAGGTGAAAATGATACCCCAGCATTGACTCTTAAATCAGATGGACCTTTGGATTTAACCTTGGTGCAATTTCCTTGAGGTGGCTTAGATAACGCCCTTGCTTATGTGTGTCCTCATTAGCCCTTCTATAACCTCTTATTAAAGATTCTCTGCACATTTTAGACCAATCCATATTCTCTGTAATAGAGGTATCGACCATGGTGGAGGATCACAACCTGGGAGAGGAGTTTGCTAGCAGGTAAATGGCATCCAATTTTCACAGCATTATTTTCAGCATGATCGCTCAATTCTAAAGCTATAACCAATTCATATCCCCCAAATAATCCTTGTCATAGCAGCTGCCTTTCACAAGTTGTACTGTTAGCTGGTTTTGTCAATAAGGGGCCAAGATCGTAATAATTCCCTGAGTGGACTTCATTATAACCAAAGGGTCAAACTGATGTGTATCCATGATCATTTTGAAGGCAGGATTTTGGCCTCAATACATTATTAGGAACATGTCCTCAAGATCACAGTCCTCCTAACTTAGTGTCCTCCTATTATTTACCGGACATAAAACGGGCCCTATCTCTTCAGCCTTAATTCTTTGGCATTATCTATCTTTGATGCCATTAAATTCTAAGGTTACAGCTCCATGACCACTTTCAGTTCTTTAGATAGTTTCTATTCTCGTCACACACTTCCAATCCTGCACACTATTTGGAATATAGTCGATATCACTGACTGTGAGAGCATTTCGATAATTGGGGATTGATGGTGTATCCACATTATTCTACAGTTGAACATCTGAAGACCCAACCTATAAAAAATATTTGCTGCTTGAAGTATGTAATTATAATGGCTTCTATGTTAAGGAAATGTCAGAGAACAAATGTCCCAAATAAAATCATCCTTTTCAATGAGATCAAACATCTCCTCCAGAGGCCCAAATTCTAAATTCCAATCACCCATAATAATAATAACTTGTTTGTTCAAGTTACAGTTTCACCATTGTCCCATCAAATGTTCCAATGTATACTAATTATCCATATGTTTGGTCGTATATGGTTGATTATAAATGCTAAACACTCAGAAAGAACCACCTCCTATTAACGTTTCCAAAGATAACATGTGTGCATTTAATTTCATACATTCACCCAAATGCGTACACGCCTGCTTTGCCAACGTATGATTCTTAATGGTCTAACAGTAGGACCCGTGAAGCTTCTATAGCCAGTCAAAGTCATGTATATATACCCAGGTTTGTTAAAATCAAATAGTATCAAACATTCTAAAAAAAGAAATCCATTCTTGGTCTGCTACGCATTTTGCTAAAAATGCAATGTTCGATGACAACAGGGATGTAATACGTCTTTTAGGAAAATGTACTGGTATCAGAACAGAGGTCGATTAAACAAGGTGGAGGGTGTCACTTTTCACGTTTACGTGGCTCACTCTCTATTGCTTATTTAAAAGAATGGGCCTATCAGCAAATGGGGGTCTAACTCTCAGCCCAATTTGCAAACCCGTTGGACATAAAGTATGAGATCTATGGAAAACAAATCACTTGCTATCTCTTCATTAGCAAAAGTCAATTTTACAATCTTTGTCACTTCATGGAATGTGATCGCGTTGAGCTCCTACAATGTTGTCTTTAAGCATTGCTGTATGCTGTATCCAGTGTCCACTTTTATTAGTTAGACTATCTTTACCCTTGTACATATTATGTACTAGTCTTGGAACATATACCATGTAAACCACACCTTTATTGTGATAAGAGCCCATCACTGGGGAATAAGAACTTACAGATCTCAAATGGCTATTACTCCTTATCGTCCTTCCTCCCTCAGTTTCTGTATTTGACACTGTATGCAGTGCATTATTTCCGCCCTGATGATCACTAAGCCCTGACTGGGGATGAGCATTCACTGATATGTTTGTCAGTTACATTGTTAATGGATTCTATCTGAGACGATTCTAGACCAGCCAACATCTGATGCATTATTCTGTGCAACTGCCTTGCAAGGCTTCCCATTATTAAACCTCAGTGCTGCAAACAGGTTGAATTTCTAACTCAGCCAGGGGTTGTAATCTATGTGATACTTGAATTCCCTCTGCAATGAACCGGACATCTATAGTTGACTCTTCTGGCTGACCAGATGACACTTTCCCATTGTTATCACCAGACCTGGGCAGTGTTAGGAATCTCCACTGGAATGATATAATTGCAACCTCATTCTTGAAGGTCTTGGGATCTCACTAGGGTTACCTTTAAAAAATGTGCTAGCAGTTCCATAGGGTTGTGTGTTTTGGTAAATGTCAATTTAGTTTGCTGTGTTTTCACGTTCGTGTTAGGTTTTACTGTGACCATATGGCGTGATTGCTTAATCTCATCTGCGTTTCCATAGCGTCTGTACATTCTGAGCCATTAACAGCGTCCAAAAAGGCACTCAATTGCGCCAATTACAAAATGTACCCCTGTTATTTGTCAACATGAAGGAGGGCAATCACACTTGGTTGCATTATGATGTGCAAGTAATGGGCGTACACCTGTGTCCATACGCATTTAGATACATTATTTGTACTTCATAGTGCAGCAAATATTACATGGCAGGAACTGCAGTGCACATAGGTGAAGATATTTCCATCACCCTTGTGCAATTTGAAGTTTCAAGAAAAATTGCCCCTCAGTGTTTATTATTCCTAATATGATGTGTTTGTAGTTTTTTTTTTTCAGATACATCAATAAAACAGCAGATAACCAGCTACGGATGGCCTTTCAGCGGTTGTGTATGTGTGTGTGTATGTACTAACAATTCATTATGCCACATTTTAATACCTAATCCCCAAGTTGTATAGCTGTAAAATTACCAGACGGTAAGGGACGGGGTATAATTAGATTATGTCCTCTTGAGGTCAGAGTTATTAATACAAAACAAAAAGAAATATAGTATTTATAGAAATTGTACCGATGTACCATTGTCAATTTAAAAACTCGTCCATTTATGTTCATACTGCAGGGGTGCCCGATTTTCTAGCAAACATTTCTATCTTTTTCTGGATCAGTCCTGTATGTAGTGACACACTAGCGGGTTACCATTTTTTAACACAAGGATTAATGAAAGCATTTGTTGCGCAGTCCTACTTTTAAAGTAATTATTCAAAACATTCTGAGAACATCATGTAATAATTTTTCTTTTTTAAGTGTAGAAAAATTATTCAACTTTAGTAGGCCTAAAAGAGAATTTTATAGCAGATTCTAAACCAAATAGCCATTTCTGCTGTTTGTTTTTCCAATAGCTTCGGGAAGTTGCAAAAGACGTTAATTAATTACATTGCCACAAACCTAAGTAGATTCATTTGCATTTCATAGTAAGTGTTCACGTAATTAGCATATTTTGCATCCCGATTGAATACATTTCATCTAATGTGATTAGGGCCTAGGAACAGCTGATAATGTTCATAAAACACCATTGCTCAGACATAGCAGATATTTTAATAAGTGGTATGAAAAACGAAATGTCAATCTGCCATCATGACCATGAAAGAACAGTGCATCAGCTATGTGTTCAAAACATAAGATGTACAGAATACAGTCTGCTACATTATATATATTTGGTCCCATTACGTATAAAGAGGTAACACTATCATGTAATGTTATGTTATTGCCACATTTTTTAGTGTTACATTATTTGATGATTTTTGTAGGGCCACATGCCATAGAGTTACATCAATGAACTAATGAACTTTGAGATTAGAAAGTGGGATAACAGATTGATGAAATGCATTGTTGTTATTTTCGAAGTGTTAGTTGTATGCATGCAGTTGTGTATGGTATGCATATAGTGCAACCACATATAGCAATAAAGAGCTTTAAAAAGAGAGGAGGGCAGAGAGAAGTGAGTAATGAGAAGAGGCGAGAGGGGAAAGACAAGCTGTAGGAGTGTGAATAGGCGATTAGATGTTCTTGAAGGGGGAGGGTCTTCAGATATTTCCTGAAGTGCAGGCGAGGTGGGGTCAATCTAATGGGAATGGGTATGGTATTGCAGGAAGCACATGCATAGCAGGGAAAGGCTTTTTTTCCTTACTGCATCGCTTAGATTTTAGCCTGGCAATATTGTTGCTTCTGGTGATACTAAGGCCGCCAGATATGCTAAATTGTTCTGCTCGGTAGGACTGACTTTGACTATGCAGGCCGGTCACAAAGGTTTCCTACATACACACTACCTACTTCATGCACATTCTATTGCCATATTGAAGCCGGATCATGCATGGAAGACTAGACCACAGTGACCAAATACTGGAGTGAACCTCCAAGTGTGTTGAGAGAACACTAAAGTTTAAATTAAAAAATATATATATATATTTATATTTTTTATTTAGATAACATAGTGTTAATAATGTTTTCATTAAACTATATTAAAACAACAATAAATAACATACAGAGAGAAATACAAAATAAGAGTTTAAAAGATAAGCGAACAATTTGTTTGTCGTCTAACGTTCTGTTAAATCCCCCAGCACATTTTGTATAAATTCCTAACATTTTATAAAATGATTAATCAAATTTATATCATTACCAGACATAATCCATTCCCAAAGATTAGATTACTTATGTTTCAGTGGTTACTACCCAAATTATCATTGACCAATAACGTCTTTCTGCCGTACTATCACCAGGCTTTCCCAATTAACCAAAAGATGATTAGTGGTTTCCAGAATGGCCTCCCAGCAAAGTCTCCATGTGCGTTCCCCTTTGGGTATTTTCTGTCTTCCCCGAGTGATCTAATAAGAATTAACCAAGTTAAATGTAACCTTCATACATTTCCAGAGGAACTATTGTCAGGGAAGGAAATAATGTATGCTGGAATTCACATTTAATTAAGTCTAGACTGAATACATTGCCCACTGTTGGATTTGGTTGACAAGTCTACAGTACTCTGTTCAACATGAAAAACGTTGATTTTATATTGTTATAACATTGTATGCTGACCATAGTTGAAATGTCATCCAAGGCAGACCCTTTGAGAAAAGGGATATGTGAGCTGTAGCCCTTAAAGAACCTGACAGAGTGTTGTCTCATTTCCAATAATAGTTAAGGCATATAACTATTACGATTGGACTCACTCTACATATGTAGAATTCCAGTTAGACATGTTCAATCGGCTTGGCTAGAAGCAGTTTAAGCAAGGTTCTGAGGCACTTACTCTCAATATTGTCTATTGTAGTCCCCTTTTTGTATTCCAAATGTCAGCCCCATAGATCCGCAGTGGGAGGATTTTTCAATGATACATAATAAGTGTAGTGACCTCATGTCCCCCATGTTGATATGAAAAGGCTGTTAGTGCCCCTGTCTGTCAGTGTACTTTTAAATGAATGCTTTGAATGTGCATTCGCAACTTAACTAATGGTCAATAATTATCAATAATTATGCTATTTCTAGTATAAACTTGTTAAGGGTTCACTTAAATCCTTTGTTTTTTTGGCTTTAGTAGGGTAAATAGCTATTTTCTTTGATTTATCATTGTTGATTTTGAGCAGCCCATTCTGTGTTGCATAAGTGTGCAACAGGTTCAGTTGTGCTTGCTGCCCATAATAGTCCATAATAACTAGATCATCTGCATACACTAGCCACTGCATAATGTAGGGTAACTCCACAACAACCAGACATTGAAAAAACAACCTGCTAGGGAAAAAGGGTAGGTGCACCCTTTTACAAGAAGAACAAGAGCTTTATTTTGTATACAAAAAGGAAAAGGTGACAGGGTATTAAAAGACCACTACAACAGAGCTCTCTTTCATCCTCACAATGGAGTTCATTTTATAAATGTACAAATCCTCAGTTATGATGCACTCGATATACAGTATTCATCCCCTACCCTCATTTGCTACGACCTATTTACCTGCTTATAGTTACATATAGTCCCATTTCCAATTGGCTGTGTCGTCTTCTCCTCCATCTTCACCACAAGTGGGTAACAGCCTCTTCGACCTTGAAGTGCTGCAAAGTAATTGGTTAATCTTAAAAGACTCCACCCTGTCTTCACTCCTAACCTTGTGATGTGCACCTGGTGATCAACATTTACTTGGCAGATAACTTCGAAGTCAGCCTGGTCCTTGCAACCAAAACAACTCTTTTCTCATCCCAGATGCACAGGCACCCCATCATGCCTCCCCTCTGTATTTCCATCACCCTTTGCTCTCACTGGTATAAATCACAGATCCTGCTGTTCTCTGCTCAGTGACCCGTTTTCTACATCATTTGGGGGTAGATAAGTTTAGTAAGATAACCCTATCTTCTTGCAGATGCTGCCTTCCATCGTCGTCAGGCGATCCAGGATATACCGCTTTTGAAGCGCAATTAACCAAATCGCCCTCAGCTCACTCTTGATAGCGTTTAGACCTTCTTCAGTGTCATTCACCAATTGGATCACTTCCCACCAAACAATCTGCAACCGCATGGCATTTGCTGCAGCTTGGATCCCTGGTGTTAAAAGAGATGCCAAAAACATACAGGCAGATTGCTTAAGCAACTTGGATGAATCTTCTGACAAATAATTTGATTTTTTTCTTCTCAACTTCATCGACCACTTCTTCTTCATCCCGGTGGTTTGGATAGAGGCTGAGATAGATTGCGACACCCCACGTTTAGATGACACTGTCAAGTGAGCTTCAGGCATCAATGGGATAGCTGATTGCAATTGGTTTAGTGCACACGTGCATCACCCGAAGAAGGAAGATGCATAAATGAGTGTTCACTGCATACCCAGTACAGACCCATCAGAGCCGCAGTCCCTTTTGCAAGGTTTGGAATGAACATTGTCTTGTTGCACTTAGTCTTAATGCCTACAGGAACAGTCCCATACACTTGAAAACAGAACTGATATTCTTCCACTGGTTGAACTTTTACTGGAGCTTCTCGTGCCTCAATCCATGTTAGTTTTGGTATATATGCTGTCTGTGTTGTGGAACAGTTGTTATTGATGTTCCATATGACTTCTTCTCCAAACCCTGCCAACCCCACTGCCGCACAGCTCACCACTGCCTTTTGCCATCTGTTCAACACAAACAGTACTCCATCCAATTTTAACATTGGCCGTGGCTTGCATTGGGGTGCACCTTCGACTTTGGTACACTTCTCTCCATCTTTGACCATTAGTACAACTTGTACCTTGTGCTCCTGGAACAGACTGGGAACCCAACACAGCGCAAAATGCACCAAAGACTGTGCCTCCAAGGGTGATATATCTTGGGGTACTTACATTTTGGGTGCCCCTGATGCATGGGGGAGGAGGGAGCAGACATAACAACTCTTTACCTCTGTTTCAGTACCAGGTTCATATGACTGTACTACATCTTACTACATTTTGACACCCAAGCCTAAACTGGAGCCTACACTATCAAAAATACCTAGACCTAAATATTTAACTGCATATAAATCCACATTTGCAAACAGCCCTTGTACCAAGACCGTGCCTAACATTACCAACTCAGACTCCTACAAACAGACGATACTAAGTTGTAACATTACACGTAAAAAATAAGGATAGTGACCTGCCACTTGACCCATCAGCTCTTGGTACCCCCTCAGCCATTGGGGATAGCCTGCCCACAAGCTCACCTCTTACCACCGAGCCACCAATAACCCCCTCGAAAATTCTCTCCACTGAAACTTCCATCAAGGGAGCCCTTATAAACGTCAGGTCGCTTGTAGCACATGCCCTAGATGTTGCTGACCTTATCCACACAAACAACCTGGATTTCCTGGCAATCACTGAGACATGGCTTCACGCAGCGGCAGGTCTGGCAGATAAAATTCTAAGGGTGGAGATGTTGCCATTATTGCTAAGACCCAATTGGGACTAAGAGAACTACCCTCTCAAACATCCCCTCACCGCCTCCTGTACCATAACTATACACCTCATTTACAGACCACCTGGTCCCACAACATCCTTCAAGGATGATATCACACACCTCCTCGCTCAGAACACCAAACCAGGACCCCAAATCATGATGTTGGGTGACCAAAACCTAGGATTTAATGACACTAAAGACGAGAATGCTTTAGCTTTAGCCAATACTCTATCAGAACTTGGCTTCTCACACAGGATTACCCACCCTACTCATAGCAAAGGAATAACATTAGATTGGTTAGCTGATCTTAACTGCGACCCCAGGATACTGTCCAATGCACCCTGTGCCTGGTCAGACAATCATGTAATTTGCTTTCTCATCCATGATAAACCCCTACTAGACTCCGGCCTTAATCAAGGTCCGCCAATAGCCACTAGAAGTAAACGTAATATCACAGCCAAAAGGTTATTACCTCTTCTGCTCCCAATCACTAGCACTACCAACGTCAACAAGCTAGACCCATCTGCCATGGTTGAGCTCTACAATAGTACCCTTCTACAAGCTGTAGACAAAAGCCCTGCTCAAAGTGTGCAAAGCCAAACCACTTTATCACCTAAATATGTGATACACCACCAGCTTAAATACCCTGCGTAGTAAAAAAAGAGCTGCAGAAATGCATTGGAAAAGAAATCCATCAGTCCTAAACAAAGAAATATTTGACACTGCCTCCAATAGTTACAAAATAGTCATCCTACAAACCAAAAGCTCTACCTATAATGCACAAATTCGGAATGCTAATTTGGGTACCAAGGAACTGTTTGCCATCCTCTGTAAATTAGAATCTCACGTGCCACCACAAGAATCGTGCACGAACATTCAGAATGCCTTACTGGGCAAAATCAAACTTCTTCAAGCAAAAAAACAGAGCCTACCACCTAATATACAGCTTGCCAAACTAACTTGAATCCTGCCTAAACAAATCTCCCCAATTGAATTCACCACGCTATCCGTAACAGAAGTAAAAAATATCATGTCTGGCATCCAGATGTCAAGGTGACATCTGCCCAGCTTCAGTCATAAAAGATACAGTGGAAGAACTCACTAATAAATGCATCTTTTGAAACTAGTAGTGTCCCGACAAACCTTAAAGATGCCTGGGTCCTCTCCCTACTAAAAAAAACACACTGGACCCTAACACCCCCAAATACTACTGACCCATCATGACTGTGCTGTTCTTACTTACGATCCTGGACAGAGCAGCCTATCTGAAAATACAAAAATATCTTGAATCAAACAATCTATTAGGTCTATACCAAATAGCCCTCAGACTGGGACACGGAACTGAATCAGCCTTGATTGACTTTAATGCACAAATGGATGAAATAAAAGATAAAGGCAACCTAGCCCTCCTACTCTTGCTAGACTTATCAGCAGCCTTTGACTTGGTTGACCATAAAGCCTTATGTAATCATCTGACCTCAGCCACCCACTTCTCTAAGAAAGCCTCTGCATGGATTCAAACATTATTTTCAAATAGGACCACAAGAGTCTTTGCACAATCAGCCACAGCAGAACCTGCCCCAGTTGAATGAGGATTCCCACATGGCCCATGTGTCTTCCCAACCCTGTACAATATTTTTACAAAGCCACTGTTTCAACCACTTGGACAATGTGGGTGTCTCCTATACTAATTATGCAAATTACACCCAAATCCTCATCCCTATCACAGGTTCGTACGACGTTGACTCCAAGAGACTCAGCGAGACCTATCAAATCATTCAGGCATGGATGGCCACCCATGGCCTCTGTCTTAATGATGTCTCTGTCTTAATCACAGAATCAACTAAAAAAAAAAGATGACCAATTTAAATCCTTTAAGATTGATAATATAACCATTATGGTTTCGAAAGAAAAAAACCCACTGGGCATATATCTAGATTTAGTCCTCACTGTTACCAAACAGGTAAAGGCAACCACCTCAGCGGCCGCCTACACTTCAAAATGTATAAATGCATGCAAACCCTTCCTCTCACCTGACAGTTGCATTACCCTGGCTAGGGCACTCATAGTGTCCAGGCTGGATTATTGCAATGCACTCTACGTTGGGACTAATAGTGGCAACTTAAAAAAACTCCAAGTCATACAGAGCAATGTGCTAAGAGTGGCTCTTAGCATCCCTAAAATAAGCCATATCTCAGTGGCCAGACGTAATGCCCACTGACTCCTAGTGCAAGCCAGGATTGTGTTCAAAACACTATCACTGACCCACAAGTGCCTGGCCAATGTTGCACCAAAATAACTAGCCAATAAATTCACCAAGCACTCTAGCCTCAGACCTACCCGTTCCACCCATGCTCACCTCCTAAACATACCTAGGTTCAAACTACAAAAAATCAGGAGGTGACAGTTTCCCAGTCCAAACAGCAAAACTCTGGAACAACATGCCCCTGTCATTAAGAGCAGAACCGTCCTACTGGACGTTCAGGAAGAAACAATAACATGTGTCTTTCCTCACAGAAGGGTTAAGCCCCTATAGATCCTCACCCTCACCGTACAATAACTCTTGTAACTGTTGTACGGTAATGATGTCATCAATCTTGATGTAACACAATATATAACTGTAATGTAACAGTTGATATGAAGAATGCGCCCAGATACCTTTGGGTTAGGTGCTCTAAGTAAATAACTAACTAAATAAATAAATACTATGCCTTTATTCTTATTGTACTTGTTGTCTTCATCCAAACCCCTTTTAATTTGCATCTTTAAGTTCAATATTATTGTGGTGTGTACTCGAAATCATTTAAAATTACTACTGTGGTCATGTAATCATCACTTGATTTTGTAACATCAATAAAAAATGGATTATTTTCACACACCCATTTAAAACACTCCCACGCTCCTTTATATGACCTAACCATATAACTTCACTAGATAAATATAAGAACAGACCAACAAAGATTCCACACATAAGCGGAACAAATATCCTTCTAAAACATTTTCTAAAATATATACCGTTAATACCCTTAGAGAATGAATGACTTTGCAAATACATAGCAGAAGTTGTCATTGCAAAAACCACACCACCCACAAATAGACAACATTCCCAAAGAAAAGGAAACCTAAATAATCTTCAAAGATAAAGGCAGTTCATTGTGTTCTCCCTTTAAAAAGAAATCTCCTGGTATAATCACCAACTTAAAAACATTCTGTTAAGATAGTTGTTGGAGGCAATGTGTGAGGTGCCTTCCTAACATAAGACAATGCACCCAATACTGTAATTTTTTCACCTTGACTGGAAGCGGAGTAGCGTATACCACAGTGTAAGGTCTGTTGTACCAAGGCTCACTCCACTTGCGGACAATGTTCTTAATGTACACCCTGTCCCCTGGAAACAATTGTAATGGTGGCGGCTCGCAGAGTCTGGTGCAGGGCTGGTGTCGCCTTCTTCTCTTCAACGTGGAGCGATCTGTTGAGAAATGTATTTAATACACTTTGTTAAATGAGTCAAATACAAATGAAACTCATCCCCCAAAATTGATGCAGTCCTGTGAGCATCAAATTCACTAAGCAAAGGAGACAAAAGCGTGTGCATAGGTCTCCCTGTTACTATTTCAGGGGGGGAGTCGTGATGGTCCTTGCATGGTTGAGTCCTTAAATTAAACAGGGCCAGAGGGAGGTAGTCATCCAGTTATTTATCATGGTAGTACAGAGCTCATAAAACTTTTCAGGAAACCATTCATCCTTTCTAGGACGTTGTTGGACTGGGGGTGATCAATGGAACATACCTTGTGTTTAATTCCCAAAAGATCTGCAATTTCCTTGAACAGCTCATTGAAGAGGCGAGTGCCATTATCACTTTTAAGCATTTTGCACACCCCCCACCGGGGAACACTTCTCTCACCCAAAACGTGGCATCTGATTTGGCATCAGGATGCACATATGGGAGAAAGGACATACCACAACTGTGAGGAGGTAACAAAAAAAATGTTACATCTCTCACCCATATTTGTGAATTCTATGTGGAGGTCGCAAAAGGGTCCAATTTGGCAAGGGAGTGTTTCTCTCAGAGTTTTTCATGTCTGTACTGTACTATATGTCTGACAAACTACACAATTGGATGTAAACATAGACAACAATTCCTGAATATTGGGGAGATAACAAACCTCTGGTTTGTCTGCTGAAATATACTGTTTGGACACTTGAGCAGGATAGGGAAGTTGATTGAATGCCACTAGGGCCAAATCTTGGGGCATCATCACCTTTCCTGTACTAATCTGTCACCACACTAAATCAGTGTGGGACTGCGCACAGCCCTTTCTTGGCCACAACAACTTCTTACTTTGCAGCGCCTCACCTTGTATCTCAATTATTTCAGTGACAGAACGTGCAGTATACAGAAATTGCAACTCCAACTGCATTTTCACAAGCACTGGGTGTTCAGGAATATCTGGTACTGGCAAATATAAAGGCAGTTTTGCTACCATGTCTGCTGCTTTGATCCCGAGGGAAACAAAGTCTGCACCACTGGTGTGGGTGGGACACTTGATGACTGGGACAAGTTTGGACTGTGACAGGGCATGGATCGATCCATCCCACGATGCCACATGCTGCACTTGCGACAGATCTGCTCTATGAAATCCATCTCGACAACCCTGAATGAATGGTGGTAGTAACATAAGCCGTATAAGGGAAATCAATTCTGCTGCCTGTGCTGAATAATGACCTGGTAATCTTCCCTGCACAAAAACATTGTACTCCCCGTCAACTAATCACACCACTGCTGCCTCAGTATGTCACTGACCTGTCTCTCAGTGAATAGTTGAGCATGCATCAACAAAAAATGCCTCTCCATCATCTAGAGCATAGTCACGTGCCTTAGAAATGTTATCCTCAGGACCCACATATGTAACACAGTCATGCACTTCGTCATTGTCAGTGATCGGTTCAGTCAGAAAAGTGGCCGGGTTCACTGTATTGCAACAGACAGTGTGAATAGATTTGCTTGAAAGAATCACTTCATATGTGAAAGCCCTTTGCATAGTCAATGTGGGTTTTTACCTCTCTAGTATTGCAAATACGTGGTGTTCAGCGTACAGCGTCAATGAACACCCTGTGACAAGAGTGACAGGTTTGGCAAAAGCAGCAGCAGCCGACACTTGTTCGCATGGAGCTGTCCTTGCATGACTGAGTCCAACATGCCACTGTAATATTCTACAAGTTTGTGACACATAATGCTGTGCTGCATCAAAACTGCAGTCATCATCTGACCATTTGAATGTGAATAGAGATAAAACTCCTTAGTATAATGAGGAGTTGCCAGCACGGGAGCAGTGAAGATGACATTTTTAAGCTCTTGAAAACTGATAATCAGCCAATCAGTTAAAATAATAGTATTTTTCATCTGTTGTGCTTCTTTGAGGGACTGTAACAAAGGTTGAGTTTATGACGTTTAGTGAAATATCCATGCTCTACCATAGTTGCACAGACCAAGACATTTTTGCATATCCTTAACCTTCACTGGCTGGGGAGTAGCGTCCACTGCTGCTACATTTTGTGGAGTCACTCTTTTACCATACAACAACTCTTGCTGACAAACAAAAGAGGTCTGCTAGCTCCTCTATCAATAACGAGCACAGCTAAATAACCAGTTCTTTGGGAAGATGCCCACTCAGGAGTGGTTTGCCCATTGGTCTGTGGATGATATCTTGAACTCAGAGCCCTCTTTATGTCCAGTGCTGAGCATACCTGCTTCCAGTAGCGACAGACATACTGAGGACCTCTATCTGAAACAATGTTGTCTGGAAGACCATGAAGGATGAAAATATTGTCAATGAAATGTCTCAGCATTTGGGGCGCTGTTGGTACTGCAGGTAAGGCGTGGAAATGGGCCAGCTTGGTGAAGTAGTCAATGGTTACCATCACTGTGGTGTACCCTTTGGAAGCAGGTAGGTTGGCAATAAAGTCAGTAGATATTATCTGCTAGCGATTAGTAGGTATTTGGAAAACTGCTAGTTTGCCCAATGGAGTTCTGCGTGGCACCTTGGTTTGAGGACAGATGGAGCAGGATGACACATAATTGCAGACGTCCTTCAGCAATGTTTCTCACCAGAAGTGTCTTAGTACCAGCTCCGAGTGCTAGAGATACCACGATGTCCTGCAGCTAAAGAATCGTGACAAATGTATATCACTTCTATTAAAAGATCGGTGGTAGGGACAAAAACACAATTACCTTCGTAAAAACATCTGCCTTCAAAGGACAACCCCAGCATATCGCTATGGGAAGGATGGTGTCCATGAGTGTGCCAGTCTTCAAGGATATTGATCGAAGGAAGTCAGGGATGACAGCTATGAAGGTGGCATGAGGAAACATTCTCTCTGTATGAAACTCAGGTCCGTGATCAGAATACTTCAGTGACAATGTGTCTGCTTGCAGATTGGACTTTCCTGGGATAATGGTAAAGGTTATGTTGTAGGGGGAGAAGAAGGGTGCCGATCTCGCCTGTCTGCTATTACGAGTTTCAGCATAGTGGAGACTTTTGAGGTTTGGTGATCCGCGCGTACCTCAATGATGTGTTGAGACCCTAGGGGCAGATGCCTCCACTCCTGAAAGGCTTGCTTGATGACCAGTAATTCTTTCTCCAATACATTATAGTTTAGATCGGAAGGGGAAAAGGTCTTAGAAAGGTAGGTTATGGCATGTTCTTGGCCAGGGGTGACAGCCAGTTTTAAGACGGCTCCCATGGCATCATTGGAAGCGTTGGTTTCCACTATAAATGTCATCTTCTGATCCAGAGTTTGCAATAGAGGGGCTGTCATAAAGTGTAATTTTAGTGCATCAAACGCTGATTGGGCTTCAGTAGTCCATTCAAAGGCTTTCCCTTTCTTTAGCATCTTAGTTAAGGGCTGAATGATGGTAGAGAAATTGGCACTACATTTCCTATAAAAATTGGCAAAACCAAGAAAACTCTGTAGGTCCTTGATAGAACGGGGAGAAAAGCACTCCGGAATATCAGAGATGTTCCTTTGATCCATAGAAATACCAGTAGAAGACAGCACAAAGCCTAAATAGGCCACACTGGATTGATGGAAATTGCACTTCTCTGGTTTACAGTAAAGGTGGTTTGCTCGTAACCCGTGTTGATGATGATATGCCGTTTTTTTTAAAAAATCAGGAAGTCGCCTATGTAGACTGTCACGGTATGAAGGAGGAGATTGGAGAAGACGCGGTCCATAAACCTCTGAAATACCCATGGAGCATTGGACAGCCCGAATGGCATTACTCTGTACTCGAAATGTCCAAATGGTGTACGAAATACTGTTTCCATTTGTCACCGTATTTTATCTGAATGAGGTGGTATGCACCTCTAAGGTCTAATTTATTATACATAAAGCCCCCTTGACATCCTCCAGGATATCAGAAAATGGAGTCTATGTTATGCTACAAGGTGAGACGTGCAGGCTCATGTGTCAATCTGAAGCCACCCTGCATCCCGAGGCCAGGCGCATAGGTGGCTGCCGACGAGTCATAAGCCTCACGTAGGAGAGAAATGTGGGGGAAGGGGGTCCTAAAGACCTGTCCTCCCATACATTTCGCCCTTTTGTTATAGTAACTCACCCAACCTCTGGCGTTCCTTTTCATCAGCTACTGCTTCGTCCCATGCTGGTGTCCCCTTAATTGGCATCCAGGCTCTACATACCCCCTGGAGACTCTCACCTTCCCTTGCATACTCGTCAGGGGTGCAGGTCATGTATATGCATCCCCCATCCCCCTCCAGGTCTACCCATACTTCCTTGTACCACCCTCGTTCCAGGGGCTCCTTTATTGTCGTGTGATATAGTCTATCCACTATATCCCCATCATAGTACAACGCCACCAATCTATATTTAGGTTTGGGATACTGACCTGTTTGTACTTGTGCCTCCTGCATAATTTGCGCTGTTCCTCTAGTGTTGCCCATTGTCACCATCATCATTGTACCATTAGGGACTGCGATTGCGCAGAACCGAAGACCCAGCTGGCACAAACAAAAAATCAAGAGCAAAAACACGATTTTGGGTATCAGCATTTTGATGGTCATTCTGAGCCAGGATGATACCCATGAAAAAATGTTGTCGAACCAAGAGCTCAGTTCCACTCGACCTTCCTTCTTCATCCGCTCTCCTAAATTGTGCTCTGCCGCGATAACGTGTGACAGCGTTCTGTTGTCCGCATCCACAGAAGGCATGAACATGCAGCATGCGCTCCCTATTTTTTGGCAAACACCTCCATCCATCGCCGTTAACAGGTCTAAGACATACCTGTTCTGCATTGTCATTAGCCGTAGGGCCCGTAGCTCCACCTTGATTACGTTGAATCCTTCTTCAGTATCGTTGGCCAGTTGGATCATCTCCCAGTGCGTTATTTGCAGCCATTTTGCGCTAGCCCATGCTTGGATACTGGGGACGAGGGAGGCAAAGAATGTTTCAGCGGAGTTGAATAGCCAGAACCTGTCAGGGATTTGTGCCAATAGTTTTGTGAAGGCTTTGGATATGTAGTTGGACGACCTTCGTTTTCTCGACATCAGGCTTTGGACGTTGTCCGCGGATAGGACATACATTGGCATTTCTTCCGTTGGTTACATGTTCTGGAACTTGGACAGCTTGCAGTCCCCTTCCGCCTTCGATATGACTCTCCGGAACCACCACCAGGGTGGAATGTAGCATTGCCAAAGAACATGTGCCCCCCAAGATTGTGGGAGGTGCAAGTATGCCTGTTTACCGCAGACCCAGTAAGTGTCCATAAGGGCTGCTGACCCTTTCTTCATATCTGGGATGATGAGTGTTTTGTTACTGTTCTTGTTTGTGCCCATGTTAGTTTTCCCTTCACCGAGGAAACACAGTTCATATATAATTTCTTTTTGCACTTTGAAGGGCTTCTCCAGGGCTGTGACCCAGGTGAGCTTTGTGATGTGCTCGGCCCATACCGGTGTGCATGTTTTCTCAATCCATTGCAGTTTTTCTGCTGCCAGACCTCGTAGTGCTTCTGCCTTGCATGTCACTTGTTCTTCCTTCCATTTGTTCTCTGAAAACAGTGTTCCTTTAATTACCAAAAAAGGTTCTTTCAAACATATCACTCCTTTAGGTCTTGAGTAGCACGTTCTTTCGTTCTGCAGCATTTCAAAAGAATCTGTGTGTGCCTGGAAGGTGTTCTTTATTCTACATAAGGTGAGATGAAGGAGACACTGGGTGTCAGCAAGAGGCAGTTCTTGGGGCAGGAGCACCTTAGGGGTGACTGAGGCGTGGGGTATCACAGAGCATACGTAACAGCTCTCGTTGGTTGTCTGTTTGGCAGTGGAACTCATGTCTGCATACCATTTATTTGATTGGTGCGGGTGCCTGGGGTCTTCTATTGTGTTTAGCCCCAGCCCAGAGTATTTCTCCTCCCAACCTCCCTCCTTCTCCTATTACTTTTGAGGAATATTCTCTCATGCTTTAATGCCTGTTGTGCTGTACTGTGTTCACCCACTCCCCCCCCCATCTCCCACTCGTCATATAGGCCTAGAAACCTTTCAGTCATTTCCACATTATCTTCTTTTATGCTTGCTGGGGATTCATATTTTATGGATAGGTAGCCTGTTGGTGTGACAGCAGTAGAGGTGGTATCATATAACCATGATAAAACAGCGGGATTTCAATCATTTAACTCATAAACACTGAATTCAGAGACGTTGTGTGCCTCAATTGGACGTGGGGTTACTGACTTAGCATTAGTTTTATTCAAATGGTGTGCGCTATCATGGTGGGTATCATATCCCCATATGAACTGGAAGCCATCCCATATGAGATAGGTCCCTTGTTTGATCATACTTGTTCCGTTGATCATGTTTGTTCTGTTCCCTCCCCCCTCATTTATATCGACAGATATACATATAATTGCCCAATATAAAACCAGGCCAAACATTAGTGTAAAAAATATTACAGCGCATACAAACAGGCAACATTCATACGAATATCTACGCAAGTCAAAATTTACATTCCCATTCCTGTCTGCCCTAACACTAGTCGTAGCAGGGACCCTGTCCGTTGCCATGGTTTCTCCTATATAGTAAAACATAAAGGTATGTTAAGCATCCAGAAAGGTATCTGAATATATTTACTTTAACATTTTTACTTGCACATTTTAAAGAAATGGTCGTCGGGTAATTAAGAAGAGGGGTTGGGGAGAGAGACAGAGAGAGAGATTTGTGCAGTTCATTAACAACATTCTGTACAATCCAGTAGTAATTCATTTAATACTTCTTCTTATTATTATTTTTTCTTTTTATCACTGGCTACTGATAGAAGGGATACATTTTTCTTTTTTAATTACTACGTCTGTGTTTCCTCCTCATCCACTCTCCCTTCTTGTCCTTGTATGACATTGTCATAAGCTCTTTGAACGTCTGTTAAATGTATCTAAAATCTCAGCCCTTTCACCTTAACAGCCGTCGTTGTTCAATACAGCACCTGGTATGGGCCATGAAATCTTGGAGCATTCCACCTACGTACAAAACTCCTCACGTAGACCATCTCCCCTGGCAGTAGTTGGCCAGTTGTACTATTTATACTATGTGTTGTTGTCGCACTTTCTTCTTCACTTGTAAACGGGGGAGCGAGCTGTCTTGCTATCATACGGGCTGCTTTTGTGAGCTTCGTCAGGTAGTCGTCAAATTCTTCACCTAATACTGTAGCACTTCTGTGGGCGTCTGAATGCCTGAGAAGAGGAGAATTTTCCATGTGCATGCGCCTTCCTGTTACAATTTCATGGGGTGACAGATGGTGATCCTTGCTGGGCTGATTCCTCAGCTCAAACAAGGCCAATGGCAAACAGGCCACCCCATTTTTTTGGAGTGTAAAACATAGTTTCGACAATCTCCCCTTAAGGAGGCTGTTGATCTTTTCAACCATGCTGTTACTTTGTAGGTGATAAATAGAGTATAGCTTATGTTTTATACCTAGTAGGGCTGTTACTTCCTTGAAGAGATAGTTTACAAAGGGTGTGCCATTATCGGAGCGAATTGTGTCACAAATCCCCCAGCGCAGGACTACTTCCCGCACTAAGAATTTTGCAGCACATTTGGCATCCGGGTGGGCGCACGGTCCTACCTCAATCCATCTGGAAAATGGGCACACTACTACGATCATGTAGCGTGACCCATTGCACCTTTCTCTCATGTCTGCATAGTCAATATACAGTTCTCTGAAGGGGCCCGATGGTTTAGGTAATGTTCCCCGCAGTGTCCTCAATGTCATTCCGAAATTGTATATTTGGCAGGTTGTACATTCTATTGTAAGTCTGGAAAGTTGTTACTGCATCCCTAGGATAAACCAATTCTTGTGTCTCTGTGGCAATGTGCTGCTTTGCATTGTGGCTGGAAAGTGAAGTTGTTGGAACGCTATTTCTAGTAGTTTGCAGGGTATCACCACCTTACCTGTGTTGTTCTGGCAACATAGGAGGTCTGTGGGTGACTGGCTACATCCCCTTTTTTCCCACAACTCTTTTTCCTCGGCTGTTGCCCCATCTTGTAGTTCTAATATTTGTGATATGGGCATTGTATTATACCCATCTGGGAAATCTTCTTCCACGTTTTTCTGTATTCAAGTTGTAAGCGATATTCAATCAACACTACAGCTAAGTCAATGCCTAGTCTGGGATGCTGAGGAAAACCCTTATTGATGTATTTTTATATCCAGTTCAGTACTCTGGATGACAACCCTTGTATAACACCCCCCTCTTAGAATACCCCTGACCCCACTGAGCCAAGAAGTAGGGTTGTTTTGCAAATTAAAAGGTTTATTTGAAAATTTAAACAATATATATATCACACGTCTATAAATAAATTGATAATGGATATTACACTTGTGAATATGAGCAGTAATCAGCAAGAGGTAACTATTAATAGGAACAGAAGAACAAGGTGGGAAAGAATGCTTTATATGGTTCAAGGAAACGCAAGGTGGAATAAAATGCAGTACAGAAATAACTTGTTATGATTTTAGCAAAAGGTAATATGATCACTTGTTCTTTTGACAATTCACTCCCCCCCTATGCAATACCAGAAATGGAAGGAGAGCACACAGTCTTCAAGAATCCCAACAAATCACACTTTATAATGCAATACACAGTTCCAGTTCTCCCAGCAAGCTTAGGGAAAACAGGGATGAGTTTTAAACACAGGCAAATTACTTTAATGTGGTTTGCAAGGAAGTGAAAAGGTGCTAAAATTGCTTTTAATTCCCTCTAGAGGTTCAGGGTAGGTGATGGCTAATTTATATTAGTTCAGGCTCACTTTAACAATACTCTATGAATGATTAGCAGATTGCAAACGAATTTTAGCAAAGAGAAGCAAAAAGCTGCTGATTTCTACAGATGAAGAAATCGGGCCAAATCGCAAATCGCGGTAAATTTCGCGAGTGCGTGTCTCGCAATTACAGGAAAAGTATAGGGAGTAGGAAGTCAGTTCTAGGTTCGTTGGAAAGCGGATGAAAGTTAAATTTCATTCCTAGCCCAAACGGTTCCAGAGATACGGACGATTAAATAAAGGTAGTTTTTCGGATTTAAAGTAAACTCAAAATGACAGGTGACAGCTTGCAGCTGCAGAATTGACAGGTGACAGTTGTGCAGCTTTAAAAATGACAGATGACACAATTTCTAGGAGGCAGTTCTACTTAGGTTAAAATAGTTTGGATTAGATTATTTTAACTAAGAGATTGGTTCTGCACAATTCTGCTAGGTACTAGGCCACGTCACGGATCTGGTCAACATGTCCGGCTGCGGTTCTGTCTGCTCGGCGGGTCAATCAGGCACCGGTTCTGCTCACAGCGATCTGGGTCAGCTCTGCTCTGCTGGTCTAGCCTCTCTGGATTCTGGATGTAACACTGCTTTCTGGGTACTGCTACAGGTTCTTGCAAAAATTCTCGGCTAACTATTCAAACAGCTCGCCCGGCTGTTGAATAGTTTGGTTAGTTTTGAGGCCTGCTGAAGAGGATTCACCTGGTGGATTCAGGCCTCTCTGCTACAAATTCTGGAGTTAATTTCTGCTACATGTTCTGGAGATTGATGGATTTGAAGTCTGGATCTCTGGATGTGAAGTCGTCGGTCAGCATGCTCCGCAGCAAAGGGAATTGAATGTCTCTACCTGTCCCAGCAGTCTCTTTTTATGTATTTTGGAAAGTGGGTGTGTGCGTTGGTCATAACTAAACCTGCCCCTCTCACTTATCATTGGCCAATTTCTCCTCTCTCCCTTGATTGGGGGAAGGAAATGTGAGTCAGAGTGATGCTGTAGGTTTTATGGTCAGAGGAACCTCCCCTTGTCAGATTGCACACAAATCTATTTCTGACCCAAATACATATTTATCTATGTACCATTTTTCTAATATTATAGGTCCATTTATAGGTACATATTTTCTGTAGCACCAAACCATCCGATCCCTGTCTTTGTACGATCCTGTGTCCACTGATGACAGAATTCTCCCCTTTTCATCCAGTTAACGACCTCTAAACCTTTCCAGACTTTACACAAATGTGCACCAGGGATATGGGTTGCAGATGATAAAGTGTCATATTTTTAACATGCATACATTTGGAGTGAGACCCTATTTTCCGCTAGCAACCCCCCAGAATACACCACAGGGTCCTAACGCCTCTCAAAATGTTCACAGAAAAATCACAAAAATAATGATATTACTTATATAATTCTGACAAGTCCGCATTATGAGTTATCTATCTTTTTAAAATTATGCCCTGGTCAAAAAGGGGTGTGGCTTCCCACATCACAGGGTGGAATAACTGGTTTATCCACTTACCCCAAGCCAGCTTGTTCACAGAGGCACAGCTGCCCCCCAGTTTCTCCCAAGAGGAAGCTATTTTGCAACGCCCCCAATATAACATTTGCCTGAGTCAAGGAAGTTGCATTGTTCTGTTCTTTCCAGTTCCCAGGTGTTCCACCCCTAATCTAATCAGATAGGTGACAACTCCATTTGGCAAGGGGAAGAGTGGCTGAGCAGGTTTCAACTCCTGTCGGGGGTAGTTGTCAGGCAGAATCCAGTTTCATTAAGCCAGGTTTCAGCTAAATGTCACTTTTGTTCCCAGTTTAAATCACTTACAATTTTTACATATACATTAAATAATTACTTCCTTCAAGTCATTTCAGAATATAGTTTTACATTGTATCCACCTCTTAGACAGTCTTTCCTTGGTCTGGTTTTGTTTCATTTGTTCAGTTTTACACAAAAGTCTGGTGGTTTTAAAACGCCGGCTTTCTGATAGTGGTGAGTACTGGTAATGCAACCATTTTTGGGATTAAGAAAATGAATTCCCCACAGTTCTGAGTTGCCTTGTTTGGCAATCAGCATTGCCATTCCCAATGGTTTCAGGCTACTGTGTGTGTAGCCCAATGGTGGTTTTAGGCAGTGCCCTCCTGTGCTCACAACATAGGCAAACATGGGTGGCAGCCTATTCTTCATGTTTTCCCTGTGCACTCTCTGGGGAGTTCTGGCCATCATGATGTTTTCCATGCCAGTACTGCACAGTTTTATGATAGGGCTAGTATGCATGGGTAAAAACATCCCACAAGCCCTCCCTCTTGCGATGTCCATTCTGTCCTTTCGCTGATGGAACTCGCAAGATCTGGGATGTTCGCCTCCTCTTCTTCCAATTCCATGGATGGCATAGTTCAGCATCTTTTCCTCCCTCCAGTCGATCAATCAGTTCTCCTTGCTGGTCCTGATGGGAGGATTGGGCGGTACCCCGGGCGCCTCAGGTCTCTGCTCCCAGTCCCCGGTCGTCCTCCTTGGTCAGTCTCCATGGTTTCATCTCTCCTAGGATGATAAAGCAAAGCGGCAATACCTATTCGTAGACATTTCTTCACCACTATTAATGGTGTGGCGAATATATACATTTTATGAATCAGAAGTTATGAACATATACATTTTCTTTTTTAAATTAGGAGACAAGAACATATATATATACAAGGATCACAGAATTTTATATGCTTTATGTGGAATATTTTAGGGTTGGAACTGAATTACTCTGGAGCGGCCCCCTCTGGGATTCCAGTGGATTCCTCCAGTTGTTGCAGAGTGTGCCTGGGATGGCAACACTTTAGCTGATTTATATGTACCCACTTGTCTTCCCCTTCCGCCAGTGTAACGCTCACCTGAATCCCTCGGAGGCGCAGGTCCGGGCTGGGAGATTTCAGTGTCTTCTAGGGTCACGCGCAGGCCTCTGATAACACCCTGGGTGGGCCCTCTCCTCACCGTAATTTTGACCCGGAGGGTGAGGTGTCTGCAAGTAGGAGAACAAGGGGTTAATGTATGTCTGGTTGGCCAATCTGACTTTCCCCTTTCTGGACTCCCCACGTTTCTCGTAGGCTGAATGTGCTCACCTTAGATAGGTGAAAGCGGAGCTCTCCATCCTGCGTCTGTGCAGGGGCGCTAATGCCAGTTGCTTCACTGGTTCATAGCCCAGCCTCTTGATTGCAGAGGATGAAGTCGGGGAGCAAGGCCGTCGTTAACCGCACAAACGGTAAATGCTTGAATATGGAGTCTTATTTATATGTCCCCTTAAATGTCTCTTGCCTTTGCAGGTCCGGTATGCAGATACGGTAAGCGAGAAGAATGCCGGAGCTCGTGGAGGCACGTAAGTAAAAGAATGTTATTCAAAGTTAAATGCACTTCTTAATGTCTCTTTTCCCTTTTTCAGGTAGCCGTAGCAGCCGGCGTTGGAGATGGACGCCGAGGTACGTGCCGGAGTATGGGCAAGCAGATTACAGCTAGAAGACACGTGAGTAGTGATGGCGTACTGTGACCCTAATGATGTCCTTCTTGTTTTTGCAGGTGCGGTTGAACAGCGCTTGGCGGAGATCGAGGCGTAAGTAGCACAGGTAAGCAAATTATCACGGAGGTTCACTAACCAATGTCCTTTGTTTCCGCAGGGTTGTCGGAGTATGAAGAGTGCGGCACGCGGCCTCGGGATGCACCGATGGACGAGGTAAGTGCAGCGCTGGTTTTGCCTTGTCCTAACCCGGTGTCCTTGTTCTCTTTCAGACGCTGCTGAAGACTGAAGACTGGTTTTCCGGGAGGTAAGATAAAGAATTCTTGTTCACTGATGCTGAAGCTGAAGATTCTCTGGAGCTGACACGGTGAGCGTCCTGCTGCTAGTGCAGAATAATGCGAAGCACGTTGCACAGATTGGGTGTGGTTTAAATAAGCCACTGGAGTGCTTAGGTGTCTCCTTCCACAGCCTTGCCCAGGCAAGAAAGAAGTTCCAGCTTTCAGAACAGTTCCAGTATCCAGTCCCAGGGAGTGGTGCTGGCCACACCCAGAAGGTAAAGTAGTTCCAGCCAGGAATGGATGAGGATATCATCCTACAGGTATGTGAGCAGCATGGTCTGCAGCAGGTAGGTCCACCCAAGCACCATTCCTCTCAATATGAGCCCGGCGCTTCCTGTGCCGGGACTGGGTTCCCTTATGAGCCTGGCGCCACTGGCGCCAGGACAAGGTCCAAAAGGCCCCTGTGGGGACCGGCTGGTGCCTGGAATGGAAGTTGTGACCCTGCTTCCAAGGATGTTGGGCTGGATCTGACTCCTTGGATGCAGCGGTCATGACAGCACCCCCCCTCAAGGCCCCTCCCAAGCTTGTCTTCTCTGGAGGCTTTGGCTTATTGGGAAAAGTTCGATGAAACTTCCTGACTAGACGAGGTGCATGGACATATTCTGAAGGCTCCCAAGATCTCTCCTGGGGGCCGAATCCCTTCCAATCAATCAGGTAGTACAGTTTCGATTTGGAAATTTTGGAATCCAAGATGTTTCGAATTTCAAATTCGAGTTCTCCATCAACCTGGATTGGCTCTGGAGGTTTAGTCAAACGGGTTCCGGGTTGCATAGGTTTTATGAGAGAAACATGGAAAACGGGATGTATCTTCATCCAAGTAGGTAACTCCAATTTCACAGCCACCGGATTTATCACAGCCGTGATCGTGTAGGGTCCTAAATACCTTGGGTTGAAGGTGCGTGGTCCTTTTAGGGATAAATGCTTAGTGGACAGCCAGACTTGATCTCCTACTTGATATTGAGGGGCCTCTTTTCGATGTCGATCCGCTCCTTTCTTATACATTTCCTTGGCTCGTTGAAGGTGGGCTGTGGCTTCCTTAAATGCTTGAGTTATTGTCGCATGCAGATGGTCTACAGCGGGCGTTCCGAGAGCTTGAGGTGGATCCAAATTAGAGGTTCGAGGATGAATTCCATACAGCAGAAAAAAAGGGGTTTTTCCAATTCCTGAATGGATTGAATTGTTGTAGGCGTATTCAGCAATCCAAAGGACATCCTTCCAAGTGCCCTCCGATTGTTGGAACATGCAGCGTAGATATTGTTCCAGAGTTTGGTTAGTCCTCTCAGTCTGCCCGTCAGTTTGGGGGTGATGGCTGGTGGAAAGTCGTACAGCAATTTGCGCTAAACGACAACAACTTCGCCAAAAATGGGAAATAAATTGGCTCCCTCGATCGGAGATTAACACTGAAGGTAAACCATGCAAACGGACGATGTTTTCAAGGAATTCTCGGGCCAAAACGGGAGCTGTGGGTAAACCTTTCAGTGGAATAAAATGAGCCATTTTTGAAAAAAGGTCCACGATTACTAGAATTGTGTTGTATCCGGAGCAGGGGGGTAAATCCGTGATAAAATCCATTGAGAGAGTATGCCAAGGGCAAGGTGGAATGTCTATTGGATGTAGCAGACCTGCTGGTCTTTCCTTCTGACTCTTGTTTTGTGCGCAGATGCCGCAAGAAGCCACAAAATCTTTAATATCTTTCCTCCAAGATGGCCACCAAAAATGTCTTTTGATTTTCTCTAAGGTTTTGGCAACTCCAGGATGTCCTTCTATTAGTGAATCATGGTAGCAGGTGATGACCTGCTTCTGTAAGTCAACACATGGCAAATATAGTCTTCCTTGGAAATACAATAGATTCTGATCTATCGTAAAATCTTTTCCTTTCAGTTGCCAATTCAATGAATCTTCAGGAGTTATTAGTTGACTGACTTTCACTTCGATATCTTCAAGGGATAGCGTGTTGATTACTCCCAGTATCTTTTGTTCAGGGATTATTGGTACCGGCTCTGGACTAGCTGTGTGTTCGTCTACCCCTATTCGGGAAAGGGCATCTGCTTTTCCGTTCTTATTGCCTGGTCGATACGTGATCACAAAATCAAATTCCGCGAAGAATAATGCCCAGCGGAGTTGTCTCGAAGATTGGGCCTTGGCTGACTTCAGATACTGGAGGTTACGATGATCAGTGATTACAGTGACAGTGTGCCGGGCTCCCAGGAGATAATACCGCCAGGCCTTAAAGGCGGACTTAATTGCCAGAAGTTCTTTGTCCGTAATTGTATAGTTGATTTCAGGGGCCGAAAATTTGCGGGACCAAAATGCCACAGGGTGTAATTGGTGTGTTTCGGGATCTCTTTGTGATAGCACAGCCCCCATTGCGAGGCTGGATGCGTCTGTCTCGACGATATAAGGAAGTTCTGGACGAGGATGCTTCAAGACTGGAGCGGAGATAAATTTGGCTTTCAATTCTTGGAAGGCTTGTTCGGCCTCTGGAGTCCACTCAAATGTTTTATTCTTTTTCAGAAGGGCCGTGATGGGTTGAACTACTCGAGAGAATTCTGGAATGAATCTCCGGTAAAAATTAGCGAAGCCCAACATGCTCTGTACTCCTTTCACGGAAGTCGGGGACGGCCATTTGGTGATAGCGTCCACCTTTCTTGAGTCCATGTGAACTCCATTGGGTGACAAGATGAACCCCAAGAATTCGACTTCCTTTACATGAAAAGTACACTTCTCCAATTTAGCAAACAAACGGTGTTGACGAAGTCTCTGTAGAACCGCTGTGACATGTCTTCGGTGTTCAGCTTCTGAGGAGGAGTATACCAGGATGTCATCGATATAAACAATTACGCACACATCAATAAGTTCTCGGAAAACGTCATTCATAAAGAACTGGAAGGCGGCCGGTGCGTTGCATAGTCCAAAGGGCATTACTTGATACTCAAACAATCTGAATTTAGTGCGAAAGGCCGTCTTCCATTCGTCACCCTCCTTAATGCGTACCAAGTGGTAAGCTCCTCTGAGATCTAGCTTTGTGTATATGCAGGCACCTTTAACTTGGTCCAATAATTCGGGAATCAGAGGCAAAGGATATCTGTTTTTGACTGTAATCTGGTTCAGGGCACGGTAGTCGATACATGTTCTCAGGTCACCTTCTTTTTTCGGAACGAAGAACAAAGCTGAAGAAACTGGAGATTTCGAGGGACGAATAAATCCGTTAGCCAGATACTGGTCCAAGTATTGCCTGAGATGGAGATTTTCTGGCTCAGTGAGAGCATATATTCTACTGTCCGGAGGAGTAGATCCAGGTATTAGGTCTATCTGGCAGTCGTATGACCGATGCGGGGGCAAAGTGTTGGCCTGATCTTTCTGGAAGACGTCGCAGAACTCTTGGTATTCTGGAGGCAATTGGGGGCTCTCGGAAGCGATGTCTGCTAGCCTGATATCGGGTCGAGGATAGCAAGTTGGGGCGCATTCTGGAAACCGGATTACCTTGGCTCGCCAGTCTATCTGAGGATTGTGCTTTTCCAACCAAGGAATTCCCAGGATTACTTGAAACTGCGGGGCCTTGATTACATCAAACACGATCTTCTCCCGATGTCCATCTTGGCATAGCAACAACACTTCCATGGTGGTGTGAGAAACCGGTCCGGAAGCTATTTCTGTACCATCCACTGTAGTGATTACGTCTTTAACCATCTTAGAACATAGAGGAAGATTCATCCTGGTTGCCATATCTTGATCTATATAGTTACCGATCGCTCCGCTATCAATGTATGCTTTAATAGCATGCATGCGAACTGGCCGATCTGGACTTATGAGGACCATAGGCATTACCAAATGCGAGGTCAAGGAACTGGTTTTAACGCTCGGCAAGCGGACCTCTACACTTGTCGGGCGAGGTCGTTTCCCGATTCTAGTTTTTCAGCATTCTTATCGGAAGCTCCTACAGCCTTCTTGACCGGTTTCACTGGACAATCACGAAGGAAATGTCCGGAATTCCCACAGTAGAGGCACAGCTGTAATTGTCTTCTCCTTTCCCGCTCCTTTTGGGTTAATGGTCCTTTAACAACCCCTATCTGCATGGGCTCCACGGAATCCTTTCCTTTAGCGGAGCTCTGAGGTCTTGAAAATATTTGGGTTTCAAATCTGGAACGATCAGTCTTCCTGTTCTGTAGCCGGTGATCTAATTGGACTACTAGGTCGATATAATCGGAACAATCTTGCGGAGGATTCACCACCTGTGCTAAGACATCTTTAAGTTCTCCACGCAGCCCTCTGTATAAAAGCGTGATTCCCTTTTCCTCAGGCCACCTAGTCTCAACCACCAGTCTGTTAAAAGATGCTATGTATGCCAGGAGATCCTGATTCCCTTGTCTTAGTGATAGGAGTTCATTGTCCAAGGCCTGCCCCTGTGAGTGTCTTGCGAACAACTTTTCCATACTGGTCTGGAAATCTTGAAAGTTATGGAGGATCGGATCATCCTGTGTCACAAGAGGAATGGACCAATCTGCAGCACTACCGCTAAGATAGGAAAGTACGAAAGCTACTTTGGTTTGGTCTGTTGGGAATGCGGCGGGTCTACACAGAAAGTGCAAGCGGCATTGATTAAGGAATACTGCAAACCGTTTTGGATCACCAGAAAAACGTTCAGGCGGGGCCAAAGGCACATTCCCTGGCAGATTAATTTGCACTGGATTATTTGAGGTTGTAGGAGTGTAGCTCCCTCCCGAGTCAGGCAGAGACGTCTGTCCCGCTTGTGTTTGTAACAACTGTCTGGCCAGATCATCCGTTCGCACTTTGGAAATGATCAACTCCGTTCGTAAGGCATTTGTCTCTTGGCGGGATGCCTGTACTTCAGCTCTCAGTGCCCCAAGCAATTGGGCCAATTGATCTGTGTCCGAGGTTTCCATTGCGCCTGGGTGGGAAATTTGAGGTAGGCTTCGCGTTCTGTAACGGTCACCTGAATCCCTCGGAGGTGCAGGTCTGGGCTGGGAGATTTCAGTGTCTTCTAGGGTCACGCGCAGGCCTCTGATAACACCCTGGATGGGCCCTCTCCTCACCGTAATTTTGACCCGGAGGGTGAGGTGTCTGCAAGTAGGAGAACAAGGGGTTAATGTATGTCTGGTTGGCCAATCTGACTTTCCCCTTTCTGGACTCCCCACGTTTCTCGTAGGCTGAATGTGCTCACCTTAGATAGGTGAAAACGGAGCTCTCCGTCCTGCGTCTGTGCAGGGGCGCTAATGCCAGTTGCTTCACTGGTTCATAGCCCAGCCTCTTGATTGCAGAGGATGAAGTCGGGGAGCAAGGCCGTCCTTAACCGCACGAACGGTGAATGCTTGAATATGGAGTCTTATTTATATGTCCCCTTAAATGTCTCTTGCCTTTGCAGGTCCGGTATGCAGATACGGTAAGCGAGAAGAATGCCGGAGCTCGTGGAGGCACGTAAGTAAAAGAATGTTATTCGAAGTTAAATGCACTTCTTAATGTCTCTTTTCCCTTTTTCAGGTAGCCGTAGCAGCCGGCGTTGGAGATGGACGCCGAGGTACGTGCCGGAGTATGGGCAAGCAGATTACAGCTAGAAAACACGTGAGTAGTGATGGCGTACTGTGCCCCTAATGATGTCCTTCTTGTTTTTGCAGGTGCGGTTGAACAGCGCTTGGCGGAGATCGAGGCGTAAGTAGCACAGGTAAGCAAATTATCATGGAGGTTCACTAACCAATGTCCTTTGTTTCCGCAGGGTTGTCGGAGTATGAAGAGTGCGGCACGCGGCCTCGGGATGCACCGATGGACGAGGTAAGTGCAGCGCTGGTTTTGCCTTGTCCTAACCTGGTGTCCTTGTTCTCTTTCAGACGCTGCTGAAGACTAAAGACTGGTTTTCCGGGAGGTAAGATAAAGAATTCTTGTTCACTGATGCTGAAGATTCTCTTGAGCTGACACGGTGAGCGTCCTGCTGCTAGTGCAGAGTAACGCGAAGCAGGTTGCACTGATCGGGTGTGGTTTAAATAAGCCACTGGAGTGCTTAGGTGTCTCCTTCCACAGCCTTGCCCAGGCAAGAAAGAAGTTCCAGCTTTCAAAACAGTTCCAGTATCCAGTCCCAGGGAGTGGTGCTGGGCACACCCAGAAGGTAAAGTAGTTCCAGCCAGGAATGGATGAGGATATCATCCTACAGGTAAGTGAGCAGCATGGTCTGCAGCAGGTAGGTCCACCCAAGCACCATTCCTCTCAATATGAGCCCGGCGCTTCCTGTGCCGGGACTGGGTTCCCTTATGAGCCTGGCGCCACTGGCGCCAGGACAAGGTCCAAAAGGCCCCTGTGGGGACCGCTTCCAAGGATGTTGGGCTGGATCTGACTCCTTGGAGGCAGCGGTCATGACAGCCAGACTGCCTTTGGGGATGCAGATCTTATAGGCAACAGGGGAGATCTTGTCTATAATTTCAAACGGTCCCTTACATGTAGGCAAGAATTTTCGCTGTTTGGCCTGGTTCCTTTGGAAATTGTATAGATAGACCCGATCACCCACCTTATATTCCTTTCGGGTAGTTTTTAAATCATAGTGGGTCTTCATGCTCTCGGCTGATCTTTCTAGATTCCGCTGAGCATAGGCAAAAGCATGTTGAAGGTGTTTCCTTAAAATCTCCACATACTCATGAGTTGTGGAGGCATTTATCAGTGTCTGCTCTTGGGTCCTGTAGAGCAAATGCTGAGGAAGCACCATCTTGCGTCCGGTCATCAACTCAAATGGTGACATTTCGGTTGCAGATGAAGGGGTAGATCTGATGGCCATTAGGACCAGAGGTAATCGGATATCCCAACTTGGCCCAGAATCTGCCACAAACTTTTTTAAGATGCTCACAATGGTTCGGTTATATCTCTCCACTGCTCCAGAAGAAGCTGGCCTGTAAGCAATGTGTAGCTTCCTTTTAACCCCCAGTATCTCCCACATCTTTGTCATTACTTCACTGGTGAAGTGGCTACCTCTGTCTGACTCAATCCTTTGAGATAGACCAAAACGGGAAAAGATGTGGTTAATCATCAGGACAGCTGCTGTTTCTGCCTTGCAGTTTGGGGTGGGAGGCATTCCACCCACTTGGTAAACAAGCATGTAACGGTCAACATGTACTTGTTTCCTCTAGACGAGCGAATCACAGGGCCTACAAAGTCGATTTGCAAATCTGTCCATGGCAGTGTCATCCCCCTCTTTTGGAGAGGCGCACGGTGTGTGAGGGATGATTGCTGAAATTGTGCACACACAAGACACCCCTTCAAGTATTGGTCGAGGTCCTGCCCCATGTGTGGCCAGTATGCAACCTCTCTTAGGATTTCCAGTGTTGTGTGAAACCCCCTATGACCGGCGGTTGCCGCATCATGGGAGTGACTTAACATCAGGCTTCAGAATGAGGTAGGAACCACCCACTGATCGTGGCCAGATTTGGATTTCCTTACCAGCAAACCGTCTTGGATTCGGAACATTTTTGGACATTTCATCAACACTCTTAGGTCCTCTTTCCCAATGTAATCGGTATCCGTCAGGGGAAAGTTCTCAGGGTCCTCAAGGTGTTGGTAAAACTTACCAATAATTGGATCCCCCTTCTGAGCTGTAATTAAATCAGCATCAGGGGTCTCCTTACTCCATTGGACAGTTGAAAGATCATTGTGAGCATTTGTCTGGGACCTAGTGATAGCAGTGACCTGGAATTCCCCCAACAGGGACTCTATTTCGATTAGATCCTCTTGGATGGCCCCGGTTTTGGCCAGCTGATCAGCTAAGTTATTTCCAGTTTTGTCTGGTCCCTCTACTTTGGAATGTCCCTTGATCTTTTTCCAGTAGATGGTCATCCCATTTGATGTGACCAGATCATCAATATTTTGGATTAACTTCCCATGTTTCAGGGGTTTGTTATTAGCGCATAACATGCCTCTGGTTTTCCAGTTGACCAGGTGCTCCACGAACCCGTTCCGTACATAATCCGAATCTGTGATTATGACTAGTTTGTGGAGTTGATGCTGGACAGCAGTGAGGATGGCCTGATGCACAGCCATCAATTCTGCCACCTGACTACTCCGGGGACCAATTTTGTATCCAGCGGAGGGTTCTGGGAACTCCTTCACCCATGCATTCCCTACACCAGCCACCAGTTCTTTCTCCCCGTCGTTGTCAACATGGTAAGAGCATCCATCTACATAGACAGTGGGCATTCCCTCACACTTGTCTTCTTCAAAGACTTTGTGTGGGGAATTAAGGTTTGCCTCCATGTTGTCCTTGATTTTTAGACTTTCGTCCTCGAGACAGTTTTCTCTGGCACAATCATGCAAGTCAGCCAGACCTTGCGCAAGGGGACTCTTCTTGTTTTGGCCATATCTGACCTCCACAGGAAAGCCTTGCATTGACAGAATCCAGGAAGTAATTTGGGAATTACTCACATATCCGGCCCGGATTCTGTCACTTTGGAGATATTGCAGAGGCTGGTGTGGTGTCTCCACTATGATGTGTTCCCCCTGGATAAACGGGCAGTAATTCTTCAATGCCCACACCGTTGCCAGGAGTGCCTTCTCACAATCGTTGAATTTTTCCTCCACAGAGGATAAAGTTTTGCTCGCATAGGAGATTACTTTATTGACCTTGTCATGCTTTTGGTATAATACTGCCGTCAAGCACGTATTAGAGAACCCTGTCTCCAGGAAGAACTCCTTGTTTCTGACAGGGTAAGCTAGGCAAGGCGCTTGTGAGAGGCTTCTTTTGAGTTGTTTTACTGCCTTGGATTGTTCTGGACCCCATTCCCACTCGACCCCCCCTTCAAGAGATGAATCAGGGGTCTAGTGATCTCTGCGTAGCCTTCAATGAACTTTCTGCTGTAATTAGTCAGTCCAAGGAGGCTCCTTAGTTCCCACAGAGTTGTGGGATCCCTCAGTTTTTGAAGTGCTTCCACTTTCTTTTCTTGGGGACAGAGACCCTGAGGAGTAATCTCATGCCCCAAGAAATTAACACGGGTTCTACACCACTGTGCTTTCTGAAAGGAAAGTTTTGCTCCGGCGGCCCTCAACTGCATCAGAACATAACGGATCTCTGCTATGTGTTCTTCCACAGATGAACTTTTGATGAGGACATCATCTACATAAGCCAGGTTACCCCTCGCACCCAGGTCGGGCATGGCCTTATGTAAGAAAATGTTGAATTCATTGCCGGAGTTGAGGTATCAGAAGGGAGTCCGGGTCCATGTGGACTGCTGGCCCCCAAAGGTAAAAGCCAGTTTGTATTGGTCCTCCCTACTGACAGGCACGGTCCAGTATCCATTGGTCAGGTCTATTGCTGTGAATACCTGTGACCCCTGAATCTGGGCCAGCCCTTGGTCAATGTAGGGCAGAGGCCATCGGGAAGTATGGACCCATTTGTTGAGCTCCCTAAGGTCGGCGCAGAGTCTCCACTGGCCGTTTGGCTTCAATTTTCCCAGCACCGGATTATTGAAGGTGCTGTGTACTGGACAGATTATTCCCTGGGACTCAAGGTTCTTAATTATTTTAGTAAGGGACTCCATGGATGTGAGAGGCAAACGATATTGCTTCACAAACACGGGAGTCATTCCAGGGTTCATGGGAATTGTGGTGTGGATGTCGGTGCGACCACAGTCATATGAGTCTACCGCAAAGAGATCTTGGAAATCCAAGAAAACTTCTTTCAACTTTTGCTTCTGTTCCAGAGTCACACAGGCATCAGCTAGGTTGACTCTCTCTTCCACCATCTGCCTGAAGCCTGGAAAGACTTCTGGTTTGGCTATCTCAGCGGCCTCCTCCAGCTGGGTGGAGAAGTCCCTGGTCAGAGTGCTGATTTGGACTGGAGGTTTCAGGTGACGCACTTGGTCTTGGTCTCATTCCCTCCTGGGGTTGTCCATTATTGACTCTCATTGGGGAGTGTTATATGCCTTTCACTAGGCCACGTGACATTGAGATTGTTCAAGTGCAGGGGAGGGGGGTGAGGGAAAGGTGCAACGGGGAAAGGGGAGGGGACAGTACAGTACATTGGATAACAATAAAATAAATACAAGCCAATAAATACAATAAATAAGAAGTGCAGCCAAGGGGTGACAAGTGCAGGGCTAAGTGCAGACATCAGGTGTCGGGGCTGTAGGGATACAGAAACAGTCCCTGAGTGCAGGGCGGTGCCAGGGGGGCAGTGCAGGTGTGTAACTGGCAGGGAGGGGACCTGGGCCCGAGAACAGAGGGTAGCCAGGTGACCAGTGCAATTTCAGTTTCAGCCACGAGTTCAGCAGGATAGAGGAGGAGAGAAAGCAGAAGCAAAGAGGAAGGTCTTGAGGTCCTTCCGGAACTGGAGATGGTTCTCATCAAGTTTCAGAGAGGCGGGGAGGATGTTCCAGAGGGAGGCCCCAGCTGAAGAAAGAGATATACAACCAACTCCTTGCTTGGAGAAGCAACTGACCCTGAGGGAGTTGGAGGCGGATGAGCGAAGGATTCATGAAGGAATATATTTAGGAAGAGAGAGTTGAAGGTATTGAGGCCCCATGCCCCAGAAGGCCTTGTGGACAATGCAGAGGGTTTTTAACTTAATCCTTGCAGCCACTGGGAGCCAATGCAAAGATTTCAGTCCTGGAGAGATACGATCCCTGGGCTTGAGTTCAAGGACAAGTCTCGCAGTCCTGTTTTGGATGAGTTGCAGAGTGTGGAGAGTAGAGGCAGGCAGATTTAGAAAGAGGCTTTTGCAATGGTCCAGCCTAGAGCAAACCAGCGCTCTGGAGACAGTGAGCTTCTGGGGGAAGGAGAGGAAAGGAAGAATACCTCTGAGGAGGTGCAGCTGGTGGTGTGACTTCTTAGAGACGACATAGATGTGAGGAGGAGGTTGCAGACTAATGGGTAATATGTGGGTGGGGTAAACAGAGACTGATGGAAATTGTAGTTTTGAATTGAAGAAAAAAAAACACTACTACTTTCCCTGCCAAATAAATATGTTTTAATAATTTTTGTGGTGTGCTTATTTTGAAAAGATTCGAATTTGTTATTGTTGCGTTCGTTTTTTGTTTTAGTTTCACAAGTTAAGAAGGTGTAAGACAATGCGACTGTGATTTGTGTATGTTGGCTATTGTTGTGACAGTTTAAGTGCTGCAATTGTTAGTGTTACAGGTGTTGTTGATGCAAGAGGTATTACTAGGTAAATCATCGAGGGACTCTGCATGAAAATATGGTCTGTGTATGCATGGCAGCCATATTAGGAAAGTATTTGAACGAATGTGAAAATTGTCGGCTTATAACCCAGTTTTTGAAACAAACACGATTGTTATGAGCAACCTGGGTTAAAAAGCCAGGGTGGTAATAACGATCATATGTTTGGTGTCAGACTGGATTGATTGATAACAGGACCAGTATCATTTGTTAAGTACCTTGCATTGATGCTTGCTGCCCTTAGGTTTTATAGCTTAATTAGTACATGACACTTGGTATGTATTTGTATGAGCAAACAGTGTTCTTTATCTTAATCTAAACTATTAAGTTCCTGAAGAGGTGGGGGGGGGGAATTGTTTTGGACCAGCATTTCATTGGTTTGGTTACATGATGTCTTTTTAGTTGCATAATCACATTAAATTGTATGAAATGCTTGGGGCGCACATGCTGCACGACAAAAAGGTATAACAAAGTGTCACCCACCAAAAGAATCTCAATTGCAAAACATATTTAATTCTTGAACCACTAACAGCATATTTGGTTGGTTCATAAATATGCAAAAAAGTGTTTTTGAAATGGAAGCTGATGGCTGTTGCACCTGCCACCCCATCTTAATGGCATTCCTAATCTCCACTGATGGATGGTTGCACATCCACAGCAGTATCTACATCCTAGGGTGCCATGCAAATGGAAGAAGGGCTCTACATGGTGCCCTGTTTTCCACTTGCATGGTGGCAATCTTGGGTGTTTGTTTGGTTGAGTTAGTGGGTAGTGTGTTAAGTGATTCATTCAAATACATGATTTCACTCTAGGATCTTAGCCAGGGGTGCTAATAGCAATAATCGCTGAACACCTGAATTGTATAGGATTGTAAGAGCCTGCAGACCTGTGTCAAAGGCCCTTGGTTTGATTTGGCCTAATAACATGGGTAGTGTGCTGGTAACATCCTGCACATTGTGGGACATGCATTGTTGCTTATTTGTAAATCCTACTGCACTCCCAGTGTAATTATTTGCAAGGAGTGGATGGGAGTTAGGTAGGATGTGGGAAAGCAAGGTGGAAAGTACATTTTAATTTGTTGACACATTTTAAAAATTTCTTTTAATTAACAAAAACAGGAAAAAAAACAGTCCTGCAAAACAGAATAAAAAACTGTAAAAAATGACTGGCAATTTCTGCCATGCTCCACCCAGCATCCTCAATTGCCTTAAAACTAGTTGCATTCAGTGCTATATGCATATAACACTCTCTGCAGGTGAAAATGGCATCACATGGAGACCTGTGTTGGCATGGAGTGGCCAATACAGGGGCCACGGAGGAGGGATTCCCATTATCGGCCCCAGAAGATGTTTTAAGACGGAAGAGGCTGTGAGGAAGATGTAGTTGGTGGTGGTGCCTCTTCCTCTGTGGACACCAATGTTACTGTTCGACAGTCCTGCAGCAAAGAAAAATCTTTAAGATGCAGTTTTATTTAATTGAGGGTTTAGTAATCTCTTAATTCTTCATTCAAACTGTTCCTCCATGCGTAACACGGTCTATCGTTATGCTTGGAGGAAAAGTTTGAATGAAAAATGTGTTTAGTTAATCATCACCATTCTACTCTTCTTTGTTGCAGTACTCTATTCATAATTTGCAACACTTAGACTTCTCAATTCATTTTGAGTAGCCAATGTAAACAGGGAAAACTTAAAAATGATATGATATTGAGTTGTGGTTATTCGTTTTGGTTCTTGATTGTTATTGCAAGCAGTTTTCAATGTTTGCATATGTGAAGTGATTTTAGATGTTGCTTTCAGGGGGTTAATAATAATTTGATTGAAAGGAGCATGTTAGGGGCATAAAAGTGATAGATGAGTAATATTAGTTTTTGGAAAGGTAGCATTTATATGTAGAGAAATCCTTGCTATTTTTCATGACTTCTTGTTTCAGGAGCAACTGTTTCAGATCTCAATTTGAGATGAGAGACTAATGAAAAGAGCCAATGTTTTAAAATGTGTATGTTATTCAGATGTGCTAAATAAGTATGTTTTATTTTTGTTTCTATATTGAATATGAGATCTAAGAAAATACGACGGCGAGTAAGAGGGCTGTATGGATAAAAGATCTAGATACGTAATGAGTGGTTAAAATGGAAATAAAAACAAAAGGCAAGGATTTCACATGTTGTGAGTAGTGTGCTTACTATCTGTGAATAATGTTGAATTAATACAGTGTTTACGAATTTTTATGGATACTCTTCATGAATTTTGATCTGATATCCGCACATCACTCTTTCTCATCCTTGCACTTTCATAGATCTCAATCTGAGTATTATGGAAAAAAGGGAAAAGCAATGTAGGACTATAGGTAGTCCTTAAAAGGACTTTGAGGTAAAAAATGTGTCAAATTTGTTTTTTTTTAGAATTGAAGTAAGCATGTTTAAATGTTCTCTAGGAACAAATAAATTCGGTTAGGTGAACCCCATCTTTTCTAAATAATTCACAGTTGGAGAAGTTGATGTTGCTATAGAAGATACTCATCATATGGTGGTTTGGTAAGAATGCAGAAACTACTTTGGTAATGTTTATCCTACTTTTTAAAATGTGTTTGTTTCGTATGTGCATCATTTTCCATGTTTGCCTTTGAGTTATGTTTGAAAACAAAGATGTGCTTGGAAAATCATGTTTTATAATGAGATAAATAGAAACATCTCTGCAATATCCAAGGTCATTGCCTCCACAGTGAATTATAATGATGCCTAGATGTTAGCCCAGTCTACATTTGAATAACTCATAGAATATCTGTTCCCATCTCATGTCTTTAATTCCTTTTCCAAATTATTTTGAAATGCAGTAGTCGAAAATGCTGGTACATTTATCTATCAGAATGTTTTTTTTTTCTCCATGATGGATTTTGCTATGTCTCTTAGAGTGCTACAGAAGAATGGTGATCTACTGAGATATCTGTTTGTTTAGTATGGAAAAGTATATTGATTGGATGGTTTGAATGGTGAACAGTTTTTCTTCGTCAGACATTTTATGAGATTGGCCATCAAGGTATCTATTGGATGGTGAGGTAAATGGTGATATTTATGATATGATAGGTTTTTTATAATGCGCTTAATACCCAGAGGTTTCTAAGTGCGGACCCGGGGATCGAACCTGTGTTGCTCTGTGTCGTCTTGCTTCCAAGGCGAGCACGCTGCTCCTGAGCTATCCTCCCAAGGTGAAGCATTTTTGTGGGGTTGGTATATTGTCCTCTTTCTTTCTTTGATGGTCTGAATTTGAACAGGTGGTGTTAGGGTTAAGCCTCATTGGTGACCTTTTGACATTTCCACAGTGAACTTGGCTTGTGTCAACTTCTACTGTGTGTGTTTGATTTTGAATATGTTTAAATTAACAACAACGCTAATTCAGGGACTGATTTATTTTTAAGATATGTTCATCAAACCGAGTGAGTAAATCATTTTAATGCAATCTCTGGTTTGGGATGTAGTTTGCTATTCTTTGGCACATACACTGAAGACTGGCACTCATTTTCAAAATATCACTGTACGTGAGATGATGCAGAAGGTGAAAGGGAAGGATGAGATATTAGAATGCAGAATTACCAATATTCTAGCTAACATGCATGGAACTAAAGTGTACATATACAGGTGTCTTTAAGAGGTCAGATGCGTGCTACAAAATGTAGGCCCACCACCCTGGTTTGTAACTCTGAGCTGTGCAAAGTATGACTGGTATTTAGTATGGACTGGCATTTACTTTTGAAAACAAACCCTAATCAAATGGATTAGTGCACAAGACAGCAGCTGAACTCTATGCAATGTACCCTGTTGCTGTGTCTCATTGTTTCTCCCATCATTTTTTATCTATGTTGCATTTCACATGCAGCTAAGAGAATGCTCCCCTTAGACATGTTTATCTAGGCTATGTTTTTGGGAGGTAGGTGTTTCAGGCATGTAAAGCGCCACACATTCACATGCTTTATTGGGTGAGAAATGCTGCAATGTTTGGTGAAGAGCTGGACATCACTGTTTTGAGTTCATTTATAAATATTTTGTTGTTGAGCCTTGGACCTGCCATTTCTAGGAATTGCATGCTGACACTACTGGGCACAATTGAAGATTTGGCACAACAAGAGATGTACAGCAATTAGATAATTAATAACAATTTGATTGACAGATATTATCCAAAGATGGCAAAATAAGAGATTTACAGCAAGTAGATAATTAATAACAATTTGATTGACACATATTATCCAAAGATGCTAAGTTTTATGGAGGACCTGTGCTTGTTTTAAGTAGCAGAGCACTACTTATATCACAATGTGTATGGCACATGTAAAAAGATACATTTCATGTTACATGACTGTCCAGTGTGCCTATCCCAGTGAGAGATGAGAAAGCATCTCTCATCAACCACAAGAAGCTGCCTTGTGAAACTGCAGAAACATTTTATTTTTTACTTTAGTATCTTGCAGTTGTTTTTACTATGATGTAGTGAGGAAGAGTTACTTTGATACTTTTGAGTCTTATCAAGCAGTACTTGTGAACAAAAAAAAAGAATATCTTTTATCTCAAATTTTAAAGTTACTTAAGAATGCTAGAGGAGGAAATTCAAAGAGGTAAAGGTATCAGCACAAGAAACCCCTTTCGGGAGTAGACAGTCTGTTGATAACAGTCAAAATTCCCTTGGAAATCCACTTTTAAGCATTCCAACAGAAATTGATATGGAAGAAGTGGGAAATATAATGCAGCAAGCTAAGGATTCTGAGCTTCAACCTCCTGGTTTAGCAGCAAACTAAACAATGAGCATGAAGCAATGTTCAAATAATTTACTGAACCTGGTAGTCATGGCATTGATCATGATACAAGGGTGTCTTTATGCACAGATTTGTGTCTATTGTTGCTGTACATACGTGGATATGCTGGAACAGGGAAGGCTTTTGTAAATTATGCCTTGCGAGCATTTGTAAAGGAAATTACCAATTGTTCTCTGTCTTGTGTTGTGACTGCTCCCAATGGTTTGGCTGCATTTAACATAAGATGTGTTACTCTGCACCACTTGTTGATGTTACCTGTTGAACACGACAACAAGCTGGAATTCTGGAGACTCTCCGGAGAAGGTGCTCTTGAGGGTGGTAGTATTCTCCAGAAAATGAAATACACGGTACAAGGAATTATTTGGTGGAAAACACGTCATTAAGACCCTGCGTGATAAAAATACACTAATGTGTATTGATAGTATAGGAAATATGAACATCTGGGCATATTTCCAATATCATGAATTTTCTGTCAAGATGAAGCAATAAGCTGATTTTGAGTATGCAGATACCTTAAAAGATGTCAGTGTGGGTGTGATGAAGGATGTGGAATGCTAGGCCTTACAAAGTAGACTCATTTCTAGCATATACCACAAGGATGGACTACTTCTCAAGTAATGTTGGATTGGTGAAAAAGGAACATACAATGTGTTTTCTTGTTGTCTATTATTGCAGAATGTGTTTGATTCAATTTTGTAATGATGGCAAGTGAGTATGAAGACATATTAGATACAAAATCTTTAGATTTTACTGTAGGCCAAACAATTAGATTAGAATTAAATAGCAAAGAGAAGGCACGTCTGGGTGACTTGAATAAGTACATTTCACAAATGGCAGGATTACAATCAACTTTAAAATTGTGTATCAACTCTGGAATTATGTCGAGACGTAATTTGAAAAGAGAGATTGGTCTTGTTAAAGGATCAATTGAACGAGTATGTGATGTTGTGCCTTACTCCCAGAGTCCTTCAGTACAGTTAATTCTTGATCAGTTTGACCACATTAAAGAACCACAGTTGGTAGGGAGAACCTCTGCATGGTTTCAACTTTACAAAGACATGTATTTCCAAAGGGCACAGTTTACACTGTGCGCTGCGTAAGCCATCACCGTGCACACATCTAAAGATTTACATTTAAATGTAGCGCTGGTAGATGTTTGGTGCAGCATATTTTATGGAAGGTATGTCTTATGTGACATTGTCTCATGTGAGAAGTTTGTTAGGATTAGATTTAATAGCATCTGAGGAGTCTAAAGTTGCTCCTGTTGTTGTAGGTGCTGTAGAATATAACCGTCAACGTTTACAGTATGCTCCTCACCTGGGTACGCTGCCAGTTCCTGTGAGGGGTAGTTTTATAACACAAGAGGACATATGCTTTCTTTTACTGGAGGACAAAGTGATGAAAAAAAAAGATTGCTGGGGGAACGGAACAGTAGTGTTGCATTTCATGATTCTTCTGAATTGGCTTTCAGTAAAACAATAGGTATTGAATGCTATTGCAATTCATCTTTGACGCTGCATGCAATACCTTCTACAGTGAATTAACCACTCTCCAAACACTGAATTAGGCAGCGCCAGAGAATTTGCGGTGTGCATCATCAATACATCATGTGGTTGAAGCTGCAAGTGAATATTGATATTTTTCTGAAACCTCTCTACAAGATGCACATGAGTTTCTCATATCAATCATTGAGGTTCTACAAAAGGAATATGTTCCTGTTGATTCTTTTGCTGGTTTGCCATATGAGTGGTTTTAAGTTTCTTCTGGTTGTCATCATTAAATTGTAGACTGTGAACCCTTTGTGCGGTTTGTGTACCTTTCAGTACCAAACTGAGACAGTGCTTTGTTTGGTAACCTGGTTAGCAGAGCTTACCAAGACATGCTCTCTGGACAATGTGGTGCGTAATTAGGAAACTTGCAGTGTCAAAGGTATTTGATACAGTTGTTGCAGCGATCTAGAGATGAAAGCTCAAATCATATTACCAAAATTTTGAAGTTTGTAGACGGTCGGGTTTCAATCTCACCCCAAAAAATTGAAAGTGTTGGAATTGCATCCCACAAAGGAGTAATCATTCACAGTGGCCATTACACCAGTTTGCTATGACGAGAAACAACGTGGCTTGTCTGTAATATTGCTTTGGTTTCTTTTGAGCCTAGATTGCCTATGCATCTTAAGAGTGCTTTTTAAATTGTATTGAAACCAAAATGAACAGTTTTTTAAATAAAGAAAATGAAATAATGAAATAATGAAGGATCCTCAGGCACATCAGGTAGGATCCAGCAAGTTACTTTAATCAGCTTCAATAAGTTACATTAAGATGTCAACAGAGAAAACCACTGGCTCGCATCTCCCAGGCAGGAACACACCAACTGACAGAGCCTGGAACCTTTACTCCAAGCATTCCCCACTCACACCATAACATGCTCTCTGATAGACCAACACTCTGACATCAACACTCTTACATCACCAAGCACCTGCATTCATACCAAGCACAATACAACAGATAACATTATTATACTCAATAAAGATTGAATTGCACACTAATCAATGTTTTTTAAATGTACTTGTTTCAGATTGTAATGTAATTAGGCATTTGTTTATAAGTATATGATCATGTAACTGTAATTACATTGAAAAAGGAAAACATTTTAAATGCATAATTGTTTTACCATAAATATTCGTAAATGTAAAGACTAGAGATAGTATAAGCATTCTGCAATCTTTTGTTATTCTTTTTTTGAGATACAATGTGGTGTCCAAATATATATTTGCACTAATGTTTGAAACCGATATTTCGGTTGTGTACTGTTGTCCATGGTGCATTATTTCTGGAGATAGTTGAATTCTTAGGGCAATGCAAGGAATTGCTAGGAAGCAAAACACGGTTGCCTCCATTTAGTTTGCAAATACATTTTTTATCATGCAAACGTCACATGTATCAGATTCATTGTTTTTTTAGGAGACAGCTTTAATAAGGTGGCATGTTAGTTCAGCTTTTTCATCATTCCAAATGTGTAGCCAATCAATGGCCAGTTCAATATTTTATTTTAATGGACATTACAGGGAAAGCAATGCAATTTTGTCAAAAGAATACTAAAAAAATATTTAACATGGATTAACAGAGAGGAGGATCAGTGTCTTTAACAAGCGGTGAGCGGATGTGGCTATAAGACCAGAAGATGCAGGGGAGGTGGAAACATGAACCAGTGCCGAGGATAGTAGAGCATGATATGGGAACAGGATAGTGGAGTGCTAATGGGAGTGCTAAGTTTAGAAAGATGGGGTTAGGGTAATTGGGTTGTCGTAGAAAGGTATGGGAGCAGAGACCAGGGACATGTGGTGGTGTAGAATGCTATGAGAGTGGTTCCTCAGAAAGTAGGAGAGCTAGGAGGTTAGATTTAAATAGTGATAGAGTCAGAGTAGTGCAGAGAGGGAGAGGACGATCATTCCACAATAAGGGAGTGAGGACAGGGAAAGAACGGAAATGAGAGGAAGCACAATGGGCATGAGAGGTGGAAAGGACGTGAGTCGAGGATGATCATAGGGAGTGAGGGGGAGAGTAGAGAGTGAAATGGGCCAATAGGTCGGTGGGGCAGATCCATGTATAGTTTTGAAGATGATAAAAAAAGAATGTTGAAGAGTTTACAGAAAACAAATTTGAAGACTTTGTGGAGGAGTGAAAAAGCATAGCTGGGAAGGTCATAAAGAAGACTGGCCCAGTAGTCACATCGAGAGAACACTAGAGATAAGGTGCTCAGTAGTATTAAAGGGGAGAAGATGTCTAATTTTTCTGATGGTTGAAGACATTACGGCTGGCAGCAGTGGCAAACTTGGAAATGAAGAGCGAGAAGTTGTGAGATGGGTCAAAGACTACACCAAGGTTGGAAAAGTGGTCAGGAGAGAAGAATAGAAGATGGGGAGAGGAAGAGATAGACTGTTTGGGTGTGAAGTAGAGAACTTCAGTCTTAATTGAGCAGGAGTTGAGCATGCACGACTGAGATACCATGCAGTATTTAATGGTGGAGAGACAGTTAGACATTTCTGACAGCAGCTCATTGGATACAGAAGGAATTGAGAAGAAGATCTGAATGTCATTGATGAAGAGTTGATAGGGGAAGCCCTAGGAGGAGATTAATGAGCCAAGAGTAGAGGTATAGCGAGTGAAGAGAAGTGGACCCAGGACTGGCCCCTGTGGAAAACAAACAGAAGGGGCCAGGATTGGCGAGGTAAGGGTGTTCCAGGATACCTGAAAGTGTCTAGGAGCGGGATATGAAGCCAACCAAGTGATGACCTTGTCCCTGATACCCAGGAAAGATAGTGTTGAGAGAAGGTCAAAATGGTTTATGGTATTAAAGGCAGTAGAGAGGTCGAGTAGAATAAGAAAATGGTTAACATAACAAGCAGAAGAGATGTAGTTGCTGAGGTTGAGGCAAAGCTGTCACAGTAGAGTGAAGAGGTTGGAAGCCAGATTAAAGAGAATCCCATATGTTGTGTTGTGTGTGTCAAGGACCTCAGTGAGTAGGTTGAAAACTACATGGTCTAGGATTTTGGAATGGTGACTTGGTAGAGAGATGGGGTGAAAGATGGCAGGACAAGTAGGACCTGGGTCAGGTTTCTTATGGATAGGGATGACAGAAGCCAACTTGTTAGATGATGGAAAAGTGACACTGTCGAGTGAGGAGTTGTAGAGAGAAGTAGGATTTTGAGCGCCACTGGAGCTATGAGTTTCATTATGTTTATGGATAGAGGGTCTAGGGGACACATGAAGGGTTAGCCCTGAGGAGAAGGGCAAGTGGGGCCAAATGAAGACAATGTTGCAGGAGAGGAGGGTTGAGATGGTGGAAAAAAGTGAGCATTTGGGGGGATAGAAGGTAATTTGCAAATGTATTTTGGATGTTGGACATTTTAGAAGTAGACAGCAAGAGTGCTACACAAAGAGTAGAGGGGGTGGAGGAGGGTTTAGGAGGGGGTGAATTCAGTTGAGAGGTTTCTGGAGGTTCCTAGTTTAAGAGGATTGAGACAAAATAAGAGAGAGATAGAAGTCACGTTTGGCAGAGTCGAGAGCAGAGTTTTGAACGCAGTCACGCTGAGTTGGAGAGAAGTGTCTAGATCTTTGCAAAGTGCAAAGGTTTTCCCTCATTGTTGTTTTAAGGGTGTGGATGGAAGGTGTAATCCAAGGCCATAGAGGGGAGGTTTTTGGAGTGAATGTAGTAAGACAGAAGTGAGAGGAGATGCGTGCATTAAGAGCAGCATTAAAGTTAGTGAAGTGTTCATCAGTGGATGGAATGGTGAATTTTGCACTGGGGGATACAGAGAGGTGCAGGTCAGAGAGGTAGATAAGAAATGTGGAGGTGGCAAGCTTGTGCTTGGTAATGGAAGTGGTAGATGGAGAGACAGGGGTGGAAGTAGGAGTGGACCATGGTACGATCAGAGGAGGGTGAAGATATTAGAGGCAGAGAGTTAAGAGGAGAAGAGAATAAGGTTTAAGGGAGTTACTATTTGAATGGGTGGGCAGAGTGGACCGAAAGAGAGTGGGTGGATAAGGAGAAGAGAGCTAAAGTCTGTTTTAAGAGGAGTGGAGTGAGAGGGGAGGTCAAAGTCACCAGAGATGATGGGGAGGAAGGGATTCACTTAGTTGGGAGAGGTGGTGGATAAATTGACCAGCGGGACCAGGTGGCTGATAGAGAGATATAATGTGAATGCCATAGGAGGCAGTTATTGTGGAGTGTATTTGAAAGAGGGATACATTGCAGGAGATAGGGCAGTAAGGCAGTAAGAGGAATAGGGAGTTTGGAAGATGAAAACAGTACTGAGGGAGAAATCCACATTTCTGTCATGGTAAGGAGTTCAAGAGAGGGAGAATGGAAAAGAATGAAGTCAGAGGTGAAGGAAGTCTTGTACAGACATAATGTGCATTCCAAAGAGGAATACATAACGAATGAGATGTAGAAGCATGGTGAAGTTGAGTTTGTGAAGTAAAGCTGCACTGGGGGTAGAAGCAAGAAGAGGAAGATTGATGAAATGTAGGGTTGGATGTATTGTAAATAGAGTGAGTAGGTGAGCGAGAAGATCAGAGACATAAAGGAAAATAGTTGGTAGTGATAGGCTGAGAGTTGAAATGGTATTGAGCGGAGGAGAATGATGAAAGAAGTATAAGAGAAAGGAAAAGATAGTAAGAACAGTGCATGGTGAGAGTGGTGCGGAGCAAGGATGTTCTTGGTAGTTACAAGCAAGTAGCAGGACATAGCACAGCAATAACTCATAGGCAAAGAGGCAAGGAGGTTGGAGAAAAGGCTAGAGGTTGGCCCTTAGCTGTTTATCCTTTGTTGGTCACTCGAGGCGGGTCATCCCAAAGACAGGAGTCAAAATAGATCATCTTCTAGGAAGTGGAGACCCAGCTCTAAATGAACTGCAAAAGTTGCCACAGACCGTGGGAAAACATGTTTTTTTACAAACACATTCTCCATGGTTTGTAGTTTATTTTTTAAGAACCCCAAAGGGAAGCCCCATACTTGATTGTTAGTACTACAGATCTTCAAAATCCTGTAAAGTGGCTCAGCCTTACACATCTTCATGAGCCAACAGATGCCCACAAAGCTTGTTTCATCATAAACTCTTGCTTTAAGATAAGACCTCTGGCATTGCTCTGGGCAACCCTACTATCATTCGTCAGCCTTCCAAGCCATTACAGAGAGGGGAAAGGACATATGCAAATCGGGCTTGGTACCACCCCAAAAACAGCCAGTCTAGCCCAAACTGCGTGTTCATATCACATCTACATAAGACCACAAGTAATCCCAGAAATGTTTCTGTCCGAAACATCCCTGAGGGTCATCGAGGAGGGGAGGATGGTGTCTTTGTAGGCGGTGGGTTTGGGAGCTGCACATGTCTGGATTTCTCAATTCATCTGAAACACCGCCTGCATTCTACAAAAGAGCAAGGGTGGCAATTATGGCCTACTGGATTGCAGCAGCTCAACTTTGAAACACTACAGTTGAGGTTATTGGTGAAAGCAGTTTGTTGGACTCCTGTAAAACCTTAACGACATGGCTTTAAAATAGGGGTGAGTTTGGACACTACTAAAAAAAAACATATTTTCGTTGGTTTGATTTTCATGAACTTCACAAACCTGTGTGGAGATTTGTTTGGAAAGGTTTGAGGTATCTCACGAAAAAAAAATGAGGGCCATGTGAGTGAATGAAGGCCGTTGTCATCCTGCAAAATATGCACCTTGCTAAAACAAACAATTGACGAGCACTAATTGTCTGTTGGTGAATAAGAAATGGCTTGCTCTGTGCATCTGGAGATTTGAGGGGGTGAGCGACTTTGTATGCCTGGCTCCCAGCTCATAACTTCAAATGTTTAGCTCTGCTTTTCACTTTACTCAAACGGTCATATATCGCCCCCACCTGGCAGTGTAGCATGTTACAGCTTGCTTCGTGTTTCTTTTTCCAGTGCTATTGGGCTGGAAATAAAAGAAAACGGTGCAGCATGTTATTGGGGTGCTGGTGTAATAGGGGGTAATAGATAAAGGATGACATGGGGAGATACATCGGGGTTGGTGGGCCCGTTTCACCCACCGTCCCTCAAATGTTTCACAGTTCACTAAACCTAAAGACAATGTGGGAAATATTTAAAGAAAGGAATGATGCGTAGGATGAAGGGGATGATCGAAATGGCGTTACATGTAGGTGAATTAATACACAAATGTAACGCATATGTACCCTTAATGAAGACAGTAATATCCCTGCCATAGTGGGAGCCATTGAGCAGTTTGTAGATCATGAATGGTCTGAAGAGTAAAAGAGAGATATAAGGAAAGCAATAAAGAAGGACATTGAAAGCAATAAAGAAAAGGGGACTTGGCAGAGAAACATGCTGTGACTTTAGCAATTGAAAGGTCAATGTACTAGCATTCAGCAAATGAGCTTCTTGCAATAGGTGCAGTGCAAGCACTTTTCTGACTGGGCTTGGAGCCAATTACAATACTGACTCTGTTAAAAGGCCCGGATGAAATGAGGTCAAACATCATGGCATAAAGACATTTTAAAATGGTGGACAACTACTTTTGCATTCCTTATGCAACTTACCACACACTGCAAGGCATTGGTAAGAGTAAAGAGCGTGCCCAGATTTCATCTCTGACCTGTAGACTTAATGCCAGAGCACCACCCATGGTCGGGGCATTCTCTTAGAGACATAATGGGCATAGTCTTCTCAGGTACTTCTACTTGTTTGCACATTGCTAGAACATATGTTTAGCCTTGTGGTCTAGTTTACAGCGTGAACACTATGAACTTGTAGCGCAAAAGCTATTGCTACTCATTAATGGTCTAAGACACTGTTATATAGACACACAATTGGGTAAAAGGCCAGCACTATCAAATGATGTTCACAAATACTGCAACGCTTTAATGTCACAATAGTGTCAGACAACATGTCTAGTTAGGCTTCACAGATATGCTGTCACACCACCTAGGCTCCAGGGTTTTGGGGATTCCGATGAGAGTGACCCACACAATTAATTTCAGGTTTCAACCCACCAGAAATTGGAACATAAACATGTCAATCCAATTGTGTGACTTCAGCAAACCCATACGTAAGAGCTATGAGTAGAAAACAAAGCGGCCTAACCAGTCACTTCAGTAATGCACACTCTGAGAACACAGATGGGGTCCTTATTACATTCTTCTGTTCATTCTCATGGAACAAGTACAAACTATCAGCAGGGTGAAGTCACCTTTATCCACCAGCTATGTACCACCAATCAGCTGCAAGCAAGGTGGCCACATATTTCATGTGACTTGTCATTTGCTGCCTATTTGCCAAGGCAGCCAACCAATCAGGAAGAAGTTATCTTAATGCAATGTGCACCTTAGTCCGCAAGGTGACATCCTTTTATTACCCCTATAGAAAGCAAAACGTGGAAAATGGTCTGGAACTTCATTTAGTCCTAGAACAAGTTCTCTGGAACTCCCAGTTCTAAATGTTGATAACAAGGGGAGTGAGGCCTCCACAGGATGTCATTTTAATTGTGGACGCCAGGCAGACAACGAGGCATAACATGGTTATTAAGATGATCTGACAAAGGGCATGCCAGTGGACATTTGTAGACAAGCGCAGCACTTCTCTCGCATGTCGAGGTTCATGAATAATAGTGTTCAATCTGCATCAGGTGAACTGAACCTTCCCTGTGCTAGAAAGCAGTGTGCTGACGCAAAGAATGTACCGAGGGTGCTAAAGGCACGTCTGCGCAGTGGAGGGGGTGCGCACAATCGGATCTTTTATGCAGCCAGAAGCAAGAGGAAATGAGAAGGGAAGGAACACGGAGGCGGGATAAACGGGTTAGAAATGTACATTGACTGGAAGTTAAAAAAAATGTCAGCCATAGTGCAGGAAAAACGTGTCATGGCTAGGAAAGACAGAAACTAGAAACATTCAGTAAGAAAAGGGAAAGAGAAAGCAAGGGAAAAGAAGAGCTGGAAGGAAAGGAGGAAGTGAATACACATTACAGTGAAAGAAAAGCAAAGTTCCTGTGCTCATCTGCTGTTGCCCAGTAATGTGCAAATGCTCGAAATGTCAAATTTGCAAGGATTAAATGACGTTAAACATCAGGAAGTAACGATACTCAAGCAGAAATGACTAGTAGTCCCGTTTAATGGTATCTTTTGTTTTGACATTTTGACATGTCCATCCTAAATTATCCATGTTTATTTTGATAATGGCATTGCCTTTATTCAAATGTAATTTTTCCTGTGCACAAAAAAGTTTCAACTAGCGTTTGTCACATGTATCCAATGAAACATGTTCTATAACGCTGCAGCTTCATTTTCACCTAAAACATACTCTGAGACAGTTTGACTGATTGCTGCAAATATTAATCACATCTCCACAGCAATTTACGCAGCTGCAAAGGGAAATAACTCATTGTTCACACTTCTTGTGGTGTCATGTTGTGCAGCCATTGGCCTGCAAGGCATGAATGGCAGCACGATGGTCCAAACAAGAGATCTACTTTCCAGTTTTTGACAAATAAATACTGGCACTTGCACTGCGATTTTCGCTATTTCACTGCGAATCGCACGTTTTCGCACGCATGCGCCGTTTTTTCGGCGCACGTTGATTCCATGAATCGGCCTGTAGATGTGATTGCTTTTCATAAAATCTCTTTTGTAATTGGACTGATTCTCTTGTTGGTTAATATTATGTTGTTATCTTTTCTAGAAGATGATTGCGCCCCCTGAATATGGTAGCGGAAGTTGAGGAAACAAACACCATCAACAAATAATTAGAAATCAATGTACAATGAATATATATATATATATATATATATATATATATGATGTTGTTTTAATTATTACAATGTGTTCTAGTTAAATTAATGTGTCACACTAGTCCAAATTATAAAGACATCACCTATAAACCTTTGAAACACATAATTCAACTGTAGCAATCTATTCCATACATCACTTCTCGTGTATTTGAAATAAAGCACAATTTAAAATCAATTGAGTGCATTTCATCTATATACCTCAAAACAGGAGACCACAGGGCACATAAGGAGCACACAAGGAGCACAAAAGGGCTATTGATCTCCCAGATAAACAATACACCAACAAAGCATCACCTTCAATAGGTCCAATTCTTTAAGATAATATTGCCTTAATAAAGTGCACTGTGTCAACAGATGTTGCGAGGACTCCAACTCAGTCAAAGGGCATGATTTACACAAATGTTTTCAATGGCACTTTCCATTTTAAAACATTTTTGTAAATTAGGCCCTGAGACTTACAAATTCTACCAAGCCATGTAGAGCGGGATATTTTCAGTCTTGGACCAATTGTCATCAATTAAGGTAGCAGGTTAAGACGCAATAAAAGGATGAATCTATGCAACTTCTATAGGGAAGCAACTATGTGGTTTTAAAAAATTAAATCCTTGCTTTGAGTTAACATTTAAAGTGACTTTAGTTGACAGATAAGAAACGTTAGTTCGTCAGTCCCATTATTGCCAGAAAAGGGGTGGGTGGAATGTTTGAATAAATCAGAACCACTGGCACTGCTTTGGGCAACCTTCCACGCACTGTTTTTAAGCCAGTCTGTGCCTTTGCAAAAGGGCCAGATGGGCTTTCTTTTTCAGTAGTTTACACAGCAGTCTGAAGCCAAATTACAAATCACAAACTAAGTTTATTTTGGAGTGGAAACTCGTATGAGCTAAAGAAAACTCCTGTTAACTCCTCCCTTGGAATTGGGTGAATTAGATATTAAAAGGTCCCTCAACATACACAGGATTTGATCTCTGCTGGGAATAACATCTTAGAGTAAAGCAGACTCCAGCAAGGATTGAACCTCCTTTTCCATCCTAATGATTTAATTTGGGCAGCATATGGGTAGTCCCAAAGGACTTTCCAAAATGTGCCCACAACAGCATCCAACAATTTGAATTTTGTTGAGAGATATGTTTCTATGCCATAACGCATACTAGGCATAATATAGAAATTGTACAATGTTATTGAACGAGATATGGAAAACCCCCAGCAGTGCCAATACATGTCTTGGCAGCCAGGAATTTGCTTGAAGCTCTAGTCTTAACGTCCGCTTCCACAGTTGCTTCTACAGTTCTACTGCATAGCAGGGTCCCAAGGTAGTTAAAGGAGTTTAATACTTCGGTTTTTTGAACAGCTATAACCCACATATTATTTGGCCTCCTTGGGTTTTTCCTAGTGGTCATAATCTTAGTTTTACAATAATTTATTAAAAGGCCATTCCCCACTGAGTATTGAGCCATCGCACTGAGGGACTTTTGTAGACCACTAGCCGGCTGGTCAATTAAAACAATTTTGTCCACGTACTCTAACAAGAAGATGCACTCTTTTCCTAACCTCGAGGGACAATTATGCGCCATCGATAAGGCGTAGGCCCTTATTCGTGGCTGTGGGTTTGGACAATGTGCCGGCATTTTGAAGTTTAGAAAAGAAAAAAAAAAGATGTAAAGGAAATTGAAATACAACAATGAAACATGGGTGAAGTGAACATGCCACAAAACATGAAATGTGAAAACATTTTATAAATGCAAATCTACAAAGAAAGAAGGGCACATGGGTTTAATTATTTTGACAGGCAGCGGATGTATAAATGTGATGACTTAAGATAAGGTTCAGTGCACAGGAAACAACTCCATGGCTGATTCACCAAGCGCCTGAGGCATTAACGATATCTATAGGCTGCGCATGGCTGTTTAAACATGTCATAACTCTGTTCTAACAGCTCCAATCATCTTGCTAAGCAAAGTGCTTTCCCTGTCCGGTTTCAATCATGGCAGTCTATGGGCCTCATTCCGAGTATGGCGGTAAGGGATAGCGGCCACCGGTAACGAGACCGGTGGCGGTATTCCCTTACCGCCATACTCCGAGTTCCCTCTGCGCCCTCGCCCTTAACGCCTGCTTTGAGCAGGTGTTAAAGTCGAGGGCGCAAAGGGGCCTCCAAGCCAATAACGGTGACCGTAATGAACGGTCACCGTTATTTGCATCTTCCACGTTCACATTGAGCACTATGGGGGCTCAATTTGGGAATGGGGAAGAGCCTTGGTGAATGGGGAATTACCGCCCCGCCAACCTTGGAATGGGGCGGTAATTCCGCCATCCACCAAGGCGCTGCCGGTCCGGGTACGGCGTCAACCAAGGCGTTAATAGCGCCATTGGTTAGCGCCGTACTCGGATTGAGGCCCTATGTCTCTTAAGATTTGTGATGTGTGTTTTAGACTAGACTTGTTTGTACTCCCTTCAAAGGTCCACACCAGAGATAAAGGATTGTGATCACCCCCAACCCCATGTAAATCTGAAAGCCATATATTAAGCCCCTCAACGTCACATGTAATAATACATTTTAGTACCTGACGCGCCAATACTATGGAAAACACTAACGGGTCAAGTCATAGAATTCAGCGCAGAAGTAGTGCACGCGACTAGCGCAGGGAGGGAGCATGCGCCACGCGTGTGCCAGGCGCAGCACAAAACAGCATTTAGGCGCACCGCATATTCATTGATTTCCCTAGCCATTTTCAGCCGTGGTGCAGTGAACATCCAGCAGCACCAATTACGACCTAAGAAAGCCCATTGCGCCAGAAAAAGCCATAGACATCCCCAATACAGCGCAAAGGTCCGCGCTAACCCCAGACCAGCATACAGCCCCCCTACACCGTAATCACTGAAAAACTGAGCACACCCGGTTCGCGGCAGGCAAAACATGTGAAAATCTGTTTGCGCACCCCCTTGAATACGCGTACCCCGCTCGCACCAGCCGAAAGGCGTGAAAATCTACTTGCGCACCCCCTTGAATACGTGTACCCCGTTCGCGCCATCCAAATCACGTGAATAAGGCCAACCGTAACCCTGCAAATACGCATACCCCACTTGCGCCAGCCAAATCATGTGAAAATCTCCTCGTGCACCCCCTTGAATATGTGTACCCTGCTAGCGCCAGCCAAATTGCATGAAAATCTCCTTGCGCACCCCCTTGAATATGCGTACCTCGCTCACGCCAGCTAAATCACATGGAAAGGGCTCTGTGTGTGGTGACAGGTGTTGGGGTCCCCCCTGTGGTGTGGGCTGCCTGTGGGGCATGGTCAGGGGTGTTGGGTGGTCCCCTGTGGTGTGGGCTGCCTGTGGGGCATGGTCAGGGGTGTTGGGTGGTCCCCTGTGGTGTGGGCTGCCTGTGGGTCATGGCCATGGGTGTACGGGGTTCCTCTGTGGTGTGGGCTGCCTGTGGGGCATGGCCATGGGTGTAGGGGGGTCCCCTGTGGTGTGGGTTGCCTGCGGGGTATGGTCAGGTGTGACAGGCTACCCGTGGGGCATGGTCACTGGTGTAGGGGACTCACCTGTGGTGTGGGCTGACTGCGGGGCATAGTCAGGGATGTAGGGGGGTTCCTCTGTGATTTGGGCTGGCTGCGGGGCATGGTCATGGGTGATGGGCTGCCTGCGGGGCATGGTCTGTACATTGGATAGTCCCTTGTGCCGGGGATGCCTGTGGGGCATGGTCAGGGGTGTAGGGGGTTCCCCTGTGGTGTGGGCTGACTGCAGGGCCTGGCCATGGGTGTAGGGGGTCTCCTGTGGTGTGGGCTACCTGTGGGGCCTGGCCATGGGTGTAGGGGGTCCCCTGTGGTGTGGGCTGGCTGCAGGGCATGGCCATGGGTGTAGGGGGGTCCCCTGTGGTGTGGGCTGGCTGTGGGACATGGTCACGGGTGATGGGCTGCCTGCGGGGCATGGTCACGTGTATAGGGGGGTCCCCTGTTGTGGTGTGAGCTGCATGTGGGACATGGTCACGGGTGATGGGCAGCCTGCGGGGCATGGTCACAGGCATGGTCACTCGCTCCCGGAAGATGTTGCAACATGGGAGGGTGACTGGGGCTTGCATCTCCATCTGGTGGAGGCATCTCCGCCGCTTTGCTCCACAGCGCCGTCTCTGTCCTCTTCCTCCATCGACACTGTAGATAGGGAGACATTGAACACAAGCATCAGGGCACCGAACAAATGTCTGCTAGATACAAAGCAAATGCACATAAGTGGCACAGTCGAACGCCATATCCATCATCAGCCTCCACAAAACAAGGGCCAGTGCAAGCAACAAACATGCACATACAAGCATGGCACATGCTGCAGACATTCACATCCATGTCCAAGGCACTTTGTGAACATCTGAAGGGTGTCTGAACCTCACATGCATCATGGGACATGCACAACACATGCACACACACCACCGAACAGTCATGCATTTGGCCATGTCTACCTCCCGTCATTGCGAATTCATGGACAACTTGGATGCATCTGTCAATTCACGCATCGTGATGGTCATGTGTCATGCACACATGGTGTTATTCAGTCACACACACACTACTCAGACACATGCACGTGTACAGCTTGCATAACCTTGAGGATGAAATTAGCATCCATGTATCACACCCCAAACATGGCCAAGTCCAGACACAGGCATGCAAACATGTGTGCATCGTCACATGCTGGTGCACATCTTGCATTGCAACAAAGACACCATTGATGTGGAACACGCTTGACTGGACTCACATTCAGCACTGTCATGGCCCTGCACACAGACATCCATACATGGACATGCTAGACATAAGGCCAAGGTGCACACTCCAGCCACACCTCAACATGCATTACGTTGGACAAGAACACATGGACACTTACCAATCGACTCCAGACGGGTCTGCAACTTGAGGACCTGGTGGTGAAGTGCTGGGTGTATGCGTTTCAGGACCCTCATCTGTATGTTGCTCAACTGGGCCCGGTTCCCCACATCATCCTCAGCCTGGACTTGTTAAGGGTCCTGGACCTGAAGTCCTCCCAGCGCTTCAGGATGTGCTTGTAGTTGCAGGGTGCCACCCAATCCACGTAGATGGCACCCAGATGTCCTCCCAGATCCTCCTCTGTCCTTCCTTGTTGGTGGGCGTTGTTGAGAGGAGGGCATCATAATGCCCCAGGACTTTCTCCACCAGTATGCTAACTTCTTTGGCAGTGAAGCTGGTAGCCCTCTGCCTCTCTGCCGGGAGGTTGCCAATGGTCCCAGATGTTGCATGGTCCGACATGGCAACCCGTGAGGCAGGTATGGGTGGGCAACTGGGTTCCAGGGCTGGGCTGTGGAGCGATGGGACAGCAGTTGGGAGTCTTCTGATTCAGCAGAGGTGGTCGCAGCAACTGGACCTCTGGCAATGTCCTCTGTGCAAGCACCAAATTGCAGGGCATGTTGGCAGCAGGTACACTGGCTTGGCTGGCAGCAGCAGATGTCTTGTAGGAGTCTGCTCGGGGCTTTGGAGGGCAGGTAAATGGCCTTCTGGGCAGGAGCGTGGTCTTCCGTGTGTAGTCGCGTGGCCAGCTTGATGCAGAGTGACTCCACACGTGAAAAAACAGCGTGTTAGCGTGAAATTCGAGGAAAGGCCCTTAGCGCATAAGCATGTAAGTGATGTGATGCACGAGGGCGTTGCCTTTGGCGCGGGTTAAAGGTCCCTGCGGGACAGCAGTTTGCTGTACGTTCTTTTTGTGGAGACCGACGCATGTGTTTCTACTACTTGTGGATTCACACACGACATCTTCAAAGCGCTTAGAGGTCGTACTTCTTGTTTTGGCGGGGGAGTTGCCTACACGCACACGTGCCAGTGTTTTTCTTTTCCACGCAAGGCAGACGGTATGTTGCGCATGCTTATTTTCCCCATTGTGGTTCCCCCAGTGTGTCATGTACCCCGTTTTCGAGGTCAAAGTAGCCTGCATGTTCCACGTGTATGCTTTTTTTGTGTCCCTGGGTGCCACAGCATACTGCGGGAGGTTTATTTCATGCACGTGGGCTACCGGGGGTTGCGTGCATGTTTGTTTTGTTTACTTGGGGTGCCTGATCGTTGCGTGAACCGTCTTTATTCACTAGGGGTCACATATAGCCTCGCAGGAGCACAGGGGTGCGTCTACCATCCCTGCCCCCTTCACCCAATTGCCCAGGACAATTGTGTGCACCTCCCATTGGCAAAAGTCCATCTGTGCCATGGTTGGGAGGCCACCAAAAGGTAAGGGTGGCAAATTGGGTGACCTCCGAGGGCTGGGCGTGGTGGGGCACATGGCCGGGGTGGCCAGGGAGTTCAGGGAGGCCAAGGGGGACATTGCCAGGCTGTTCCACAGGGCAGGATGTCCAGTCACATGCTGGGACAGCCATGCCACCTCCCCAGCGCCTCAGGGAGATGCTGCTGCTGCAGACATCACTGGCACACATCTGACCCCACAGCCAGTGTCATCTACTGGCACGGGCCACCAGGTAGTGGAAGCTGCATGTGCAGCTGCGGCAACCACTACCCATGCTCGTGGTCAGCCAACACAGGCTGCCTAGCACAAGAGGACTCCCAGGCAGATTTTCAGGTGAGGAAGGCCCAGCCATGTGTGCCTAAGGTAGCTGTCACCAAGGCACATGTATCTGGGGCAGTGGTGACATCTGCTGCCCCGAGCAGCCAGGTGGTGGGAGCTGCAGGGGCAGATGCAGCCAACACCACCCCAGCAGTGAGTCTGCCAGCCAGAACTGTGTTGGTCACAGCCCTTTGCACTGAGGCAGTGTGCCATTGGGTCCTGGCAACAGCACTCAGCAGCCAATTACACAATCCAGGCCTTCTATCCTCATGCCAATTACTACTCCCCTTGGCCAGTCCACCATCGCCAATGCCCCTACTGACCAGAGCGACAATTTGCCACCAAATGGGGAGTTGACACGTTCAAGGCTGGCTTGTACTGAAAAGATACTCCTCTTCTTTTGAAATGCAACCACTCAATATTTTTGCTTCTTTGCTACACTCATGTTATTCTGAAGTGCACACTGTACATGGAGTGAATACTCGCCACAAATTCTGATCTCACTGTGGTCTGGTTTAAATCATCACCTAAACAGTCCACCTTTCAGTAGAAATGTCAACAAAATGCAAAGTGAACAGTTTACTGCAGCCAACAATGTTTTCATTGCCATAATAAAAAGATGGCACTGCAATGGAAGAAACCAGATACAATACAAGGCACCAATTACCCAAACTGATCTCTCCAAACTACGCTCATGCAGCATTTTAAATACTGTCTTTCCAGAAACATCACAATACAAAGCATGGTTTGACATACAAATACATTTAGCAAGAAGAGTATTTGAAGGACTTTGTCTGCTCTCGCCTAATGCTTTTGAGATAGTAACTGATGTAAATGGCAACCAACATGCCACACTCACATTCAATGAGTTAACCAGAAACCACCACAATTTATTTGAGTGACACCGCAGTAAACTGGGTGGAAGAACGTATGCTTTTCTAACCGATCCAGACTGTCCTGTAAAATCTCTCCTCCTGTACATCTCCAAATTGCCATCAGATGCATCCTGCTTTTTCCTAATGCGTCGTTTCTTCATCCACAACCAATGCAGTGATGTACCAATATGGTACACCAATCGTCCACTTTGAAAAACTACTCTTGGCACTTTTATGAAACGAATCAGTGAAATGCCCATCTCAGGAAAGTATACACCAATCACTGCATTCGGGCCACTGCAATCCAACTACTTTCGAATACTGGCCTAGATACCAGAGAAATTATGTCTGTGACTGGACACCGAAATCCACCATCAATTACCAGTTACTGGTAACTCCACGCCACATAACAAAATGTTTGGTCTTCAATTCTCCACCAGGGTTTTGCCCCACAATACATACTCCCAGAATCTGAAGCTAAATTCTCATTCCATATTCAAACACCCTGTATCGCCACACCTACTTCTTCATCTTCTAATTAATTCTCCACAATTATGTCCAACATCTCTGAAAATAACTCTAAACCATAGTTTTCAAATTGCTCTTTTACTTTTCATGACAATGTTTAGTTTACTGCAAAATAATTTAATTGTACTGCATTTTTACTTGTACCATAAATGTTAATCATTTTCGAACACCCTTCTATTTAAATTAACTTTCCTTACATTGTTCAATTTTACATACTGTTAAAATTAATGAACGCATTCAAAACTTAATGGCACTAATGTTTTTATTTATCTCAGCAGTTGGAACGTGCATTCTGTTACAATGGTTTTTCTTTACTATATAATGCTTTAACATAAAGTGCTTACCAATGACCATATTACATGCATTTCTCTTGTTGGGGCAAATGGGGGCCGATCTCCCTCCTTCCATGTGCATATGTACAGACTCTGCCTTCTCTGAAAACAGCAGAGCACTCGGAAACCTGAGCTCCTGTTTGTAAAAAACATGCACTTTACACGCCCATGTCAGCAGAGCCAGGGTCTGCTAGCCAGAGACAGGGGAGAGGGACAAAACGTGGACACAGAGAGACCAGGGATGAAGGGTGGGGAGGGAACGGTAGGTTATCTCCTGTAAATAATTGCATATAAAATTATTTCGTAATCATTACTACGGATCAACTCAGGCCCAAAGTGGCACTTTGTTGATCCGTAGTAATGAAGCAGTATGTGCGTTTTAGTCTTTCTAGAACTACTGCGTACTACAACACCACCGTTTTCAACAGAATATACAAATGTGGAAGAAAAAACACCACCATTAGTATCCCGGGGCTTTCAACCCCAGAATACTAATGGCAATAAGCCCCTCAAGGGCAGGCCATTACTGCATAAGGTAATGCCCCAGGGCATTCGTTAAGGACCTCGTGCTGTATCTATGGGCCCCGGGGCATTACCTTATGCGGTAATGGCCCGCCGGCTCAGGGGGTTATTGCCATAGTAATTTATACCCTGAATCCTCGCATTTTCAAACATGAAATGATCGGTTTATTTCAGAGTTGAATCTTCCATTAATAGCTCTATTGCCTGTTTTCATGAGCATGTCCCTTAGGTATAAAGCATTGTAGGAGGTGGTGTGGTCAGCTAGGATGGGATTGGGGACACAAAAGACCCCTTCCTCGTTATTACCAAGAAACAAATCTTCACGTCTGCCAAGTAAGAGATTAAAATCTCCCCCCACAATTAGTAGGAAGTCACGTTCTTCAACATCAGGGCCAATTGCAATGATACCTTTCAACAATGGCAATGGCGCAATAGATGTCTTCCCCAATTCATTACTATAAAACATGATGAGACTCAGATTCCTGATCTCCCTTGATTTGACTGTCAGAAATAGGATATTCACATTTGACTTAGCCGATTGTTTCACTACCCATCCCAGACAAACTGAGATATAGCTTGCTAAACCCACCTGATGTCTGTCCTGTTGAACTAGTTCTTAATGCTGGAACAGAAAAAAAATAGACAGCATTGGAATTGAATTGGATCAATCAATTAGGTCTTCTGAAACAAGAGGACCTGGCTGTTCTTCATTAATTCCCACCATTTGTTGGAAGGCAGATTACTTTTTTGACATGGAGTGCTCCAGACCAAGATTTTAAGGACTGTTGAACTCACTTTTGGAGTGGCAGTTACTTTGTCCCCACTACCTCCTCTATCACCCAGACAGCTCATTTCTGTTGGCCCATCCATATTTAACAGATATCCCATCCCTAATGGGTTATCGTTATCATTATCTACTCCTAAGACTCTGCTATATCTTTGGGAGTTAAATCTCACATTAAGCAGTTCTTTCCCACTGTGATCTATAAGTCAATCTACTTCCTCTAGGTTCCCATATGTTATGTAGTGGAAAGTCCTGTTGCAAATCTCTCAGGAGATTGTAGACAACCAACCGGAACAGTGTTTAGGGAGTGTCTTTGGTCAGGAGGGGCTGCTCAGTGTTGACCAGTAGAAAGGTAAAGATTCCTCTGTTTGCCCTCCCAGTATGGTTTATAAAAGAAAGCCAATGGATAAAAAAAGAATGTCAGAAATCCCCACCACAACAATTTAAGAACTTTAGACGGATGGTTTGATGTGATTGTAATACAATCCCCAGGAATACTCTTCTAACCAGGTCCTGTCCATCAGGAGCGTTTTGCCATCAGTAGGTCCCTCCCTCTGACGAGGTTAACATCACATATGTTGCTAACAAAACTGGTCACGTTGTTCATAAGCGCAATGATGTTCATGGTGCTTGGGGTCAGTTACTTAAGGACATTTGCTAAGACCACAGTCAATGGTGTGCCCTGAGTGGCAGATTTATCCTGAATATGGGAATTTCGCATTTCATACCTACAGGCTGCACCCCTCCATTTCCATGCAGGATTTGTATCCTTTCCCAGCGCCAGCATTGGACCAGGTATGCCCACAAAGAGTTGGCACTCAGTCAGTGAGATCAACTTGTTCAAGTGCCTTAGTTGCCCTACACACAAATAGGCAAACTATGTAAACATTCAATTCCTTATTTCCCCCAGCTTTGTTAACTATTTTCTTATTAGTTTCCCCCTTGCCTTTGTCTTTGCATTTACCTACTACCAAAGATACCTTCCCCCACCAGGTCCTGCTAGTAGTGCCTTCTGTGTTAACGCTCTCATCTTTCCTTAAGATTCTGTGATCACCATTTCATTGTATCATAGCATTTGCATTTCAGCTAATGTTAGTTCCTCTAAACTTATCCAAGATTATATCCAATTTACCATCCAATCTCTACAATATTTAATGAATGTTCAATATCTGGTTTTCCATAATTGCCAACCTTTTGCCAAAAGTATATTTTGGATAGATCTCTTTCATTCTTAATGATTTGATAAGGTTTTCATTTGTAAATTCTTTCATTTGCAGTTGGTCATCTATCATTCTTACTCACAGTACATGCCCCTTTACAATTTGAGACCCTATTTACATTATTCAACATTGGTTCTAAATTGCCATCTACTGGAGACAAAATATCTTCCTAGTCACCAGGAATAACCTCTAAGCTATCTCTACTGAAAATAGTCTTCGCGGCAAGCATAATCTTCTCATCCAATACCACAACCACCTTCTTTAAAATGTGTCCCAGAGAACCAGCTTTGTTGACAGACTCCTTCCTCGCTCTGATTCCTCTCTCGCAAGCACAGTGCAAAGTCTTTGTTTTCTATTTTCCCCGAGGCCCAGGCAGGGGACCCAAATCGATCCATTGCCTTTCTATTGCCCATCTTTAAAACCCTAAGAATCCAGAGCAGGAAAACCTGCGGACTACTTGTCAACAAGCTAGCTTATACAAAGGTATACTCTAGAAGCATAAAATAAAACTAAGACCATCTTAGGAAGCACATACAAATGCCAGAGAGAAATGGTAAGGAGCATTTTAAAAATGATTTTAAAATAACCAGATCCAAGTCCAAAAATCATAAAATCGTACGCTCCAGAATAAAAAACACAAGAAGAATGCTGGAGCTAAAAAGAGCAAAACGTGCAAAGTGCAGGAGCATGTAGCGCAAAGACGCATAGTGCACGAGTACAAGAATGCATATTCAAAGGGGGAAAATATTGTTACATGACAATTAAATTATCCTGTAATAACTGACCCTTTTGAGCATTAAAAAAAGTCACAGAAGCGATGTGAACCTCCACTGTATGCACTTTTTTCTTTGTCAAAATGAGGGTGGAAATTCATGCATTACCAATGGCCCTGTGGCTTTTCCATAATTAGGTGGATGTCCACAAACACCACTGGCCGAAACATTAATAAAACCTTCCAGTATTATCATTTGTAAATCTAACCATTCAGAGATGTGAGTTGTAACAAATAGGTTAGGATTTAGTGCTTGATTATGAGTTTGTCAGCAACAGTAGATAATGAGGCAATTGGAAATACTGCACGTTTTATCACTCTGCTAAACTACGAGTTCAGTTATCAAAACTGTTCAATTCTACCTGCCTTTGTGTGGCCATACAAAAGCATAACTGCATGTGATATATGGTCTTAAGGTTCAGCAGGGCCCAGGCTCCTGAGGACCATTCAAGTTGCTGCATGCTTACAGTATGCAATAACTTTAATTCTGGAAATACAGCCAAACATGTCATCATGACCATAGAGTTAATAATGTTCCTTAGAGTATATATTACATTTCTCATTCGACTGAAAAATATATCTCAGATATACGTATTTCCCTTACAATTTACTAAGCATAAGACGTTGCATATGCACTCTAATAATATAGCTTCACAGACACAAGCTAGGTTGTATTTCCCTATTTGACATTTTAAATATGTTCTTTTAAAAACTATCCGGATGAAGCCACTGTGGTAATAAACTGAATCATTCAGAAGAGCTGTTATTGTGTCGTACATGTTTAAGTATATACGTATTTAGCTATTTTTAAATATGACCTTGCTCTGTCGTGATGTGTCATAACAGTTTGTGAAAGAAGATATTTGTCATATTCCACCTGATGTATGAAATCTTGATACAAATATGTCTGTTTGATATCTTTAATACAATCAAATAAAATAATCCTAAATATAGTAATCCTAACCTCTTAAATCTTGAAGATCTCCCAGTAGGAGGAAGTCATGTGTGCCAACCTGAACCAGTACAGTCTATGTGGTCACCATTAATTTACATTATGGTGCTTGCATACCCAAAACTATCCCGGAAAAACCGATACTACCTGTCACGGTTAACATATTGATTTTGCTTTGAAAGCCAGTTCACACTAAATGTACCACGCCTAACAAGAGGCACTTGCCGGATATACAAGCCACACATGCAAATGCTCAGTGTATGCATCTTTAAAAAGAAACCACCGTATTCCCGCTGGTGAATGGAGGTGTGATTTGGTGGTGGCAATGATTGAGAGCTGTATGGGAAGTCATAAAGACCAATCATGAAAACCAATACGGGGGCAGGGGGTATGTCGGCAGCAGCGGTGTTGAGAGAATAAAAAGGTACATCATGGTTTATTACATTAAATACAAGAGGACCGGGGAGTAACTGTGGTATGAAGGTGGATTGGGCTGGTTAGTGGAAGCATGTGTGGCATCAGCTGTGTATGGCTGTGTATATATAGAAGGTATTCAGATCTATCAGTATGAGTTTGGTGGCAATTCAGTGCTAAATCTGCCAAATTACCACCAGACTCGATTACCGTTACCGCCACATGGTCCTGTAGATTTACTATGGGATTACAAGTGGTGGAAATTCCACATTATTTAAGTAGATAGGACTCCATGAGATTTTTGGCAGATTTAACGCTGTGTGGAAAATCTGCTGATTTTGGAGGTAAGGAGGAAGATTTGACTAGTCACAGGTGGGCACTGATCCCTAACCATACCCAAGGAACTTTGGTGTTGACTGATGTTTGGGCCAAAGAATGCCACTCTGCCAGTTGCACTGGAATCGGCCTCCTCACTGGAGGAGAAGAAACCTCTGCATGTGCCTGCCAAGCTCCTTGGATTGGGAGTGAAGAGTAAAACAATGACTCACCTTACCATAGAGACCTTGGAGTGGGACTCACAGCAACTGCCGAATCAAGGAAGTAACCCAGAGCTCTCTCAGATTTCCTGAACCATCTCATTGCCTGTTTGGGAATCCTTTGATGCCTTACAGGCTGCTGCAAGGGAACTGTCATGCTTTTCTTCGCATCTCAGAGCTGACTCAATGCTGACGCTGAATCCCTAGCATCTCTTTATCCGAAACTGGCAGAGACTCCCAGTGTCTCCACCTTGACACCACTGTCTGGTATCTGAGTTTTTTGCACTGCATAATAGCAGCCATAAATGCCACTCTGACTCCATGTCTGCCATAATATGAAAAGTGCACATATACTCATTGAATGTTGGGAGCCCTAGTTTGATGCTGTTGATCTGAAGCACTGAAATAAAGTACGGTTGAGGGTCACAGAAAGCCTGGTCCCTTTTGGTACCATGGTTACTGACAAGCCACTCTTTTGTATTTTTTCCTAAAAACATATCCTTTACAAATTTACTTTGGTGTGATTTTTGCCTATTCAGCTCCAGGGTGTGACCTCTTATATGTTCTGGATCTTCTGGGTTCTTTTCACAGGGGTGGGTTTTTGTTGGTGATTTTATAGATAGTTCATTGCATATTGGTTTGTTACATAACTATCATAACTATTTTTATAGACACTTGATTGGACAATCTTTTTTTTTGAGTCTCTGTAATATTGTTGATTGGGTTGCTACTTCCCATTCATACCCTTTTGAGAGTATCTACAGACATACTGTTGGGATGGAAATGATCCTATCCCACCCCCCGGTGCGTCCGCAGTGGGCGAACACCATTCCAAGACAAGCGGGGAAGAGCCCCCACCTCCAGCCTGCATATAAAGTCCCAATAGCGCAGAGAAATAGGTGAATAGCACTAGCCATGCCCCTGCCCTGTGACTCCAGTTTGTATTAGACCCAGATCAGACACACTGAGGCTGCAGCGCATGCATCCAGAGTTCACACAGAGGTGCCAAGCCATCAGCACACCAGGTCAGCTCTGCATGAGCCCTGTTCCCACGGAAGTCCATTTCTCTTCTCTCCCTCCATTGTTTCGAGTATCTAGTATTACATTCAGGAATGCGCCCAGCACAAGCGTGAGACAGTACTAGGCCCTGCGATGCACTCATCCATCTCCATTAAACTGCCGTTGAGCCTCTGAACCCCACCCCACCTGACTGGAGCTGACCACACTTCATCACACCGACCCTCTGATCGTGACCCTCCCAGGCTGCCCACCACAGATCTAAAGCTTGTGTAACTACATATCTCTATAATAACAACATGTGTCTTTTCGTATCATGAGGCACCGGGGAAGATAAATCATAGATCAAACCCCAGGGGGAGACCATGGGTGCGGGAACTGCAGTATTAATGAAGCCCTGAATGTGAGGATCAACAGAACTGTATTTTATCCTCCTTCATCTCAGACACCCTTTTCTTATGATGTTCAGGTGCTTGCCATGATGAATGAATAATTAGTTCCTGATGTTTAGCTTAGATTAGATGGAGTGTTTCTAATGTTTGCCCTGACCTTCACTGCAAAGGATGAGCCCAGTTGACCCACGTGCACCAAGATTGACTGGGAAGAAGCAGCCAATTAGCGCCTGGCGTCCCCTATGGAGCAAGCCTCGGTATATGTCCACACCAATCAGCTATGTGAATTACTACTATATGTGATTTTGTCTCTGATGATGTGTTTGGCCTTTTTAGTTTGCTGCCTATGTAATTTTTAGCAGAGCACTCTCAGGCAGCAGAGTTCTTTGCTGGCATAGTTATTCTGGCAAACTATCCGGGTTGTATTTACTTTGGAGTGTGCGTTCAGAGGTCTATGCCTTCATTTGGTGACCCCTGTGATGTGATTTCTTAGCCCCCATACTTGCAGCAATATCCTGGGGCCTCTCCGGAAAGGCTGTGCTCACCTAGAGCTGACCAGTCCCCTACAACACGTGCGCCGCAGAAGAGGTTCTTGTGGGTTCTGCCTATGCGAATACTCCACCTGCTCGTTGGAGCCAGGTGCGGCCCCAGGGTGAGGCCCAGACTTGTTGTGGAGTAACCGTGAATGGAGCCTTTCGGAAAAACATGGGCATATTAGTATAGACTGCAAGGGATAACAAAGCCTGGGGTTTTGAGTATAGAACACTATGATTGAAGAGAACACGCAGTGGCTGAATGTGAATGAACTGGTTGACTATTTGAACGTGAAGAATTATTTATGGCCATTTAATATTATTATATTCCTTTTACTAATTTTAAGTTATACTGAGAATATAAAAGAGGAAGGAGAGGGAGCCTACCCCAACAAGGGGGTAGAAGGTGGCAGCCACAGTGCACTGTCCCGACCAGTTCAGAGATTTACAAATACAGAGATGAAGTAGGAGCCCCAAATAAATTAGAGGTCTCTGGAACAAGTAGTGGTTGTTATTTTAACTTATTATTTTAGCTTGTTGTTTTCAGTGTTTTTTTATAAGCATGGAGGAGTCCCAGGAGGGGCATGTGTGATGTGAATGAGAGGTGAGTAAGTGAAGAATGGGAATGCTTTAAAAGGAAGAAGCAGGACTATTAAACATATTTTCTGTTTTTTGTGTATTTGTTTTTTTTAAAAAAAACGTTTATGTCCACTTTTGCTTGACCACGCAAATGAGCTCAAGCTACTGCGAGTACAGCACTACCCCTGCCATATGACCCACCGACCACAACCCCCACCCACACAGGAGTAAGTGCAAGGGATATTGAATTAGCATTGATTTGCCCCTGTACAGAGTTGGCTAGATTACGAGCAACATGTGAGACAGCAAGAGGACCAGACAGTGGGCCATGCCCCCCGACTACCCCTCTCCCCCACTGGAAGATGAATGGAAATCCAAAGACTTTCCCTTCAGGATTGATAGCGCGCCCAAATGGGCCCTGCATGCAGAAAGGGAAGGGGAAACAGATAGTTTGGGATATGACAACATGGGGTCAGTAAGAGATGAGGAGCACTGGAGTGACTTTGATGATATGGAAGAAGGAGCAGTGGGAGGGGTCCAACAGGTACAGTTGACCACACCAAGGGTGGAAGTGACATGGGGGGAAGGTTGAGAGAAAGGTTTGGAAGAATGGATTTAGCAAAAAGGAAAGGGAGTGGTGTAAAAGGTAGGAAGGTGAAATCAAAACTGAAAATGCCCCTGACCCACTATGGAGCAGGTCGGCCTCATTATGTCCCATGCGCACAGAGGGATAAGAACAACCTCCTTAAATCCCTCTCCCCACTCACGGCGGGCACGGGAAAATGGATTTATGTCTACAAGATACAGACAGCTGGGGTAACCCTCGCCACAGGAGATATCAAAAGCCTATTTGTATCTGCAGTGGGAGATCAGGCAGAATCAGTATGGGTGAAAGCAGGGTACCCGGGAGTAACCATAAGTAATGACTCCCATTATGGGGCGTCATTTAAAAACGTTTGAAGGCATGTGTGAGATGCAGAGAGCCTACCCAGATACTCCAGATTTACGCTCCATAATGCAAAGCACTATGGGAGATGAGGCAGAGGCTACGCAGTTCATTCTTTAGGTCCAAGAGATGTGGCGAGCAGAGACGGGCATCGCTTGGGACCAATCAACGTCCCTATTTTACTTCATTATAAAGTGGCGACTCCCAAAGGAAGTTCAGAAGACCCTTGATAAAACAGCAGAGATAAAAGCGAAAGTTTGGCCTGAAACTTAAAGCATCATAGTGCATCATTGTAGGAGGATCAAAAAGAGGGAAAAGGAAACTATTCAGAGGAGGCATGCAGTGGAAGCAAAACTAGGACAGACAAAACTAGTGAACATAGCTACCGTGGCAGAGCACCACCCCAGAACAGATGGCGAGGATGGCTGCTGTGTGGGCAGACAAAGGGCACGAATGGTGGGGAGGAAATCAACAATACATGGCACCCCAGTGGCAAGGAAGACTGGCAAGAGGCAAGAAGACAAGGTGAGTCCGAGGTCAGAGGGAATGGGGATTCGGAGGGATGGAGGCAAGGCCAGTGTTTGTCATGTGGGAGGTGGGGCACTTCACCAGGGAATGCGGCAGCAGGTAGGGAGGAAACTATCCATATCACCAACTCTATTACAATCAGCAACAATATGGGAACACCCACCCCAGTAGCCCACAGTGGCCAGCACTGGGAGTATATGAGAAACCCCTACCCTAGCCCCAATTACCTCCCTCATGCCCAGGACCAGTATCTATCATCACCCCTTTCACACAATGCAGATACCTCAGAACCACCCCAACCAACAGGTAGGGAGAAACAGTAACCCTTTTGTCACTGCTCTGAATGGCACACCAGTGCCATATCAAGGTGCCTGTATACTGGGAGGGGACCCCTTTGCTTGTCCGGGGACAGATACATATCCCAACCAGGACAGCCCACTGAGAGCACTTGCATGTCCAGTACTATCAAAAACCTTGCATACAGAAGAGGGACCCCTGGTGGGGGCAGAGCTAGGAAACACATAGTACATCTTCATGGTGGACTCGGGGGCAGAAAAGACATGCATCTGCTAAGGTGACTTCCCGTTATCAGGACAAACTCTCGACATGCACAGATTCCTTAGGGCTGTGGTAATGGTTCCTTACACAGAAAATGTAGATGTTAAGATAGGGGGAAGGTACTGTGAGCACCACTAATTTATTATGAAAGTTCCCCTGTCAACTTATTGGGCAGAGACTTGCTCAGTAAATTAAATATGACCATATCATTCACTGGGAGAGGGGTTGTTTGTTCCACCCTCGGCATGTGTTCCCTCAGAGCAATGTTGGTAATCCATGCAGTGGCGAATTAAATAATGGTGAAAGGTATGCCAGTGATCCCCAATATGTTCAACTATGGAATTCCGGTGTTATCGAGGGCAGTACCTGAACTCACCCAAAACAAATGGAGAGTGCCCATATATTTTGACTTTTGCCCCGTAGCAACCCCCAAAGTGGTAGATGGTACTATTATGTCTGTAGATTTAGAAGGGGTGCAAGTGTCCGCCAAAAGAATAGTCATACTCCTTACTGACATCCATGGGTGCGAGTGGCGCACAGTGCTGTGTATTGATCGCAATATACCATTGTATGAATTAACTGATGAAAAGCTGTTAGCTGATGACAACAATAATGGGGAGATTGTGCTAGAAATCTGCATTCCCTGTGATATTATGCTACAGTACAGGAAAATGCCAAGTCCCCTCCTGGCTTTTGTCAGCGGACCCCTGTCCTTTTATGAAACAGACATGCAGCAGGTCCTACCCCACCTATGGACCACTAATCCACATGATGTGGGAATATTAAAAGAAGTGACCCCTTTTAAAATAAGACTAAAGCCAGGAGCTATACTACCTAGGGTGAAGCAATACCCCCTGTCTAGGGAAGCAGGAGAGAGGATACAGGAAAACACTGCGAGCGCTCCTACAGCAAAGCATAATTGGCCCCTCTACTTCCCTGTGTAACAACGCTATCTATCCTATCAAGAAGGCCACAGGAGGGAGTTGGGGGATAATCCAGGACCTTCGCCCCTCAACGATATTGTACAGAACGATTTCCTCTTGTCTCAAATCCTGCCTCCATCCTGTGCAGCTTCCCAAAACAAGCCACCCAATTCACTGTAGTAGATTTGAAATATGCTTTTTTCTCAGTACCTCTTGACCCAGAGTCACAATACCTCACAGCATTTACCCTAGGGGGAAGGAGATATGAACACCGTCGCTTACCCGAGGGGTACTGGGAAAGCCCGAGTATTTTCAATAGGATATTGCACAAAGACCTTGGCAATATTTAGGTCCCCAGCACAATCATTCGGAACATAGATGACCTACTGGTCTGTGGTGACAGCGAACAAAGCTGTCGGAGGGACTCCATTATTCTGCTCCAGCTACTAGCACAGAAGGGATACAAAGTGGTAAAGAAGAAACTCCAGTACTGTTTGGCAGAGTTTCTGTACTTGGGCCAGCTCATTTCCAAAGATGGTAAGAGAATAATTACAGACAGAGCGGTGACAGTATATGCCACTGCCAAACCAAACACACTAAAAGAGAAGTTCCTGAGGCTGTGCAACTACTACAGGGCATGGATCTTGGATTATGCAGCTTACACCAGGCCGCTGATGCATGGCTGAAGGAAGCACAGAGAGAGAAAACATGTATCACATGGACAGCGGAAATGATAACAGCTTTCAATGAATTAAAGAATCTGATCTCAACAGCCTCAGTATGTCCGACCACTTACTTTGATCTGGAATTTTACTTATTTTCACAGGCAAATGGCTCCCTCATGACCGCAGTACTGACACATAAAAGCTCAATGGGACACAAGCCGTTCACCTATTATAGTGGCACACTCGATTTGGTCATGCAGCGTCAGTTCGCTTGTGAACAATTGCTTGCAGCAGCCGTCTTTGCCATTGAAAAAAGCTCTACCACTGTCATGGGGTGCTACATCACTCTATATGTCGAGCACTCATTGTTTGCAATATTGGAATAATCGAAATTGACGCTGACAACACAGAGAGTCAGCTTATGAAATAATTATATCCAGCCCCGATATTCCTGTGGTAAGGTGTAGGACATGCAATGTTGAGGACATGCAAGAGCACAACTATGCAAAATATGAAGGAGAAGTACATGACATACCAAAGGCAAAGGAGTACGACTTAGAGGAGGGAGAAGTGTTCTTCGTCGATGGGTCAACATCCATCGACCAGGAAACAGGTGAAAAACATGTAGGGTCTGCCGTAGTGACGATGGAAGAAGGGGAATGTGAAATATTGGGCCTCATTATGACCCAGGCGTTAACCATGGCGCTATTAGCGCCATCGTTGACGCCGGTACCTTACCGATTCCGCCATGGTGAATGGCAGAATTACCGCCTTCCAAGGTTGGCAGGGTGGTAATTCCCCATTTACCATTGGCCCTTCCCCATTCCCATTTTTGCCCCCATAGGGCTCAATGGAAATGGGGAAGGTGGTAATTACGGTACCGCAAATTGCGGTACTGTAATTACCTCCAAAGTCCCTTTGCGGGTCCCGTCGTTAATGGCTGGTAAAACCAGCCGTTAAGGGAGGACCCGCAAAGGTACCTTGGAATAGGGCGGTAAGGGATTACTGGTACCGGTGCCCTTATCGGTACCAGTAATCCCTTACCGCCTGGTTCGTAATGAGGCTCATTGATTATGAAGCGACTGCCAATGCATAACTCCGCACAAGCAGCAGAACCTGTAGCACTGATTGGGCACTTCACACATTGAAAGGGAACTGTGTGACAATTTATTCTGATCCAGATTATGTCACCACAATGGTACATGCTGGTCTATCAAGATGGAGAAGGTGAGGGTTCAGGAGAGCAGACAGTTTGCCCATGCAACATGCAGAATTACTAAATCAGTTGATCTTGGCACTCGCAGAACCTTCTTTGGTGGCCATCGTCAAATGCCTTGCACATACATAGAACACAGACAAAATATATTTGAGGAACTCAGCCGTAGATGAGGCAGCAAAACAAGCAGCGTATCTCCCGACACACATGAGTACAGAATGCATTCTGATGAGCAAAGAGGGAACCCCTAAAACAGATGCATACACAGCCCTGCCCATAGCCCAGTTAATAGAGCTGCAAGGCAGGGCCCTAACTACAGAGCAACAACTATGGCTTAAAAGTGGCTGTACCCAGTCACCCACTAATCTGTTGTGGAGACAACAAACAACTGGAACGGTGGTTATGCCAGTCAAATTACAATACACAGCATTTGAACAACTACTTTTCCCAGCACACAGTTTGAAAACAGCATATAGCTGCTGATCTCTAGGAAGATTGGTTTATTCTAAATCTACAGGAATACTTCAACAAAATGGTGCTCCAGTGTACCAAATGTCAGGTATTTAGCACAGGAATGACTCTAAGAACATTACGGGGCACTTTGCCCCTCCCTATGGGCCCCTTCCATGAACTGCACATTGATTATACGGATATGGGAGAAATATGTAATGGGGCCTGATACCTGATTGTGGTGGTGTGCCCCTTCTCTCGGTGGGTGGAGGCAGGGTCCTGTGCCCACCCAGATGCAGAGTGTGCAGCTAAGTTCCTAGTTAGAGAGGTGTTTCCCAGATGGGGAGTATGCAAGGTCATGCAATCAGACAATGGAATGCACTTCTTTAATTAATTATTCAAAGAAATAACATCCCTTCTAGGGATAAAACACGAGATGTGCTCGATTTAACACAAGTGACTGGAGTGGTGGAGAAAATAAACAGTCTCCTCAAGGGTAGATTATCCAAACTATGCAGATCTGTAAAGAAAAACTGGGTGTACTGTCTGCCCCTGGTACTTTGTCAGCTACGCACGCAGCCTTGCAACGACCACTACATGTCCCCCATCAAATAGTAACTGGTCGACGTATGCAACTGTCATCAGTAAGAAGAGCTTCTGAAGAATTACCTCACACAGCTCACCCGTGCCATAAGATGTATATCAAAACAAATTGCACCCTCATTTAAAGCTGAGAGTGAAACAACCACGGGAACTCCAGCAGAAATCACCTCCATTCAACCCTTAATGCTGGGAGAATGGATATATGTGCAAAGCTTCATCGGAAATTGAACTCTCCAAGGTTCCACGGCCCGTACGAGGTAGTGTACTGCACCCATTTGCTGCAAAAGTGAAAGGGTTGCGGTACTGGATCCACCTCTCAGATGTCCAGAAAGTACAGGGTGATGTGCCCTCAAGCACCCAGACTGAGAACCAGACAACCACTGCTACACCGTAACAAGTAGCGCTGAGTGAATTTTTTGCATTGCATGTGACATATGTAAGAGAGTACATGCAGTGCTGTTAGAGCAGGAGCAACTACAAGTAATACTCTCGCTCTCTTTCTCTTTCCCTCTCTTCTCCTAATCTTCCTTTGTCCCGTTAACATTTCTAATAATCCCCACCCCATTCTATTCCTCTCCAGAGGTGCCAGGATGATGAGATTGCCTCTGCTCGATGAAAATGTTAATGTATATAGCAGTAGGAATAGTATTAGCTTTACAAGAGTCTATAGCTATAACTGTGGCCTGTACTTCAGCTCAATACTTTTCACATTGTTGATGTTTATTTTGAGGATTTATTGGGAGCATCTTTTATCTGGGTGTCCCACATAAAAGAAGGGAGGAGGCAAATGGATGTGGGATGGGCTTGAATGGAAGTGGAACGGTAACATATCCTTGAACCTAAAACGTTTACATAACAATGCAACTAGAAATGCCCCAGGTGTTCCTATATTAAATGACAAGGTGACTGAAAGTCTACCAGATGTACAAAATGTTGCTTTTGTATCCCCAGAATGTTTACAGTTCAACAATCTACCTCAGTATTTAACATGTTGCCTACCTCAGTGTCTAACATATTCACAGCTCCCTCCTACCCCACAACCCTAAATGAAAAAAATAATGTAAATGATAATGTTTTAGCAATGAGTAGCAAACAACTTGTAATGCCAAACACAACATATACCACCTGTAGTGGCTCCCAAACCAAATTGTGTAATAGTGATGTTTCAATTAGTAGCCCCATGTGCACAGCGGTCATTATGCAACAGGAGCAGATCACATAGAACATTGCTAGGTGAAAAGACATTTCCCTTGCGCAGTGACAGACGAAAATGGCAAACACGACAGTACAAATATGATGCATACCATGGTTTAGGACTAGATCAAGTGGAACTCAAATAGCTGGTACTCTGACATGAGTGCCATGGGAAGATGAACAACTAGTGAAAGTTGCTATGAGTGTTCCTTAATACTGCACACATCTGGGGCGCCCAAGGTTCTTGTACCTCAAGAGGTACCCTTAGTAGAATCACAATGTCTCATCCACCTTACACTTTGTAGGTTGAAGGGCATCTTTCATGCACAGAGCGTGAAACTAAAACTCCTTAGTCCAGACATTCGCAAATGCAAGGTGGGATCAACAGATCCAAAGTGCTTCAAGGAACCCTTCCTGGCCATAGAAGAAACATGTTTTATGGAAAACAAGTGTTGAGAAACAACTCTCATGTGCAAAGCCAAGGGACTCTGTGGTCATTCTGAAGAGACATTAGCATTTGCAGAGAAATCATGTGCACAAACATGGACGGAGCACATCACAAAGCTAACATTGGTCACTGCCATTGAAAAACCAGTGAAAGTACAACAAGAGGAAAATTATTAACTTTGTTTCTATGGTGAAGGGGATGTCTTAGTGGGGTCCCACCAACACTGCAACAAAACTGTGATCACTCCAGATCTCAGAAAAGGAACTACTGCATTGATGAATTACTACTGGGTTTGTGGTACAAAAATGTACTTGCACCTCCCACCTCCCGCCATCATGCAGTGGCTGTTTCTCGCTTACAACACTACATTCAGCCCTGTTGGTTATGCCCAAGAAGCACCTAAAGGGGGGACCATTGCCTGATAACGGGCAAGTAACAGCTGAGTCAACAGAAGTAATGCCTATTTCATCACCCCCAAGCTTTTGCATCCTCCCTGAGAAAGAGCGCCATGACCGTCTGTTCAAGAAAAAATGAACTTCCAACTATCTGTCCCAAGATTCCTTTGACCTGCTTGCACAAATACTCAATAAATACAAACTTTTCAGCTCTGTTGAGATTTTTACGCATCCCTTGTGCCCAGCATTCAAACCAGAGCAAACACAAAGTGGGTTCAAATCATCCGCTGGGAGCTGATCCAGTTGGCAAATGACACAGAAGAAGGGTTGAACATCATCAAGGTGGAAATGAGAACACTTTGGCTAATGACAATGTAAAAGCACTATGTCCTTGACCTCCTCACTGCGATGGAGGGCGGGGTTTGCAGAAATATTGGGAATTCATGTTGCACATTCGCATCTTCTACAGATGCTGAAAAAGGGACACTATCACACGTAATAGCAGCAGTACATGAACTTGGAGTGCACATGAAGAAAGAAGCAGGAATCCAAGAGAACAACTGAGTGAACATGGCATTCAGCTAGATACCGACATGGCTTGGAAAAACTATGAAAATTATGATCCCTATCATCATGTTATTTTTGGTGATTTTTTGCGTGTGCCAGCTGAGTCTACGTTGCTGTGTAAAGGCAGTACCTAATAGTGCAATGACAATTGGAATAGTAATAGTAAAAAGGTACCCCATAATACACAAGAAGTAAAAATACAGAAAGCAGAAAATTATGGTCCCAAATATCATATGGTTGCTATATACCATGGTCATGGGGATACGGTGGACACCTTATATCACATTACTATTGCACCCCCACCCGACCCCAAGAATTATAAGGAAGTGTGGGTAGATTTACCGGGTGATGGGGGATGCATATACATGATTTGCACCCCTGAACAATATGCACAGTCCTGGGAAAGTTTGAGGAGTGTGTGTAGTGCATGGATGCCCATAAAGGGTAGTCCAGCATGGGTGGAAGCTGAGAGGTGGGCAAATGAATGAAGAAATGGAGGGGTGGGATTTGTTACTGTAGGATTAACGAAAGGGGGAATGTTGGGATGAAAATTATCCTATCCCACCCCCTTGGCATGTCCTCAGTGGGCAAACTCCATACGAAGACAAGGGGTGAACAGCCCCACCTCCAGGGTACGTATAAAGGCCCATAGAAATAGGTGAATAGCACTAGCCATGCCGCTGTCCTGTGACTCGGTTTTGTATTAGCCCCAGAGCAGACACACTGAGGGCCGCAGCACTTGCATCCCGAGTTCATACAATGGTGCCAAGCCATCAGCACACCAGGCCAGCTCCGCACGAGCCCTGTTCCCACAGAAGTCCATTTCCCATCTCTCCCTCCATTGTTGCGAATATCTAGTATCACATTCAGGAATGCGCCCGACACAAAGCGTGAAACAGTACCAGACCCTGCAATGCACCCATTCATCTCCACTAATCTGCCATTGGGCCTCTGACTCCAACCCCACCAGGCCAGAGCCGACCACACTTCATCACACTGGCCCCCTGATCCTAACCTTCCCAGGGTGCCCACCACAGATCAATAGCTCGCGTGACCACATATCTCTATAATAGCACAACATATCCTTTCGTATCATGAGGCACCAGGGAAAGTAAATCATAGATCAAATCCCAGGGGGAGGCCATGGGTGTTGGAACTGCGGTATTAATGAAGCCCTGAATGTGAGGGTCAACGTAACTGTATTTTATCCTCCTTTCTCTCAGACACCCCTTTCATGTGATGTTCAGGTGCCTGCCATGATGAATGAACAATTAGTTCTTGTTGTTTAGCTTAGATTAGATAGAGAGTTTCTAATGTTTGCCCTGACTTTCACCGCAAAGGAGGAGCCCTGCTGATCCACGTGCACTAAAATCGACTGGGAAGAAGCAGCCAATTAGCACCTGGCATCCCCTATGGAGCAGGCCTCTGAATATGTCTGCACCAATTAGCTATGTTTTTGTTTTACTATATATGATTTCGTCACTGATGATGCATTTGGCCTTTTTAGGGTGCTGTCTGTGTAATTTTTAGCAGCGCGCTCTTGGGCAGTAGAGTTCTTTGCTGGCATTTATATTATATACATCGTTCTTATCATTGCAAACTATCCCTTGGTTATATTCCCTAGCAGGTTGTATTTACTTTGGAGTGTGCCTTCAAAGGTCTATGCCTTCAGTACATAGGGTTAATGGCAGATTAATTCTAGTATTAAGTTGCGCTGGTGATGTGGCCCTTATTTCTTATAGTAGTAATGTGCTGCAAATACTTATAAAAACATACAAGGATATTATGAAAAGTTGCGATTTTATAGGGAAAGTTGCAAAATCTAAAGTTATAATTGCCGATGCTAGAGGGCACTGCTCTTTTACACTTACTCTAAATGGTGTGAAGTTGGAGCAAATGAAAACCTTTAAATATTTGGGAGATAAACTTCTCAGAAAATTAGTCACATTGATATTCAGAAGACAGGTATGATGCAATCAGTGTGGGCCTGAACGTGTCGTTAACACCTGATCCGGCGAGCTGGACCGGGTGCTAAGGCCATTAGCAATGGCCATTACCAAAGCGGCACCCCGGGGTGCTAAAAAAAAAAGAAAGATTTTTCCTTCCTACAACGGTACGTGTGTGGTGTCCCGTTTTAAGAAGGGAAACCCTTTACCAACATGGCCACCATGGAAGGGGAAGGCGGAGCCCCTCTGCCCTTTCCATGGCAGCCATTGTGAGCATAGAGGAAGGTGCGGTTGCACCGGTGAATGCTGCCGCAGCCGCAATAAGGTAACTTTGGGGGTTGGATTTAAAAAAAAAAAAGGGGATAGGGTGGGGAGAAGATGGCATTGGGAGGAGCCAGCCGTCAAGTGGCTTGGAACGCAGGCTTAAACCAGCGGTTCAAGTTTGCATTCCCAGCAACCTATCTGGCGAGAGATAAAAGAAGCGCTAGAAACTGGTGAAATGACATAGTCATACATTTCCTGACCCAAAATTTCAGCAGTATTTTCACAGTCTTTTAGTGTTCTAGTGGGAGGTGCCAGTGGAAGATGCATGCGCCGTCCCGTCACCACCTCGTGGGGTGTTAAATGGTGGTCGGACACTGGCTTGATGCGCAATTTGAAAAGTGCCAATGGCAAACAGTGAAGCCATTTTATCTTGGTGCTCTGCTCGGTTTTGCCAGTGCTCTCCCTCAGGAGGCCATTGAGGAGTTCACACGCCCCATTTGCTTGTGGGTGGTGCGCACATGCAAATTTGTGTTTTATTCCTAGCAGGGTAGTGATGTGTTGGAACATTTCATTGGTGAAGTGAGGGCCATTGTCAGACCGCAGGACCTCACAAACGCCCCATCTTGGGAATACTTCCTGGACCAGGAACTTGGCTGTCCTCAGTGCGTCAGCATCTGAAAAGGGTCCAGCCTCTATCCACTCTGAGAATGGGCATACAACCAATATCATGTAGCAGTATCCTTGACATACTTGGATCATGTCCACGTAGTCAACATGGTGATGCAAAAAAGGACCTTCGGTTATGGGCATGGCTCCTCTCAAGATTCTCAGGGCGTGCCCAGCAGTGAATTGCTGGCAGGTTAAGCAGGAGCTAATGAAATGTGCCGCATGTTTATTCAAATTTGGACAAAACCATGATTCTCCATTTCGTGCAGCAATTACCTCTTTCCCTGTGTGTGTTGGATTATACAACTGCGCTAATGCTGTTTTCAGTAGTGCAAGTTGCATGACCACTTTCCCTGTGTTGTTCTGTCACCACAGGGAGTCCGTGGGAGACATAGAGCACCCTCCTTTTACCCATAGTTCCCTTTTCTACTTGGGTGAAGCGCCCTGTAGTTCCATAATTTGAGTTTCTGGTAGGTAATTGTACCCTTCTCTCAACACTATGTTTCGCACCCATCTTAGGACTTTGGGCCTCTTCTTCAGTCCCTACAATGTTCCAAATTATGATGCACTCTTTGCCTCATAATCAGCTGCTTTATTTCCCACTGTGATAGTGTCTTCCCCCTTTGTGTCTGCCTGGCACTTCACCAATGCTAACTCCTGTGGGTATGTTATTACTTCGATCAGTTCACCCAACAGCTGGGCATGCTGTACTGGGTTCCCATCAGCTCTCCTGTACCCTCCCCTGATCAAGTGAGCCAATCCCGAATATACTGTTGATGTGACATATGCACTATCATAGTAAATTGTCACACACTTACCTATGCAGTGTTGTAGGGCCAACATGAGGACCACTAGTTCTGCTACTTGCGCTGATTAATGAGATGGTAGCTGGCCACTCACAACTGCCTCACTTGTCCCGTCCTCCTTCAACCTCTCTACAGCAGCCCAAGTCCTCCTGATTCAGTTTGATCAATCGCTGATGAACCATCAATGTAGAGCATGTCTCCCCCCTCAAGTGCATATTCCTCCACTTTGCATGTCTCACTGAATTGCTCTGTGTTCTCGGTGCAGTCATGAGCCCAATCCCCCAGTTGATAGACATCTGCCATTAATAGTGCTGAGTTTACTGTCTTGCATTTTACTATCCTTAATTCTGCCTTGGATAGTACTATCTCATATCCTGATGCTCTCTGTGTGGTCATTGTGCTCTTTGGTTTATGCAGTATAGCAAACAGGGCATGTTCCACGTAAAGGGTGGTGGTGCACCCCATTGTTATTGCAGATACTTTTTTCTACTGCAAAGATTGCAGCTGCCAGAGATTTCTCACATGTGTAATGTCCTCTCATTACTGGGTCAAGTTGCCCACTATATTGAGCAATTGGCTTATTGCTCGGGCTAGTCTTCTGTGTCAGGACTGCCTTCATTACTACACTGTTAGTGTGTGAAAACAATTCTCATTTATAGTCTGGGATTCCTAGCACTGGAGCTGTACATATTGCTTATATTAGCTAATTGAATGCTTCAGTCATATTTCGTGTCCAGGTCAGTGACTAGACTCCTCTCTGTGCTTTTTTCAGTGCTGTCAAGAGTGGTCTGGTGTATGTGCTGTAATTGAAAACCCATGCTCTGCAATAGTTGTACAACCACAGGAATTTCTGCATTTCCCTCATTGTTTTAGGCTGTGGTGTGTTGTGTATTGTCTGTGCTCTCTTTGGGGCAATATGGCTGCCGTCTTTGGATATCAGCTGTCCAATGTACAGTACTTCCTTTTGACAGTACTGGAGTTTGTCTTTATCCACCTTGTACCCCTTGTCAGCTAACACTGTCAACATGTGTACTGAATCTGTTCTGCATCCTTCTTTTGTTTCGATACAAATCAATATGTCTACGTATTGTGGCACTGTGCTCTCTGTTTCAATGTTTCCTAAATCCATCTGAATCACTGTGTTAAAAATGGATGGTGACTCACAGTGCCCCTGTGACAGCTTGGTATGTTTCCACTTCTGGTTGCGATACATAAAGCTGGTCAAATCTTGTGAGTCTGGGTGTAATGGCACTGAGAAGAAGGCATTCTTCAGATCAATCATGGTGAAGCAGGTGGCTTCTGCTGGAATACCACACAGGAGTGTTCTCGGGTTTGCTGCTACTGGACACTCTGCTTCTTCAATGTGGTTAAGAGGGCGTAAATCCTGAATAAAATGTCATGATCCCCCCATTCCCCTTGTGTACGGGGTACACTGCAGTGTTGCATGGAGATTCTGATGGCACCAAGATGCCTCTCTCAATGAGGGTGCTGATTGTTTCATAAATACCCTCATCTGCTTCCTTTGTTAGGGAAAACTGCTTTACTCAAGGTAAGATTGCTTCAGGTGTTAACTTTATCTTCACCCCGCTATGCTTTTTATGCACCCTACATCATAGGGACTCGTGGTCCATAAGCTGGTGGGCACATTGGCCATGTCCCCCTCCCAGAATGCGGGTGGTGCCCCCAGTGCCATTCGTTGTGCAACCTCTCTGTAATGAATCTGCAACCAAAATCTTACACTCATTTCGAGCATCATCTCCACCTCCAATCTCTCTTCCTTAAAAAGCTCCTCATCTGTCACTGTTGTTAGCCTGCACCCTTCTGCTACTGCAATCATTGCTCTCCACGCCCTCTCTGTGTCATATGTTACGTGTACTGCAATCCAGTCCTCCCTTGCCAAAACTGCCTCCATGTATATGCGCACTAGTGTTCCTTTTGGCTCATCCAGTGGTGTCTCTGGTCTGAACAGGTATTTGCTGGCACCCTCCATACCTTCCCTGCAATACCTGGCATCCACATATGTCCCATACTGGAACATTTCTGGCTCCAATGGTACCCCGCTCTGTATGGTGCTCCTCCAATATGCCTGAACAATCTGCCTTACATTCAACATGTGTATTCCTGATGTGGAGCATATTATGCCTTTGTTCATGAATGAGATGGTCATGTTTAGTCTGCTCATGATATCACATCAAAACAGGTTTACAGTTGCTTGTCTAAAGTAGAGCAAAGGTAAGGATAAGTCATGATCTCCTATAGATAGAGAGATGTTATGAGTGAAAGGAACCACTTCTCGAGCCCCAGAGAATCCTTGCATGTTCAAGGCATCGCTTGACAGCGCAAATGTCCCTTCCCGAATGCATGACCTAGTCACCCCAGTGTCACCAAGAAAGGAAAAAGTTTTGTCACCTATCGTCACCCCTATCCAAGGTTCCTCCTCAGGATTGGGTGTAACTGACAGGATAGGACACAACAAGTTCGTCTGTGGGCTTTCCTACTGAGGATACAGTGCTAACCCATTTCCTGTGAAAGAGTTGTTCTCCACCATGGTGACCCCACCCATCTGTCTAACTGGAACTGTCGCCACTGTGTCCATGAGTTCTGTGGTGTCACAGTCTTGTATTTGTGCTAACTGTTGTGTGCTTCCCAGAATTTGTGCTGCTTGTAATACTGGGGTGGTGGTGCTGCCAGTTGTGCAGCCTGTGACTGTACCTGTAATGAAGTTGGTACCTGCACTTGTAATTGTGGTATCTGCTGGTGTGGGTTCTGTACCTATCCTTGTTGTTGTGCACCTTCGGCATTAGAATAATCGTCCTGTCCTCTTTGATAGCTTTGCTGTCCCTGATCTCCCCAACCTTGTTTTGCCCCTCTAAATCGACACACTCTTGAAATATGTCTTAGCTGCTAGCAGGTACAGCACTGGGGTGGTTCCCTCCGTTGGCCTGGGAACCCCCCTGAAAAGTCTCCTGGTCCCTCTGGCATTTGCTGATTATATCCCTGAAAAAACCTCCTTGATGGTGGTGCATTTGTGGTCTGAAGTCACGCCAACTCTGGAAACCTCCCCATCCCACGCACCCTCCTCCCATGGGGGCTGCGTATTGTTGCTGTTGTTGGTATTGTTGCTGTGGTGCTGGTGCTTGTGTTTGTGGTTTTGGGATAGTCATTACTGCCCCTTCCATGGCATATTTTGACAATTTCTTTTGAACTAACTTATCCTCATCAGCCTTTCTCTCTTCTACTTTTTGTTTGACCTTCTCCTGCCACAGTCTGCAATGGTGTACTCTTGTGAGCTGTATTTCTGGCTATCCCGTAGCTTCCAACCCTACAAGTTTCTTCAAACTCTTCTATACAGTTTCTGGTAACCCCTGCACTAATATGTGATAAAAGATTGCTATCGTTTTGTCCCATCGCTCTCGAGTTTCAAGGCATCAAAGCTCTTGAATATCTTGAATATATTGAACAGGATCTTCATCGTCATGCATTTTGTGTGGCCCCTATGTCTGACGTTTCTGGGTATTGTGTCTGTGATGCTTGCCACACCACTGCTCTGCAATTTGTGAATGGTGATCTGTCATGTGCTGTGTTTTGTATGGTCACCCCTGGGAACCCCGCCTTCTTCCATATGCCATCAGCCGAGTCACCCAGTATTGATTCCAACAGCCCCTTGAGGTCGCCTACTGCCAGCCTGTTGCCCGCTGTCAACTTCTCCATTTCATATATCCAATTCCCAGATCCCTGCATTCAATGAGGGTAGTCTGCATTTAACATTTTCCTTGCATGTGTGTTTCCAGGCTATATACTGAGCCCTTGTCCCGCCCCCCTCTCTAATAGTGGCATCTGTAAATATGCTGCCCACTCCACTGGTGTTCTTCAATACTGTCTGATCTGAATAGGCCCTCTCTCATATTCAATGTCTGTGCATAGGTCTACAGAATGTGCCAGTGCTGTTTCTTCTCTCCTGTGCCCTGGAAGATCCCTTAGTCTGTTAATGTTTGTGTTTTGTGTGGTGCACTTGGTGGTTGTCTGTTACTTTTGTTCATCTAGATCGAACCCTTCTTCCCTCTGTCCATGAGACCTGCATTCCCATGATGTCACCTCACCTGTCCTTGTGAGGTAGAGTTTGCTATGCTCCCCCTCTCGTCTCCGCTGAGTCTGTCGTCATTGTCAGACCATGCATCCATGTTACTACAAAAGGCCTCTGAAAAATTCAATTTTCGGGATGTAGAGTCAGCATTATGCTCTAAATCAAGATCAATGTCCACCAAATTATATTTGTTTTCCACTTTCCATAAACCTAGATGTGCTGCGCCATGCCCTTCCGAGCTGTCCGCATGTATATCTATGCTATCCGGTTTTATTTGCCTCTTCCCCTCCCATTTTTTCTTCTCCCATTCTAGTTCAGTCTGTGCACAAGCCGCCCTTATTGCTCACTCATCCTCCTCTTTCCGCGTTCGTTCCCTGCCATCCTATCCAACTGCAATTTCATGGTTTTTCTTTTCAAACTTGTGTGTTTCTTGCTCTATTATCTGTCTTCTCCACTCTCTTTCTCTTTCAATTCACTTTCTATTCTCTCCGCTCGCTCCTTATCCATAAGCTCCTCTCCTTTTCCCTTCTCAGTTCCCTTTCTTTCTGTTCCTATTTCTCTTTCCTTTCTTCTCTTCATGTTCTAGCCTTGCTCCCATGTCCCTCTCTCGTTGCTCTGCTTCCTCTACTTGTGTTGCCCAGTCAAGTCTTCCCTGCTCCCTTTCCAAGTCCTCTATAGCCCTTGTTGCCCCATCTGCAACCCCTGTTGTCTTCCCTTTAAGTGTCAAGAGTGTTTGTGCTGCTATCCACTCCTCCATACATAGGCCCTCAAATTCTGCCTTTGCAGACTGCAGCCCCTCCTCGTTTGCCTCAGTGCTGCTGGCAGCCTGCCCTGCACCTCGCGGTTTCTCTTCTGGTGTATATGGTGTTAGTTTATATGTTGGGTTGAAGTACCCTTCTGCTGCCCTAAGTTCCCTTAATGGATATATTACCTGGTCACCATCTGTGTCATTGGATACTATGCTAGGAGGGGCAGGGGGAGTTGCTGAAGGGTCAGACCGCTCTTCCATTAGCTCCTGCTGGTTCATCATCCATACAGTCTCCCACCTCCTCCTGGAACATGCGCCATAACTTGAATATTGCCATGCGATTTGCCAATTTCGTCCCCTTGTAGATGTTCTGTAAGTGTGTCAGTAGTGATTGCTGCAAGTCCCTGGAGAAACTGCCGTTAGACGGCCATTGCCTCATTATCTTCCCTTCAGTGTTCTTGGACCACTCTATACTGTATTAAACTATTTTATCTTTGTATGGTGGTGACGTTTTACAAAGGTGTTGAATGGGTGTTATTCCCCCCAACCATTCCCTGATACATGATGGTTTTACTTGACCTCTAATCAAGGTTTTCGATAATCCGCTGTCAATGAAAAAAGGTTTCTCTGCAATGGTTATGGATTCCAATTGCTACAAGCCTTGCTTCCTCTGCACCTTACATGGCATACTCTGCGTACAGCCCCTCCTTCACAATTGCTGCTTTTCTCCAGCACACCACCACAATCCTGTGCATGTGCCTTCCGCGCAGCGCCACTGGTTCACCTCTCTACCAATCCCAGGTCCACAACACTAGGTCCTCACCATCACAACTCTCTGTCCTATGCACCTACCTAAGGGTGACGTCACCAAGATAAATTTCAAATCAGATAGGTAGACAATTTACACACACAGAATGATGGTCCGTTGCTCCCTCTCCCACACAAGATTCCCCAATAACCCAGCAAACCCTACCTCCTGCCTCTCCAGGGCAGAATATACTTCTATTTTCCTATGACTAACTGCACCCGTTGCGTTGTCAAACATGTGAAACTTCTCTCTCCAGGAGACTTAACCAGCTAGTTCACCTTCCACAATCTAGAATAGCTCCAGCTAACCCTCACAGGAGTACCGTAGTCTATGCCCCGAGCTACAACGCCCAATCGACGGGTATTCTTTATTTACATACTTCTGTAATCCAAGCCGTTAAAGTCGATAGTCGTGTTTGTTCAACAGAACCTTTTACCTCGAAGACCGAATGCTCGCTAGAAATAGAAAAGGGACTTCCACCTTCGCTCAGGTCCCTATTGACTTAACACTACTAATAATACTAAAACACATGATTAACACTGCCAACAATACTTCCCACCTCACAACATTGACACAACACCCTTCCTTACGCCCACATTTGCTAATGATCTGGACCAATACTTTTGTTCCCTGCTCATTGACACTGCTTACCTGCTGGCTCCCCGTCAACCGCTCGCCGCGCCCTTCTGGTCTGCTTTGGGCGCTACACCAATTGCGGAGGGGGATGGTTTCCAAATGGCTCCCAACAACCTTTCTCCGGTTTATTCTTTTCCGGTTGTCTTGCAATGCCTGCGAGGGTCCAACAGCATTTCAGGTCCAGCGGCAGTGGAGGCAGCTTCTAGCTGGGCTGATGTCATGAACCATCACCTATGCTAACCAACTTGTTAGGGGAGAACTAGCAGGCAAGGAGGGTGGTTTCTAAGAGTTCGCGAACTCCAAATTCATGGAAGCCCTAACTCCATCCCTTTGCCAAAAGGAATGCAAGTCCAGACAGGCAGCAAGTTCAACTGTGGTTTATTACAGTCAACAAACCATCCGGGATTAGTACATGGAGTAATCCAGGCACAGCTCCAAGAACACTGGCTCACAAGCCAGTTTTGCATTTCAGTTGCATCAAAACAACGTCATAATCTGGGCCCATCTCCAGGAAACCTATCAACTTCAATGATTGGATGTGGATTAGTAGTTCCCTTATAGTGGTGCCTATAGGGGTTATTTCACTGGTCCTCTCGAGTCAAGTGTCAGGCCTGGGCCAACCCCGAAAAATGCTACTTCTAAATCTTACAGTATGCAGACCTGATGAGAGGTTGGTGGCCCCGGCTACCCCACCCTAGGGCCATAAATTCTGATTGGTCGAGCTGCTAGACCCCAGGCCTGAGACTCAAGTTGGCTCTCAGCTCGGAGTGTAACTTTTTAAAGGTAATATGTGCAACTATGTGTCTGCATTATAACCGTATGTGAACCACCATAATTATGAGGGTGCTCCTTTCCCATTGTACAACTTCGGCTCTGGTAGTAACAACCTTGTTGTCAGCCACTGTCTGGCTTGTGAGACCGCTGCTCTTCCCAGACGTCAGTTCTTGGCTCACAATCTGCCCTGCTGGACCACGTGTTCAGAGACTGTGTTTGTGAGCTTGTGGAGCTCTGAATTAGTCTGAATTTCAGGAGAATTGTTTGTGTCTGCCTCGTTGGCATTACTTCAGTTCAGGGGAAATAATGTCACTTACAACAATGCAATCTTGGCAGTGGTCGCGTTCCACACACGGAAGCTCTCTGGGTCATGCTGCATTCAGTTTAGCTTCAGCTTTCTGAAATCGTTGTGGCCTACTGTGATTTCCTAAGCCATAGTGCGGAGGAGCAGCATAGTACCCCCACCTCAACCACTTCACCCATATTGCCTATATGTTGGGAGCCAGAGTGTGAGACAGGTGCAGTACCAGTAAGAATCCCAATCCCTAAGAGAATCCTGGAAGCAAGGTTCCCATTGAGAAAACCGTACCTGCATATGAGACGATATGATGGCCATTTGAATGAAATCCCAGAAGAAGCAGAGCAAATGAATGGCCAAGATGAATGGTGACGTCATGCAGAATTGAGCTGACGTGCATAGAGGAGATGTAGAGACAAAAAAATGAAGATATTCTACAAGGCATCAAGAAAGAATCAAGGATAAGTGATGTCTTGGGATTAAGATAAAGAAGCTTATGCCACAGAAACAATGAAGATATCAAGATGTTTTACACATGTACAAATGCAGATAAACGCAAGCAGACAAAGTATTCTTGAGGCTAGCTAAGTAGTGAATAAGTTGCGGCAAGCACCAATATATACATATATGCATAAAGAATAAGGATGGATGTTTCCAGTACGTGTTATAGTAGAATTGGACTGGAAAAGGAAGGCCTCATTGTCAGTGTGTTGCTTTAAAGAAAACAAGTCAATTAAAAGTGAATCTTGGAAAGGCGAGGCTGGATGAGCCATGAAACCAAGCCAAGTAGCCAAGGTCTTATCAGGCTGGAGCGAGCAGACATTGGATAAAAATCATGTGAAAGAACAAAACTCCTGTTCAGAAGGCATGAACTAAACAAGGAAGACATCAGAGGTCTATTAGAAAATAATATTTTAATACATGAGAAGATCAAAATCATGGTCTACAGTCACGTGGACAGATGAAGTTGGACAGACAAGATGGTCACACCTACGCATGAGGGCAGAGGGTGCCTTCACTCCCTGAATTCTCCAGAGCTACAAACACTCCCAAGGACAAGTTCAAAGTCTTAATTGCAAACAGACCACTGAGGTGATGATAGATGGATATGCTAATTAGTGGGAAGCTCTGTTTTAGACAAGCTCACCAGCACCTGGAAGTCCAATCTGCGTGCTGCTAGACCTAGGTGGAAAGGTACTGGCGAAGATTAGAGTGCCAACCAATTGTAGGGGACCACGTAATTAGGGGTCCTATTCTTTATGTAGCCAGTGGGACGTAGTGTATTTAGTAATGTTCATAGTGGCCATTTTGAGGGGAGGGCTTAGTTGCCCCACCTGATGTTAAGAAGCCTATCACTTTCACTCATTGTCCCATACTAGTATAGAGTGTACACTTAGATAGTTCCTCATACCCAATCACATTTGCTACTAGGTTTTAGTAGTTTGCCATGCGGGATGCCTTTGGTAGAACGCAGGTTGAACGTCACCCATGCCGATTCTTTGCTATATAAGATTACTTTTTTCGGAAATGCATTGAGAGAAATTGCTATGCAACATCAGATGATGTCCGTTGTACTCCCTGTTTTAGATATTTGATATTAAAACAGTTATCCTTTTTGCCAACTACCTGAGTCGTTCACGTGGTAGCATAGAGAGGATGGTTAGATATCCATCAAGATAAATGAGCTTTGCGGTCCAGGAAATATCACATAACCTATACCATTTGGCTGAAAGGATGTGAGGCTCCCTGTAGATAGCAGTTTAGATAATAACTTTCATGCATGCAAGTGTGGGTGTGACGGGTCCCCCGGTTTCTCCTCAGGGCATCTACAGGAAGCTGAACAAATGAAAAGTTGAAGAGGCGATAACGAGGCGGGCGATCCCGAGAGTCGGAAGACAAATATCCAAATGTTGAGTAGAACTGAGTGAGTTTGCAAAACTGTGTATGGGCAATGAATGAGAGAAGTGAGAAGGGGAAAAACGAGTAACGGAGGGAGGATGGGATAAAAGTAACTTGAAGAATAATAGGGGTTGAATATTAAGCAATTGGCTTTAGGAGATATGCCGAGCAATTGAGATATCATGAGGAGAATTCACTAGGGAGGATACGCCTTAGATTCCTGCGTTTTAAAGAATGGTCCGAAGAAACAGTCCCCTAGTAGATTTAAAAAACGGTCCCGGTTAAAGATGGTTGTGAAGAGGGCAGTTTACACCACGTGGGAGTATTTTTGAAAAGGCAACTGAGATCTTAGTGAGAAGACTTTTATGGCTGGCCAAGTGTGTTTGTCTGTTCATTTTGTTTTATGTGATTGTGTAATGATGATGACATAATAAATGAGATTGATAAAACGTAAAAAGAAGAAATGCAAGAGTTAAAGAATTAAGCATGTCTTTTTTGAAGAATTTGAAGTGATGATATTTTTTAGCAGATTAAAGTAAAAAATGTGATATAGAGGGATTGGAGGAGGGGCATGGATACGCGCATGGAGTGAGGTCGGTGTTCGCCTGAGCTCCTGCCCATGATCCTGAATCGGCAGAAGTTACGGTGCTTAATCGAGAACGTACGAGGCTACAAACCTGGTCGAGTGCAGGGGAACCCATTTGCTGCACTCGACCTCATTTTCGGGAGAAATCGGAGCCTGCAAAGGGAAAAACAAACTGTTGGAAGAGGCTCCGCCCCGGAGGGCCCAAGATGGCGGCCTCCGGCGCTGAACTCAACTGAGCGCGAAACACAGAGAACCGGCGGCCCCAACGCAGAGCCTCTACGCCTGATACGGAGGAAGCGGGGGGAAAGGATCCCGCACTGAGGACGGCTTGTTGTCTGGGGGGGGCTGTGGGGCTGAGCGGCGCTGGGACCCGCGGATCGCCATCGGAACACCACCCGTAGCCCTTCGAGGGACACCGGAGGACCCAGACAGCAGTGACCTGGGGACGGAGAGGGAGAGTCCCCTTCCACCGCCCTTCCACTGCGGCGTAGGGCTGGGTCTTAGGGAACGGGGCACGGGCTCCGTGCGAGAGACTGGAGGAGCCAGGAGAGGCCCCACACTGTGGAGCATGTCGACAGACTCCGATGTCAGTAACCCGTGAGAAGCGGCCCCACATCTTCCCTCCCCCCCCCCGCAGCGGCAAGGATAGCCACAGGAGAAAATATAAAACGAAGAGGAAGCGCCCCTGTTCCCTTTTTGTGGTGGACGGGCAGAGGGCCCAACGGCTGGGTCAGGCCCCGGACTGCCTTAGTTGGCCTAGCTGGCGGACGGAGGTCTGTTCTACGGGGGACGCACTCGAGGAGAGGTTTTATAGCCGGCCCAACACAGCTGTCCAGCATTCACACAGATACCCGCGGAACAAGGCGGCAGGCACCCTGGCCCTGCGAGACGTGATGTCTCCATCTAAAACTAAACTCAAAAACACAACAATGGACACTTACACAACGGTCAGATCTAAACAGCCGCAGCTGCCCGGACCCACAACTACGGGTGAGCCAGCACACGCAGTTGTGGCACCTGATAACACGCAAGTCCTTCAAGCCATCGCAGAGCTCCGCACCTCCATTGAAAGCAGGTTTGATGAAATAAAAGTGGACATGCAACTCATGCGCCAAGATGCACGCAACTTGACGGAAAGAGTAAATGTCAATGAGACCACTCTACAGGTTAATGTCGAAAACACCGCGGATTTGAAGAAGCGAGTCCAGGAATTGGAACAAAAAGTGTCGAGGCTGGAAACACGATCCGAGGATGCAGAAGGTTGGGCTCGGCGCAACAACATCAGGATTCTAGGGGTTCCTGAGGACATGGAAGGCCCGAACCCTACAGAATTCATAGAAACGTTGTTACAACAAGAAATTGGGGCAGTGAGGCTTTCGCAAGGGTTTTCAGTGGAACGCGCCCACAGGTCTCTTCAGAAGCGTTCACCTCCAGGCTCATACCCAAGACCGATTATTGCCAAAATCCTAAACTTCCGCGACAGGGAGATAATACTGAGATATTCCAGAGAGGGTGGAGAAATCAAGAGGCAGGATTCTACAATTGCCATATACCCGGATTACACCCCTGCAGTACAATACGCCAGGAACTCATTTATACCGATTAAGGCGAGGCTGCGCAAACTTAACCTCAAATATATGTTGCTTTACCCTTCTCGCCTCAAGGTCCTTTATAAAGGGAAAGCAATCTTCTTGGAAACTCCGGCCGCGGCAAATATGTGTCTTGAACACAATAACTTAGCGGACGATGGCGAAAAACTGTCTCAAGCTGAATAATAGATGTAACAAGAAGCATCAACCGGCAACATTAACCGCTGATCTTGCACATGAGGCATGAATTGGTTGATCAACCGGCAGCTACGACCGTAATACTCGGATAGCAATACTGGGCAGAAGAGCAAGACACCACACACGACCAAGTCAATGGCAAACAGGCCAATGGCCCACCCCTACGAGACACGTGCAGGTCACACTCCTGCACACCGCCCACGCCGGAAAGCCAGGAGAGGCTCTGAAAGCGTGGGAGCCCCTGAGTGCTATATGCTCACTGTAACTGCTGGGGGCAGTTTGCAGTTATGCAGTCGGAACTGCTTGTTCGTCGGACTGCCAGTTCACAGAGTTGTTTGTTTAAGCTGCATTCGTTGTTGCAGCAGTTCTAGTTCAACACCACAATCTTCATGCAGAACGAGGAATAAGGAGTGGTGGCCTAGACATTCAAGATGCAAGACGGAAGGTGAGGAGGCGGGGGGGAAACGAAGCCCGGGAGGAAGTGCCCTAAATATGGCAATGCAACTTAGAATACTAACCTGGAACGTGAGAGGGTTGGGGTCATATCTACGCCGGAACAGGATCAGGTCATACCTGCACAGGAAAAAAGTAGACATTGCACTGCTCCAAGAGACTCATCTCTCGGTGGAGGACCAGGCAAAGGTGAAGGAGCACTGGGGAGGACAAGGTCAGGGGGCCCCATATTCCAAATTTGCTAGGGGGGTGTATACTTGGATCAACCCAGCGGTGCCCTTCCAGATGACAAGAACTGAAGTAGATCCGGAGGGGAGGTATTTTATCCTGTGGGGAGTGCTGGAGCAGGTAGAGATCTGCATAGTCAACACATATTTTCCAAACCACTGCATTCCGTCTTACCTAGCTAGGTTGCAGATGAAACTGGCGGGGCACAGGGATGGCCTGTACATATGGGGAGGGGATCTTAACTGTGTGAGGGACGTGGACCTAGACAGATCTGAACCCCCGCAGAAGCAATCGGATAGAACCTCTAGGGTGCTAAACAATCTGCTGGAACAACTAGACCTGGCAGATGTCTGGAGGGAACTCCATCCCACAGACAGAGGATACTCACATTATTCCTCCCCCCACAATCTCTACACGAGAATCGATTACATGTTTATAGATAAAATGCACCTGGCTCAGGTGGAATCAATACAATACTTGGGTAGATCGATTTCGGACCACTCCCCCCTGTTAATGCACTGGGCTTTGAAGGGCCCTAGACCCCCTATTCCGCTATGGCGAATGCCCACAGAGGCTCTGACGGACCCAATATTTAAGGAGGAGCTGGGAGACAAACTGGTAGAATATGTCACCAACAACAGTGGTAGTGTGAAGCGCTGGAGCACGGTATGGGAGACCCTAAAGGTGGTAACGAGGGGAGAGGTTATAGCCGGGACAGCGGGTGTCAGGAAAATGCTGAGGAGGGAGCTGGAGGAAAGGGAGGAAGAAATAAGGCTCTGAGAAACTAACAGCTCTGGCACTAGGGAGGAGGAGGCACATTTGCAGGAGACACGGGCAAACTGTCAGCAGGCGTGGGGACGGCTAGCAAAGTTTGACTACACAGCACGCACTACCAGGGCACACATACAAGGCGACAAGCCAGGGAGGTTACTGGCTTGGCTTTGCAGGCGAGAACACCCACAACACCCAGTGACCGCGATAAAAGACAAGGCAGGTATAAGGAGAACAACCCAGCATTCGATCAACACCACATTTGCGGACGTTTACTCCACATTATACGCACATGGCACCCAAGTCCCGCTGACAGATATAAAAGACACCCTAGAAGAGATAGGACTCCCTAAGCTGAACGATCAACAGCGCGACTCACTGGAAGAGGCCCTCACCCCAGAGGACATTTCAGTAGCAATTAGAGCCCTGTCCACATGCAAGACCCCAGGGACAGACGGACTCCCCCCGGAGTTCTACAAAACATACGAGACAACACTGGTCCCATTACTACACAAGGTATTTCAAGAAGCTTATGAGACAGGAACCTTACCCAAGACCATGAGGGAGACTCTTATAGTCCCAATACCCAAGCCACAAAAACCAACCGAAGATTGCGACTCTTATAGACCAATAGCAATGCTGAATTATGACAGTAAGATACTGACCACCATCCTGGCCAACAAATTGTCAAAAGTGATAGGCAGTCTGGTTCACGAGGACCAGAATGGTTTTGTGCCTGGCCGCAAAACAACTGCCAATTTGCGACGGCTACAGCACATCTTAGCACACACAGCGGAAGGCCAGGAACAGATGGCAGTGATGTCATTGGACGCCATAAAGGCATTTGACTCCATCTACTGGGAGTGGTTGATAGAGGTGCTAAGGGAGTTTGGATTCGGGGAGGGATTTGTGCGCTGGGTCAAGATATTATATAACAATCCCACAGCTAGAGTGAAAACGGGCAAGTGGGTATCGGAAGCCTGGGAAATACAAAGAGGCACCAGACAGGGCTGTCCCCTCTCCCCCATGCTCTATATACTGGGGTTGGAGCCAATCGCTATCTATATAAGGAAACAATTCTGGGATGCTGGAATAAGAGTAGGTGGGGGGTTTCACGTCATCTCGCTATATGCGGATGATGTCCTAATTTACCTAACAGACCCAAAAAATAATGCCCCTACAATTCTGGAAGTACTGGATAACTTTGCACGGTACTCGGGGATACACTTTAGCAGACAAAAATCCTGTATGTTCCCACTGGCAGGCCTGAGGGCGGTAGAAATAGACAGCCTACCGCAGGTTGGGATAAGATGGCAGCAGGACATGTTTAAATACTTGGGGGTCAAGATCCGACACACGCCTGAACTCACACACGAGCAGAATACACAGGCGGTATCTCAAGGGCTTCACAACTCAATGAAATTTTGGTCAAGGTTACCGCTCTCAATGATGGGAAGGGCTTCGATAGCAAAAATGATTATATTGCCACGTTACCTATATTTCTTCCATACCATCTGCCACTACATCAGGCCACCTTTCTTCTGAAAGCTAGAAGCTCAGATCAGAGACTTCATATGGGGAAAAACACGCCATAAACTCACATTGAATGTTTTAACCCTCCCCTATGATAAGGGGGGCATACAACTCCCGGATTTTGAAAGGTACTACTTGGCGGCCCAACTCAGCCACGTCACTAAATGGCTATCAGATGAGGTCACCAATGAAACTGGCCTACTGAGTGAGCTTGTCAAACCCATGTATCTCAAGGAGATAATATGGGCGCCCCCGGATCGTGCCGGGGGAGCTCCCTTACTGGCCAAACTGGGTAGACTGGTATGGGAAAGAGTCAAGACCATCACACATCTAAAGAACCCCTACTCCCCTGATCTGCCAATAATGGCGAGCATGAGAACGACTCCAGCCGTGGTTAACTTACTTAGGCAATGGGAGGGATGGGGTATATACGCCTGGGGAGACATGTACGAGGAGGGAGAATTTAGGGATATGGAATCACTGCACGAGATGGAGGGTATACCAATGGGACAGTTCTTATGGTACCAGAAACTCAGACACAAGGCTAAGGAGAGATGGGATGGCTGGCCAGAGGAACCGGCAATAACCCCCCCTAGTGACAGAAATGTACAACCTGAGCGACGGGTGGAGGCCAGTGTCGAGGATCTATGCGCATCTAAATGACAGGCCCAACCCCCGCGGAGCCACGTTAAGGACCAAATGGGAGACGGATATCGGTGAGGGGTTATCCGACAATGAATGGGAGAGAGCACTGAAATTCCCAAAGTCAGTGTCCAGAAACGCCAGGTTCAGGCTAATCCAAGCAAACGTGCTATACAGAACGTACATGACCCCAAAAAGGGTAGCAAGCTTCAAACGGCAGGCAGAGACACGCTGCCCATGGTGCACTAGTGATGAAGCAGGCCTAATACACATGTTTTGGGAGTGTGCAAAAGCGGGCAGTTTTTGGGCCAACGTTAAACAAGCATGTGAGAAGGGCGGAGTAACACGATATGAATGGACAATGAAGGAATGTCTGCTGGGCACATACCCCAGGTTAAGCAAAATAAAACATATTGTCCGGGTGATGGACATGGCATGCATACTAGCAAAAAGGGAGGTGGCAATGTCATGGAAGTCCAAAAAAGGCCCCCAATACATGAGGTGGAAAAGGGAAATGGAGCGATGGACGGCTGCAGAGACAGAAGCCTGGGGATCGGGGACTGTGGGGGGTGATGGGTACACCAACGCTAAATTCGAGGCATGGAAAGCTGAGGTAAGAGACATGTTCCTACCATCCGACGACATGCCCCCATGAGGCCTAGAAATGTGATCAACGGCGCTCAGCTGCAAGAAATGCATAGCTCACAATAAAGAGAAGGGGGTGACGTGTCTCAAAGGGAAAGAATGCCAACCCCACCCGTCTCCCACCTACAGGGACATGGACAGGCCACCAACTGGACATAAGGTGCTACAGACTCCATAATCGTTGAACATGAAGACAGTTTATGTTTAGTTAATGTTGTTATTTTGTCCTGAGGGGTGTTTCCTTCCAGGAAATAATCAAATATATATTACAATTGCAGAATGGCGGAGATAATCATTTGGAAGGGAAATTGTCACTGACGTAATGTATATCTCAAAATGCCAATAAAAATATTTTGAAATTAAATAGAGGGATTGGAGCCTGCGACGATTGGTGCACACTCATATTATTTTGTTTTTCTTGAAAAGTATTGTTAAAAATTGCAAAGAGTAAAGGTGAGTATTGACGATCAAGAGTGACGCATCAAAAAATGGAGGATATTACTCTGCTTATAGACTTGTGAAAACATCTGCCGAAACATGCACCTAAACTCAGAGAGTACAGAATGGATTAAGGGCGCCGCAGATAAAATGTTCATGCCGTGGCCACAAGGGGGATCACTATCGAGGGTGGTTTTGCAGCATATGACGATATGTTTGCATGCTGCATCTACGGGAAACAAGTTAGACACGCGACTAGCTAGCTTAGAATGTTGGAAGATTTACCATGAGGAGTGAGAAGATCCGATCCGCCTCCTGTATACTGGATACTTAATGTATGCAGAGAGGGGGGGGAGGAGCCTTCTGCTCCTCCCGCTGCACCTGAAATAAATGTCGATAGTAAGAAAGATGATGGGTTGTACCCATTAAGGGAGCTTTAGGCAGCAGCAGGGTATAGTAACCAGGAATATGAGTCGCTTACGCAAAGTAGCGATGAGGGCCCAGAGAAAAATACTGAGAAAGATGTAATCTCTAAGGTCCCAAAGGACAAAGAGAGATATGATAAAGAGAGAGGCGAGCGATCAAGCATGTCTTTAGACATATGACGAGAAATAAAAAGATGGAAAGGAGAAAGAGATAAGGCTGATGATTTAGCACTTATACAGAATGAATGGATGGGTGGTCAGATTTTGCTCAAACTCAATGGTAAAGGAATCAAGGATATACGGCAAAGGGAAGATCAAACAGGAGAAGAAAGATGAAGAAAGGGAAGAAAGATTGAAAGATTAAAGGGCAAAAAAGGATAGGCAAAGACGGGAACAATTGTATCAAGAAGAACAATTGAAGAAACAGGAAAGAGTAGAAGAGCAAAGAAAATCTGACAATAGACAGAGAGCAATCGAAGAGTGGGAAAGATCATAAAAGAAACAAATGGAAGAGGAAGAACAGAAATGAATGGATACGAGAATGCAAAGGCAGAGAGATGAAGAAATACAAATGGCAAATGAAAGAAGAGGCATGAAAAAGAAAGAGGAAACAGGATATGAGAGAAAGCAAGAAAGCAAAGGGAGTTTGATGATGAGCTTGAACGAAAGAGAAGACAGAGAGCACACAATTTTGATCGCATGGAGAAGGAGATAAAGAATCCTGATCCAGTAGTATCATGGGAAGATTTAGAAGAGTTCTTCCCAGAATAGGAGCCAATAGCGCGTCCGTCTAGAATAAATCTAGAGGATGAGTTTGATTCCAGAAGCATTGGGGATGCTATCGATAAGGTTTATCATGATATGGAACTCAGAAAGTGGTGCAGGGAAAGGGTAAAAATGACTGACTTGAGAGCACACACTTGTATGACAAGGAAGTAGCCCAGAGAGGTGTCTTTAGATAGACTAACTCTGGAGAGAGACTAAGAGGAGGGACATCACACGAGTTGGACACAGGAGATGTCAGATGAAGACAGAGACTTTCTGTGGGGAGGAGGGCGATAATGCAGGTGGTCTTGAGGGATGTTTTACAATAAGTTCGATGGTCTTATTTGAACCTACCTAAATCGCGGGCGTCAGAGTCACTGACGTGGCCAAATCCATCATCTAAAGGGAAGGGCAGTCCCATGGTCAGAGGGGGGACTCGCCACCGTATGTGAGCAGGTTAAGGTCACTGCCGGGAAGAAGACAGTGTGGAACCATTGTTCCTACTATGGGTAGGCAAATGATGAGAGATGAAGATGAGTTTGGGGTCTCACAGTTTCCTTTGTTAGAGAAAGGAGGAGCCAGATCGCAGTAAATACCTTGGCCGCAAATGAACATGGATCATTTAAGGTGTAAACTCCCGAGTTTAACTTCTGGCTCTGGGAAATGGATACATGAATTAGAGAAAATTACGGGAGGGAATGCATTGGCTATAGGGGACATTAAGGGTCTCCTGATTGCAATCCTTGGAGAAAGGGCTGATGATGCTTGGGCATGAGCAGGGTATTCTGGTGTTACCACGATAAACACTGCTCATGATGGAGCACCATTCAATAATTACAGAGCAGCAGTTTGGAAAGCATTTATATTTGTGGGTGCACCTATCGGGGCGCAAAAGGAAAAGGGTAACCCACAGGTAACCCCAAGCCTTTCGGCAAAGCACATTTTGTTCATGTGGGCAACCTACAGATTTGGGCCTAGGGTGTCAAAGCCAGCAAGGAAAACAGGGAACCCCATGCATTTCTGAAAAGAGGACACCCGTGGGAATCCACAGAGGTATGCCTTGCGCAAATTGCCCCAGTTTTTATTAGCCAAAATCCCCGACAACGAGAGATATTTGGTGGGGAAAAAACACAATGTTCACTTTGTCTGGGGTTCTGGGTAATAAATTATGGGCCGCTTCGCGCAAGTCAGACCTCTGTGCATTCCCAAAGGTGTCTTCTTTTGGGAAATGCATGGGTTCCCTGTTGTCCTTGCTGGCTTCGACAGCCTAGGTCCAAATCTGTCGGTTACCCACATGAACAAAATGCACACATGTCAGGTACCGTTTTCATTGGAACGCCTGTGGGAACGCGGGAAGGCATGCCATCTGCTGTTGGTGACGTGTTTCGGTGAGTGGACAGAGGGAAATATCTCTGAAATCGGCTGGAATTAAGACAATTCTCAGACATCTCGCTCTGGCCACCCACCAAAACACACCGGCAACAACACATGACCTACCTTCCCGCGTCCCCACACATGTCCTGATGACAACGGTATCTCACATGTGTTTATGGACCTAGGGTGTCCAAGTCACCAAGGAAAACAGGGAACCCCATGCATTTCTGAAAACAGGACATCCGTGGGAATCCAGAAAGGTCTGCCTTGCGTGAATCGCCCCAGAATGTATTACCCAGAACCCCAGGCAAAGTCCAAATTTGGGGCAAAAAAACATATTTTCCGCACATTTTACTCTGGTCACCTAACGAAACATGCAGCCAACAACACTGGCCTACCGTTCTGCGTGCCCACAGAGATCCCATTGAAAACGGCACCTTACATGTGTGTGTGCACTTACCGGGGCGCAAAGGGCGAAGCCAAAAACACGGGTAACCCCAACTCTTTTCGCACAGCAGGATTGCAGGATTTTGACTCATGTGCACACCATACAGATTTGGGCCTACAGTGCCCAAGCCACCAAGGAAAACTGGGAACACCATGCATTTCTGAAAAGAGGACACCCGTGAGAATGCACAGAGGTCTGACTTGTGTGAAACGGCCCAGTATTTATTACCCACAATCCCTGACAAAGTGAACAACGAGTGAAATGTGCAGAAATTGTTTTTTTTTGTCAGAAAGCGTGGGCATAGAAGGGTTACTGGGGTGGTAGGAGCCACTTTATGTAGTAAATGTCATCTTTGTCCCCACTGCAGATGTTTTTGGTGCTGCAAACTGAAGTGGAAACCAGGGAAAAGCAGAACCAGGAAGAGACGAAACTTCCCAGCATGCTTGGCTCCCAAAACTACAGCCCCGGCAGCCCAGGAACCTTTGCTGCAACAATCAGGCACACGGGACCTGCAAAGGCGTGAGCTGATGCCCAGACCAATGGCGAAGCTTAGGCGCATGCGTGCAGGGACTTCTGCGCATGCGTGAGCCTCACAAACTCGTTCGCGCTCGTATCTTCTTCCGAGTGGATACAATTCTGAAGACCTCCAGCCTGTACATCATACGCGGGGCCAGACCTTGCCTGCAATCTCCTGTTGCGGCCCCGCTAGACAAAAGATAAGTAATCCTTGACTCATTTGAGCGATCAGAGCTTGCAGTGCATGAACCTATGTGGGAGGGACCCCGGTTAACCCGCAGTGACAATTCAGAGAGATCAAAGGGAATCCTCGCATGAGATGCCTCAGACTCAATCAGGATACTAACCGCATGTGGCGCAGCACATTCAGCATGCATCAATACTAATTTGAACTTGCAAGGGTGAAGATTAAGCAAAAAAATCATACTAATTGTTTCCTTCTTGGCAGGCATCGACGCTGCTTCCGGTGCCCAGAGGCTGCAAGGCCCTGACTCCTGAAACTTTCCACACGTGATATGGATACAAACATCCAGAGCTAAGTGCTACCTTTTGTTTATGTATTTTAGCTAACTGGTTTATACCACGGGGAAGAGGAGGTTTTCTAGGAAGAAGATTTCAGAATAATTAGGGACATTTCCAGAGTAATCAAGGTGGACTTCAGAATTTTCAGAATGATAATCAGGACATGCAAGGAGCACAAATGGAAAGGCCTCCATCTGTATGTTGGACATGTGGAATGACAGGGCATCTTTTTCGTGCATGTAGAAGTCAAGGATTCGTGCAGAATAATCAATTTTTGAGAGGGGGACTTCAAACCTGCCTGCATATTCACAGCAGAGTGGAGATGGGTTTGCCCAAAATCAAACAGTGCAGCAGAAACAAGCACCAAGAGTACAGCAAGGTTTACAAACACAGCAGGTGACAATGAGTGTGCCACAAGGGCAGTCACAGCATTCACCCATGCAGATACAGCAAAGCACGAGTACAGAGCAGTTAATGACTCCTAGCATAGGGGCTGTCACTGTCGATGGAGGGAATCCCTTCATAGGCACAGGGATGAGGCTGGATCCACAATAGGACAGCTCACCGAGGGACTTGATGTGTTCAGTACTATCTGTGATGCCTACTCCTCAAGAGGAACCAAGGGTTGACGTCAATATAGGAGGCAAGTCTTTTTCGGGGTGCAACACGGTCATGTATACGAGAGGGAAAGTTTTCAATGTCTGGAAATGCCATGAATACTCAAGGTTTCACAGGAGGTACAAGTAGAGTTCATTTTACTAAAGGTTTATCCATCTCTATAGGAGAATGTGATATGTCAATGCCATTGCTATATTCAAGGCAGACACCTGTTAATATATTGGGTCGAGATTTAATGACTAAGTTAAATATGACAATTTCCTTTACTGATAAAGACATAATGTGTTCAACACCAGGCATGCATTATTTAAATGTGAGTGAATTTATTTTGGCATTTGCAAGGCAAGTGGCCATACGAGTAGTACTGTTAGAACCAGAAGTGTTTCACTATGGTATACACATTTTGTTGACATGGCTGCCAGGTTTAGTGGGCAGAACTATGAGAATACCTGATGAGTTTTTATTCAGGCGGCCAAAGATACCTATGGATGAAGAGGAAGAGTGAATCTTTCCTTTGGAATTACAAGCAGCCATAGTGTGAGCATAAATGGCTTTGCGTGATGGGAATGATTATGATGGCAGACGATGGTGCCGAGTAGTAATTGCCATTGGTGAGGGTTACAGATTGACTGATATCACTGACAAGGATATGTTTGGAGATCATCCATCAGATGATGAAGGGATATTTGAGATGAGTATTACTTAGTGGGTAAGAGCAATTAAACGTGAGGTTCCCCTTGAAAAGGATGCTAGCACAAAAACGTCCTGAGTATTTTGAGGAAGACATGGCGAAAGTGCCAGCATCATTATGGACAACAGGTCCCTATGATATTGGATTGCTAAAGGGGGTTGGAGAAGTGAAGATTAAACTGAAACCAGGAGCAATTTGACCTCGAGCAAGGCAGTATCCTATGTCAAAAAGCAGAATGGGGGGTCGTGGAGGCTAATTCAAGATATGAGGCCAATTAACCAAATTGTAGAGGCTGTTCGCTCTAGTTCCTAACCATGCGACAATTTTGTGCAATATACTTGTTGAGGCACAACATTTCTCTGTGATTGATTGGACAAATGCATTTTTCTCAATCCCATTGCATAAGGACTTGCAAGATCTGATGTCATTCACGTTCAGACAGACTCACCTGAAAAGCACTCGTCTACCCCAAGGGTACTGTGAATCTCCATCAATTTGCAATAGGGTCCTGCAGATCGACTTAAGCAATATTGATTTTGAAAGTGTTGTGTTGCAATACGTAGACGACATATTGGGCTGTAGCACTACAGTGGAAAAGTGCAGAAGTGATTCTGTTCAGCTTATGATTATTCTTGCTGACAAAGGATATAAGGTTAACGGAGAGAAGTTACAGTACTGCCAACAAGAAGTGTTGTACATTGACCAGTTAATTTTGCATGAAGAAAAGAAGGTTACTCCTGAAAGAGCTGAGGCTGTTTTGAAAAACGTAAAACCACAGATGATAAAGCACATGCAGATATTTTTGGGACTATGTGAGAGCGTGGGTCTTTGATTATAGCACATACATAAGGCCCTTATTGCAACCTCTGACGAAAGCACAGGCAACTCAGGAAAACATGGTTTGGACTGAGGAGATGGAAGGCAGATTTGATGAACTGAAAAAGGCAATTTGTACTGCTCCAGTTATAGGGATTCCTAATTATGCTAATTATGCTGAGGACATTTTTTTGTTTTCACACACCGATGGTGCTGTTATGGCAGCAGTCCTCACACAGAGAACCACCTTGGGTACAAGCCCCTTGTATATTACAGTAGGATTCTAGAACCAGTAATGAAGGGTTATTTTCCTTGCAAACAATCTTTGGCTGCCACGACGTTCGCCATTGAAAAAGCTGCTAGCATAGTGTAATGGGGTTTTCCATGATGTTATTTGTTGAACATGCATTATTTGCCATTTTGGAGAAACCTAAGGGTACGTTGACTTCTCAAAGGGCTTCTGCTTATGAGGTGGTCATATCAAATCCGGCGATTAAAATAGTTCAATGCAGAATAGTGAATCCTGCCATGTTTGTAGCTGAAACACTGGCAGAAGATGAGCATGCTCTTGATTGTTTGAACTATGAAGAGTTCTATGATGAGATTCCGAGAGTAAAGGGGAATACATTGGCAGCTGGGGAAATTCTTTTTATTGCCGGCTCTTCAAGGATCAATCAAAGTAATGGACAAAGATATACAGGTGCCGTTGTGGTGAGGCACAGGGTCAATGGGAAATGTGTAGTGTTGGTAAGCGCACGGCTGCCATCTCACTTTTCAGTACAGGCTGCAGAATAAGTGGCGCTGATTGTTGCACTTGAGAATCACGCAGACCGGGAAGTAACAGGGTGCAGTGACTCCACCTACGTGACGTCAATGGTGCAAGCAGGACTAGCGCGCTGGAAAAGTAGGGGCTACCTCCTAGTGGATGGCACTCCAGTGCAGTATGCAGCCCTCTTCGAAAGGCTTATTAAAGCACTACAATTCCCAGTAGCAATTGCAGTGGCCCAATGCACAGCTCACACTAAAAGATCAGATTTCATTTCACGGGGAAATCAAAGAGCAGACGAAGAAGCTAAATGAGTTGCATATTCGGATGACCTTATGTCATTTGATACACTGAATGTGAATGAAAGCATGGTGGTGATGATGAGTGTGTCTGAATGCTATAACAATCTGTCTAGAACTCAATTGATAGAGATCCAGGGGGAAGCACCCGAAGATGAGAAGGACTTATCGATTCAAAGAAGGTGTTCTTAAATCCCCTCTGAAGCAATGTGGCAACAAGACTGTACTGGTAAACCAGTGATGACTATAGCCTTATTAAGTGTGCGGTTGGACCAGCTGCACTACCCTGCACACACAACTAGAGAGAACCTCAGTACAACTATTGCAGAGGACTGGCTCATTCCAAATTTGGTAGAGCACGTTGTGTTCTATGTAGTGAACTGCATCATTTGTCAAAGGTTTATTGCTGGGCACACATTGCACATGATCAGGGGAGTTATTCCTAGACCTAGTGGCCCTTTTCAGCATTTGCATATCGACTATGTCGACATGCTGCAAGTAAGTAATGGATATAGACATATGATTTTAGTGGTATGTCCTTTCTCGAGGTGGATTGAGGCTGGACCATGTACTCACCCAGACTCCACCTGTGCAGCCACATTTTTGGTATTAGATGTGTTTCCGATGGGGAATATGTGAAGTATTAAGATCAGATAATGGCCCTCATTTTGTTAACACAGTCTTTGAGCAAATAAGCTTGTTGCTTGGCATAAAGCAGACATTCTCATCAGCCTATCACCTGCAAGTGAACGGTATCTGTGAGAGACTCAACGACTTGCTCAAGGAAAGAATAGCCAAATTGAAGCTTACATTGAAAAAAGGATGATTGCATTGCCTACCACTGGCATTGTACGTGTTGAGAAATCAAACAGGGTCAGACCATCATCTCACCCCACACGAAATAGTGACAGGGAGGTGGATGAGAACACCTCTCACACCTCTGGCTAGGGTTAGAAGTGATGCCCAGTTTACTGCAGATCTGTTAGGAGAGGAGTTACGTGATTATCTTATTTGTATGACTTCAAGTATCTCTGTCATTTCAGATCAACTCAAGTGATATGGGTGTGGGCCAGTGCAGAACACAGAAGGAGATGCTTCAATAAGTGGAATTAAAGAACTTTGTTGGCCCAAACTATTCCCCAGAGATGCGGGCCCAATCCGCAATTATAACTCGAAAGTTGCTCAAACCTCACGTCAATGGCCCTTTTATTGCAGTCATGGTGCAAGGCAGATGTGCTTGGACTTTTCTAGGTGACATGAAGATCTATGCTTGAGAACCCTCTATGCACCCACACCCATCAGAATCAAGCATCGTGGAAGAACCACAGCATGTGTAGACTAGATCTACTGTGAGGACGTAGGACGCAGGATGCAGAACCTGCTGAATAAAGATACATAATTTATTTAACTGTGGCTTAGTTCAGGACACTCTTTTCAGTCACAAAAAAAGAGTTAAGGGAAGTTGTTGCACTCTTGAGCCACCGGAGTATGGTGACTTTGTACTGAGGCATGCTTAAGCCTTGATTGAAAAGAAAAAAGATATGTCAGATCTGGAGTTTATTTTTGACAATTGGAAAAGAGAGCAGTATCCAGATTCACTTCTCACAGAGTTCCTGTTTAGAGGCATGCATGGTGGTGCCTAATGACAACATTTCAAGGATTGTTCTTGCAGTTTTTGTGTTCATACTGCGTGCATACCCTACACTTGTCGGGAGAACTTCTAGCATTCATGTTTTCTTGCAAGATCCTAAAAATTGTCTGATTGTGAGGAGATTTCTCATAGCAATTGTTAAGCAGACTCTCCACCTTCATGAGTTCAGTGGAGAAAAACGCAAATGCCCCTATCACCGGATAGTGTACACAGACCGGTCAGTTTAGTCTTTAATTACCTGAATGAAGAATGCCTGCATGTTGTTGGAAAACCGACTGATGCTAGAACATTCTTAAGAGACCCAAGGAATAATACATTTTTAGAGACATTATAATCCAAGTGAACAGGTACTCCGAAAGAATGTTAAGAACCAAATTACTTTTCCTTCGAGGGACAGATCCGACATCCATTGGGAAAAATAACTCGTGTTTCATGCTATAAGAAATTCATAATCTCGTCTGGTGAGAGACCAATTCGTGGAATTCACTGGGAATTTGTGTTCATCAGTCATTAAGCAACCTACTAACTGAGAAGACATTCAGAACCGACTGAGCCGGTTCCAGAGTTGCATAGTGTTGCCCTATTTAAAAGACTTTTTCCTTCCTTAAAAAAGAAAAATGGGCACCATTAGTAGCAATATCGTTATGCGAGATCCTGAGAGACGTCCATGATGCATCAAAAGCCGTTGCTGTAAGATTACGTATCTTTGCGTAATTCATGCTTGCATTTTGTTTATAGTGATATTGCTTTCACTCACAGTGTGTACGTTTTATTATATAGACGTAAATGGAGCGAGAACTCTTGTGAATCTTCCTGAACAGAAGGAATATACAAATGTGGCAACTACAGGGCAGTCAAGACCGTATGTGATTGTTCCTACTTTAGTGATACACACAGGAGGACCTATAATGAATGAGCTTGGGTTACCTTTCAGAAGGAAATCATGACTAGAAATTGTGCAAGACATTTTTATGTCTAAAAGTTATGCTGACAGGATGATGCTTCTGGAATTTTCTCCCACAATAGTACACGTAAAAACACCAAGTCCACTGACAAATGTTTCTGTAATTGGTCCAGTAAGAAGAAACTATGCTGACATACTTCTTGAGATGAGAATGAGATCTAGGAGAAGTGTAATGGAGAATGATCAGGAGCTGAATGATTACCTGGATAATACAGCACATTTGGGGAACACCATATGGTGTCAGCATATGAAGGAAGTAGGAAGAAGCACTTCAGAGGAGGAATGCTTTGTATGTGCGCTCCTACCTTATAGCACGGGGAAGTCCAAAATCTTCATAGCTATTGAAATAGATGTCCAGACAGCACATTGTCTATCACACATAGCACTCTGCCTGCCAAGAGGCCTGTTCATGGGCTGAGATGCCTATCTCAAATGGCAACTGAATGGACAGATCCAAATGAAGACGACTATGTCCAGGACACAAAGACAAGAAACAAAGCTCACACCAAGAATCACATGATCAGGTATGAAAAACCTGGATTGAAAGGAGCTGGACTCAGATGGGAAGTAACCAAGAAACTTGAGAGTCCAGGAAAATCTGCAGAAGAAATCTGTAGATGGAAAAACAGAGGCCAGATACAAATTTGGGGATCAGTACTATCTCCAGGCAGCTGGAAGAGGCAGTGGTTATCTGCACAGCCTTGGTGGTCATTGGTTGCTATAAACCAGCCATTGACATAGTGCAGAAGAAAGAGGAGGACCCTTGCAGATAGTTCCTTTGCAAAGTTCTAAGCTGTGCTTCAGAAATAATGGCACAAGAAAAGTTGGAGAGAACCCGAACTGTGGTTGAATTTTGATGTACCAGGAAGTAAACATTTGGAACAACAGTGATCATGGATCACTATTGGGCTTGTGGATCCAGAGCATATATGAAGCTACCCGCAGATTGGGGAGGATGATGTTCACTGCTGAATGTTCATGTTTCAACATTGGTGATTCCGAAAAGTCACCTGAATATTGGTGAATTTCCAAAAGCAGACGCACACTTAAGGAATAAGAGATCTATTGAACTTCAGAATAGAGTAACAAGAGAGAACTATTTCTCAGCAAAGTCAATAGAAACTGTTCATGCTATTCCCTATCAGCATAGACTGTTTAGCTAGACAGCTTCAGTCTTCACATTGATCTTTATGCCGAGTGTCCAGGTTGGAGCAAATACCAATTGGTTGCAGATTACCAGATGGGAATTGCTGCAAACAATTAATACAACTATAAAATGATTCAATGCTATCAATTAGGAGCTGAGAGCCAAACGACTGATGACTTTCCATAACAGATATGTCCTAGACATGATGACAGCTATGGATGGAGGTGTTTGTGCAAAAATCGGAGAATCATGTTGCACATTCATACCTTCTCATGATGACGAAAATGGAACCTTGACGGAGGCCATAGAGATGGAAACAAAGCTACATGTCCAGATGGTAGACGAAGAAGGTGATATTGCTGATGACAGTTGGTTTGGATCACTCTTTTCTTGGGTTCCACAATGGATGGCAGATATGTTCAAGTTCCTTGGAGCCCTAATCGTGTTGGTGCTGCTTGGATGTTGTGTAATCAAGATAATAATTACACAATGTAAGAAGACAGCAAAGAAAGCCATAGGGATGAACATCATGATCGATGTTGAATCATAATGGAAGGCCAAAGACTTGACAGATGAAGAAATTAGAGACTTTGTAAAGGCATGGCACCTGAGGGAACCAAATTCCTGTATCCAAAGAACCATAAGAAGTTTGTGGAAAGATGGATCTACTGCAGTCCAAGCGGACAGTGCATGCTCATGACTTAGAACAAGGATGAGCATGTGAAATCATCAGGATGCCTGAAGGGTATCATAAAGATAGGGATCCCAAAGAAGCATTTCTTCAGACAAGGGTGTCTAGGAGTGAAGGATGATGGGAGAGTGGTCGATGAATCGGCCAGAGTGGGGAGTGTAGAGGAGCAGCCAAGTACCCCCACTTCACCCATTTTGCCTATATGTTGGGTGCCAGAGTGTGAGACATGTGTAGTACCAGTAAGAATACCAATACCTAAGAGAATCCTGGAAGCAAAGTTCACATTAAGAAAACCGTACCTGCATACAAGACGATATGATGGTGATTTGAATTAAATCCCAGAAGAAGCAGAGCAAATGAATGGCCAAGATGAATGGTGACTGTGATGCTGGAAATGTATCGGAGGGACAGGGCCTCTGTATCCTTGTCCGTTACTGCTTTTTATCGTGTGTTCTCTCGTGTTTTCCGTTCAGGAGTTCATGTGGCACTCCTGGCGGTGCAGCTTTCTCTCTTTTGGTTTGGTGAACGGACCCGTGGGATACCCTTATGGCACCTATGGGTGGAGGTACAACCCTGTGCCCCTAGTGTATGTTTTTGGGCACCTGTGGGTGGCCCGCAGAGCAGGGTATGGGCTGGTGGCAGCTCCATGCTGAATTTGACAGGTGCGCGGAGTATCCTCCATTTTGGGATACCCCGGCCCTGCCATTGGGATCAGTTGATTCCTGATGGAAAACAAGATGGCCCCTGTGGCCTCTTGCTTCTATTACCTATTACCTTGTTTTCCCAAAGTCCTGGGAAGCCCTGACTCTGTCCCTTCCCCCTAACTGGCTGTTGGGTGGAAGTGCCATATATGGTGTTGTTGTGACGGCCCGGCCAGACTAGCTAGAGCCTTCCCAGTGATGTATGTTGTGGGTACCTCCTGTGGGTGGGACCCGGGTGAATAGAGTGTGTGACGAATATGCAGTCTGTGTTGTGGATGTCTAGTATCTGGTGGTTGACACAATGACTGAGACAGCCCTGCCCGAAACCAGTATGAATGCAGTTGGGAGAGTTGAATGGCTCGGTACTTGTCCCAATACACATAACTTGTTGTGAGTGTCTGGAGAGAAGTGAATGGCCAGAATACCTTGTGTGCCTGATTGGCTGCCTGCCTGCATGAATGCCCTTAGTCGTGATTGGATGCTTGAGTGTGACCCAGTGGAATGAATGGGGGATCAACAGTATATCTGGGGACCTCTCACTGCTAGGAATCATGTTCAGAAGCTGAAGTCCACTACGACGAGTAACTGGAGTAACTGAAGCTTGACCTTGAAGCCCCGCTGGACGAGAAGAAGTGCTGTTGCTCTCCTTCACAATCTGAAAGCTGCTGTGTCTCCAAGGACTGACCCAGAGAGGACATGGTAAGGCGCCCTCTTCCCGAGCTACGAGGGACCATCGTGCACAGCTGATCTTTGCCAAAGCTCCCTGGTAGACAGACCTTTGACAGGCTGTCGACCCGAGACGGGGACTGCCGGGGAATCTCAAAGAGAAGCACTCGGACTGTTGTCCACCATTGTCGACGACCGCCGTCGCCGACCGGAGCCGCCGTGCTCCCGTTTGCCTAAGAACTTCATTTGATCATCAGACGCTCTCGTCTGCATCGTCGCCCGCTTTATCCCGCTGGAAAAGGCCCGACCGTCGACGCGACGAGGAGCATCCGCCGATGGGTTTCCCGCCACCTAAGGACCACAGAGACGCCGACGACTCGACGCCCTTGCTGGGCCACAGTTCTTCATCATCTCTTTGCGGTCCAGATCTATCGTCACTGAGGTGCTCTGCACGCCTCTTCCTTGCAGGATGCCAACGCTCTGTCGTCGATGAGCACCGCTAGGAACGAAGCTGCCACTTCACGGCCGTAGTTCAACCTGTTCGCGTCGGACGTTCGACGACCCGTGACTCCTGCCTTAAAGGGAGGGCACTCAAGAAGGGCGTCGATTCCCCGACACCGAACGCCGAGTTCATTGACGCCTCTCGACGATCCGTAGCTCCTGCTTTAAAGGGAGTCACTCAAGAACGATCGGTCGACGCATCTTCGGAGAACTCTACTCCACCAGGTACATTGGGGGGGTAAAACCTTAATAGGAGGAAATAAGACTACTGTTTCAACCATCTTACGTTCCTGCCTATCTCTATTGCTGGTTTCCTTATTATTGATCTGTGTGACATTTTAACCGTACAGTTGATGCACTTTAATGAGATTCGATAACATTGGTGGTACCACTTTAGAATTGTATATATTTATCCTTGTTGACTTCCGAGTACAAAGTGCGTTATTGTGATCGTGTACATACCTTTGAATATTAATTATATAAAGACTGTGTTTTCAGTAATACAGTGTGTGGACATTCCTTTGTGAGGGTTCAGGGACTACACTGTACTTAAGAACCAGCCCGCATCACCTCCTGAGAAGCTAGGCCTTGATTGCTCGTCCATTGCTACCGTAATAGAGAATCTTGGCTGGGGTCTTCTGTGCCTCTCCTCTACCATATAGAGAGCAGAAGTACAGACACCCCCTACCAGTATTTACACTAGTGGCAGCGGTGGGATGCTTATGGTTCTAAGAATCAGTGTATAACCGTGCTGCTTACAACATATCTGCACTGTATTAAATTAAGGTTTGGTTGTGTACAAAATAACTGCATTACAAGCAATGGAGTCTATTGCAAATGGTAAATTGACTCGGATGAGCTTAGAGGCTCTCCAGAGTGCTTGTGAAGCCAGGGAGTTAGACTTTATGGATAAGTCTAGGGCTGAGCTGATAGCTGCCCTGGTGGTCTACCAGACCGATGGTGAAACTCTTGAGGAGGGGGGAATGCAACCAATGAGGACTCTGCCCCTGGGGTTTCTACTAAATCTGTTTCTGGGAATGTCCAGAGAGCAAAACTGTGTTGCTTACAAAAGTGTATCAAAAATGTTTTATTTACCATGATACAAAGATTCAAAAAAGTCAATTAATGACATATTACTTTAAAGAACATCAATAAGTCACATAACACGACAACATGGGTGAACAAGATACTTGGCTAAAATTAATCCATCTCGACAGACATTCATAGTGCAGCATTCAAACCATACATCATACATAGTGACATTCAACCAACCAACAATGGCTAAAAATAACAGAATTGATTAACATTGATTACCAATTGGGAGTGGGACAAACATTCATCACATCCCATTGAATTATTTTAATGTTTAAAATGTATTTAACATACAGCAATAGAACGCATTAAAAACAATCTATCACAAGGGTGGATCTGAGAAAAAGAATGTTATGTAGATTGCATCCCTAAAGAGTAAGCTCAACCGGTTTAGACATGGAGTGTATAATGGACAACGTCTTCATCAGGAGATACAGGGCGAGAGGCTCATATAAGTAGCCATTAGCATACAGGATGGAAAAGAAGGGTCGTATGCTGGAGTCAGACCGCCGTGGAACTGTGACTGTAATTAGCGTAACGCTGCTCTTGGTGGCCTCCTCCAATAATAAATATGATGGTGTAGCCTCCTGGATGGTAATGCAGCGGAGAGAGTCGTGTCTGCGGGAGTTCACCTGATATATTTGAAATCGCATCAGGAGTAGCGTGAGCAGCTGAAGTTAGTGGAAACAGCCCAGCCGCAGTACGCAGTGTTCATTTTTGATACACTTTTGTAAGCAACACAGTTTTGATCTCTGGACATTCCTTCAGTTTCTTGCTTTATGATAATACTCTGGTCCAGGGTATAGAGTTTTCCTGCTCCTTTCCGCTCTTGTAGTCTGTTTCTGGGAATGCCACCATTTCTGCTGCCTCTATTCCGAACCCCAGCAATTCCTTGGAGCTTGAGTTATTAAGGATGAAATTGGCCTTTGAATATCGCAAGTTGGAAATAGATGCTGAGCTTAAGAAGGAGCAGCTGGCTCAACAAGGGATCTTGAACTCAAAAATAGGGATCTTGAACTCAAAGACAAGGACACTGAATGTCAGAGAATCCAGCTAGGGAAAGCTAGAGTGGAGACTTCAGCGAAATCCAGTGAGAGTTTCAGGTCCCCAGCAACTAAATTCATGAAAGATTTGGTTGCTGTGTTTGTGGAGGGTTCAGATATCCTCCAATGGATTGAAGCATTTGAAATGGCTTGTCCAATTCATGATGTTGATAAAAGAGATTGGGCTAAGTGTTTGTTAAGCAGAGTGTCTCAAACTGGATATGACTGTATTCTGAAGCTGAGTGTGGAAGAAAGGGGTCAGTATGAGTGCATGAAGTCTGCTTTGATTGCCATGTTTGGAAAGACACCTACCCAATACCTTAAAAGGTTCAGGGATTTTAAGAAAAGAGAGAATGTGTCTTGGGTTCACAGGGTGAGTGCTGTGCACATGAATATGATGGGGTGGATTGATGGTTACAAGGTGAAAACTTTTGTTGACTTGTCCCACCTGTTGTTTTTTGAGCATTTTTCTGAAGCCTGTTCACCGTAGCTGCGTCAGTATGTTGCTGCAACATTTTGGATCCCTTTAAGCTGGCTAGGTTGGCTGACAAGTGGGTCTCCCACTGGGTGTCCCCTAAGGACTCCAGTGGGAAGGATAAGGACAAAGAAAAGGGGGCCTCTCAGAAAGCTGAGGAGTCCCAAAAGCAGTCACAGTCGGGTAAACCTAAACCCTCCTCTCCGAAGACCCAAAAATCTAGTGGGGATAAGTCATCTGTGGGTGGGAATAAGAGTAGTGGTCCACCTGCTGCAAAGCAGGCCCCGGTGGTTCCAGTACTGTACCCCGCACTCCCGGCTCTTGTTGGGATTGTGGGGCTCTTGTTAAGTGACTCCAATCAAGCACTCCCACTAAGTCAGTGCCTTGTCTGGGATTCCTCAAGGGAAGACCTTATTTATATATTTTTATGACAAGTTATACTCTGGATGATAAACCCTTATATAACGCCCCTCTCTTTGAATCCCCCTGACCTCACTGAGCCAAGAAGTAGGTTTGTTTTGCAATTTAAAAGATTTATTGGAAAAATTAACAATATATATATATCACACTTTTATCATAAATTAATATTTGATAGCACCCTTATGAATATAATGTTGATCAACAATAGATAATCTGACACTAGCACACTTCTTTACAATCAATGAGGAGTTAGTATAGGAAGGATAAGGTAGCAGAAAATACTTTTATGGTTTCAAGGAAAACAATGAGGGAAAAATGCAGCACAGAAATAAACTTGATATGATTTCAACAAAAGATAATATGATCACTTTTTCTTTGACAATTCCTTCCCCCCCTATGCAAGATAAGGAGATGGAAACAGGGCACACAATTCTCAGGAATACAAAATGCAATACAAATTTCCAGTTCCCCCCAGCGAGCTTAGAGGAAAACAGGTATGATTTTAAAGCAGGCAAGATCCTTTTAAATGTGGTGGCAATGAAGTGAAAAATATGCTGAAAATACTTTTAATTCCCTCTAGAGGTTCAGGGTGAGTGAGAGATACTTTAAATCAGTTCAGGTCAGCCCTACCAATGATTCAGGGATGGTTATCAGGTTGAAAATGGGATTCAGTAATGGAAGCAAAAGACAGATATTTTGACCCGTGGTTGAAATGAAGCAAACTGTCAATTTGCAGCACTGTTTTACGAGTGCGTCGGTCACGATCGATTACGGAGGAACTATAAGGAGAAGCAAGTTGAGGCTTGGTGGAAAGCTTAGAAACTTAGCTTTAAGATGCAAGTTAAACCATGTTCCTAGCACCTACGATTCCAAAGATATGGACGATTTTGTGTAGATAGATTTTCAGAAATGAAATTAAAGTTTCAGAATGACAGATGCGCTGTGGAAGGTTTGAATCAACAGAATGGACACCCGATTTCTTATGATGCAGTTCTAATATGTTAAAATAGTTTGCATTAGATTATTTTAAACTAAGAGATTGGTTTTGCACAGTTCTGGCTGAGTACTCACACTATGAATTTAAAATAGGCCGTCAAGGTCTGGTCAGCAGGTTTGGACTGGACTCCGGTGGGTGGTTCTGAAGTCACAGCTCTCTGGGTCAGCTCTGCTCTGCACTTCACAGCTGTCTGGTCTGTGGTTCTGCTGGTCTGGATCAAGTGGATTCTGGATACAGCACTGCCTTCTGGGTCTGCTACCGGTTCTGGCAAAGGTTCTTGGCAAAGAATCCAACAGCTCGCCCGGCTGTAGAATAGTTTGGCTGGATTGCTGGATTCTGAAGGCCTGCTGAGAAGAGTTCTCAGCTTGTGGGTTAGGCCTTTGCTTTAAGTTCTGTAGTCTATCTGGAATCTAAGTTCTGGATGTTCCTTCTAGATGTTGTGTGATCTGGCAAAATGCAAGAAAATGGAAAATGGCTGTCTTGCCTGTCCAACCAGTCTCTTTTTATGTGTTTTGAAAATGGGTGTGTGCGTGGGCATAACTAAGCCTGCCCCTCACAATTTATCATTGGCCAAGCTCTCCTCTCTCCCTTGATTGGGGGAAGGACATGGAGTGTCATCGTGATGAGTTAGTTTATGGGTCAGAGGATCCACCCCATGTCAATTTGCACACAAATCTATTCTTGATCCAAATACATATTTATCTATGTACCATTTTTCTAATATTTTATGTCCAGTTAACATATTTTCTGTAGCACCAAACCATCTGATCCCTGTCTTTGTAGGATGTCGTGTCCACTTATAACAGAATTCTGCCCTTTTCATCAAGAACACAACCTCTGAACTTTTCCAGAATTTACACAAACATGTACAAGGAATATGGGCATCAGATGATAAAGTGTCAGATTTTTAACATACAGACATTCAAAGTAATACCTTGTTTTCCACTACTACCCCCCAGAACATACCACAGAGCCCTAACACCTCTTAAAATGTGCACAGAAAAATCACAGGAATGATATTAATTATATAATTTTGACACGTCCGTACTATGAATTATCCATCTTTTTAAAATGATGCTCTGGCCCAGAGGGGTGTGGTTTCCCAAAGCACATGGTGGAATTTCTGGTTTATCCACTTCCTCCAACTCAAGTTGCTCACAGAGGCACTGCCCCTCCCAGTTTCTCTCAAGAGGAAGCCATTTACAACCCCCCCTAATTTAACATTTGCCTGAGCCAAGGAAGGCTCATTGTTCGGTTTCCCTGCTCCCAGGTGCTCCTCCCCTGATTCAATCAGAGAGGTGTAACCTCCTTTTGGTGGGAACAGGAAAAGGCAGACAGGCCTGAGAATGCAGTGGCTGGGAAAGTTTCAACTCCTGTCTGGGGTAGTTGCCGGGCAGCATTCAATCTCTTCAAGCCAGGCTTCAGCCAAATGTCACTTTTGTTCCCAGTTTTTCTTCATTCAAAACAAACTTACAATTTTTACACATGCAGCTAGAACGCTGATTCTAAGTTCAAAACTATGACCTTTAAACAGTTGCAACCTATGTGACACTCAAAAGTAGGTCACTCATTTATTTTAAACATTTCGATTTTAGTGGCTTTAAGTCCAATTTCACTTCAGCTGCTGACATCCACAGCTCAGCCAGTTTTGTTGTAAACATTGTTTTGGGCTCTTTATCTTTCCCTATTTTGTATGCACACAAGACTACATTCTGCCAAATGTCTGCTGGTGTTCAGTGAGATTTTTGAATATCTTGCAATGTTTAAAATAGTCATTTTTAGCTTGCATTTCCGAGAAACAAAGGTGATTTCAAAGCGCTTTTGAGCTAACAGGCACTGCTGTTTTTTCCTTTGGCACACATTCCACTCATGGCACTCCTGGCCCATCATGCTTGCACTGGTGGGTGGCAGGTTAGGCAACCATTTTGGTGTGCGCAAAAACTGCCCGGTTTTCCTGGATTCTGGTGCAATGTGGGTTTTTCAGCCATCTTGGATTTACTAAGCCCACAGCACCAAATGTTGCAGCATAATAGCTTGAACGTGGGTCAATACACCTGACAAAGCCCCCCTGCCCGACTGCACTTTGATTTCGAGTCGAGGGGGTGGAAAAGATGTTTTGATCCACATGCTGGGATGTCCACATCATCTTCTTCCGATTCTGCAAATGGAAATGTTCAGCATCTTTTCCGATTCCGCAGATGGCACAGTTCAGCATCTTTTCCTTCATCAGGGTGGATCGATCAGTACTCCTTGCCGGTCCTGATGGGAGTATTGGGCGGTACCACGGGCCCCTCGGATCTTTGCTCCTGGTCTCCGGGTCGTCCTCCTTGGTCAGTCTCCATGGTTTCATCTCTCCTAGGATGACAAAGCAAAGCGGCAATACCTATTCGTAGACATTTCTCCCCCACTATTGATATAGTGGGGCGGCATGTACATTTTATAAATCAAAAGACATGAACATATACATTTCTTTTTTAAATCAGGAGACAAGAACATATCCATTTTTTTTAATCAGGAGACAATTTGCATTCAAGAATCATAGAATTTTATAGGCTATATGTCGAATATTTTAGGGTTGGTACTGAATTACTCTGGAGCGGCCCCCTCTGGTATTGCAGAGGAATCCTCCAGTTGCTGCAGAGTGAGCCTGGGATGGCAACACTTTAGCTGATTAATATGGACCCACTTCTCTCCCCCTTCCGCCAAACTACCTTTGGGGATGCGGATCTTGTAAGCGACTGGGGAGATCTTGTCTACAATTTCAAACGGTCCCTTCCAGGTAGGCAAAGATTTTCGCTGTTTGGCCTGGTTCCTTAGGAAATTGTATAGATAGACCCGGTCTCCCACATTATATACTTTCCTGGAAGTTTTCAAATCGTAATGGGTCTTCATGCTATCAGCTGATCTTTCTAGATTTCGCTGAGCATAGGCAAAAGCATGTTGGAGGTGTTTCCTTAAATTCTCCACATACTCATGAGTTGTGGAGGCATTTATTAACGTTTGCTCTTGGGTTCTGTAGAGCAAATGCTGGGGAAGCACCATCTTGCGTCCAGTCATCAGCTCAAAAGGTGACATTTTAATTACAGATGAAGGGGTAGATCTGATGGCCATTAGGACCAGAGGTAATCGGATATCCCTACTTGGCCCAGAATCTGCCACAAACATTTTTAATATGCTCACAATGGTCCGGATGTAGTGTTCTACTGCCCCAGAAGAAGCTGGCCAGTAAGCAATATGTAGCTTCCTTTTGACCCCCAGTATCTCCCACATCTTTGTCATTACCTCGCTGGTGAAATGAATACCTCTGTCTGACTCAATCCTTTGAGGTAGACCAAAACGGAAAAGATGTGGTTAATCATCAGGGCAGCTGCTGTTTCTGCCTTGCAGTTTGGGGCTGGGAGACATTCCACCCATTTGGTAAATAAGCATGTCACAGTCAACATGTACTTATTCCCCCTAGAGGAGCGAATCACGGGGCCTATGAAGTCGATTTGCAAATCTGACCATGGCAGTGTCATCCCCCTCTTTTGGAGAGGCGCACGGTGTGTGAGGGATGTTGGCTGAAATTGTGCACACACAAGACACCCCTTCAAGTATTGGTTGAGGTCCTGCCACATGTGTGGCCAGTATGCACCTCTCTTAAGATCTCAAGTGTTGTTTGAAACCCCCTATGACCGGCGGTGGCCGCATCATGGGCGTGACTTGACCTCAGGCTTCGGAATGAGGTAGGGACCACCCACTGATCATGGCCAGCTTGGGATTTCCTTACCAACAAACCGTTTTGGATTCGGAACATTTTTGGACATTTCATCAACACTTTAAGGTCCTCTTTCCCAATGTAATCGGTATCCGTCAGGGGAAAGTTCTCAGGGTCCTCAATGTGTTGGTAAAACTTACCAATTATTTGATCCACTTTTTGAGCCGTAATCAAATCAGCATCTGGGGCCTCCTTACTCTATTGTGCAGTTGAAAGATCATTGTGAGCATTTGTCTGGGACCTAGTGTTAGCAGTGACCTGGATTTCCCCCAACAGGGACTCAATCTCTATTAGATCCCCTTGGCTGGCCCTGGTTTCGGCCAGCTGATCAGCTAAGTCATTTCCAGTTTTGTCTGGTCCCTCTACTTTGGAATGACCCTTGATCTTTTTCCAGTAGATGGTCATCCCATTCGATGTGACCAGATCATCAATATTTTGGATTAACTTCCCATGTGTCAGGGGTTTGTGATTAGCACATAACATGCCTCTGGTTTTCCAATTAACCAGGTGCTCCACAAACCCGTTCCGTACATAATCTGAATCTGCGATTATGACCAGTTCATGGAGTTGATGTTGGACAGCAGTGAGGATGGCCTGATGCACAGCCATCAATTCTGCCACCTGATTACTTTGGGGACCAATTTTGTACCCAGCGGAGTGTTCTGGGGACTCATTCACCCATGCATTTCGTACACCGGCCACCAGTTTTTTCTCCCCATTGTTGTCAACATGGTAAGAGCATCCATCCACATAGACAGTGGGCATTCCCTCACACTTGTCTTCTTCAAAGACTTTGTGTGGGGAATTAAGGTATACATCCATGTTGTCCTTGATTTTTAGACTTTCGTCCTCGAGACAGTTTTCTCTCACACAATCATGCAAGTCAGCCAGACCTTGCGCGAGGGGACTCTTCTTGTTTGGCCATATCTGACCTCCACAGGAAAGCCTTGCATTGACAGGATCCAGGAAGTAATTCAGGAATTACTCACATTTCCGGACCGGATTCTGTCACTTTGGAGATATTGCAGAGGCTGGTGTGGAGTCTCCACTATGATGTGCTCCCCCTGGATGAACGGGCGGTAATTCTTCAATGCCCACACCGTTGCCAGGAGTGCCTTCTCACAATCGTTGAATTTTTCCTCCACAGAGGATAAAGTTTTGCTCGCATAGGAGATTACTTTATTGACCTTGTCATGCTTTTGGTATAATACTGGCGTCAAGGACGTATTAGAGAGCCCTGTCTCCAGGAAAAACTCCTTGTTTCTGACAGGGTAAGCTAGGCAGGGCGCTTGTGAGAGGCTTCTTTTGAGCTGTCTTACTGCCTCGGCTTGTTCTGGACCCCATTCCCACTTGACCCCCCCCCTTCAAGAGATGAATCAGGGGTCTGGTGATCTCTGTGTAGCCCTCAATGAACTTTCTGCTGTAATTAGTCAGTCCAAGGAGGCTCCTTAGTTCCCCCAGAGTTGTGGGATCTTTCAGTTTCTGAAGTGCTTCCACTTTCTTTTCCTGGGGACAGAGACCCTGAGGAGTACTCTCATGCCCCAAGAAATTAACACAGGTTCTACACCACTGTGCTTTCTGAAAGGAAAGTTTTGCTCCGGCAGGCCCTAAACTGGGTCAGAACATAACAGATTTGATAAGGACATCATCTACATAAGCCAGGTTACCCCTTGTACCCAGGTCGGGCATGGCCTTGTGTAGGAAAATGTTGAATTCATTTCCGGAGTTGAGGTATCCGAAGAGAGTCCGGGTCCATGTGTACTGCTGGCCCCGGAAGGTAAAAGCCAGCTTGTATTGGCCCTCCCTACTGACAGGCACAGTCCAGTACCCATTGGTCAGGTCTATTGCAGTGAATTCCTGTGACCCCTGGATCTGGGCCAGCCCTTGGTCAATGTAGGGCAGAGGCCATCGGGAAGTAAGGACCCGTTTCTTGAGCTCCCTAAGGTCGACGCAGAGTCTCCACTGGCCGTTTGGCTTCAATATTACCAGCACCAGATTATTGAAGGTGCTGTGGACTGGACGGATTATTCCCCAGGACTCAAGGTTCTTAATTATTTCAGTAAGGGACTCCATGGATGCGAGAGGCAAGCAATATTGCTTCACAAACACTGGGGTCATGCCAGGGTCCGTGGGAATTGTTGTTGTGTGGATGTCAGTGCGACCACAGTCATATGAATCTACCGCAAAGAGATCTTGGAAATCCAAGAAAATTTGTTTCAACTTTTGCTTCTATTCCAGAGTCACACAGGCATCGGCTAGGTTGACTTTCTCTTCCACCATCTGCCTGAAGCCTGGGAAGACTTCTGGTTTGGCTATCTCAGCGGCCTCCTCCAGCTGGGTGGAGAAGTCCCTGGTCAGAATGCTGATTTGGACTGGAGGCTTCAGGTGGGAAAGGCAGCCCTCATGGACCTGGAAAATCACCTCATCCCTTCTGAAGTCACAAGTCACATCTTCCTTACCATAAGGGCAGGAAGTGTACACCAGGAAGTTCCCCTCATGCCGGGTAAAGATCCTGTCTGGCGTTGTATTGTCATCACTGACACTGTCAAAACAGTCCTTGGGGATTGGTCCTAACAGTTCATTTCCTAAATCAATGGAGAAATGTCGGTCATCAACCGCCATTCCAATAATGGTGCCCGCGGCTAGAGTACTACTCTTTAAGTCGCTGTTATCCACCTCTATTGGAATGGTGTCATGTTCTATGTTGACTAATGGTGTTGGGTTTACCCCCAACCCTTGCTGTTGGAGAGAAGCATTTAGATGAATATAAGCATCAGGGTTTTTCAATTTTTGTCCTCTTTTAACTTTCCCTTCCAGGGAGAATTGTCGGGTCCTTTCTGGGATGGTGTCTTCCTCTTTAACCAAAATTTCAACTGCATAAGGTAGCAATTGAGCTGACCTAAATGCTTTTTCTGGATCATCAATGCCCATGGGATTATCCGCTAATCGGGACCAAGCTTTGAAGTTTATTAGGTCCAAACTAATGGCAAAGCGATTGAGAATATCACTGCCAAAGTAAAAGGCGGCAGTGACGTCTCGCACGACCCAACAATTATGGACTATGCTCTTGTTGCCAATGAGATTTTGAGCATACACCTGCTTGGCAGGAGATGTTTGGAATTGGGTGTTTCCAGATCCATTTCCCATTTGTCTATCAGTTTGAATGTGGGAATGGCTGGATCTTTTGGGAGTTGGCGGAACATGGCTTCGCTGATGAAGCTCTTACCGTTGTTCACACACACTCGGGTGAGAACAGAGTCCTTCCCATCATTTAACTGAACAGGGATGAACAACTGCTCTCCAGTTTGCAGAATATCAGCCAGGCTCTCAGGTGATTTCACATCTTTCTGGACTATCGGAGTGGGAATGTCTGATTGTGGATTAGTAAAGAATTTCAGAGTGTTTCCTTCCAGTGTGGAATACCACCTTAACCTGGAGGGAAGGTTGATTTTCAGAAATAGAGAGGACCCCCCATCACCAGTCTGTTGTCCTACTGCTATAACTGTCACGTCTGGAATCTGGTTGTTCTGGAAGTGAAATTCTACTTGGTCAGATTTTTGTTCAACCATGTGGCATGTGCCGTTTAAACTAATATGGTTGACACTCTGTTTTAATTTTATTGGTCGGCTAGTCTGAGTCCAGAGGACCTTGTTTATGCAATCTATTAGGGGTGACAACCTTCTCAGGAGGTCATTCTCTAGTAAACAAGGGGTGCCCTCTGGAGTCACTACTATGACCGGGTGTTTCACCTTGTGTCGTCCAATTTTAATGTCCAAATCTGCAGTCCTCTCAACGGGAATTTCCTTCCCGTCCAAGTTCTGCAGTTGTCCAGGAAGGGAGGTGAGAGGAATCTGGTATTTCTCCCCCTTCCTGAATTGATTTCATCAAAGGCCTTTTTGGACAGAAGGGTAGCTTGGGATCCAGTGTCCACCAGTGCCAAAATTGTACCCTGCCCCTGTACTTGTACCGGGGCATAGTATCTTCCCTCCTTCTCCTCAAGGGGGCACAGATAATGCACATTTTTGGACAACTGGTGGGCTAATTTTCTGGTTTTGGACATTGAGAGAGAAGAGATCTGGGCAAAATTCTGTGGAGAGTCTCGGGAATCTGAAAGAAAAAGTTGGCAACTGGATATGGTTTTGGGTTCCCCTGGTTACGGTTCTGGGCCGCCCCCCCCCCCTTTTTGGAGGCAGTCACCAGGATGGGTTTGGACTAGGGGTTTTTGGTATTGTTGGTTCTGGGATATGATGATGGGCGGCGACAGCTCGATCCCCACATCTACCCAGTCTATTGATTTGGTTTTTGGTTCCCCTGGTTACGGTTCTGGGCCGCCCCCCACCTTTTTGGAGGCAATCACCAGGATGGGTTTGAACCAGGGGTTTTTGGTATTTTTGGTTCTGGGATAGGATGATGGGCGGCGACAGCTCAATCCCCACATCTACCCAGTGTGGATTGGAATCCCTTGGGACCCATTTTTCCTTGGGAGGAGTTCCCCCATCTCTGAAGGAGAAGATCCTTTCCCCAGGATCCTCTTGGGATCCCTCTCCCTCAAATTGGAAGACCTGTACCTCCTCCACAGAATGGGTCTGTTTGGGTTCTTTGTTTCTCCTACCTCCTCTCTGCTCCTTGGGTGGCAGAATTCCAGGGGTAGGAGATTTTGTTTCCGGTTCCTGGGTTTCCAGGGGCTGTTTACAAGTGGGGAAGGAAGCTTCCTCCAAGGCTTTACACCCCCCTTCCCCTTGTGCCTCCTCCCTGGGAACTGGTGGGTTATCAGGGTGCTGCCCCCGTCATTGTTCTGAAGCACCAGGCCCAGAGTTTGGTGCATTCTGCGGTGGCATGCTCATCTGAGGGTTCTGTTGAGCCCTCAGTATGTGACCCAGATCCCGTGCCATATTTTGGACCTGGCGCTCTAATTGGGAAACCCGCTCAGGCTGATACGGGGTTCTGTTTTCTCACCTGGGCTGATCCCGGGAAGGGTAGCTATCCCTTCTCTGGTAGTACCATGGGTTGGGAAGATTTGGGTACCCCTCCACCCTTGGCCTCCCCTCTCCCAGATTCGGTTGTCTGGGCTCAGGGAATTGGGGAAAGAAGGATGGATGATTTTGGGGCTGGAAGTTGGGTGGATACCTGGGGAACAAGTTCTGCCCATGATTTGGTGAATTTCAGGTTTTTAGGCCCCCCCCATCCTCAAATCTAAAACGGAGGCAACCTTTACCTCTGCCACCTTGGCAGCAGCAGGGGTGCTGTCGGTTTTGGGGTTTTTGGGCTGATTAATATTTTCCACTGGTTTCTGCATCTCATAGATGTGGGTGGATTGCTCAATGACCCAGTCTAAAGATCTTTTCTCGTGAAAGTCTCTCACAAGCTGGGTCATTATGTATTTGGGTAAGGCATGCAAAAACGTATTAACAAATTCTTTACTGTCCGTGCGTACCCTTTTTGTAGTCTGCGCAAAAGCACGCTTTAACTCCTGCACAAATTCTTGTGGGGCCTGATCCTCCCCACATTGCAAATTGTAGGCTGCCTTGCGAGCCTCTTGGGGATTTCTGTGAACAGAAAAATGTTTCAAGATGGCCTTGAATGATTTTGGTCCTCCAGCCCCGCTAAGAAACTGGAGTATTCTGGGGAGAATGTCCATTTTACATACTGAATGCCGCTACTGCTGTCTTTCAAATGGAAAGTCTCCATCATTTGCTCATAAAGCTCCAAGTGTTCCCAAACAGAATACTTGGCGTTCTTGTGATAAGGGGTGATGACACTCCTTATTGCCTTGATCTGCTTTAAGGGGTCCTTAAGCAAGGCCCTTTTTGCCTTATTGGCCTTTTTGGTTCGGGTAACCCTGGTCCACTCATCCTCTGACTCAGAGGCACTGCTCCCAGAGGTGCCCGTCTGATCTTCCAGGTTTTCCTGGATTCTGCGAGTCTGGGAATGGCTGGCAAAATGTGGGGACCTAGTCTCCTGTGTCCTGGGCCGCTCAGAGGAGTCTTCAGATCCCTCCTTGCTGCCAGGATTTGATGGGCACCGCCCCCACTGACCTAACTGGGCAGAGGTTTTTAGGATGCCCTTAGTGGGCCTACTTTCCTGGGGTTCCCCACTAAATTGCACTGTGCTTGGGTGCCCATACCTGGATGCCCGCCCATCCATTCCTGGGAGGTACTGGCCTATGAACCCGATACTTTTGGCTGGATAGTAATCTGCCATCCCTGTGGCCCTGTGCTCGTGTGCGCCAGGGGACATGGGGGTGGCAGAGTCCAAGGACTGGGAGAGATGAAGGCCTCTGGTACTAGGGCTCCTGAGGTTATGCTCAGGTGTTTCCCTTTCCCAGCGAACTTCATCTCTGTCAGCCCCTGCTCCCTGTTGCAATGCAAGAGCCTGCGCTTTCAGTTCCTCAGTTAAGGCCTTACTAGACTCTATCAGTCTCTCCGGCATGGCTGCCTGTTGCTGGAGCCTATCATTGTGCTGACAGAGAGCCTCATTTTCTCTCTGCGCTTCCTGGTTAGTCCTGGAATACTGGGCCAGTCTTTGCTGCAGGAGGGTTACCTCCTGAGTCCCATCCCTACTGGCCTGTTCCTTTCTTGCCAGAGCATCTTCCACCCTCCTGGTGTGCTTTAACAAGTTCTGATGCTCTTTTTGGAGGTCACCCAGTCCCTGGAGGGCCAAGTGATTTTCTTCAATTTTTTCTTTTAATTGGCAGACTTCCTGGCCTAAGGTGTCCCTTTCCTGACTAAGAACCTGCATCTGTGCTGCCAGGTCGTCCCTCTGTCTTTGAAAGGTACCAGCTTTCTGGCATTCTTGATCAAACTCTGCCTGGGTATCCAGGTCTTTCAAAATCAGTTTATTGCTCTCTGTCTTCTCCCTATCTAGGTGGCTTTGCAGGGTGACTACCTGCTCTGCGCATGCCCTATTGAAGTCCAGTTGTTGCTCCAGCTTTTTCTGGCTCTGCAGTAGGGCGTCCAAACCTTCTTGGTACTCCTTCTGCAAGGCCAGAAATCTGTTATCCTGGTCAGACATTTCCTGTTGCAGGATAGCCATATCCTCCTTTATTTTAATAATATACTGCCTACTATCATTTTCTGACTCCTGGCTCCTCTGCAGCCTCTGCTCAGAAGAGACCAGGTCATATTGGTCCTTCTCTAATGCCATCAGTTGCCTATTTGCCAGATCTTGGCCTTCAGCACATTTGTCCTGTATGGCTCCCATATATAAATATAAATATGTCGCTACCCTGGCAATCTTGTTGTGCTCATCCTTGCCCTTAGGGGCCATATGTAGTTCACTCAGGGCCACATGTAAGGGACCCTGATCTCTCCATATATCTGACCCTGTTTCAGTGATCTGGGGTGCGATTGCCTGCAACCAGACCGCCTGGTCCTGATGAGCCCACTCACCTCTCACAAATAGCTTATGTAAGAGGTGTTCTCTGGCTATTTTGATATCTACCAAGGTCGTCATTCTGGGAATTGATTTCCTTCCTGACTTACAGAAGTTTGTATTTTATTTTGCAAAACAGACCGTTTCCTTAGAGCGTTCCTTTGAGGGGTGTTTTTACAGTGCAACACGGTGTGGTGATCCAACAGGATTTATATATCCTGTCAGTTAGCACACTGTATTAATCTGCACAAGTGATAGGTCTAACCCAGAATCCCCGGCTCGAGCCCCCAATCTGTTAAGTGACTCCAATCAAGCACTCCCACTAAGTCAGTGCCTTGTCTGGGATTGCTCAAGGGACGCCCTTATTTATATATATTTATGACAAGTTATACTCTGGATGATAAACCCTTATATAACACCCCTCTCTTTGAATCCCCCTGACCTCACTGAGCCAAGAAGTAGGTTTGTTTTGCAATTTAAAAGATTTATTGGAAAAATTAACAATATATATATATCACACTTTTATCATAAATTAATATTTGATAACACCCTTATGAATATAATATTGATCAACAATAGATAATCTGACACTAGCACACTTCTTTACAATCAATGAGGAGTTAGTATAGGAAGGATAAGGTAGCAGAAAATACTTTTATGGTTTCAAGGAAAACAATGAGGAAAAAATGCAGCACAGAAATAAACTTGACATGATTTCAACAAAAGATAATATGATCTATTTTTCTTTGACAATTCCTTCCCCCCATATGCAAGATAAGGAGATGGAAGGAGGACACACAATTCTCAGGAATACAAAATGCAATACAAATTTCCAGTTCCCCCCAGCGAGCTTAGAGGAAAACAGGTATGATTTTAAAGCAGGCAAGATCCTTTTAAATGTGGTGGCAATGAAGTGAAAAATATGCTGAAAATGCTTTTAATTCCCTCTAGAGGTTCAGGGTGAGTGAGAGATACTTTAAATCAGTTCAGGTCAGCCCTACCAATGATTCAGGGATGGTTATCAGGTTGAAAACGGGATTCAGTAATGGAAGCAAAAGAGAAATATTTTGACACGTGCTTGAAATGAAGCAAACTGTCAATTTGCGGCACTTTTTTCCGAGTGTGTCAATCACGATTACGGAGGAAATATAAGGAGTAGCAAGTCAGTTTTATGCCTGTTTGAAAGCTTAGAATCCTAGCTTTAAGATGAAAGTTAAACCACGATCCTAGCACCTATGATTCCACAGATACGGACGATTTTGTGGGGATAGATTTTCAGAAATTAAATTAAAGTTTCAGAATGACAGATGCGCTGTGGAAGGTTTTGAATCAACAGGATGGACACCCGATTTCTTATGATGCAGTTCTAATAGGTTAAAATAGTTTGAATTAGATTATTTTAAACTAAGAGATTGGTTTTGCACAGTTCCTGCTGAGTACTCACACTATGAATTTGAAATAGGCCGTCAAGGTCTGGTCAGCAGGTTTGGACTGGACTCCGGCGGGTGGTTCTGAAGTCACAGCTCTCTGGGTCAGCTCTGCTCTGCACTTCACAGCGGTCTGGTCTGTGGTTCTGCTGGTCTGGATCAAGTGGATTCTGGGTACAGCACTGCTTTCTGGGTCTGCTACCGGTTGTGGCAAAAGTTCTTGGCAAAGAATCCAACAGCTCGCCCGGCTGTAGAATAGTTTGGTTGGATTGCTGGATTCTGAAGGCCTGCTGAGAAGAGTTCTCAGATTGTGGGTTAGGCCTTTGCTTTAAGTTCTTTAGTATATCTGGAGTCTAAGTTCTGGATGTTCCTTCTAGATGTTGTGTTGTCTGGCAAAATGCTCTGCAAGAAAATGGAAAATGACTGTCTTGCCTGTCCAAGCAGTCTCTTTTTATGTGTTTGAAAATGGGTGTGTGCGTGGGCATAACTAAGCCTGCCCCTCACAACTTATCATTGGCCATGCTCTCCTCTCTCCCTTGATTGCGGGAAGGAAATGGAGTGTCATCCTGATGAGGTAGTTTATGGGTCAGAGGATCCACCCCTGGTCAATTTGCACACAAATCTATTCTTGATCCAAATACATATTTATCTACGTACCATTTTTCTAATATTATATGTCCAGTTAACATATTTTCTGTAGCACCAAACCATCCGATCCCTGTCTTTGTAAGATGTCGTGTCCGCTTATGACAGAATTCTGCCCTTTTCATCAAGAACACAACCTCTAAACTTTTCCAGAATTTACACAAACATGCACAAGGAATATGGGCATCAGATGATAAAGTGACAGATTTTTAACATACAGACATTCGGAGTAATACCTTATTTTCTACTACTACCCCCCAGAACATACCACAGAGTCCTAACACCTCTTAAAATGTGCACAGAAAAATCACAAGAATAATGATATTAATTATATAATTTTGACAAGTCTGTACTATGAATTATCCATCTTTTTAAAATGATGCTCTGGCCCAGAGGGGTGTGGTTTCCCAAAGCACATGGTGGAATTTCTGGTTTATCCACTTCCTCCAACTCAAGTTGCTCACAGAGGCACTGCCGCTCCCAGTTTCTCTCAAGAGGAAGCCATTTACAACCCCCCCTAATTTAACATTTGCCTGAGCCAAGGAAGGCTCATTGTTCTGTTTCCCTGCTCCCAGGTGCTCCTCCCCTGATTCAATCAGAGAGGTGGCCCAGAGGGGTGTGGTTTCCCAAAGCACATGGTGGAATTTCTGGTTTATCCACTTCCTCCAACTCAAGTTGCTCACAGAGGCACTGCCCCTCCCAGTTTCTCTCAAGAGGAAGCCATTTACAACCCCCCCTAATTTAACATTTGCCTGAGCCAAGGAAGGCTCATTGTTCTGTTTCCCTGCTCCCAGGTGCTCCTCCCCTGATTCAATCAGAGAGGTGTAACCTCCTTTTGGTGGGAACAGGAGAAGGCAGACAGGCCTGAGAATGCAGTGGCTGGGCAAGTTTCAACTCCTGTCTGGGGTAGTTGCCGGGCAGAATTCAATCTCTTCAAGCCAGGCTTCAGCCAAATGTCACTTTTGTTCCCAGTTTTTCTTCATTCAAAACAAACTTACACTTTTTACACATGCAACTAGAACGCTGATTCTAAGTTCAAAACTATGACCTATAAACAGTTGCAACCTATGTGATTCTCAAAAGTAGGCCACTCATTTATTTTAAACATTTCGATTTTAGTGGCTTTAAGTCCAATTTCACTTCAGCTGCTGACATCCACAGCTCATACAGTTTTGTTATAAACATTGTTTTGGGCTCTTCATCTTTCCAGATTTTGTATGCACACAAGACTACATTCTGCCAAATGTCTGCTGGTGTTCAGTGAGATTTTTGAATATCTTGCAATGTTTAAAATAGGCATTTTTAGCTTGCATTTCAGAGAAACAAAGGTGATTTCAAAGCGCTTTTGAGCTAACAGGCACTGCTGTTATTCCTTTGGCACACATTCCACTCATAGCACTCCTGGCCCATCATGCTCGCACTGGTGGGTGGCATATAAGGCAACCATTTTGGTGTGCGCAAAAACTGCTCGGTTTTCCTGGATTCTGGCACAATGTGGGCTTTTCGGCCATCTTGGATTTTCTAAGCCCACAGCACCAAATGTTGCAGCATAATAGTTCGAACGTGGGTCAATACACCCGACACTCTGAATCACAAAAGGGGTGACTCCAAGTGTAAAGATAAGGCATTTGGAGTACAGGCTGTCAGCCTGACCTACCCTTACCCCATGTCTGAGGTTGAGGCCACTGTCCTCCCCTCCTCTGCAGGAATCACATTTGGGGCCTGGGACCAGTATGCAGAAGTACTGGCGACTATCCCCCAGAACCCCCGTAGGTTTTTGAGAAGTGTCCTCCTAAATGGCCAGCCTTCTACTGGTTTGAGAGACACTGGGGCAAGCATGACAGTGGTGGACAGGACCCTGCTCAAGCCAGAGGACTATGTAGGTGCTCCTCTGAGAACTACCAGGTTAGCTGGTGGGCCTCCCAAATTATCGCCTGTAGCCCGAGTCACCCTCGCAATTGGAGACAAGACAGCAAAGCTTCCTGTCCTGGTTCAGGACAATGTCCCTGCTAAAATTCTGTTAGGTAATGATATAGTAGAGTTGGGATTGATCGCGGATGGTCTTCCCATGACGGCTGCGGTCACTAGGTCACAGGCGACACCGGGTCTGGCTGTGAGTCAGGTACCCGAGCCGAAGGCACGGCCTAAGGCAAGACGAAGGAAGAGCAAGAAGGCCACCTCTGTGGAGGGGGCTCCTTCTCTTCCAGCTGTTCCTACAGCACCTATTGGGATCCATGCTCCGGACGGGCTGGGTCCAGTGGTAAACCCCGTCTCAACTCCTGTGGGAGAAGAGCCAGAAGACTCTCCTGTGGGAGAGGTTCTCAACCCAGAGGATCATCCCGATCTTCAATGCTTGTTAGCTGAAGGGGGCAGACTTCTGTAAAGGACAGAGAGAGTGCCACTCTCTCGAGGGTCTAAGCAAACAGGCCCTGTCCCAGGCACACGAAGAAGTGCCTAGGACATTCCGGATTTATTGGGAGGGTGAGCTCCTTGTTAGTGAGCCCACTAAGCCTGAACCTGGTGCCCTCAAGAGGTTGGTGGTACCCCAGGTTTACAGGCCCTTCCTACTGCAGTTGGCGCATGAGGTGCCCTTGGCTGGTCATCTTGGTACCAAGAAAACTAAGCAGAGGCTCTCTGCCCATTTTTACTGGCCTCGGATGGGAGTAGAAGTGGAGTCCCACTGCAGGACCTGCCCAACTTGCCAGTTGTCTGGCAAGACTGGAGGCAGTGTCATTGCCCCCACTGCAGCCATTGCCAGTGGTTGGCACACCATTTGAGAGGGTGGGCATCAACATTGTCGGTCCCCTTGACCCTCCCATGTCAGGTGGACATCGGTTAATCCTGGTTTTGGTAGATCATGCCATCAGGTACCCTGAGGCTATACCCCTTCGGACTGTTACTGCCAAGGTGGTTGCTAGGGCTCTCCTGGGCATTTTCACCCGTGTTGGATTCCCCAAGGAGGTTGTCTCTGACAGAGGATCCAACTTCATGTCTAGTTACATGAAAACCATGTGGAAAGAGTGCGGGGGAACCTACAAGTTCTCCACCTCTTACCACCCCCAGACCAATGGTCTGGTTGAGAGATTTAATAAAACTCTCAAGGGTACGCTAGGTGCTTTGTAAGAGCCCCTAAGGAGGAAATGGGATCTCCTCCTGCCATGCCTGCTGTTTGCTTACAGAGAGGTACCTCAAGAGGGTGTTGGTTTCAGCCCCTTTGAGTTACTCTTTGGACATCCCGTGAGGGGGCCCCTTGCCTTGATCAGAGAAGGTTTGGAAGCCACCCTTCCCAGTCTTGCCAAGCAAGTTGGGGACTATGTGTTAGGCCTCAGACGGAGGATGACACAGATGATGGGTCAGGCAACAGCGAATCTCAAGGCCAGCAAGGAATTAAGCAAATACTGGCATGACCTTAAAGCATCGCAAGTGGATTGGACTCCGGGACAGGAGGTCCTCGTGATGGAGCCTACCAAGCCTCAGGCATTGGCAAATAAATGGACTGGACCTTTCAGGATAATCTCCAAGATGGGCGAGGTCAATTATCTGGTTGACATGGGAATCCCAGGGGTAGCCCCTCAGGTATTCCATGTTAATAGGCTCAAGCCTTTCCACAGGCGAGCCAAAGTCTCATGTCTCTTGCTGGCTTCAGAGCAAGAAGAGGATGAGAGTGAGCCCTTTCCTGATTTGCTGCATAGCAACCCTCAGGATGGATCAGTGGAGGGAGTGCATCTCTCTCCAGATTTGACAACCGAGCAGCAGAGGGCCTGCAGGACTTTGCTCTAGCAGTATGCCTCTCTGCTTTCGCTGACGCCAGGTCTTACACCGTGGTGTAAGCACGAGATTGACACTGGTGACAGCGTGCCTGTCAAGAGCAGGAGCTACCGAATGTCAGATACGGTTAAGAACCACATCCAGGCTGAGGTCGCCAAGATGTTGGATCTGGGTGTTATTGAACCCTCAACCAGTTCCTGGTCCAGTCCCGTTGTGGTCCTTGTCCCCAAGGCAAGTTCCCAGGCAGGTACCAAGGATTGGAGGTTTTGTGTGAACTACCAAGGAGTCAATGCCGTCACCAAAACTGACGCGCACCCATTGCCCAGGGCTGATGAGCTCGTGGACACCATAGGTGATGCCAAATTTGTGAGCACCTTTGACCTCACCTCAGGCTATTGGGAAATAGCTCTGACGGACCATGTCAAGGAAAAGACGGCGTTCTCAAAACCAGAGGGACTCTACCAGTTTAGTGTGATGCCTTTTGGGTTGAAGAATGCCCCTGCCACCTTCCAGAGATTGGTCAATCATGCTCTCACTGGGCTGGAAGCCTTTTGTGTGGCTTATTTAGACGACATTGCCGTCTACAGTTCCACTTGGGAAGAGTACTTGACACATCTGGGTAGGGTGTTGCAGGCCTTGAAAAGGGATAACCTCACTATCAAGGCCACCAAGTGCCAGATAGCTCAGGGGCAAGTCACGTATCTTGGTCATGAGGTAGGAGGGGATCAAATCCAACCTCTCCCCAGTAAGGTACAGGATGTACATGACTGGGAGACTCCCACTACTCAAACCTAGGTGAGAGCCTTTTTGGGCCTCACTGGGTATTATCACAATTTCATGGCAGACTATGGAACCACAGCTGCACCCCTGACAGCTCTGACTTCACCCAAACAGCCTAGGAAGGTTAATTAGACTGAAGACTGTCAGAGGGCCTTTGATGGCTTGAAAGAAAGTCTGTGTAGGGCACCCGTGTTGTGTGTGCCTGACTACAGCTGACCCTTTATTGTCCAGACGGATGCCTGTGACACTGGAATTGGAGCTGTCTTGTCCCAGTTAGATGACAAAGGGAGAGAACATCCTATCATATTCATCAGTAGACAACTCAAGGGTAGAGAACTTCGGTGGGCTACTGGTGAAAAGGAATGTTTTAGTATAGTTTGGAGCCTTAGGCGTTTTAGACCCTACCTTACGGGGTCTACCTTCATGGTCCAACCAGATCATAAGCCCCTGAAGTGGCTTATGCAGATGAAGGGTGAGAATCCAAAACTGCTCAGGTGGTCCATTAGCCTGCAAGGGCTAGACTTCACCATAGAGCACAGACCAGGGAAGAGTCACGATAATGCAGATGACCTTTCCAGTAGGTATGTTGACCGTCTGGATGAGGGTGTCTATCCCGTGGAAGATTAGTCACCCTTCACCTTAGTCTGGGGGGGGGCGACTGTGATGCTGGAAATGCATCGGAGGGACATGGCCTCCGTATCCTTGTCCGTTACTGCTTTTTATCGTGTGTTCTGTCGTGTTTTCCGCGCAGGAGTTCATGTGGGACTCCTGGCGGTGCAGCTCTCTCTCTTTTGGTTTGGTGAACGGACCCATGGGATACCCTTATGGCACCCATGGGTGGGGGTACAACCCTGTGCCCCTAGTGTATGTTTTTGGGCACCTGTGGGTGGCCCGCAGAGCAGGGTATGGGCTGATGGCAGCTCCATGCTGAATTTGACAGGTGCGCAGAGTATCCTCCATTTTGGGATACCCCAGCCCTGCCATTGGGATCAGTTGATTCCTGATGGAAAACAAGATGGCCCCTGTGGCCTCTTGCTTTCTATTACCTATTACCTTGTTTTCCCAAAGTCCTGGGAAGCCCTGACTCTGTCCCTTCCCCCTCACTGGCTGTTGGGTGGAAGTGCCATATACGGTGTTGTTGTGAAGGCCCGGCCAGACTAGCTGGAGCCTTCCCAGTGATTTATGTTGTGGGTACCTCCTGTGGGTGGGACCCGGGTAAATAGAGTGTGTGACGAAAATGCATTCTGTGTTGTGGATGTCTAGTATCTGGTGGTTGACACAATGACTGAGACAGCCCTGCCCGAAATCGGTATGAATGCAGTTGGGAGTGTTCAATGGCTCGGTACTTGTCCCAATACACATAACTTGTTGTGAGTGTCTGGAGAGAAGTGACTGGCCTGAATACCTCGTGTGCCTGATTGGCTGCCTGCCTGCATGAATGCCCTTAGTTGTGATTGGATGCTTGAGTGTGACCCAGCGGAATGAATGGGAGATTAACAGTATATCTGGGGACCTCTCACTGCTGGGAATCGTGTTCAGAAGCTGAAGCCCACTACGACGAGTAACTGGAGTAACTGAAGCTTGACCTTGAAGCCCCACTGGACAAGAAGAAGTGCTGTTGCTCTCCTTCACAATCTGAAAGCTGCTGTGTCTCCAAGGACTGACCCAGAGAGGACCTGGTAAGGCGCCCTCTTCCCGAGCTACGAGGGACCATTGTGCACAGCTGATCTTTGCCAAAGCTCCCTGGTAGACAGACCTTCGACAGGCTGCTGACCCGAGACAGGGACTGCCGTGGAATCTCAAAGAGAAGCACTCGGACTGTTGTCCGCCACTGTCGACGACCGCCGTCGCCGACCGGAGCCGCCGTGCTCCCGTTTGCCTAAGAACTTCATTTGATCATCGGACGCTCTCGTCTGCATCGACGCCCGCGTTATCCCGCTGGAGAAGGCCCGACCGTCAACGCGCCGAGGAGCATCCGCCGGTGGGTTTCCCGCCACCTAAGGACCACAGAGATGCCGATGACTCAATGCCCTTGCTGAGCCACAGTTCTTCATCATCTCTTTGCGGTCCAGAACTATCGTCACCGAGGTGCCCCGCACACCTCTTCCTTGCAGGACGCCAATGCTCTGTCGTTGACGAGCACCGCTAGGAACGAAGCTGCCACTTCACGGACGTAGTTCAACCTGTTAGCGGTCGGACGTTCGACGACCCGTGACTCCTGCCTTAAAGGGAGGGCACTCAAAAAGGGCAGTCAATTCTCCGACACCAAACGCCGAGTTCCTCGACGCCTCTCGACGATCCGTGGCTCCTGCTTTAAAGGGAGTCACTCAAGAAGGATCGGTCGACGCATCTTCGGAGAACTCTACTCCACCAGGCGCATTGGGGGGGTAAAACCTTAATAGGAGGAAATAAGACTACCGTTTCAACCATCTTACATTCCTGCCTATCTCTATTGCTGGTTTCCTCATTATTGATCTGTGTGACATTTTAACCGTACAGTTGATGCACTTTAATGAGATTCGATAACATTGGTGGTACCACTTTAGAATTGTATATATTTATCATTGTTGACTTCCGAGTACAAAGTGCGTTATTGTGATCGTGTACATACCTTTGAATATTAATTTTATGAAGACTGTGTTTTCAGTAATACAGTGTGTGGACATTCCTTTGTGGGGGTTCGGGGACTACACTGTACTTAAGAACCAGCCCGCATCACCTCCTGAGAAGCTAGGCCTTGATTGCTTGTCCATTGCTACCGTAATAGAGAATCTTGGCTGGGGTCTTCTGTGCCTCTCCTCTACCATATAGAGAGCAGAAGTACAGACACCCCCTACCAGTCTTTACAGTGACGTCATGCAGAATCGAGCAGACATGCATAGAGGAGATGCAGAGACAAAAGAATGAAGATATTCTACAAGGCATCAAGAAAGAATCAAGGATAAGTGACATCTTGGGATCAAGGTGAAAAAGCTTATGCCACAGAAACAATGAAGATATTAAGTTGTTTTACACGTGTACAGATGCAGATAAATACAAGCAAAATATTCTTGAGGCTAGCTAAGTAGTGAATAAGTTGCGGCATGGGCCAATATATACATATATGCATAAAGTATAAGGATGGATGTTTCTAGTACGTGTTATAGCAGAATTGGACTGGAAAAGGAAGGCCTCATTTTCAGTGTGTCACAGTAAGGAAAAGAAGTGAATAAAAAGTGAATCTTGGAAAGACGAGGCTGTTTGAGCCATGAAGCCAAGCCAAGAATCCAAGGTCTTATCAGAATGGAGCGAGTAGGCATTGGATACAAATCGTGTGAAAGAACAAAACCCCTGTTCTGATGGCATGAACTAAACAAGGAAGATGTCACAGGTATGTTAGAAAAAAGTATTTTAATGCACAAGAAGGTCAAAATCATAGTCTACAGTCACATGGACAGATGAAGTTGGACGGATGAGATGGTCACACCTACGCATGAGGGCAGAGTGTGCCTTCACTTCCTGAATTCTCCAGAGCTAAGAACACTCCCAAGGACAAGTTCAAAGTCTTAATTGCCAGCAAACCACTGAGGTAATGATAGATGGATATGCTAATTTGTGGGCGTGGGGAGCTCTGTTTTAGACGAGCTCACCAGCACCTGGAAGTCCAATCTGTGTGCTGCTCGATGTAGGTGTTAAAGTAATGACGAAGGTTAGAGTGCCAACCAATTATAGGGGACTATGTCATTAGGGGTCCTATAGTTTGTGTAGTCGATTGTCATGAGTACTGGGTACTTAGTGAGGGCAAGGTGGGTAGGAGCTTGGCAAGCCTGGCATGTAGTACACACAAGCATCCCTAGCTTTAGCATTTTTCCCAGTTAGCTTCAGCATAGTCTATGTCTTGTTTATTCTGCAGTTATTTCCTGCTTATGATCCAGTCACTTCCTGTTGCCAGTAAGGAAGTGTGTCGAACTCTTTGTGCACTCTAGTGCTTGGGCGTGGCTGGCTATATAAGCCATGCCCCAAGACTCTCCAGCACTTCATGTTGCATCCTGTATGCTGTACAAGCAACATGCTCACCGCGCTCCTGTTCTCGAGTCCAGTCCACGTGCTTGCGGCTCCCGAGTTTGTTAAGACCAGCTTCAGATCTTCTGTTACGCCGATCCATCGGAACTTCCAGCAGCTCCGGTCCAGTCTCTGTGTTCTTCGCGCGGACTTCCACCAACTCCTGCAAAGAAAAAAGACACATTAGTCAGCATTCGCAAGACCCTGCAACGCTGCGCATACTCACCGGGCTTGCTATTTCCATTCCGGCTCATGGCGCGAACATCCACCAGCTCCTGCAAAGGAAAAGAGACATCAACAACGCTGTGCATACTCACCGAAAGGTACCCTCTAATTTGCGAGCGCTTCTGTTATTTCCAGCACTTTAGGCAGCATCTGAGAGACAGAGAAGAACAGCAGTTATAAGATCCGCAACATCCAATATTTAAGCTGCACAGATATATGAATCACACTTACCTGAGACTTCGGGTTACGACTGCTAGTGAAGTAACTGGCACCCCATACATCAGCATACGCTGTGAAGTCGGAACAGCGTGGCATGTTGAACTTTGGCATCCACAGACATTGACCACTACAACTCCGAAAGGGGAGTGGGGTACCCTAGCCCAGAAGAATAGCGCCCCTGCTGTGTGCCGGATGGCAAGCTCATCTAACTAAATGCAAAGGTGAGCTGCAAAATAGGGAGCAATCCACATCTCTTCACAAGGGCGAGACAGAGGGGGGTTCAAAGGTCCAGTTAGCCCAGATATTAGTGTATTTATCTCTTTTATTGACAGGCACACTGTCCGGGTCAACTTGGGGGAGAGAGCACTCAGGACCAGGAGGTTTAGATTCCATCACTCCCGCAGAAACACAGGTGAGTGTGACACCAATGGGAAGTCGTGTATTTAGTGATGTTCATAGTGGCTATTTTGAGGGAAGGCCTTGGTTGCCCCACCTGATGTTAAGAAGCCTATTACTTTCACTCATTGTCCCATACTAGTATAGAGTGTACACTTAGATAGTTCCTTAGACCCAGTCACATTTGCCACTAGGTTTTAGTAGTTTGCCATGCGGGATGCCTTTGGTAGAACGCAGGTTGAACGTCACCCATGCCGATTCTTTGCTATATAAGATTACTTTTTTCAGAAATGTATTGAGAGAAATTGCTATGCAACATCCGATGATGTCCGTTGTACTCCCTGTTTTAGATATTTGATATTAAAACAGTTATCCTTTTTGCCAACTACCTGAGTCGTTTGGATTATTGATGTATGAATAAACTCTGCATCCCCATCCATCTCAAGGGTATTGCTATTCATCTTAAAAGGCTGGGATCACCCAGTTCAATAGTCTGGTTTCTACTGTATGGGCTTTTCCATAGTATCCATCGGTTAGTGGGTTCTAGCTTTGCCGACTCCCTTGAGTATTCCTGTATTCCTAGAGGGTTTTTTGCATGTGGGTATCTGCAAGAGTTTACACAAGATCTTTTTGCTTCTTGTGGGTCTGTGTTGCTGACAAAATAATGACCAAATAATAATCATATAGACAGTATGTACGTGTCACTGTCCTCTAACTTATAGACCTGTATGCATGTGTTCTTAATGTGTTTGTAAGCACAATGTGCGTATGGCACATGTGCTTCATATCTAATGCTGCTATGTCATGATGTCTCTATCGACTGGGTGAATGGCTTCTTGGTGCTTTAGTTGAGACTGTCAATGGAGTTGTCCTTGGTTCCATCCTGTTGGTTTTCGTCCACCTTAGATAAAGTTCACACTGCTCTTGGGTTGTAAGGTTGACTGAAACGGTATAGGTCACTGTATTTGTCCATCATAGGCACAGTGGGGGGTGGTGCAAGCTCATACGGTCAGCGGCTATATTGTCTTTGGTTCTTCTTTCGGTTTGAGTATTTTGCGAGTGGGGGAAAAGGGCTGAATATCGACCTTCCCTCTGCACATGATTTGGGATTATTCTGTGCAGTAGTTATTTAAATATTTGACAGAGAAGTGGGTGCCACCTTCTCTAATATAGATTGCTATAGCGCAGGGATTTACCCAAAACTGGGTGTTTTTAGAAATGAAACAGCGACCATCTTGTTTTTCTCTCAATGCGAGAGATATTCGAGGTGATAGTCGAGGATAAAGGGAAATGAAATGCAGGAAAAAACTATTTGCAGGTCAACAACCATACAAATGCCATCAGGCTAGAGGCAGGATGGGATGGGTGGCTAGAGGGCACAAAGTGAAATTTAGAAGTTGGTGGGTATCTAGGGTCTGAGTTTGCAGCACAAAGCTTTCTGTAGCCTCGGCTATAGTCGGCCTCAGAAACAGTGTCTGTTGTGGTGGGAATGGGAGGGGCAGGGGAGGTGAAGAGGCCATTTGGGGAGTTGGGGGAGTTGGTACAGATGAGGGAGGCACTTGGTGAGGGCCTGGGGGGGCAGAAAAGCATTTCTATCAGCTCTTGTTCTGATATTCATGGCTAAATTCCAGCTACAAAGGACTATGGTTATTCAGGGGTATAGTTAGTTCAATGCAGGCAGTTACCGTTTTTTTTCTAAATATATTTTTACAGCTATAGTCACGTTGGGGTGAAAACTTGCTGTGACATGATTGCCATCCAGGTCTCCCCTCCATGCAGGAAACAGGACAGACACTACAAAGCTTCAAAATGAGGAATGGGCCAGCCTCCACAGGCCATGTTGCCCAATAAATGAGCCGAAGTTACAAGCCCACTTCGAGAAATGGGCTGGCCCTTTCCTTGCTTTGAAGCTAAGCAGTGCCAGTCCCGCTTTGATGCTAAGCAGGGTCAGTACTGGTTACTGCATGGATGGGCGACCAAATGGGCATCCACATTTTATTTTATTTTTAAACCATGCTACTGTCACTCCTTGAACGATTTGCACTCAGAGACCATGTTTTGCTTGTTTGCTGAATTACATTCTGGTATTTGTATTGTCCCAGTAAATAATAAAATAATAATAAAACAATCAATATTTTTACAGCAACAGCGGGTCTCCAATCCCTGCAGTAACTGGGACAAACCCTGCTTAGCTTCAAAGAGAGGAAAGAGTAGGCCCCCTAAGGCCATGTTTCCTAGTAAATGAGCCCACCTTACCATACCACTTAGAGAAACATGACCTAAGGGGGATGGATCCTTCCTCGCTTTGAAACTCAGCAGGGTTGCCTCCGGTTACTGTATTGATGGGAAAAAGTCCACAGTTCTGAACACTGTGTTTTTCTTAGTTTTAAATATCTTAAACACACGGCATCCACATTGTTTTTTTTTTAAACCATGCTACTGTCAGTCCTTGAATGTTTTGCACTCAGAGACAATCGTTTTGCCTTTTTGCTGAATTGCTTTCTGGTATTTATAGTCTCACAGTCAAAGGGGGAATAATGCTACAATAGTAGACATTTTTCCTAACATAGTTCTATAATGATTTAAATATTTGAGTGACACTGTGGTGTGTGTACCAGTTAGCTCTATAAAGCAGAGTATTGTTGAAAGCCAGACATGTGGGTGAGGAGGGGAAATGATGAGAGGGCAAGTAAGTCATGAGTATTTGCCCATGATGTGGTAAGAGAGTTTGTAATCCTGGACACTAGTGCAGTTATTTTCCCCTGATTGTTGCTGTTTTTCAGGGCACCAGTAAAGGACACATGTGGGTGGACAGCACAACTTTATGTCAGAGGGCGGACACAACCTGTTATGTTTTTAGGAGGTTGGCAAGCTTGCTCAAGTATTTGGTTGCCAGGATTTTACCCAGGTTGTCATGGTCTCAGTGCAGATGCTTCCCCACAAGTCCGCAAGCACTTGTTTTACATTGGGATTTAGTTTTCCATGGAAAATTTCACTACCGATTGCTGGGTTTAAAAGCTGAGCACATTTCCTTTCTCAGATTATCTTTCTGGTGTCCATTACTTTTTTTAGAAGTTCAATGCTATTTTGTCTTGCACACTTTTGTCTAAGGAGTAGGTCTTTGAACTACATTTGTATATTTCACTTTAAGATATATGTTCACTTACTGTGCATATATTCATGGGTCCAAAGTCATAACAACTAGAACTCCTGTCATAAAAATGGTATTTCATGATGATTATGGTCTTATTTAGATCTCTTTAAACAAACTAGAATGTTTAGCTTCAGGTGCAGAGGAGAAGAAAATCAACCCTGGCATATGGGTTGTCAATAGAACAATAAAAAAAGGTCCATGTGGGGGAACTCCCATCCCCTGCACACTATCTAGGGCTCAAATGGATAATGACCAGGATTTGGTAATGATAGTAATATCCCTCCTGTATGTATGGTAGATTCCCATTCTACGAAAATCAAGTGGTCATGACTCATGGTCACCAAGTCTTTCCCTACATTAATGCTTTTTGTCAGTAGATGTAGTGGTGTGCATCCTGCGATAGTAAGAACATTGTCTATTCATTACGCTGCCCTTGTTGCAATATGTAGAAGGGACTTATTGTCTTCCTAACAGTTTGGCTTGTTTTTGAGACCTAGATAGTGTGCAGCAGACGGGAGTTCCCAACAGGGAACTTTTTCTTTCATTATTCATATATTCATGGGTGCCGGAGTTTGATTTTTGCTATGGGGGCCAAAGTACCTGGGTATATGTTATTCTTGCAGCTGATCATTTTCTTCCCTCTTACGTGCTGCTTAAATGCGGTTAGTTGGGGTTGTGCGATGTATCATTCACCAAACGAGCGGCCATAAAACAAGGGGCCTGGAGCACGCTGCTTAACTGAGCTGTGGTCCATTGCAAATAATTAAATCTCACTACAAAAAACATTGTGAGTTCTCTTTTATGCATAACAATACCACTGTCAAAACAGGATAAAATCAGTTTGTGATTGATGAATGTCTTTGAGCGATGGGTTGCAAGTATTTTTCAAATATAGAGTGGCCATGGTAGTGTTTTAAAATGGACAGTGGTCACGGCCAAAGAACATTCCCATGGTCCAAGGCCAAAGACCATGCTAGTGGTCTGGAGGCATTTTAAAAATCTGTGGAATAACAACACCCTTGAAAAACAAGGAAAAGTCTTTAGCGGCACGTTCGTTAAGTTGAGCTATACATTGTAACAGAACCTTTGAAATTCAAAGAAAAAAAGTGAGAACTTAACGCAACAAAACCCCTGAAATTCAGATAAAGCCACCTTAACATCACAGATCACATCCCCAATGACATCACTAATTACATGTTGTATGAGAACACTGATGACATTACAATCACATCACAGGTGCAATCACTAGTGACAATACTAAATACCTTTTATATAACTGATGATTTCAGTAATGGAAGTAGACATGACAAAATGTATAAGTTAGCTCATGAAAACTTTTATTACCTTCATGACAATTTTGGCCATGGACTTGGCCATGACAAAGGCTGGGATGACTGGCCTGCACCAAAGGTCACAGCTAGTGGTCGGTTAGTGTTCAAATATACCAATGTGTATGGTTAAAACCCATGCGTAGTAGACCATTACTGTTTTAAAATATACAGTGGCCGACGGTGAAAGATGTAGTCAGTGGCTATGGCTAAAGGCCATAGCTAGTGCCCATGAATTTGTTAGAATATAATGTTGAAAAAGCGAAAGGCTGTGGCCACTGGCTAGTATTGTGTTGAAGACCATGGCTAGTGGCTGGTTAGTGTATATAATATCCAGTGGACATGGCCAAAGGCCATTGCTTTTTGCATTTTATTATTTTAAAATATACAGTGGACATGGCCAAAAGATGTACAAACTGCTCAAGGTCAAGGTTCATGGCTAGTGGTCCATTTATATGTTAGAATATATAATGGGCACAGCCAAGATTGTGACAACTGGCCATTATTATGCTATAGTCCATGGCTAGTGCCCAATCAGAGTATATAATATGCAGTGGACACGGTTGAAAACTGTATCCACTGATCTGTGGTTGGCAGCCTGTTAGTGTTTTAAAATATTTAGTGCACATGGGTGAAGGTTGTGACCACTGTCCATAACTGAACGCCATGACCATTACCCATTCATGTGTTAAAATATATTTGAACAAAACAAACTAGACAAACCTAGGGCATGTGTTTGTAAGTAACTATTAGTGATACAGGACGAAAACATACTCACCAGGGATAAAAAATACGATTAGCCCATCATAGACAAACCATTTAAATTCAGATTTGTATTATTATAATTTATGTATTTATTTATTTTTGCCATTTATATAGCGCGCCTAACCCGGAGGCATCTGGGTGCTTTATTTTCATAGTTACACACAGAGTTCATATGGTACATTACATTATTTGTTACAGGTTACACGTATACAAGTATATCACAGATTAAGGAGGTGTCAATTTAGTTACATCACATGGTTGCAAAGGTTAGTTACAAAAGCCCTGTGTAAAGAGGTAGGTTTTCAGTTGTTTGCAGAATGACCAGAAGGAATTTTCAGCTCTCAGTTTAGTTGTAAACAATGTAATGCTATGACCTAAAAACGTGCTTGAATATATTAGGCAAGTGTGAAGTTCAGTCTCAAAAGTGACACATGCTTGTTAAAACGTTCAACAATTCCTAATTCAATCAACAACTAAAACCAAGTATCCATACAATTGGACAAACAGCAATACATATACAAAACGGACATATACAGAATACAATACAAAAGAACTACAATATATATACAAAACTGCAGAGCGTTTTACTTATTAATAGTTTGATTTTGTAAATTACTTCTGCCAATCAAATGACTGGTAGTGCCACACTGCTTACAAGTAGGTGTGCACATTGTTACCCAACATGTTTCATTCCCAGTTCGCTATTTTGAATCTCAGGAAATTCTTCATGGGTTTTTGTCTTATTTGCTGTTGTCACCTTGGCCCACTTGAGTGCAAGGCTAGTATCTAATAAGGTCACTAAACTATAATTCTCAATATCCTTCAATACTTCATGTCATTGCTACCTCAAACAAATTGTCAATTTGATAGCTGTAGTAGGCTTAGAAGAGTCAATTCTTCATATAATTCCTTGAATGGCTTATCCTCTTTCTATTAATGCAAAATGATGTTGCGTCTCTAATTTTGACCAGTTCACATCTAAATGGGTATCCTCAACATTATATTGACTTAATATTCAATTATGGACAGTTGCTTGTGTGGGTGCTGTCAACTCATCACCCTCATAGTGAGCTTCAGATGTGTTTAAATAACCTGCAGTAATACAGCACCTAGGCCAATATTACTTGTAGCAGTCCTCACAAAGGTATCATAAGAGGTATCAAAGATGCTTAACACAGGTGCATTGACAATGCACTCCTTGATCTATTCAAACTCTTCTTGGCATGTTGCTGACCAATTGAAAGGAATATCTTTCTAGCACAATTTCCTGATATTCCCCCACGTGTCTGCAAACCCCTTTATAAATTTGGTATAGTAATCCACTAAACCCAAAACAGATAGCATACCTACATCATCCTTTTATATCTGAATGTGCCCTCCTGTGTTATGAATGTGGTTAGGTTCCCTGAGAAGGGATGTAACACTATCTGGTGGTATGCTGAGGTGAGGTTCAGGGTGCAGAAGATCCTGGCTCACGCCATCATGACTTCCATCTCCCCAATATTGGGTAGGGGAAATCTATCCACTACTACACACTTGTTAAGTGCTCTCAAGTCTACACATACCCTGACACATCCATTGACCTTGCGAACAACTTCAACCCATTCAGAGGCTTCCAATTCTTCAATACGGTCTTGTGACAATAAATTCTTAATCTCTTTGGAGACTTCTTCTCTTAGCACTATTGGCACACAGCGAACTTTGGATTTAAATGGAAATGCCCATTTTTTTCGGTCAATCTTATGGGTAAATCCCTTTTAACACCCTAACTCATTCCTGAATACATCGTCAAATGTATCTTTTGGATTTATGTAACTCAAAAGCAACTGTAATAATGTGACCGGGAACCTTGGAATTGATAATGATCCCTAATGCGTATTGTTCATACCACCCTAGGAGGCTTCAACCCTTTTTTGACACATATATGTCTGCAACAGTGTTGGACCTTGGAATTGATAATGATCCCAAATGCGTATTGTTCACACCACCCTAAGAGGCTTCAACCCTTTTTTGACACAAATATATCTGCAACAGTGTTACCACAGAGACAATACATTTTTGCTTTGAAACATCCAATAAGCTTGATCCTTGAACAGCCATAGGAACTCGCCTTTACCTTGGGTTTATATAACTTTTCATTTATGAAACATATTTTCCACAAGTTGTGGTCTATAAAAGTATAGTCTGACCTTGTGTCCACAAATACATTGATCTTCTTGCCACTGATCAGTATATCTGTATGCGGTTTCTCGTCATTATTGGTTCCTGTTCCTACTGTACTCACTGACCATGCTACCCCACAGTCATCCTCTTCACTCGCACCATATTTTCCACTGTCCTTACTCGGATTCTGCGTTAACGTGAAAAGTTCCCCTTCTTACTGCAATGTAGGCACACAACTTCCAATGCTGGACAATTCACAGAATTGGCTAGATGAGATGAACTGCCACATCTTAAACATGTTCAACTGCTAGGTGCTTTAGTTGCATCAGAAGTGATTTGATCATCTTTACCTTCTTTGTCTGGTTTCCTTTTCTGGGCAAGCACTTACCCACGAGTGGTTTTACCTAGGTTAATAAGTGCATTTACTGTGGTGGACATATGTATGTTGGTGACTTTCAATTCCAACTCCTGTATACATGCCATGGTGGGTACTAACTTTTTTGCAATCTCAAGTGCTTCATCTGAAGGTGGATCCCCCATGTCCAAATTTCTTCAAATTTTGTTTTCTCACACTTAGCATAAATTGGTATCTCAGACACTCATTATAAGTCATACCAAAGTTGCATATGTTAGCAAATTCACAGAGAGCTGTGATGATAGTCTCTAAACTCTCACTTTCCAAGTGCTCTCTGGTGCTAAAGTAGTATCTCTCTAGAACAATGCCATCTCTCTTCTCATAATGGTTATCTAACATTTGTATGATTGTTTCAATCACCAGCACCAGGCAACCTAAATCAATTAAACCTTTAAGTATGCATCGCACTTCAAACGCTAAACTGTGCATTAGGAGGGTGCTGTTCCTCTCAATGCTAATATTATGTCCAGGTACAGTCAAAATGTAGTCTAAAAAGTCCTCTTTCCAGATCTCCCATTAGATTGTGGGTTCACCTTGTCTGAGGAGGAACTTCACGAGACGAGACACGCATTCATGGTCAAGGATGACACATTTTATGCGCTAGGAAATATTCCCAAGACCACTGGTTGATATGAGAACACTCAGAAAAGGTATTTGATTAGCAATATACTACTACAGAACTGTTGGGGGGACCCATCAAATGCTGGGTATGAATGCTCAAAGTTAACTTCAAGTTCAACTAGTCAGGTGGCACATGCACCAACCCGCATTGAGAAATGTAAGCGAAAGTGAATGAGCAATTGCCTGGAACAATGACGTACAAATAATTCAGGGTTATTTCCAAATAAACTTACACACTGCTATAATGCATGTGGAAACACACTGTTACTGTTCTTAAGTCGTCTTCTGGCTAAATGTGGCTAATATCAACAGTACCTCAAGTGTGTCAGGTAGATAACACACAAGTTCTCAGAACAACGCTGCTGGCCCAAGAAAATGCAGTGAGAAGGGATAGATAGTTTAAGCATGAACATGTTACTGCTGCTGGACAAAGTAGGTGAAAATGAAGAAATAGCGCTGCTCCGCATAGGTCCCAGGGATGCAGGAAACTCCTAGGATCTTTATCCACCCAGATAAATCCAGAATCAATCCAGAATAAGGATGCCTGCAAAGTAGAGCTGCAAGATCAATCCAGGAATCCAGGCAGGAGGAGACAATGAATGAGCAAGCAGGAGAAGCAGCAGAACAGCAGGAGTCCTTAATCCTTTAACTGCCATGGGTTGCCCGCCCCCCCCCCCAGTGCCAAGGCCTTTTTTTGTGATTTAAGTATGTCGCCATTCAATGCCTTGTAACCTTTTTGTTACATGAGATATCTGGCCAAATTGGGTCCCTTTTTGTCCCGCATGTAGACGGTTGTAACACTACCAAGGAATCCTAGTTTGCTGTAGGGGGGGTGGGAGAAAATAACCAAAAGGCAGGAACATTATGGGAAAATGCCAATACAATGATGTACAAAGAAGTCTGTGTTTTTTTCCTTGTAAGTGCTAGGAAAAAGGGTTTGCTGTGCTGAATTCCCATTCTTCCAGGCGTCCAAGAAAATAATAATTTGTGTACGTTCTGTAATAATAATAATATGGAATCTCTAAAACATCTCTTTATTTATTGCACCCACCTTCAAGAAAAAAAGTGAACAGTTATTCAGCAATTTGACAAATTTCTATATGATGTGTCTTATCTAAATGAACTTTTATTTTGTTTATAAATCTTGGGTGGCTGCTCTACATCTTTAGTGCTAGAAGCAGTTTCATTGTTAACACTTTTAAAACTTGATTGCTAACCATTTTGAACTGATGAGATTCAATGGATTCTTAATATATGTTTGATTATTTTTGTATGGATTGTGAAGGTCATGAAGAGGGACACAGGCAACAGATTCCAAATACAAAACAACCAATTTTATTAACTTAAATATAAGGATGGAAAAAGGTCTAACTTGCCATATGCTAAGGTGGATTTTCTCTACCTAAATAAAACTAAGGAATCCGCCTGTGTCCAAACCCTATGCCTGCCCTCATAACTATATCTGTACAATGTGTAGGGATGTCAGCAACCAGAAGATAACAGTGTTTAACACAAGGTTCTGAGCTTCTTCCAGCTTGCAGCTTCCTTTCAGCTCCCTTCCCCAAGTATAGAACAGTTCCACAAAAAAAGTCTCAAAAGTTCCTTTATTGGATTTAGGAAGCAATAGTCTTATTCAAGTCTTGGGATTTCCTTCCCCAAGTCAGGACTTGGGGTTCCCTTCACCAAGTCCCAAGTCACATAATCCAAACATTGAAATTAAATGATCCTGGTCAGGACTCAAGGTCCCCTTCCCCAAGTTCGAAGTCACAGTTCAAACAACCTTGAAATGAAATGCTCCTGGTCAGGACTCAGGGTTCTCTTTCCCAAGTTTCAAGTGACACAGTTAAAAAAAAAAAAACAAAGGGCCTCATCACAAGTTGGGTGGTATCCTGGCAGTATTACCACCGGGATACTGCCCGGGCTAATAGAGTTACAACTAACCCTCCAGCACTAATGGCGCTGGATCATGGGTTTGGGGGTAATGGTAATTCCACATTCCCCATTGGGTCCATTGGACCCAATAGGCAATTTTCAGCGCAATTAGCGTGCGCTAATTGCACCCGAAAATGGGAATTTTCCCGCCGCATTTACCCCCAGCTGAAAGCTGGGGGTAAATGCAGCCAAACCCGTGTTGAGGCAGACCCTTAAATGCAGCGGTAATAGCATTACCGCCACATTTAAGGGTTACCGCCAAAATCGTGATGAGGCTGAAAGTATCCTTGTCTCCACAGTTCAGTTAAGGTTGTATCAAATATTTGTTCATATTATTTACAGCCTTCAGATAGGCTGAATATTTCACTGTTTATCAGGCTTCAGCATCTTTTGTTTGCATGTTCTTTAAAGTCACATTAGATTTCAGCATACTGTGGCTTGTTTAGAGTTATATTAATTTTCATTTATTCATTTCAGAACATTTTTAAAGTTTGTTTTCCCTTTTTGGGTTACAACGGTTTTCATTATGTATGGTAGAAAAGTTTAACTTCAGTTTGGTATTTAATTATACATCTTGTTTATGGTTCATTTTCACTTCATATTTATTCGTTTCACTTTAATTGAATGTCTCAATGTTCAAAGACATTCAAAAACGTGTTTCTTGATACACACAACCACTCCAATACAAAGTATTCCAATCTGTCTGATAATTGACAATTAAATGATGGGACGCTTTTGAAAATGTGCTAATCCGAACCACGCAACCACTCTGATACAAAGAATGAATGAAATGATAAACTTCACCGACAGGCCCACTGGGTTTCTCAATCACAGAAACTCACTGGTTGATTTTAGAGTTTGTGCTGTGGCGCGGGTCACATGGCGTTCTGCTTTTGGTGTCGGGGCTCCAGTTCCTGCCCCTCAGACCCTCCTGTAGTAGTCCTCCAGCACAAGGGAATAAACACTTCAAGTAGAAAGGAAAGGGACAGCCTTCCTGCATGGCTCCTTTCACCTTCTTCACTCTGTTCCAGGGAGTCCCGACTCCCATGCTACACTGTGTGGTTCGCTTCTGCATGCACTGGCCTCCTGGTCCTTCTCCTGTCTTTCCTTTCGGACACTGGGCTGGGCTCCATTAAACACTTGCAGCCCCTTGGAATCTTTCTTGACCCAGTACTATAGTGGTAAAAGAGCTTAGTCTTCATTGTTCTTATTTGCCTCTTCTTCATTCCAGAACTGTCAAGTGTCAATTGTAGATAGATGAGGGAAGTGGGCTTATTGCAGCCCCTAAAGGTTCTGGGAAGGGTTGGGGTGGTTGTCTTGCCATTTTATAATTAACCCTTTGTGGCCTTTTTATCTGGTACGTCTGGAGTGGCGGTGTATCATATCCTTCTCTTGGCCAATGGGACATGGATAATAATATCCCATAAGCGCCCTTGGAATAGAGGATTCTTCCTGAAAGGGAACTGTGGGGTACAGCATCATACTTGAGCATGTCTTACTCCCAAACCCCAAGGATCCTTCACTCCTTCACTCAGGTGATACTCCTTTGCTTCTATACCACCAGGGTCAGAATCCAAGAGTGATGGCCTTTCTCTCACGACTTGATAAGAGGACACAAGGTACATAGAAGTGAGAATACCAACAGGTTTCTCACAGTATACAGTTTAAGAAAAACAGTTCAAAAATATCCACAACCAGTAATTATTGTGATACTGCAACATAATCGAGAAGAAACCAGTGCTGTTCTTATTTTAGAATAAACGCCTTATGATAACACCTAAAATCAAGAAATCTAACACCCACAGTCATATATGGACTTTTCAATTTACTGATAAATATTTTCATCTTCTTTTTATTAAGCCACCTAAACTCTAAAGAATAGTATTAATAGTTTAAATAGAGATTTTGGAAAAGGGATAGGAAGCATCTGCACACCATTTAATATTACAGTAGCTGGCATCATTCGAATGGATTCCAGTATTTCCCGCCATCTTAAGAAGAATGATATCAAGGATGCAACTGAACATGAAGTCCTATTAATAGGATTTCCAAGTTTAATTTAATTGTTTCTGCATTTCAAGATGCTATTGAAATCCCTAGATATTTAATAGAATCCTGGCACCATTTTGGATCAAAGGTGATGTTTGATTGGCGTGGTACCATCTCTGATATGTCTTTATTTAACTTATAGCCAGAGACTTCAGCAACTTTCATTAGAGTATCTAATAGTTCGGGAAGGTTAGCATTCAGATTCTTCACACATTACCTCATATGTACCACATACAATACCAGGAAAAAGCAGGAATGAATATTGAGCCAATGACGATAACGTGATCAGAAGAGGAAGCCACAGTGGAGATTTTAGATGCAAAGAGTTGAGATGGGATGAGAATAGGGTCAAGGAAGATTTCATTTGAATGGACAATGTACAGAAGAGAGTGAATGGTTAAGTAGAAGCGAGTGAAAGTGAGGGAATAGAGCAGCAGATAGAGAGGGGAGTTTGAAGTCACCAACGAGAGAGAGGTGGTGATCGGGAGGGAGAGTCAATTAGTTGGGAGAGGTGGTGGAAGAATTGACCTATCAGACTAGGTGACCATTAGAGAGAGATTATACGTAGGTGGCAATGATTGTGGAGATTGTGTATTTGATTATGGGAGAATTAGCAGGAGATAGAGGCATAGGAAGTGTGGAGGATGAACACAGTCCTACACCACCACCCCTGTCAGTGGGGTTGGGAGAGTGAGTCAAGGTATAAGCAGGGTCATGAAGGGCAGGAAGGGTTGCAGAGTCAGAGCGAGAGTTCCAGGTTTCAGTAAGTATAATGAGGTCCATAGAAGCAGAATGAAAAAGGAAGAAATCAGGGGTAAAGGAGGTTGTGTTGCATTTAGCGCATTCCAAATAGCAATAGAAAGAGAGTGAAATGAAGCAAAGTGACATTGAGTTGGGTTTGAAGCAGGTTTTGTGAATAGAAAGAGTAGTGGAGCAAGAAGAGCAGTTTCATCGATGGGGAGGGATGATAGGAATTGGCAGATAGCTGAGATGGTTCTGAGCAGAGGAAAATGAAGAGAGAAGTAGAAGAGAAAGGTGATGGTGCAGTTTGGATGAAGCAATTAAGGGTACTTTCAGGCAAGTAGCAGGATACAGGAAAGCAAAGGCTCATAGGGTATTAGTCAAAGAGGTTGATAGCGGCTGGTCTTCACCCTTCACTGTTCCATCCTGAACGGGATTCCCCTAGGAATTTCAGAAGGGATGACACACACTCCCGTCACCTGATCACCTAGTCCATCAGTGGTTGGTCTCTCTGCTATTGTCCCTGGTGTTGCTAGGATGAGGTGATTTCTTCCTGATTGGTGTTCCCAGAGGAGCCTCTGGTGTCCTCCAGCTGGAGATAGGGCTGATCCAATGTGCACGTAGGAAGTGATGTCACTGATCCAAGATGGCCACACAAAGTGATGTCACCAATCCAAGATGGCTACTGGAAGTGATGTCACCAATCCAAGATGGCCACGGAAAGTGAAGTTCCAGACAGAAAGTGAAGCCAAAAACCAGAACGGATGATACCCACTCTTGTCAACTGATCACCTAGTACATCAGTGGTTGGTCTTTCTTATATTGTCACTGGAGTTGCTAGGATGAGGTGATTTCTTCCTTATTGGTGTGCCCAGAGGAAACTCTTGTGGCCTTCAGCTGGAGATTGGGCTGATCCAAGAAGGCTGCAGGAATTGATGTCACTGATCCAAAATTGCAATGGGAATTGATGTCACCAATTCAAGACGGGCACAGGAAATTAGGTCACTGATCCAAGATGGCCGGGGTGCAGGAAGGAAGGAAGGCAGGAAGTCAAAAGTGTAGGCTCAAAGGTGAAGAGGCTGGACAACAGCTGGTCTTCACCCTTCATTGTTCCACCCTGAAGTGGGACACCCCTGGCTGGATGCCGCTAGTTAGTTCTGCAATGATGACACATGCTCTTGTCACCTGATCACCTAGTCCATCAGTGGTTTGTCTCTGATTTTGTCCCCGGTGTTGATGGGATGAGGCAAATTCTTCTTGATTGGCTTTCTCAGAGGAGTCTCTTGTGACCTTCAGCTGGAGTGTGGGCCGACTCAAGATGCTTCTGATGCTTTATGAAGAAGATTCAATGGTGAACTTTGGACTTCCAAATCATATCGTACAAATGGCCACATATTGCAAAGTGAACCATGTGAAAATAAGATACAGCTAGTGGGAGATGGTGAACCAGGGCGAGAGGAAAAAATGCATACCTTCATTCAAAATTGAAGGTCGATGTTTAAAAAAGTGGAAGGGGTGCTGTTGGAGAGCCAAACTCTATTTATGTTGCATAAAGGTGACATCTATATAAAGAAAAACACATAGAGAAAAAGTAGAAGATGTACACATGTCTTTATGTGTATGTATCCTTGTTTACAATGGATGTTTACTTAGAAAGTAAAGAGTGTTAGGGTAGAAGATTAGAGTGGCACAGATTGTCGAGCTCTGGTGTGCGGGTGGGTTCGATAGTATAAGGTGAATGACCAGTGCAAGATTCCTTTTTTGTTGCTTTCATGTGGGCTCCTCGTGCTGGCATGCTTCTAGGGAGTTCTGTGGATTTGAGCTCAACAAGAATGGAAATGGTGCAGAACATCCCATGAAGCAGGTGATTTTTGTGTGCGATTGAATAGTATACAATATGGCTATCCCTGTGTGCAAGCCATGCATTCAGGGGAGTGTTAACCGTCCAAATTCCACACAATCCATAGTTCATTGGTTATCTGCTGCCCGTAAACATGTCAAAAAAAGTGGAAAGGCGAGGACCATGTCATGCCCTTTTGTCATCAAACGTGTACAGATGGTTTACTCTCTTGTGCAAAACTAGAGCTCCTATACGGATCACTTTATGAAAAGCATTTTTATTATCAGGACGAATTCATTCAATATTTTTGTGCCGCATCCAGCCAAACGCAGGCAGATTTCATGCTCTCTTATTTATTATACCAGCTCGATGAATGACGTGTTACCAGTCCTTGGCATTCACCCCACCCCTTAACCCTTCCTGTGATTGTTAGAAGTGATTGTAATTACTTCCTGTCATGAAATTAATGTTATTGAAGACAGAGCTTCAGCATGCCTGGTCTGCCCTCCACACGCTGTTTTAATATGCAGGCAATACAGCATGTTCCCAGTCTATGATGTTCTCTTACTCTTGATCTGATCCATTTTAATCAATTAACATACGCCAATGTAGTATGATGCTACATGCTGTCTGTCAGCTGTGTTTAAAGGCAAAGAACGCACTTGTTCTGTTGACCTTCCCGCATGAGTCATTACAACCCTGCTCCACCAGATGGCAGCTGCATCTTACTGCTCTTGATTAAACGTGTTTTTTTTTTTTTAAGTCTATTCTTTTTGTGATCTTTCTAAGAACAAAAGCACATCTGTGCCCATATGCCGGGCCACCTGAAAGCATTTATTAAAGGCCAGGTTATATCATGTCAGGAGGAAAAACACAAGACGTAGAAATTAAATGAATTTCAGCAAAATGAATAGAGAGAGCGGCTAAGGGGGCGAGAGCGAACAAAGCCGCAGTGTACCTGAGCTACGGGCTTTGTGTTGTGTCTAACTGCAGGGTTACTCGGTTCAAGTACACACGAAGAACCTACTTCTTCAGCTGTGCATGCAGGAAAATGCTCGCCCGCACGAGGAATGTAACATTGCGATCACCTGCTGAGATTATTAGAGCGAAGTATAAACTTAATTCACCCTGCGCATGGCTGTTACACAGAGTGGATGCCATGGCAAAGCAGTGGGTCTTGCCAGGCAGCAGGCGCCCGTGGAAGGCGTCTGATGCATTGCTAACGCTTGTCATCGTATACGCTCTGTGAGGTGTTTACAAATGTTCTGGACTTAGATCACCTGCGAGTATCCACACATCTTTAAACCCTTTCCATCGCTTTTCATTTCTTCTTTGAATGTACTCTCTTAGCATTTTAACGCTGCTGTTTTGATTCAAATTATTCAGCTCGATGAATTTTAGTTCCGAATACACTGCCAACCTTTTTCGTTTTGCCTATTTTTTTAGGGAGCAATTAAGCACCACCTATAACCGGCAACTATTGCAATGGAGTACAACTTGGAGGGAGGTGAGAAGGGACACACACCTTGTAGGTGTTGGTTGGCTAGTCCCCCGCCCATTAACTGCCCATGGCCGCGCTCATCCGTATGGCCATTCCCACCCACCACCTGCTCCTCCCAGCCTGAGATCTCTCTGAGCTCCTTCTATCAGGCAGTAACCTCCAACTGCTAGTGTTATTTCTGCAGTCTACTGAAAGTTAATGGATTAGTTGGAGCTGTAAGTGCAATTTAAATCGTTTCTTGCACTGGGGGCCTGTTAAGAAGAAGCCGAACACAGTCAGCATGTTAGGCTTGTGCACAGGATGCCAAACCCTGCTATCATAAGCCCAGGTAATCACACAATGTTCCAGGTGGTCCATTGTATGCCTAGTCAATGCCATTAGGGCAGTGACTGGGCCTTTTCCAATGGTTGTTTTCTAAGCTTTAAAGTCAATGGATGAAATCGCACACTACCTATTATAGAAATGTGACTCAGGGCAGGTGCACTAGTTAACGGTATTAGGAAAAGGGAAAGATTGGATGATTTAAGTCTGCCTAAGGAAACCTTACTGACTTTCTTGTTGTTTGTTAGTTGTTTTTCTCCGCAACTGTAACATGCATTTAACAAAGTATTTTCACTGAATTTCATGTGTTTCTTTTGCCCGGGCACCCTCTGCTAGTTGACGAGCCCGATGGGCAAGGTCTGCAACCAGGCACAGTAGGCCTTTACCCTAAGGTGAACCCCAACCAACCGATGTTAAGCTTGGAATTTCCAATTTGCAAACCACAGGGACCACTCACAGAAATGGGTTTGATCAGATTAAAGTTGAGAGCAAAATGCGTGAAAAGGCACTTACCTCCTAAAGGAGGGCAACTAATCCACATCTCAAAAAAATATACGAGTACTTCAGCTGTGCAAATCAAAAACGGTGCATCAGACAGTCATGCACCCTAGTGTGCAACTGACCCAGTATCTTACCAATAGGAACAGTCCTCCTATCCAAGTCACTGGGGTAGATACAGATAATCCCATACGTAAATTGACTTTGGAGCAGAACTCAATGCTGAAGACAGAACAAGATGATCGTTGGGAAGGGAACAGGCACGTGCGTTTCAAGCAGGATTTGTGAGTCAGGGAAATGCGGATGCCACATGATCATCCATCACCCCACAATATCACATGTAATTACCACACTTCTTATCTATCGTTTCCCTCTTGGTCTTTAAAGCAGGGGCTGTAACTGCTGGGAACATAAAGACCATCAAGGAAGAACCTCATCTTTAATTCCTGTTGCAAAATGGAGATCAGATTCCGACTGCTTTCCTTCCGGTCTCATCTGCTTTTCAAAATACTGACACTGGGCGTTTGCTTTTTTTGCACTCAATACAAATAAATGGCACTTCTCTGTTTTTTGGATGAAGCTCCGAGCATAGGCCGACATTGAAGGAATTAAATCCTGATTTCAATTTGGTCTTATACCTCTTCCCTACTTCACCCTACGGAGTGCGGCTATAGTGGAAAAACATCCACTATGGTTTAATACTGGATGTTTTTTTGCCACTCTACCAAACTACGAGTTGAAAACACGTAACTCAGCCTTTACCCCTGCTTTCTTGTGTTACCAACAGCTAATTTGTTAATTGCCACATGTGGTAATAAGAAATTGCAATGAAGTCAAATGGGAATCCATAATGTTGGTTCTGCATGACTTGTAATCACGTGACCCGAACAGTTCCAGACAGCTTGCTGCAAGTGGTAACAGTATTAGGGTGTTGCTGCATTTCCAATGGAAATACTGCAACACGCTTAATCAGACACACTCACCTTACACATTATATATTTTCACATGGCCCTTTCTAATAAGACATGCACATCAAATTTCAGCAAGGAATCCATTTAGAGTCAATAATGTATAGACTTTAGTTCTGGTCGTTTGTTCTTTCAGCTTTGAATAGCAACTTTCCAATGTCTTTAACCTAACCCATGGCTGAGGCACTGGATCTGAGCAACTGGAGAACAGTCAACTTGCACTGTCTACTTCAAACTCCACATGATATAACCAATCAGCCAATTAGACAGTTTGGGTGGCCTGTCAAAATGATGCCACACCGAGTATCATCCACAAGCCTGACACACCTAATTGAATTGACTTCAAGGTGTTATGTAGTTTATAGCTTACCAAACATCACTTACAAAACGCCAGGAAAACTGTTTCCTACCTATCCTGGAATTTAACCAAATCAGCGATAGAGCTCAACCTATATGCAAAGTGTTAAACATTAAGAATGTTTAACACTTTGCATATAGGTTGAGTTCTATCACCGACTTCAACAACACGCTGTACTTTTTTTGCCTTTATTCACTGGAGTGATAGTGGAATATGGATGCATGAATTGATGTTGATGTAACAGAGTAATATATGTTTTAATGACCTTTTGTATGTTTTTAGAAGTGTATATAAACATGAGCTATAGAGGTATACAAATGATTCAAAAATTCAAAGTAATTGATGTCTAATAAATGTAAGTGTGACCACAAAAAGGTATTTGGGTTAGGTGTTGGTTCGGGAGTCCTACTCATGCAAGAAAAACCTATAGTTTGCCACCAGCCATAGTAATTATTCATCACTCCACTATGTCACCCAACCAGTACACAACCACCAACAAGCCTGCATAACCCCCTTTAAGACTCTCCACAAAAACATGAACCATTCAGTAACACACCATTGATCAACACATGCACAATCACTAACCTCCACACCACAATTCAACCCATACATCTTCATAAACTCACAACAGCCCACATTAATACACCCCCCCACAAACCTAATATCTTCCACAGACTAATGTTTGAACAAATCCACAGTGACACTGACAACTGGGTGCCATGGAAGGCTTCAATATTGGACCATCCCCACATTATATTGTCTGGAAATCTTCACTAGGGCAACTCATCAATGTAGAAGCATTCATACATCCATGAAAGCCTCCAGCACCAATAAACCTTGGAAATTTAATGATTTGCACTTTACAATTATTGCTTAGAATAGTCACTCTTACATCACCACAGTCATTGTTTTAAGTGTACACTTGAGCATGCCAGTCTCGCTTTAACTTTTATAAGTAGTGCTTTTTACAACGTCAGGGAGTGCATCAGAGAGTGCAGTGGCTCCACTACTCTGCCCGTTGCTTGCTGGAACTCTTTCTTCATTGAGATGAGGTACGCTGGAAAGAGCTCCTATAACATACTGCTGCATGGATTTCTAAGTTTGGGGATTGGAATAACTCACCATTTTATTTTATTTACTTTCATCTTTATCTATTGTTTATTTTGGATAATTTTGCACATTGTTTTGAACATTGATTGGCCATGCCCCCTTACCGCCAACTTGTTTGAAAAGCTGCCCCCCACATGCATCAGCGTGCGCGCATCAAGGAGTGCATAAGAGAGTGCAGGTAGGCTCCACAACTCTGCCCGTTGCTTGCTGAAACTCTATCTTAATTGAGACGAGGTGCGCTGCAAGGAGTTCCTGTAATATGCTGCTGCACGGATTTCTATGTTTGGGGATTGGAATAATTCACTATTTTATTTTATTTGCCTGAATGCCAGTGATACAGAGATCATCCTCCTTGGGGCCCCTGCTCTCGCTTTCCCACTTTCACTCTGGCCTGCCTCCCTTGGCCCTGATGCTTTCACAAACAGAGATTTGGGGGTAGATCTAATACTCTGCAGGTGCTTCCCTCTGGAACAGCCTCCTTGCCTCTCTCCACCTTGAGCCGGATCACCTTGAGTTCCAGAAACTCCTCAAGCCCTTCCTTTTCTCTTACTCCTTCTCTCTCCCAATCACCTGCTAACCTCCTTTCTTTTCTCTCCACCCTCCTTGTCCTCCCTAACTCTGTTCAGTATTTGCTGACTGGTTGCCTGGGTCACCTCCAGAGCCTACAGGTCCCAGGCTCCCCCGCCAGCCTTTTGCACTTGTCTCTGGGTCGCTGCACTTTGTTCAACATTACTGCACTTTCAGTTTATGCTCCTTGAGTGAGGCAACCTCTCTGCACTTAACCCAGGGCCATGCTAGACCAGACAGACTCTTTGTTTCCCACCACCTTTCCCCCTGTCTCTGCACCTCTGTCTGTACGCATGCATGACCCTAATGTACTGGGACCAGTTTGTCTGTCCTGTTCCCCTCCCACTGTTTTCCGCCCCCTCCTCCCGCTGCTTTTGTCAGCCCTAGCATGCTAGATTTTCTGTTTAGTTCATTCAGAATCTTCAAGGCCTAAGAATGATTACTGTATTCCCTTGTTACCTTCCCACCTTGAAGGCTTTGAAGCACTTCACCTGTGTATATGCGCTATATAAATAAACAATACATAAATTAACTTTCAGCTTTATTTATTGTTTATTTTGGCCAATTTTGCAAATTGTATTTGGAACATTAATGGGCCACAACCCCTTACCGCCAAATTGTTTGAAAAGCTGCCCCATGCACACAAGCGCACATGCATGAAGGAGTGCATCAGAACGTGCAGTTAGGCAGTTGGACAGGAGGGCAGTAGGGGAATGTGTGGTTATATTGCATTCATATATTAGTAAAATTGTTTACAGGGGCAATCACATACTTCCAACAGTTAATTGCTGCTATTATTGATCACATTGGTCGGCACACTGTTTTATTTATATTAGAATGTCATATGCATACACACTAAAGTCAGCCATGCCTAGGAAAGTGCAGTTGGACCAAACCACAGGCATCTCAGTTCAAATGCCCAAGACATGTGCAAGAGCTGAGGTTTCCTTGCAAAGAAACCGTCCCTCGCAATGCCTGCGAACAACGTCTTTAATGTCAGATATTAGGGGCTACTGCGCTAGTGTAAAGAAAACAGGAGATGAGGATTCGAACTCTGAGAATATAAAATATGCCATGCAGCCATGCCGTGAAAGTCAAATCTGCCTCGAATCACAAACTTCTGATAGACTTCACAGAGATAACCGACTCAACTCTGGTGTTGGGAAGGGCCTCCAGAATTGATGTTTCCATCTCATCATAGGGGAGCTCTTGATATTTCTCCTATAGCCTACTCAGCGGGGCTGCTAACTAGCCTTGCTGTAGCCACCAAGGTTCACCTGGTGGAGGGATCTACCCTGTGCTTCGCCATTCTACCTACTGGAGAACCTACAATGGTAAAGGACCCATTAAAAATATGAACTCACTGTCAACTAAAGAGGATATGAGTTTGTTCCATCAACTGGTGCTATTAGAACCAGTAATAGTTGAGAAAATCCTAGTGGAGGATACCCAACTGGATTAATATGTTCTCCTCTTCCTAAAAATCTGTCCCAATCACTGATACTGTACTCAGACTCTTTGAAAACATCTACTAGTTCTGACGTCTCTTTTGGTAATCCTATACCCACCGAAGACTCTAGGTCAGAATTAAGGGGAAAAACCCATGGTCAAGATCACCTTAATGGCCGTGAATACTGCTTTATTGGCCCTGGCTAAATTGCATGAAACCCTGGATCTGAAAATTGTTGACCAGTGTGGTTTACTATCCGTTTTATCCACAAAAATAACTATCATGTAATTGCATTTACGGACAGGAGATGTTAAGCACAGGGAGCTTTAATGTAATGTAACATTAGCGTACATTCAGTGATCCGGACCTTGGGCTTGTCCTCGTGGTGACGGATCCTGCCCTTAGGTGTGCTAGCATGGAATGTGATACTGTTGAGGAGGCCCTGCCATGAGATGATGAGGACAATGAGATCCAGACCAGTGAGAGCATTACACAGCTCAATCCTCTCGAAGCGGCTGGTGATTTTGCTGAACCACTGCTGGAAACAATTTTTTAAATAATTTCTAAGAGGATGGGGGTTTAGAAATTGACCCAAATGGAGAAAAAACTAAAAATCAGAGATCACTTTCAGAGCAACCTTATTTTGGCTGATGAAAATTCCTTTGCACTTTAATCATGCCTGCGAAAGAAGTCTCCCAAACAAATGAGATAGCAAAAAAGCTTAAGTTGCAGCATAACAAAAAAAAACTAAGTTGCTCATGATATTCCACCTTCTGCATCTCATCAAAAACTAGAGAAAATAGATGAGCTGTTACATTTGAACCTTACTATCCATTTGGATAGTGATTATTCTGCAGTACAAACCTCCGGTACAAAAACAGCTCCCTTATAGAAGAAAAAGCTCCCACAGTCATAAGGGTGATGCAGAGGATATGGCTACTAAAAGGAACTCTTCTATTAGGGGAGATTTGACCATATTAGAGCAGAGGAGGAATCACCTCTTAAGAAATTACAAGGGACTAAATAGGACCCATTGCAACCACTTGTGTCTAGGGAGGAGCAAATAGATCAGAAAAGAAACCATCCAACGACTAATGGACAACCTGACCTAGATATGGGGCAGAATTATAAGGGCTGAAAGGAATACAGGCACTGTTCATCAGCCCCCTTTAATCAGAAACATTCATATCAATCTATTATTGACCCTCAAAATGACTGGAATAACTATTACGGACTTATACTAGAATGCAGAGGAGGTGCTTACAAAGGGTTTATCCTAAATAGATATAGCATTTTAAACCTCTTGCTTGATACTCCAGGGTTAGAGGAGATTCAATCCTCAGACATCGCCGAGGTCGAATTCCTAGCTGACTGCAAAGTAGACAATGCCAGAATGCATATCCAGTCTCTCCTGGTTCTAAAGGTATTACTGGCAGCAACAACTCAATTGTTTCACAAAGGATTTATATTCAGAAAGGAGAATTCTCGTTCTCCTAACTCTAGGATCAAGGATGAGATCCCAGCCCGGCATAAAGAGAACAGAGCCTCTAGACAACTACTGATGGGGGCCAGTCTAGAAGCCCCCATAAGTTTGAGATCTTAGGCCCTTTTGCAGACTCTGAAATATCATAAGCGCTCCGAGCTGTCGCTGGATCAATCTCAGAACAACAGGTATTTGCAGAATTAACTCCTGGCTGAATCTAAAATGAATACTCTGAATTTTGCAGTTTGGAATACAAGAGGATTAAGCATTTATTAATGAATGAAGGTAATCCTTTGAGAGGCAGGAACATAGTGATGCTCAAGGAAACCTGGCTGGTAAAGCCATCTGTTTGGGAGGGATATGCCTTGTTCTTGATTCCAGCGGTCAAACCTAAGAAAGGAATGCCTAAGAAAGGAATTTGCAGAGTATCAGAATAAACGTTTCATATGATGAGTCTATTACAGCATCATTGACCAAGAAAGTATGGTTGATGTGCTGAGCCAATTACAGCACTATTGATCAGAGCCTTCTACACATAACATTATTGTGCCAACATTCAGTAGATCACAGCACAGTGTGTAATCACAAACTGAGAAACACTATAGTTAGCATACTTATGGCCTGTTGCCTGCAGAACACACACACACACAGTTGATAAAGTTCAGCTTCCCTTTAGACAACATTGAGTACTGGTGAGATGGCAAATATTCCAGGGCCAGCATTGTTTCGTCTGAAGCTGGTGAGCCACTACTTAAGTGGAAGGATTGGAAGGAGAACTTCCTTAAGTTTCTTTTGGCTGTGTACGGAACTAATTATGTGGGGGACAGGAAAGATGCCTAGCTTCATCAGTGCTTGGGTAATGCAGGGGAAGACGTGTTTAACAGACTTTCGGAACCCACCCAACCCCCAGAAGCCATGCCATGGAACAGTTACCCACCCAACCCCCAGAAGCCATAGATGTCATGATGAGCACATTTGTGATCAATTTATGAGTAAGTGCTCTGATCATAGGATCAGAGAAGAACTGTGGAAGAAAAGAGATCCTAATTCAGATAGAACTATTGAGATCGCCAAGCAGGTGGAGCACACAGCTCAATGCATCAAACAGCTTAGTCTGCAGGCAGAGATGGCGAATGCAGAGAAATGTGCTGCGGGATTTAGTGCAGTCTCTGAGGGAAAGAATTATCGTCATAGGGGCAAGAAGCCTGGTGAAGTAAGGAACAGGGATAACAGACATGCGAAAGCCTTTGGGGGTAGGATTATAATCTAATTGGCTTATACACTTGGGAAAGGAAATGTTATAAGTGTGTTCTTAATGAAGCCACTGTAAAAGCAAATGCTTATGGCAACATTCCCATACACATACCTGTTGAAATGCAAGTAAGGTTGGAGTTTCAAGGGAGATGAACCATGCGTAAAGTTTTCATGACCAGTATTGGCAAAGACTTACTTTCATGGGGCAGTCAAGCTGTGTTGGAAATCAAGCTAGACCCCAATGCCAAGCAACAAGTGGTTGTGTCATCATCGGGGGAGGTCACAGGAGGCAAAATATGTACTGTTGAGTGTGGCTTTCTTGAGGTCAATGGGAATGACATATCATTTTAGGTGCCACACATTTTTGAAAATAAAGTTGGTTGCTTAACAAAATGAATGCACAAATCAAACACTGGGTCATGCACACTTGCTTGGTGGACTTCCTGAAGTGAAGTTCTACCAAGATGACATTTGATATGGGGGTGTGACATGGTAGATCATGATTAAAGGGTATGTTGTGGTCTTGATAAATGAGGCAAGGCAGGTGCAGTTGGACATGTATGCACATTATGAGTGATAAAATAGTTGTATGATAGGAGCATAATTAATTTGTTTTCTGACCATTGACGTGAGTAGAAGCTGATCACGGCAGCACCAACGTGATGGAAGACGGACAAATTGGGCTTGAACCAATGGCTTGGCATCTCTTATGGGGCATGTGGATCGTGTATAGACGCACACCAACCAGCCACGTAGGATTTTATTATGTATATCAATGTTTTGCTTTATAAGATTCGGGTTGTACTACTTTTCGGCAGAACATTTTTAGCAGTAGAGTTCTTTGCTGTTGCTCTCATCTGTGTGTGAGATTAAAAACTTGTTATTCTTACAAGATTGACTTGGGCCTTTCTTCCCTAGCAGGTTGTATTCTCTCTGGTGTGAGCATTCATGGACTTACCTTCAGTGGCTTCAGCCTCACCTGGATACCTGCTAAACAATAAAGCTGATCCTGCTTCTAACTATATCCAGTGTATCTCACTTCATTATACTCCTGCCATACACAGCTGCCACCATAACCACAGACATTCCTTCTGTTCTGCCTCAAACCTCTCAGTGGCAGCCAAATGGCAGCCAATCTTGGTACCCACAGCCTGCCTGTGTTTTTTAATCATCATCTAGCATGTGCCCACCTCCAAAGTCTCCTTAGTGAAGTTACCTGTATGAATAGGAATATGGGAGGCCGCAGATCAGGTATACAACATATGCCTTCCTTTCCCCTTCTCTGTATGGACAACCAGCCATCTTACTTGCTGTAGACCAAGGCGGTCCTTACTGTTTTCTGCTTATCTTCTTTCTCTCTCTTTTACCCTAGGTAAACATCCTTCTGCAGAGACCACCAGCATGGCAGCTTGCTCATCTCTGCTGGTAATGATACCACCCACCAGAGCCACCTGAATTTGTAGGCAGCATAGCAGAAATCACCTCCAAATCCTAATGCATTCCTAATTGCCTCTCTCCCTTATTTCCTTAACCCCACTAACCACTGACCAAAGTCCATTTCCCCTGTGTCTTCCAACTATTTACCCATCCAACTGCATTGCCACTGTCTCCTTGAAGGTTCCTTTCAGCAGTTACCTTGATTAGGCATTATTTCTCTGTGCTTGAGAGGTGCTGTCCTGCGTGGAGGTCTGAATCGCCTAGTATTGATTAGTGTGAGAAGTCAGGTGAGTCTGTTCTGTACTGATATCACGTCTCATTTTTTCTATAGTGCTCTTCCATTCTAAGAATTACTTCCTGAATCGCATGATTTGCAAGTTTCTTTTAATGCTTTATTCTCGCATACTGAACATTTGATGTATATCCTTACCCTTCCTCTTGAAATTTATTCAGAAAATTCCTGCTATGTGGCATGTATAATCTGTATGGTTACCCCTTCTAACAGGTAATGCCCACTAGGTTTGGATTGGTTAGAGAGTTTACCACCCCTACCTAATGTTAGAATGTACAGAGTCACCAGAACGTGATTGATATGATTATTATAACTTTGGACATGCACTCATCTAATATTGATGAACTGACATGAAGGAGTGTTAAAGGTTTAAATTTGATTAACCAATAAAACAAAAAATTAAAAAAAATTATTATATTAAAATATGTGTTAGGCTATGACAAGTTTGTTCACCATCCTTTTGACTTTTTATCAGATCCATTTTGGAGTACAGTCCAGAGGGGAGAATTACTTGTTATTACAGCAGCCACTTATTATGTTTGGAAGGAGGTTATTTATATTTTAAGTGTAAAATGATTAACTCATCTGGAAAGAAGGAGGTAGAAAAACTACGTAGCTGCTGTGTGGGAGAAGTCCTCTGAAGTTGCAGGTCATATGGGAGCAGTCCAAAATGTGGTGTTACTATTGCTCCACCCTTACCTTAACTACAAGATGTATACTACCTGGGAGGATAGTATGGGCAGGGTTGTTATAACTAATCTACAAATGCCTAAATGTAAACTTTTGTCCAGATCATCAAATTATTGTATGCCCCTAACAACTCCAAGATATCTGTTTTTTCTTATCTCCCATAAAATGTGTCCCCTGTTATCATGGAGGGCGATTCAGTCTTAACGAACAACCATTATTGAAGATCAGGCATAGTTGCACATAGAGATGTCATGATGAATCTATTAGAAGACCATAGTTTACCTGAATTAAAGGACATCATACATCAAACAGATTGAGCATGTGGACTTGTATTATGTGTCAGTGGCGCTTACCTCTAGAATCTTTCGTGGTGCCATATCTGATCACTCAATAGTTTGATATATTTGGAGATTCCTATTCCCTGGTCCACTTTCATGTGGTGGAGGATAAACACAGGATTGCACACAAATCCATCAGATACAATTGTAACAAATATCGTGACTTATTTCAAGCATCTCTTCATTAGTGATTTTGTGGAGATCTCAAAAAGTTTATTTTTTTTATTTTTTTTATTTACTTGATTCAATTGTTAAAACAAGAAACAATTTTTACAAGAAACCTTTTTTCGAAGTTAAATCTCTCGATCAATCAATTATATTTGTTCCCAATGAGTCCTGATCACACCAGCCTCCACCGACTAGAGGAGGAGTTTATTCCCCTCCAATTGTTGATTTGTTTCTTGGTTCCGGGCGTTTCAAAGTTAATTTTACAGGTACCAAACTTGAAGATGTGTCTACTTTTAAAACGTATACACGTGCAAAACTTGCATTTGTAGAACAGATGGTTCATAATATAGCTCTGCTGTCTTCCAAAGGCATGATATGAGCTCACTATGGAAAAATATTAGTTTAACACTGTTTTCTCTTAAGCATGCTGCATTCACCTTGGCTTTTATATTATATAAAAGGAAAAACAGAAAGTAGTTGTTTAGCTCTAACACTCAGAAAAATATCAGATGCAATGTAGATACTGAGAAATACCCTTTGGAGGGTCTTGACCTCCCCAAGCTAAATAATGAGAATGGAGAATTTCTCAGGACCTCAATTTAGACCAAGAAATGATTAAAATGTGTGAAACTCAATCTCTCCCTTACTTACCAAATTGTATCAGGAAACAGCTTCTAAACATGCTTGACATTCTTGCAGAGATCAATATAGCACATATCTCTATCATTTTAATCCCAAAAGAGATTCCAAGAAAATTAACAATATATACTTAATTCCCTCATTCATTTTCATCACACTGTTATTATAAATCCAGATCATGAGATTACAAAGGTTTCTCATTTTCTCAATCCATGAGTTGCAGGTTGGCTTTGTGTAATGTAGAATGGCTATATATGACCTTACAGAATTTCTCTACATAGTAATACAAGTGATGTCACACATGCAGTACTTGTTCTGTCTTTGGATGTCAAAAAAGGTGCTTGACAGTCTGCAGTGGGGATATTATTTGGAATACTTGTGAGGTTCGTCCTCAGACAGGCCTTTATAGATAAAATCAAACTTCTACATGTCAGCAATTCTATCTGAGTGACCTGTAGCAGCCATCTATCAGATCCCCCAATATTTCTAGGTTGACCCAAGAGGGATCCCATCTTTTGCTGTTACTGTGACTACTGGATTAGAGATCCTATAAACTGATTTTAAAACACAGATATCTCTACAGCAGAAAGTAACTCATCCAAATGGGCCACAATAGAAGCCAGTGCCCCCAAGTGTTCTACAGAGTATCACAAAGCTGCGTCTTGTCCTTTGTCGTCTTCAACCTCTACATCTAACCTCTTCAGTAATTCATCACCAACATTGACATCAAGATACATGATTACACAGTTACACACATGACACATTGATCTAATTAGTTTTCTTTGCAAACCCCACCAAGTATGACCAAGTCCAGATTTGGCTGAAAGACAAGACGTTCAGTAGATTCACACTTCAATTCACACCCAGCAAAAATTTCCTGGGCTTTACTGTTGACATCACTAAGAAGCCACAAGCAGCATGGTATCACCTTGCACTCAACCTCAAATTCAAGCTTTTCATCATTGTCTCAAGTTGCAAACAAGTTGTCCGTGCCCTGGCCATCTCCTGGTTGGATAGTGCAATGCCCTACTTGCAGGAGACCCAGGGGACATCTTGGAAGCTCTGAAAGCCATCCAGTTGGTACACAAATGGATTAAGAAAGGTCTACCACTTCCCCACCATACTGAAGGAGCTGCACTGGCCACTGCTAAGAGAAGACATCAATACTGCCTGCATCACATACTAAAACAGCCAAAGCATCACTCTGCTTAGCCAAGAAACCGTCATGCCCTACACATACAAAAAGCTTAACTGAGGGAGGACTGACATGGATGGTCCTTCTAGCCGCAGGTGGAAGAGTAGCTTGGACTTAGAGATACAGGACTGGTCATACATTGTGCAATGTACCAAGACGGTCTCATTAAACGCTTGCTATCAATTGATTCATATTCTAAATGTATACACCATATGTACCATACACTCAAAAAGTTGCACAGATTGTACAATGCTGTCCCATGTCCATGATGTAAAAGGGCGGCTTCTGTTCATTCAGCATGGTTGTCCCTGGGTGTCTTGCAGTTCTGGGGAAGGTATTTGATGTGCTTGGTCGATTCACTGGAGAAATCATTGAACTGAATGGGACATACTTGATCCATTCCCCGGATAGCTAGAAGGTTGACAAACCTGTTGGTGGTTCTGAGTTGGAGACAGGTAGCAATGACCTGGTTCGGGCTCTCAGCCCCAAGTTATGATGAATGGTTGTTGGACATAGCATACTGCATATTGCTACATCATGTAGTATATGTACTACAACTATATGCACGACCCTTGGACCTATGGGCCCAATAACAATGGTATCTCCTAACCGTCCCAAGAGACCCGGTTGATAGCCCCTGATGAGGTAAAACGATGCACTGGGAAACTCTGGTCTGGTAACGGTTTCCAAATTTTTAATCTGTACGTGACCTGTGTATTATGCCGCCTAAAATGTGTTGCTTAATTTGTTTGTTTTTTTGCTGATTGTAGCATCAACAATTCTTTAAAAAAAAGTATTTTAAAAAAATCAAAAACCTCAAATTGAGTCATGGGGGTCACTTCAATTTGAAAGCTAAGTTGATGTTCCCATTGCACTTAAGTACAATAGGTCCCACGTTGTGCAAGGTTTAACCTTTCACTTTTCAACCTTTTAGTGAAATCCCCTTTACTTTTCCCTCTTCTACTACATGTTTGAACAATTGTAAAAGCCCCCATGAAATTAACAACTGCAGGAGGTGTTTACAATGGATTCCTATGGATAACGTGCTTCTGGCCGATTCCATAGTATCTATTGCATTACCACCAGCATGAAAATGCATGCTCCTGGTAATGCAGCTGCATTTGTCTGCTGGGAAAACAAGTAGACATGTAAAGTCCTGTTTCCCTACTCCATCTGAAAAATTCAATAACATCCTATGGATCAGTAGAAATGCTGATAAAAGTAAACAGCTACCTTTACAGTCAGTTTTACCTATCTGCAGCACTCACAGCTTGGCAACCACAGCATTTATAATGCTCTGTCTAAAGCCTAATCCTGCATCGCTATTTCTTATTGCAGGTATGTATCTATGTGATGAATTCCCTGGCTTAATCTTTGGAACCATTCTAGGGCCTAATCACCTAACATCACAGGCGACGTCTTTAACATCTAGCTTAATTGTTTAGCCAATAAGCAATCTCGTGCCTTCTCTAACCTATGAGTCTCTCTTGACATGAAGATTTAACCATTTGACCCTATGCACATTGGCAGTTATACATTGGATGCTATTCTGTCATGACCCTTCCTGAGCCTGTCCACATTTACCAAGGACCTACAGTCGGATCGCTCTCTCCTTCAATGTAAATTGGTTACTCATGTTGAAGAAGGCCCAATTTACTGCATGACCAAAATTCCCAATAATAAAGTACTCTAAATGCACAGAAGCCCCCCAGCTTTATTCAAAACATTGAATAACATCCAGGACTCGTTCTCATAATGAGTGTGTGGCTTTTACATCAAAATACATCATCAATGACCAGGCCTCCCCACGACCTTCAAGAAAGAGCTCACTCACTTGATCACTAACAACATCAAACCATCCTACAGAGTTATCCTCCTGGGGGATTTCAATCTGGGCCTTCTCGACCCGATGGGCACTGCTTCATACTCTGAGTCACAGCTCCGACCCACATCAAAAGAACTGGGTAGCAGATTTAAACAGCCATATCACCATCACTTCCAATGCCCACTGCCCATGGTCAGACCATCCTATCCTATGCTTCACTTTCCCCTTGCCACAACCTGCCGACAACCCAAGTCTACCACCCACACTCACCTGCAGCTCCTGGAACATTTCAAAAAATTCCATTACCCCACTTCTCTCACCATTACCCCACTTCTCTCACCCCTGGTCCAGGAACACCCAGACACATCTGACCCTATGATCCTAGAAAACCTATACTCTAGCACCCTAACGTAAGCAGTGAGATTGGTAGCACCACTCCTGCCCAGAAAGGCTAAACCCACAAGTTACATTAACTAGTGGTCCACACCTGATCTTTCGACCCTGCGCTCCAAAAAAAGACAGGCAGAAAACATCTGGAAGAAAGACCCCACACACCACACCAAAACCACCTTTACCAGTTTACCCAAGGAATATAAACATGCCATCATCAGTGCTAAACCAGCTGTCTACAACACAGGAATAGCCAAGGCTAACTCCAATTCGCATGAGCTATTTAAAATCCTGAGAGAACTAGAGACCCCATCCGAGCCACCCAGCACCATCATGAAGGATGAGACCTGATGTATCTGCGAGCAAAGATAATCTCGCTGCAGCAGAAAATATAAAAGAAATGCTTGGTAGTCAAACCCACCTATCTTCCTGACATCCCCTTTACATCCCACTCCACCCCAGCCTTCAACTTCAGAGAAGTATATGAAATCCAAGTATTGAATATCATCAAAAAACATAAACCCTCCAGTTGAAAAGGGGATATATGCCCTGCCAAGATAATCAAAGAATGCGCTGAAACAGTAGCTCCCTTTATAACAAGATCTATTGACGCCTCTTTCTCATCCAACTTGGTCCCAGCCATGCATAAAAGAATCTTGGGTACTCCCTCTGCTAAAAAAAAGAAACGTCCTTAGACCCACTCAAACCCAAAAACTACAGACCTATCACCACAGTTCTATTCCTCTTAAAGATCCTTGACAGGGCAAAGTACCTCCAAATACAGTCCTACCTAGAAATTCACTAACTCCTAGGAGTGTGTCAATCTCCCTTTCACCCGGCCCACGGCACAGAGTCAACTCTCCTTGATCTGAAAATGCAATTGGATGGGTTCAAAGATGAGGGCACGCCTGCTCTCCTCCTCCTGGACCTCTTGGCCGCATTTGACCTGTAGACCATAACACACTATGCCACCACCTCACGGCAGCAGATAACTTCTCCCAAGAAGCCACTTTGTGGATAGCCACCTTCCTGGAATTTTTTTTTATTTGATTTGATTTTTTATTTGATGTGATTTGGGTAGCTAAATCCACACTCATTAAAAATCAGGTAAGGTCAAAAAAAGGGAGGGTAGTCTTCTGAGATTCAATCTGAATTATATTATTTCTCAATGAGTCCCATTACAACACTTTCATCAGAAAAAGGTCAACTCCCAAAGACTACAATCATGCTAGTTGGTTATTAAAACAAAGACACCAAATCCAGGAGCAGATTATGCCTTAAGGAATAAGACAGGGCGTCATTCCATGGTAGGAGGTAATCATGTCGCTAATAGTGGCATCGCTACCCCATTACCGGGTACCCGGTCCAGGATCCTTGAATGAGGAATTACCGGGCCATTCTAACCTTGGAGGGCCCAGTAATTCCTCATTCAAGGAACCCGGACTCGGTACATCCCCATTCCTATTCGAGCCCCCATAGGGCTCAATGGGAATGGGGAGCATGCTAACAACGGGCCGTTAATAACGGGCCCGTTGTTAGCATGCTGGTCTCCTCGCAGGACCCGCTAAGGACACCTGGTTTTACCAGGTTTTACCAGGCGTCTTTAGCGGGTCAGGCGAGGAGTCCTCGTAATAGGGCGGTAAGGGGTTAACGGCTCCGGCACCTTTACCGGCACCATTAACCCCTTACCGCCAGGGTCGGACTGACCCCCAATATAATTCAAATTGAATCTCAGAAGACTATCCTCTCTTTTTTTTTTACCTTACCTGATTTTTAATGAGTGTGGATTTAGCTATGCAGAATTGACTATGGAGAATTCATCAGCTTTGTCTCCGAAGTAATCCCTGTAGAAAAAAACATCAGTCAACCAAACAGGGATTGGGTCAGCTCTAACAGGGACAGCCTGTGCATATGTATAAAAAACATAACCAACGAACGATATATGTATCACCTATGCATCGTTCTCCAAAAACCTTTCCTTTGTGGTAAATCATTGCTAAACATTCCATCTGTATTGTAAAAAAACATTTTACAAAATGCTATATGAATAAGAAAATAAACACTTCACATTGTAAAAAACATAGTTGCAAGAAAGATTACAAAACAGTGCATACATCCTACTGCATTTTGTGTATTAATAGGTCCTTTTGCTAGCACACTGGAACATTGCCATTCTCTTTTATCAACATTTAGTTCTTGTTATTCTTTATAACAACCACACTATTTTATAACAGAAATGGTAATAGTATTGCAATGATGATCCTGTGACTAATAGGGGCTGCCTTACAATTTCCAAAAAAGGTGACAATACCAATGTTTCATATCACTAGAGCTGGATAGGATCGAGTTATATTTGTAAAAACAGCATACAAGAATGTGTGCAACGTTAAGTGTTGTGTGCTCTTTTTTCTTTTTCTGTCTTCAAAACATAACCTAGCAGGAATAGGTCTGTGAACACTGAATAGTTTGTTTGTTCCCCTTTAAGTTTCAGAATAATCGACAGTTCCTATTGTTTTTATTTTGATGTTTCTGGTTGGCTCTTGGAAGCCGATCTAGTCTGCATTCGCGGAACTTCTTTTCTTGCTTCACTGTAAATGGGTGCCAAAGGGCCAAGGGTCTCTCCTTTGTAAGGCTTTGGGCCTCATTACGACCCAGGCGGTAAGTTACCGCCTGGGCCGTGACTTTACCACCATGGCGTAAACTACGTTTACGCCATAGTGGTTGGGGGACTTACCACCCCATTCCGACCTTGGCGGGGCGGTAAGTCCCCAATCCCCATTTACCCTTCCCCATTCCCATTTTCGCCCCATAGGGCATAATGGGAGTGGGGAAGGCGTTAATTACGCCACCGTAAATTACGGTGGCATAATTAACTCCATGGTCCCTTAGCGCCATGGATTTTAACACCTGCTAAAAGCAGGTGTTAAATCCGCCATGGCGCTAAGGGACCTCGTACTCAGGCGGTAAGGGTCAGCGCTGTTTACGCTGCCGTAAACCCCTTACCGCCTGGGTCGTAATGAGGCCCTTTATGTCGTTCAGATGCAGCCAGGCTTGTATTCCTTGGATCTTCACAGCAGTGGTGGGTGACCCCCTCTACTAGATATGGTAATTCAAAGCAGGGCTTATTCTAAGTGTGGACAAAACTCTTTACAAGCACTTGGTACTCTGGGTACAAACTAGGTGGCTTTAACAGTTCTATAGAATTGATCATTTGGCTCTCTTCTCCAATCTACTGTCATGGCCACAGGCCCCAGAACACAAAAACCACACCATCTAGTGATGGGGCAATGGGTCACTTGACTCATTTATGTCCTTTTGGGACCCATTAACACAGGGGCCCTGGCTGGACATTAGCGCCAGGCTCATATAGAGATGTGAGCAGGAACACTTTATTTCAGTGCAGGAGTGCTTTTATTTTACAAGAACTTTCCAGGAGCTGAAAGTCTTTATTCCAGAGAACATCCTCATGTGCTGACTCATCGGTTGCGGCTCCCTAGGCCTGGTCTTCATGTGCTGACTCATCGGGTGTGGCAGGGTGTGGCAGGCAGGCTGAACCTGGTAGGCGTGGCTTCAGAAGTTCAGCTATATAAGCTGCTCCATGCTTAAGGCCAGTGCTTCACGTTACTGTGCACTCGCGTGCAACATGACGGTCACCGCCGCTTGGACCAGTTTACTTACCTTTGAAACCAGGCGTTCTCCTGCATACTCACCTCCAGGAAACTGGTGCTTCATCACTTCATCGCTTCATCTGCAGACTCATCTCCTGACATCCAGTGATCTTGATCCCGATGCCGCAGCACCACACTCTGCATCCACAAATTAGGATCCTGTGAAGAAGAAGAAAGACAAGGTTAGAACATCCGTCCTAGGGCTCACTCACCCTTGTACCACTGTAGCTTTGTTCCTCATTCCCTCCGGCTGCTGCCTTGACCTCCGCAGCTTCTGCCGGGCCAGCAACATCACCTGCAAGGGAAGAAAGCAAAAGAGCAAACATCAAAAGTGGAACGGACAGCAATACAAGACAACAAACTTTACAATACAACAACAGATGAGGAAAGACAAAGGCAAACAGGAACACTTACCTGAAGTATAGTGGCTTAGTCTCAGCAGGACTGGAGGGATCAGTGAGGGAACTCGGTCCAGATCATACAAGCGCCCCTGCCAGAAGCTGCAGGACATAGTGCTTGCCAAAACTAATCAACATGTGAGCTTTCCAGGGACAGCACATCCCACGGCTACCACCGGGAGGGCTGCAAGCATGCCCCAACGTCTCTGCAGAGACCTGGTGAGCATAACAGAACACAAAGCCTCTTTGAATCTCTGTCTGGGCATTGTGGAAACTTCTGAAACGGACCAGTTGGCCCGATTACTGGGAGAGTTATGGACTGAAGTTCATGCCTCAAGACAGGAAACCAATGCCCTAAGGAGGGATCTAATTGTGAACCGGGAGCAAACAGATGAAATAGCAAGGCAAATGCTCCAGGCACAGACAGGCCAGGTCCCACTGCTGGGGTATGCCCCTCCTGCAACGCCTCCACAGACCATGCCAGTACAGGTGGTTCTTCCAGCAGGGGTTCACCTGGCCCCACCAGAATGCTTCACAGGCTATCCAAATAAGTATGCCACCTTTATGAATCAATGTCGCCTACATTTCTTGTGCAGACCTGGGGCATTCCCCAATGATCAAGCGAGAGTGGCATTTGTACGCTCATATTTGGGAGGTAGTGCAGGGACTGGTCAATACCCTTGGTAAACCAGGATGATACTTTGCTTCGAGACTTCAGTTGTTTCCAGCGTGAAATGGAGAAACTATTTGCACGGCATACTCAAGGGCGGGCTCTGGACAATGAACTGTTATCACTACGGCAGGGTAATCAAGACTTACTAACATATATCACTTCCTTCAATCGTCTGATAGGACAAACTAGTTGGCCAGAGGAGAAAAGAACTACGCTCTTTTACCGAGGCTTGCGAGGGGAACTTAAGGACGTATTAGCCCAAGTAGTAAATCCCCCGGAAAGATGTGCTGAATACATCAACCTGATACTGCAGCTCGATCACAGATTGCAGGATAGGAAGATGGATCGGGCCAAGGCCGAGGGGCTGTCGGTCTACGTGCGACCCCGTGAGAATCAAACCAAATCACACGATCAGTCTTAGCCAATGCAAATCAGAGGCTTGCGGAGCCCACCACCAAGACAGAAAGGGAGAAAAGGAGACAGCAGCAGCTTTGTTTGTACTGTGGTAAGGCAGGCCACTATCTCCGAGAATGCCTGGTTAAACCACACAGGAAAGCACTTGGAGCAACTGACAAGGGTGAAGAAGAAGAACAGGACTCAGGAAACTCCAACACCCGGCAAGCGTAGGGGTCCATTTGCCGAGCGGTGAAAAGGAACCTATACAGACCTCACATCTAGTCATCCCTGTGCTCCTGGTAAACCACAAACAACTGTTGAATATTCATGCCTTGGAGGCATACATCGACAGCGGGACTGTGGGAAATTACATGGACCAAGATCTAACTACCCGGATAGGCCTTCCTCTCTGACAGAAGGAGGTTTCGGAAAACGTCACAGCAGCTGATGGATCTCAGCTATCATCCGGCCCAGTGACGCATTACACCGAGAAGGTCACGCTTCTGTGTCAGGAGGGTCACCAAGAGGACATCACCTTCGATCTCATCAGCGCTCCTCAGTTCCAGATGATATTGGGAATGCCCTGGCTGGAGACCCACAATCCCAGGATTGACCGGCGTAAATGAGTTCTGACCTTTCCCCAATACTGTGCCAACACCTGTTATAGCAAGGCATTCTCATTAAAAGGTCTTACCAACCCAGGTTCATCCAAAAAAGTAACCATACTGGGGCTAACCAGTACACTACCACCTGAATACCTGGATTACCAAGTTGTCTTTCAAAAAGAGCAAGCAAACAACCTACCATCACACAGACCTTATGAATGCCAATTTGATCTGGTACCTGGAGCTCAAGTTCCCTGCAGCCGGATTTACATCCTAGCAGAACAGGAAAACCAGCATCTAAAAACCTACCTCGATCAGTATCTGGCAAATGGCTTCATTTGTCCGTCCAACAACCCTGCATCCTCACCCCTCTTTTTTGTACCTAAAAAGGAGGGAGACCTGAGAACTTACATTGACTACAGAGCACTTAACCAGATCATGGTAAAATCATGGTAACCTTTCCCGCTTATCCCCAAGCTCTTGGATCAAGTCAAAAACGCTCAGATATATACAAAACTAGACTTACGAAGGGCCTACCATCTAGTAAGAGTCAAAAAAAGGAGACGAGTGGAAGACGGCCTTTCGCACGAAATATGGCCTTCATGAATATCAGTTTATGCCCTTTGGACTATGTAATGCCCAGGCGGTGTTACAATTTTTCATGAATGACCTGCTCCGGGAACTGTTGGACGTCTGCGATCTTGTCTATATTGATGACATTCTTATCTATTCGACCACCAAGGAGGACCATGTCAACCATGTCCGGTCAGTTTTGGAGAAACTGCGGCAACACCAGCTGTATGTTAAATTAGAGAAATGCTTCTTTCATGTGACATAGGTAGAATTCCTTGGCTTTATTCTCACACCACTGGGCGTACGTAAGGACACGCGCAAGGTAGACGCTATCCTTAACTGGCCCTCACCGACATCCATAAAGGGAGTACAGAGTGTACTCGGTTTTGCCAACTTTTATTGCCGGTTCATTCCTGGGTTCTCCCAGATCGTTCACCCAATCACCTCTTTACTATGGAAAAATAAACAAGTAAATTGGTCCACAGAGGCAGAGAAAGCCTTCCAGGAGCTAAACCAAGCATTTACCACAGCCCCAATTCTACGGCATCCTCGACCAGAACTACCATACGTGGTCAAAACGGATGCTTCCAACATAGCAATGGGATCAGTGCTGTCAAAACGAGACACCGAAACAGTAAGTTGCTTCCCGTGGCATTTTGGTCTCGCAAATTTTCAGCCCCTGAATTGAATTATGCAATCACTGATAAAGAACTGCTAGCAAATAAGGCAGTGTTCAAAGCCTAGAAACATTATCTTCTTGGAGCTAGACATCTGGGCTATCTTCTTTGCAGAATAGGACTTTGTCATTACCTATAGACCTGGAGTACGCAATGGAGAAGTGGACGCACTGGCTCGCATGAGTGAGGGAGAAGAGGCATTCACTACACCACACCCCGTGGTAATCATCCCTGAAGGACAAATCCAAGGCATGATAGTCACAGCCACCACTCTAGACAACTTAAAATCTGACCTGCAACACTTGATGAGTCCACCAGCGCAACAGGAATGGCTAGGGAAGGGAGACCAGTATACGATCGTGGACAACCTACCATACTACCAAGGACGATTGTACATCCCGGATAAGAAATTACAGAATCAAATTCATCGCAAACTATCACAATTCATTAGTAGAAGGGCATCCGGGAATAGCCAAAACCCAAGCTAAAATAAAGAAAAATTACTGGTGGCCAACTTGGCGAAAGGACATTGTCCAGTTCATTGCAACCTGTGGCACCTGTGCACAACACAAGTCCCAAAAACAAAGTCCTGAAGGTCTGCCACATCCTTTAGAAGTACCACCAGCACCTTGGCATACTCTATCAATGGATTTTATTACAGACCTTCCCTCCTGTAACGGCTACAATACCATCTTAGTCATTGTAGATCTATTTTATAGAATGGCCCACTTTATTCCCCTGAAAGGTCTCCCAGCTGCTTCTACTCTTGATACCGTGTTTTTGGAACAGATTGTCCGGCTACACTGGTTCCCATCAATATTGATATCAGACCGAGGAACTCAGTTTATCTCTGCATTCTGGAAAAGGTGTTGTAAAATTGACAAAATCGACCTCCGGTTATCTACAAACCTTCACCCCCAAACCGACAGCCAGACACAACCAGACCCTTGAGCAATACATAAGGTGTATGCCACAAAAATCCAAGGATACCTGGAAGGACATACTTTGGTCAGCAGAATATGCATATAACAACTCCATTCATACCAGTACGGGACAAAGCCCATTCTACATAGTGTACAGCCGACATCCACGGACATCTTTTTTTGGCCCGCTCTAATCATTAGAAATGCCCACTGTAATGACCTTACACAAAACCATCACCCAGGTTTTTAGGAAGCAGCATAGCACCTTGCCAGAGCCAAAGAGAAACAGAAGCAGTTTGCGGATCGACACCGAAGGGAAGCTCCCAACTACCAAGTCAGAGACAAGGTTTGGTTAGCATCCAAAAACATTCCCCTGAAAGGACCACAGGCGTTCCGTCCCAGATATGTGGGACCCTACACTATCAAAGCTGTGATCAACCCTGCAGCAATGAAATTAGAATTACCGGCCCACATGCGGATCCACCCGGTGTTTCATGTCTGCCTCCTAAAACGATTGAGACCAGGTACGCGGATCGATACTCCACTGGATCCCGAAATAGTTGAAGGAGAACCAGAATATGAAGTTAAAAGGATCCTAGACTCTAAGATGGTCCGGATCAAGTTATACTACCTTATAGACTGGAAAGGCTATGGACCCCAAGATCGGACAAGGGAACCGAGTGAGCATGTCCACGCCCCATGATTAATCAGGCAGTTCCACCACGATAACTCCACTAAACCAGGGCCAGGGGGGAAACCACCCATAGAGGGGCCTTGAGGGGGAGTGCTGTCATGGCCACAGGCCCCTGAACACAAAAACCACACCATCTAGTGATGGGGCAATGGGTCACTTGAGTCACTTATGTCCCTTTGGGACCCATAAACACATGAGCCCTGGCTGGACTCAGTTCTGGCGCCTGTGGCGCCAGGCTCATATATAGATGTGAGCAGGAACACTTTATTTCAGCGCAGGAGTGCTTTTACTTTATTTCAGTGCAGGAGTGCTTTTATTTTACAAGAACTTTCCAGGAGCTGAAAGCCTTTATTCCATTCTCATGTGCTGACTCATCGGTTGTGGCTCCCTAGGCCTGGTCTTCATGTGCTGACTCATCGAGTGTGGCGGGGTGTGGCAGGCAGGCTAAAACTGGTAGGCGTGGCTTCAGAAGCTCAGCTATATAAGCTGCTCCATCGTTAAGGCCGGTGCTTCGCGTAACTGCGCACTTGCGTGCAACATGACTCTCACCGCCTCTTGGACCAGTTTACTTACCTTTGAAACCAGGCGTTCTCCTGCATACTCACCTTCAGGAAACCGGTGCTTCATCTGCAGACTCATCTCGCCCCCTAGTTAACAATTTACCAGCTACTGTACAACTGCAGCTTTGTTTATCATTCCCTCAGGCTTCTGCCTAGAGCTCTGCAGCTTCTGCCGGGCTGGCAACATCACCTACAAGGGAAGAAAGCAAAAGAACATACATCAAAAGTGGAACGGACAGCAATACAAGACAACACACGTTGCATTACAACAAAAACAGATGAGGAAAGACAAAGGCAAACAGGAACACTTACCTGAAGTATTGTGGCTTAGTCGCAGCAGGACTGGACTACCACGTGCAAGGGACCAGTGAAGGAACTCGGTCCAGATCATACAAGCATCCCTGCCAGAAGAAGCAGAACGGAGTGCTCGCTGAAATGAATCAACAGGTGAGCTTTCCAGGGACAGTGCATCCCATGGGTACCACGGTTTAGGAGACGGGGTCTGGAAGGGGATCAGGTGCACAAGCTGGCATACTCACACCCCCTATTCTCCACGCAGGAACAGTCCCGAGCAGCGTCACCTATTACCACCAGTCACCACATAAGCGCAGAGGGCGAAGTCGGACCCAAGCGACCTCACCCACTGGAGGGCTGCAACTGTGCCCCAATGCCTCCACAGAGACCAGGTGAGCATAACATCTACTTTGACCCTTTTTGATCTGTTCTGAAATTAAAGAAACACTAGCAATCATATTTGTCAAATAATCATGCATCTCATGCCCTAATGGTTTTGCTACACTTCGGGCATCAATTTCTAATAGAGTGGGAGGAGGAAGGGGCACTCTCATGCAGCGTCCTGTCACCAACTCATTCGGAGTCAGATGGTGATCTGAACCAGGCTGGTTTCTCAATGAATATAGGGCAAAGGGGTAGGCAATGGAGCCATCCCTTTTTCAAAGTCATCTTTATCTTAGCTATCCTTCCTTTAAGGAGTCAATTTAAATGCTCACAAATACCATTCACTTGTGGATGATACGCAGATGAAAATGTATGCTTTATTCCTAATGGAAGAGTAATTTGTTGGAACAGCTCATTTACAAAACATTGCCCATTATCTGACCGTAGGACTTCGTATAAACCCCATCTAGGAAACACCTCACGTACAAGAAACTTGGCAGCACATGTGGCATTGGGATGCGTGCATGCACCTGCTTCGATCCATCGGGAAAAAGGACATATTACTACTAGCATATACCTGTAGGCATTGCATGTTTGCAACATATCCACATAATCTGTATTTAGATGCTGAAATGGACCATTGGGTCGAGGTATTGCTCCTCTCACTTTCGCAAGTTATGCACTGCTGTGAATTTCTGGAAGACAATGCAATTCACAATAAACTGTGAAACGTGTTCTAATAAATTTGGCAAAAATCAGTCTTCTGAGATTGTGCCAGCAAGATTCTCTCTGGTTGTATGTGCAGGGTACAGAAACTGATCCAGTGAAACTCTCAGTAATACTAGAGGCATAACTGGCTTTCCAGTACTATCTTGTCTCCATATAGCCTCTGTGTGGGATGAAGAACACCCCTGTCTCTTCCAAAAATCTTGTTCTTCCTGTGGAGCTCGACCCTGCACCCCAATTAACTGTACAATGGATAACATATTAAAGACTTCCTTTATCATCATGCATCATTCTGACATTTGTGTAAAACGTTCTACTTCAAAATTAGAAATGTTAGTGCACTATCTTGTCTCCATATAGCCTCTGTGGTGGATATATAACACCCCTGTCTCTTCGATTAATCTTGTTCTTCCTGTGGAGCTCAACCCTGCACCTCAATTAACTGTGCAATGGATGACATAGTAAAGCCTTCCTTCATCATAATACATCATTCTGACATGTGTTTAACACTTTCTACTTCAGAATTAGAAATGTTAGTAACATATGCTGCTCTTTGTGTGTCAACATCTGTGGCTTCGTCTATAGAGACAACTCATAATGATTTTTGGCCAGTAAATGCTATTATAAACTCTCTTACATTCATGTAATATATCCCTGCAGTGAAACATATCCCTTTATAGATAAAATAGATTGTCATGTTAAGTTTTGTAATGAAGTCACAACTGAACATGTGAACTGGGGTCTGTTGAGAATACAATAGTGGCCTAGATGCATCATGTTCTCCTATTGAAATTGGTAATTCATAGGTAAAATGAACTAAACTCATAGTCCCAGATAATCCCTCTGCATTCATGGCATTGCCAGACATTGGGTGCTTTCCCTCTTGAACACTGGAACAAGTTGCTCCTGTGTCTACAAGAAATGAAAATGTCTTGTCTCCTATTGTTACCCTTACTCTCGGTTGCTCTTGAGGGTCTGGTGTCACTGATAGTACTGAACACATTACGTCGCTCTGTGGGCTTTCATAGTGTGGATATAGATTCATCCCTGAAACCATAAAAGGATTTCCTCCCAACACTGTCACACGCCCTATCCTGGGTGTAGGTGTTTGTGGGGCTCCTGTATACACATTCCATTATGGCATCATCACCTGTTGGGTCTGTACTTGTGTTTGCATAGGTGCTTGCTTTGGTTGTCCTTGTGGCGATTCTGATTGCAGTGGAATCTGCTGTGTTTGCTGCATTTGTGTAGCATGTGTCTGATGCGTGTGATGTTTGGCATAATACTCTGTTGGTTCAGTAATGTACTGTAGAAAATAGCCCGTCCCCCCTCTTGGAGCTTGCCAGTTCTGCTGCATGCCCCCTCTACTTCTACATGTGCGGGCCATTTGTTACATTCTCCCACAACTCCAACATTGCTGCGGTTGTCCTCCATTAAATCCTCTTCCCCGTTGAGGGTTTTGAAATCGGCCTCCTCATCCTCTAGGTTCATTACCTCTACCGCACAGCAAAAAATTGTACCCCGCTGATCTATTGAGTACCCTACATCGATTGGCTGTATAAGCTGTAACTTTTGTGGAACCACTCCTTCACTGCTCGTCAGTACTGCTTCTTCTATGGCATATTCTGACAAATATTTCTGAACGAATGTTGCTTCCTAAAGCTTCCTCTTCTATGCTTTTTTTTTATTCTTCTCTGGAATCCAACCAACCTTGTGCTTGGACTGACCATAACCTAATCATCTTTAACATCCTAGTACCTACCATTAGTACAACTCCAGTTGTCGCACCAGCTATTTCCACTAGAAATAACTCCTCCTCCTTATCCTACTAGTTCTCAACGAACAGGCACTCTCATGCATAGACCCAACTGTCCTGATTGACACCTACAATCAGACTATGCAAAAAGCCCTTGACCACATTGCCCCCTTTAAACTGAGAAAATCCAAACCTAGAGCTCACCTTAACTCCTGGTTTACACCCCAGCTTAGAACTCTATGCAAATAAAAACGAAACTCTGAAGCATGTTGGAAAAGCAACCCTACAGAAACCAATAGAGAGAGCATTATTCTTGCAACTCCAAATTATAAGAAAGCCATACTCCAGGTGAAAAAAGATACTTTCAACAAACGTATTGAACAAGCCAAATCTAATACTAAAGAGCTGTTCAGAATATTGAAAGAACTTGAATCCCCTGTCACCCCACTTGACACGTGCACCAAAGATAGCACCTGGTGCACTAATATTCAAAATGCTCTCCTTGGGAAGATAACCTCCTTCCAAGCCAAAATCAATGACAAAAAAACAGTTTACTGCTCAACCCACAACCTAACATCCACCCTAACAACAACAACCCTAGTTGTGACTCTCTGAAACCATTCAGCTTCTCACCACTTTCCGTTATCAAAGTTGAAAACATCATTAACAGTCTTAAAGCCTCCAATTGCCAGGGGACCAATGTCCTGCACCCATTATTAAGGAGGCCTCCCATGATCTAGCACCGTTGATTACCACCCTCATGAACTCATCCTTCAGCACAGGAATTGTACCTGACAATCTGAAGGACGCTTGGGTTATCCCACTCCTAAAAAAAAACAACACTAGATGCTAACATACCAACTAACTTCAGACCCATCACTACAGTGCCCTTTCTTCTAAAAATCCTTGATCGTGCTGCTTACTTACAGATTCAAGAATACCTTGAATCCAACAATCTCCTAGGACTAAGGCAATCTGGGTTTCAACCACGATACAGTACTGAAACTGCCCTCATTGACCTTAAAACTCAAATTGAAGACCTAAAAGATAAGGGTAAACTTGCCCTTCCACTTCTATTCGACCTTTCTGCAGCATTTGACCTTGTAAATCACCAAATACTGTGTCAAAACCTTAAACTAGCTGCACACTTTTCAGAGAAAGCAACAGTCTGGATCAGCTCCTTTCTGGACAACAGATCCATGCAGGTTTTTTCCCCTCTGGCAGCAGCCTCACCCTCACCAGTCGCCTGTGGGGTACCACAAGGTTTGTGCGTCTCCCCTACCTTGTACAATGTGTTTACAAAGCCATTGTTCGATATCCTCTGGGTGTCACATACACTGATTATGCTGACGACACCCAGATACTCATCCCTATCAAGGGAGACTACACAACTGATTCCCTTGCCGTTAACTCCATCTATCAAGTCATTCAAGCCTGGATGGTGGAGCACAGACTTTGTCTGAATGACGAAAAGACAGAGCTCCTCATTCTCGGCTCACACCAAAGACTTAACAAACTAGACCCTCTATTTAACTCCCTCACCATTGATGGTAACACCATCAAGGTCTTCAAGGATACTAAAACACTAGCAGGCTGATTCATGGAATTTGTGTGCCGAACAAACGTCGATTTGTGTGCCATTCTGCCCACAAATCCCCATTTGTTAAACAGGTATTTGTGGGCAGAATGGCACACAAATCGCCATTTTTCGGCGTACGTATTCCATGAATCAGCCCCTAGGTGTTTACATTAACTCCACGCTATCCATGGCCAGGAAAACTAACGCAGTCGCCTCTGCAGCTGCCTACACCTGTAAGCTGATCACAGCCAGTCGTCCTTTCCTATCCCCATCCAACTGCACTACACTAGCCAGAACTCTGGTACTGTCCAAAATCGTCTATTGCAACACCCTCTATCTAGGCACCAACCTAAGTAATTTAAACAAGCTACAAATGATCCAAAACAATGCCATTAGAGCTGCGTTAAATATTCCCAAGATCCAACATATCTCAGACACTAGACCTAGTATACGCTGGCTTTCAGTATCAAAACGTATCTTCCTGAAAACACTTGCTCTCACCCGCAAATGCCTTTCCAACCAAGCACCTAGCTACCTTGCCAACAGATTCACCCCCCACCGCACTAACAGACCCAGCAGAACCGCTCAGGTCAATTTCCTAACCATATCACGCTTTAAGATTCAGAGAGCTGGCGGATACAGTTTTCCAGTAATGGCCGCTAAACTCTGGAACTCGATTCCTAACTCGCTAAGAGAGGAACCAAGATTCAATAACATGGCTAAAACCTGGCTCTCTGCCCAAGATTTACCCCTGACCGCTCGCCAACTTCCTTTCATACAATAACCACCGCCATCAATAGCCACCACCCATCTTCGTATATATAGGAAATTGTTCTGCCCTGTACTTTGTATGTATGTATATAACTGTATAAATGCACATAACTGTGAATTACTGTAATGATATGTCTGCCTTTAACATATCTGCCATTATATTGTCTGCCTTCTAACATGTTGTAACCTAACCCTCAATCTACTTGCATAAAGGAGGGAAAAGACCTGTGCATTAGGAGGGGCGTCGGTTCCTGGTCACCTGATTTGGTAACATGTTAACACTACAGCTACCAGAATCCCTATAGACTGAAAGAGCAACTAATTGGAAACACCTGAATATAAGTACAGCCTCCCTGATGATGGTTTGTGACAAGAAAGCGCTAAGAGGAGAACAACAGAGCAACTGAACACCAGATGGGACACGACCCTGTTAATACTTGTTTAATTTTTGGGATTCAACCCTGTTAATACTTGTTAATTTGTTTTTGGGATCTAACCCAGTTACTTTTTGCATAAGGTATATTTTAACTGGGAACCGGAGTGCGCGCCTCGCCTCCCCCTTTTTTTTCTTACACTTAGATAAGCCTCACCTCATGGTACAGGATGCTACATCAAAGTATACAGTGTCAATCAGGTCAAATGCAAATGAGTTTTAAACATCCTCTTAGGATAAGCCTCACCTAATGGTACGGGGTGCTATATCAAAGTATACAATGTCAATCAGGTAAAGTGCAAATTAGTTTTAAGCATACACTTAGGATAACCCTCACCTCATGGTAAGGGGTGCTAAATCAAAGTATAAAGTGTCAATCGGGTAAAATGCGAATTAGTTTTAAACATAAACTTAGGATAAGCCTCACCTCATGGTACAGGGTGCTATATCAAAGTATATAATGTCAATCAGATAAAATGTGATTTAGTTTTAAACATTCACTTAGAATAAGCCTCACCTAATGATATGGAGTGCTATATAAAATTATACAATGTCAATCAGGTTAATGCAAATTCGTTTTAAGCATACACTTAGGATAAGCCTCACCTAAAAGTACGGAGTGCTAAATCAAAGTAGACAGTGTCAATCAGGTTAAAAGCAAGTTCGTTTTGAAGAAGCACTTAGGACAAACCTCACCCCATGGTGCGGAGTGCTACATATACACCATCAAAGTGAGCAGTTACAGGAAGGTGGAACACCTGTGGGACACACACTAGGGCACGTTAGTATACCTTGGCATTAAAGTGAAACATTAAGGCAAACAAAACAGTAGGTCAGGTGGAGAAAGGGTCAAGCTGTGGAGTATGTAACTGACAAGCAATGCGCTCAGAGGCATCTGAGTGATAGTACAGAATGTCTGGGTCTATGGGTGTAGTAATCAAACATTTGAATGGTAAAACTGAGACAATGATTCAGAAAAATTAGCAAGTGAAGGAACTTTCAGGCCGAAGGAGGTAGTGTAAAAATGCACGATACGACGAATACGCATGGTGATGAATACAGGATGCAGTGCAGCGCTACAGATAAGTGAGCAACAGTCACAATGGGTGACAGGTAGTACCTTCTCCTTCTCGATGACCAGTGACACTTAAAGCAGGGGGCCAAGTCCGGATATCGATGAAGTCATTAGAAAGGGTCCGCTCTTGAGATATTGGTGTAGCCATGGTGTGGGGGGAGAAAAGGTTGTGGGGTACTGCACAGCGCATGTACCGCTATGGACAGAGACAGACAGGGCCTTCAAAAACTGGCCTTAGGACACACAGGCCAGCTCCCACCTCCCGGTTGAGTTGATTGGCTGTTGTAGTCAAGGCTAGCCTATAGGAGCGGGAGCAGGCCAGGCTCAAAAGCAAGGGTTCCTGGGCCACAAGCGGGCAGCAATCTTGGCAGGCCACAACTGAATTAATAAGAACAAATATTGCTGTAAAACATGTGGCAACAGCAAGTGCAGCACAGCAAAATGCATTCCGTTTTCCCTCTCAAGATTGTTGCAACCACTGCAGTAACTGTGACAATATGGCACACAATATGGAATGAAACGCAAAGCCCAGGGAGAGGCTTTACCAGCAGTGGAGCCGTAGAAAAAATGATCATCATTGATGACAGAGCAGCAATCATAAATCACTTTTGTCGTATTCACACATGTTTACTTTATTGCTTACATTACATCTTCATTCATTAGACATCTATACATCCGATTCAGTGTGTCTATGTATCTTCTCTCTTCATTACATCACTTCTCCTCTGTCAGACATTACTTATAGTTTTCCTATAGCTAGTGATGTCTGCAAGCTAACGTCTACTGCATCAGTTTGATATGGTTGTCTGAGCGCATAAGATCTTTCATACCTTCCATGTGGTATTGCGCTGATACCGGATGTCATACACAGTGTTCTTTTGCTGTTCTTCCCATATAATGGAGCTGAGGGGGTGGTCTCTTTAGATGATGTGTACATCTGCTTCTCTACAAACTGTTTTTGTTTCTGTGTTTATCCAAGAGATTGGTCTGTAATTCATAACCAAAAATGAGTCTCTCTCTGTCTTTAGTATAACTCAGATCATAGTCTTGTGAAATTTCACCTTTGGTGGTTTCCCCGACACATAACAAGAATATAGGGCTTGTATTTTGAGCATCATAAAGTGGATAAACATGCAGTAGATGTCAAGTGGCTGCTGATTTGGCCCTGGTGCTTTGCCTTTTTGTAGCTTAGGGATAGCCTGAGATAGCATGTTCCAGCGCTTCAAATTCAGTTGGTGATATCTCTTGGCATATGGGGTGTGGTATTTTCCACACATATAAATTAGTTGAGTGGCTGGTAGGGGTATTATCTGAAGTATCGAGAGTTTTATAAAGTGTGGCAAATACCTTAACTATCTCTGCATCTTTAATTATAATTTGTATCTCCGGCCCAGTGAGTCGTGATTTTGTTCTTTGACTTCTGGCTTTCAAGTAGGATGCCAGAATGGTTCCTGCTTTATTAGCTCCTGAACGGATCCTTGAGTTGTATTTTAATAGTATCTCAGAGGCTTGACTTTTCTGGGGAAGGTCAGAGGGTATATTATGATTTTAGTCACTTAACAGATCTACGAATCTTGAGAGAGTTGTGTTTTGCTGATTTATTTCTCCCCCGCCATGGAAATTGTAATATGGCCCCCAGGAGCAGCCTTATAGGCATCCCATACCATCACTTCAGACAACCCAAGATTTTTGTGTAAAGTTTCAAACGAGTTTCTAAACTCAGGGGATTGTAACGGCTCTGTGTTAAACCAACAATTTGTTGGTTCTCAATGGACTCTCACTTTCAGGGCTCTTTTCTTCGATTCAAAGTATCCTTTGGAGGATTCTGATTACCAGTAAAAAAACACATCCCACTGTCTTTGATGGATTTTTGATCACAGAGACTTCAGGCTAACTTAGATAGACAGTTCTATTAAGATCAAATCTATCGTCCTCCAGAAATTGCTTTGTGACAGTTACAAAAACATTCAACATTGTAATCAGTGGATAACAATGTTTTAAATAATTTTGACAGCATATGTATTTGTGTTTCATAATTCATGGAGCAACCTGATAAGGTAATTAAACCAGGAATATGGAACTCCTTCAGTGTAAATGGTATTTTAGTAAGCAACGTGGCTGTTTGACATATCGTTTCAGCAAGCTCTAATCCTTTTCTCATTTTGATAATTTCTGATTAATGTGTACAAATGTGAATTTGGTGTCAAATTAAAGATGTGTCTCTGATGTGTCTCTGATGTTTGAAACACACCCATTCTCATCTAATAATAATTGCAGAATTATGAGTAATATTCTTTTTTGCACATAGGGTCAATGGTAAACAACATGTGTTGTTTACCAAAGGAAATATACATAACTAGATATGTCCTGTAATTCAACTTGGTGCTTCGTGCTCAGATCATGAGTTAGACATGCCCAATTCTCCTGTTTGCATAACTCCCATCAAATGGCTGATTTCTATGAACGAGCAGGGCCAAGAAGTACCAGTAATGGAGGAATTTGCTTTTGATAATACAATTGACCATTTGGCTACTCTAGATGCTCTGTATGTCAGTTTATTTGTTTATGAATTTCCCTTTCAATAATCTCAAAGGTGGGGGACAACATACGGTTGTTGACTACAAGAGATATAAAACAAACATAGAACAACTGCTTCTTTTCTTATTTATGGTCATATCATAATTTGTTTACATTCAACATTACTTCACATGATTTTAATGCAATGTATTGCTGGATTTAATCCACTTATCAACAAGTAGTGCTGCATTTAGTACCAAATAGGTTAATTGAGGCAATCACAGGTGAAGACATATGCATATTTTGACATGAAAATGTCTGCAGTATAGGCTTTATTTCCTTGTTGATTCAAATTGCACAATTGTGGATTTCGCTTTTCCAGTGCTTTAGCCACAGTTCTGTTTTCAGTGCTGGCTCTCACAGAATCAAGTAAAAATATTACTGAAAAAGCAACACATAATTTTTGGTGCCTCTAACTTTACATTGAGTCTCCATGTCTCGTATAAGATTTTGTGCATTCCAGGAGGTGGCACCTATTCACTTGATTTGGTTGGTGCAATATTTCTCCAACCAGTTGAATCATATGTGTCACACTTGAAGAAGCAGTGCACCTTTTCAGCACCTCTCAGTTAACATTCAGGCCATCTTCATTCGACTTTAATTATCCCCACACAACCTATTTCTGGTTATAAAATATGTTGGCACTCACAGGGTAGGTGTGAGGCTGTCTGGCGATTTTGAATTGTGCATGTATCAAGAATACATTTTTTATTCAACCAAAAAACATTCATATATTTTCCTACACCATAGAAACCCCACTGACCTGATGAGGTTTTAGGAGTGCTCTTCCAGACAAAACAGGATAACTGCTACCAAAGACAGACACAATTAAACAAATAAAGACAAACAAATTGCAATCCTAAATAGTTACTGAGCCAACCGCTGAATGAAAATGGTTCATTCCTCAGTTGACCAAAGTCACCCCAGCGCATGGACAATCCCAAAATGTCACTAACCTTTTTCCACTCTCAGGTGCATTGGTTTCAATGCTCTGAATAGAAGATTTCATGACCGAACAGGAGAGGATTTCAATATTCCCTTGTTAACATAATTGCTGACACTAAAGAATCAGGCAACCTCAAGGTAATTTTCAAGTCAATATGCAGTAAACCACACATGTGTACAATTTAACCTTAATACTCCTCTAACAGAATGTGTCTGAAGTATCTTGATCAACATGCTCTAACATATTGTTGGAAGTGCAAAACTGTCTCTAAATAAATGTTGTTGCTGCATCAGATTACAAATGTACGAGTACATACATTGTTAGTTGCAAAGGGAACTTTCTTCATTCTGTCTGCAGGCGCACAAGTTCAAAATCTTATATTTCTCTTCAGCTACAATAAGTCTAACATCAATATTGAGGACTAGTCCTTCCCAAATCAACATAGAATTACAAAAGAAATTAATTTGCCCCATAACATTTCCCATCAACATTATTTAAGCATACATTTTCATGTTCATTTTACACAAAATGAAGTATCTCTAAGGGCATAACTCTGTATGCCACATGTCTTTCTAAGGTATGTCCCGAGACATCTAGACTACATGAGAGATTGAACTTCACTGTCAAATTGATAAACTAGAATGGACTTGAATATTATGTTACAAGGATGGGTGAAAGGCTCTTCTTTGTGGTCTCTCTGCCTTTTCTTAGATGACAATTAAATCAGTTTTACACGTGACGGTTCAGCTGGTGATGGGCTTCTCATAGGTTTAATAATATAACTACCATTTTAGTGCTTGGCCTTAGAGCCACTTGTCCTGGGTACATCAGTGCACCTGGAAAAGGGATTGATCACAGCAACACACATTCAGGAGATCCAGTGAATGGACATCAAAAAGTTCAAGTATGCAGAACCTTTCCAACAAGCCTTTCCTGCTGCAGTGTCAACTTTGTGGAATGCTCTTCCTGTTGTGTTACATCTGTGTTCTTCACTGATGGTGTTCCAAACATTTTTAAAGACGTATTTATTTAGACCTGTGTTTCCACTTCTGACGTTGTTGTAAATTATTTTTACTGTTTGGTTATTTGAGTATTATTGTATTGTATATTTTTATTTGTTTTTTTCATTGTATTTTTGCTGCATTTTAGTTCACTGGTTATGTGGTACAGAGAACTGCTGTAGTTGAGTAATCGAATGGTCTGAGGAGGGGTGTCACTAAAATGTGCTCAATGCAGAATACCAGGTTATTGGCACTGGACACCAAGTAGACTACACAAAGCAGACCTACTTGCTAATCTGTCATGTTGCAGGTGCGGCTCATTCATCAACAGTATTTCACACATACCATGCTCATTCCATGAACGAGAGGATTTGTGGTATGTAATAAGTACTGAAGTACAATCACCTAAGAAATTCCAGACAATTCTCTTCCACGACCACTATCAATTGACGGGTTTATCACACAATTGGCGTAGATGGCATACACAGCTTTCATTGTGGCCAAGTAATGGATTCTTATGTGCTGGAGGAAAATGATGAAGCCAAAACTTAAAAACTGATGGGAAGAATTAACCAAAAATTGCCTTTGCTACTGTCATTTATTGCATTAATGATGTCAATAAACATGATTTCATGTGCGTGGCAACCTCCTTTATGACAGGCGAAAATGGTACAGTTGATTGTACAGTTCTTGGTCTTATGTGTTATGCTTCTAAGAGTGGTGGATGAGGTCGTTTTATATGTACACAATGATGTTGTTAAATTACCCTAATAGGTTTTTCTTCTTCCTTCTTAAGCTTTCAGTTTTCTAGTTTTAGCTTTGCTCAGTTCGTTTCCTGGTTATTTTAGTTTGGTTACATCAACCATTTGCATTCATTCTTACTTGAAATCTGTTTTTCTTGTAATTGACAATTTTCTTTATATATTAGAATTCAAAGGAGTGTCGCTCCCTGGAATTTCAGATTGCATACTGTAAGTACATAACTCCAGGAGCATAACAAAACAACCCTCTTCTATTATCGTGCTCTTGTAGAAATTGAATATGGTGATAAACATTGTAGTACGAAGCACACATTCCAATTCCAATGTGTAAACAAAATCCATGTATATAATTACACACTCAGTGGTTTGAATAATCATTTCCTTTATGTATCAAGCGCAATCACTTCTACGTGGAAGGCTCATCAATGTTCTATAGTTATATTATTATTATTTATAAGGTGTATATGTTTGTCAAGCATCTTGGAAACATCGAATAAAATGGCGTGTTCATGATAATAGGATTAATAATAGATTGAGAAAGGCTCACACACTGTGTTTTTTACAGATTTCTTTTTTAAGAACAGGAGATGGGTGATACAATCATGTTCCCTTGACTTACACATAATATTCAAGTATTCATAGCTATTTTAACATTCATCAACATTTACTAAGCAACTCGTTTTACATTTATTCCATGGTTATGAACCACTCTCTGTGTGGTAGTGCTAATGCCTTAAATGTCAGGTCTATTTCATGGTGCCCTACTTGATTACATAATTATATGTATCAAAGTTTGATTTTTAATTTGAAGAATGTGTGTTTATTTTAACTTATATATCACTTTTATCAAAGCTCTGAACACAATAAAAAAGATACATATCCAAGAAATAAACATAGTTCCCGGACGAGCAAACTACGAGTTGTGCTCGTGGGTGCCTTTCTGCCCGCGAGCACAACATGTCGGATGAACCGGCACCGTTCATAACGGTGCCGGTGCATCCGGCTTCCCCATTCCCATTGAGCCCTATCGGGCTCAAATGGGAATGGGGAAGATTTATTTCCGGCACCCAGCAATGGGCAAATACTGGGTCCGGCAAGGCCATAAGGACCCGGTATTTGCCTTTTTCTGGGCCCTGGATAAAATAAAAAAAATAGCGGCAGCCGTGCCTGTATTACAGGCATCGCTACTGCCAGCCTCGCAATGAGGCCCATAAACCTTAATTAAGAAGATGATAGTAAAAAAATGTGTTCATTGAATTGTGAAGGAGAATGAAGATAGCGACCTGATAGATAGCAGTAGCAGTTGATTCTAATGCTTATGCACCAGAAGAGAAATATAATGAAAATGAAACAGACCAAATGGAGTTTTCCTGAGAGTGCAACCTAAGAGTAAGGATAAGAGTGGAGAACGAAAAAGGAGAAGAAAGAAAGGGTTGGTGCAGTGCAGATTACAAGTGAGTAGTTGGCAGTTATTTAGAACAGTCTATGAATGCAATGTTAACAAGCATTTGAGGAAGTCAATAGTTTTTTTTTTTTTTATTTTGGTCTTACATCAAACCAATATGACCACATCAAACACAAAGTGATGTAATATCCCAGCTACTATCATATGTGGAAAGTATACAAAGAAACACTGACGAGAACAGACTCAATTCGATACTTGGGTGTCTCCTTTAACATCTCGATTAGAGAATGGAGCTGGACCAAGGAGGTCTCATCTCGCATGAGAATGTTTGCTTTGCAAGGACTAAAACTGCATGCAAAATATGGAAAATTTTCACTACAACCATTAGGAACCTTCTATCAGCAAAAAGTGACCCCAGCGGTTTGTTTTGGGAGTGAAACAGGGTGGAACATCAATGCTAGCTTTTGGGCACAATTAGAAGGGAGCTTTTGGCGCAAAGCTCTCAAATTCCCACAGTGTGTCTCAATGGCGGCATTAAGACATGAGCTGGGTCTTGAATCTTTACATTTGCTTGTCCTGTGGAAATCAATAACATTTCTTCAGAAAATGAGATTATCACCCGTAACAAATGCATATCACATTCTAAACAACAAAAGTCATGACATATCCGCTTCCCTACTAAATAGTTGGGAAGAAAAACTAATGGCTATTTTGGATGACGCTGACATAAAAATGTCTCTAGTCTTAAAGATTCCACAATTGGCAAAAGAAAAATGTAGACAATGGAAGTGGATTACCAATGCTGAAAAACGAGCCTCATTGGCATCTGCGAAAGATTTGGGCCTGACATTGCAAAACGTAGGCGTACTGCCAAAATATCTTGCCAAATTTCCATCAAACTATCATCTGAACCAGTTTCTAAGATTAAGCCTCAACCTCTACCACACACAAGAGCAGCTGATGAAAAGAAAAGAACCAATGACTAAGAATGACACTTGTCGCTTTTGCCAGAGAGAGGTGGAATCAATTAAACATTTGATAACTGAGTGTCCGAAGATTGCAGGCCAATGTTCCATGCACCTAGAACGATATGCCCCAAAAATGGAAACATGTCCGAATGGTGGAGTTATTTAATAATGGGGACACATGTGCAGTTAACCTGTGATGTTATTAATTTTATGGACATGGTATTATCACAATTATCGAAATCGCCAGACAGTCCTGTGCTAAAATAAACTGCAGAAAAGAAAAGAACACATGCCTAGCATCCTCCTAAAAATTAGAGTTGCTAGTCTACCACATGATACCTGTGAGAGAAGTGAAGGAATGATTTTCGCTCTTTCCACCTCTATCTTCTCTTCTCCTCTCTCTGTCTTTATTCTCTTTCATCCTCTTTTGCTTATACTCCTCTACTTTGTAATTCGTTTTGCATTTCTTGCAGAATGTGCGAAATAGACGAGGCTTTTGGATTAGGACTGACAGAAAGTTTGTTTTCTTTTACAAAATTAACGTCAATAAATAAATAAAAAAATATCATATATATTGCTGCCAGTGTTTCTGCCTTGACTTTAACAGAATGGTTAACAAACACCATAAATATAGTGATAACCTGGGGAGAGCAGTTGAGCCATTGCTCAAGATGGTAACGTGATCCTGATGCTCCACCAACGTTGAGGCTGGCCGGGGCCATATACAGAACTTTCGCCATTACCCGCTACAGTTGATCATGAGATTTAGACAGCAGAGGGGGTGAGCAGCTGAGGGGTGCTTCAGCTGTTGTCTGGCCCACGTGGGGCTTGAGGCCTGCAGCGCCACTGGCCCACTAGCTGGGAGCACCAGGGGAAGCTAGGAGGTGAGCAGCACCTAATGCGCTGGCATCCCTCCTCTCCTCACCAGAGCAATCGGCTCACTGCGGCTTCAGACCTGGACTGGGTTGGGAAACACCGGCAGCAGGTGAGCTACACCCCCTCAATAACCTGCATGAGCCTGCTAACATTGGCTAGAAGAGCAGGCAGACCAACCAATCACTTATCATCACTCCTGAGCTCACTGAGGCCCTGCTGCCTCTTCGTGGGCAAGAGGTGAGCTTGGTGTGCTGCAGTTTCTTCTAGACACATCTTGTCCCTGGGGCTCATAATACAACCGATCGGGGGCCCACCTGGCAGAGGTGGACCCAAAAGTAAATATGGTGTCGGCTTTTCTAGATGCAGATATGGGCTTCAATTCCGTTTCTTGGGATTTCTTATTCACTGTACTTGGGAGACTGGATCTTGGACTGTATTAATCTGCTCTATTTTGGACCCTCTGTTAGAGTGATCATGTCGGGTAGCTGCTTGAAGAAATTCAACCTCAGCAGGGGTACCAGAAAGGGTTGCCCAGGTCCCTGCTGATATTCACTATTGCTCTTTGCGGACCTTGTACTTGATCTTGTACCTCAACGATCCCCAGGAAAATGTATCCTCTCTTACTAAGGAGATAATGAATTATGGACTCTACTTCGCACTGCAGATCAATTAGACTAAGGCGTTTCTTTTTCCATTGACCAGGCACTCCTAAACTGGGTAACCTGGGAGACTACAGATGGGAACCACAGAGTGTGAAGTATTCAGAACTCTTCACTGATCCTCAATAACCAAATTCCCTTGCTAGAGTTAGCAGAGCATAAGCTCTCTAGATGATGTACTCTTACACTGATCTCCTTAGCCAAGATTTTGATACCCCTTAAAATTCCTTTATTACTTTCTGAACATTCCTTTTTATCTGGAAAAGCCCTTCTTCAAACGTATGATGTGTCTTTTGATACAATTGGCGTGGAGCCCCTGGAGCGCGCAGGTGAAATGGGAAGTCATGACCTTAGCTTCAAGCAGAGGGGAATCGTGTCGCCGGAAATGGATCAGTGTTACTTGGCAGCCCAGGCTCACTCCATCACATATTGATAGTCAATTCACAGCAGAATCCATATGTTAGGATTGAGTGCTCAGCAGCATGTCTGCATCCTCTCCAGTCCCTATTGCTGTCCCTGGGAGAAACAGATCCCTGTACATTCAACATGATTCGATGCACAGTAGGTGCTTGGATCAAGATCCACAAGAAAGTAAACATCGGCCTACCACATGCTCCCGAGATGAGCCTCTGGGGTATTGGGACATTAAACTGTCTTGCAATGGTTGGATAAAGGAAACCTGCAAAAAACTAGGTATCCGAATGTTTGGGGATATGTAACCACTCGGGTTTATTTGTCTTGAGGAAGCTCTTTGTGGATAAGGTGGGAAGGGATTTTCGATTGTTGTTCTGGAATTTCACAAGTTGAGCCCTACGTTCCCAGTGGAATCAGAGTCTTCTATTTTACTTAAATACATTAGAACCTCAGTCAGGCATGTAAAGGTGGTTTTCGTATTGAATAGAAGGATCCAGCACTTGTCCCCCGTTCTTTCAGCACCCGCCAGAGTTAGATCGGAGATGGTGACCGGGAATGCGATTGAGGACAAGGACTGGAAGAGCATGTGTAGCTCCAAGCTTAGGGTCTTGGCCAATGCAAAACACAAGTTAATCCCTAGGTATTGTCATGTGCTTCAGACATTTTTGGTTCAGAGGTTCCACCAGATGCTTTGGTCTGTATTCTGTGTAAATGGTTTGATGCCTCCAGTAACCTGAGAAGGCTGTTATCCAGGCTCCTTATTCTGGGAAAGAGTTGAATGATTATGTCTTGGAATAGTAATGTTAACCCCTGTGAGGCTGCCTGTTCTGATCTAGTGTGGTGTCAGGAAACCAAGGTGAACTTCAGTAAACTGTGTCTAAACAAGTCAGTGATCATCGAATATTTGGCCCCTCCTTAAGGCAATATTTACTGAACATATTTGATCATCTGGAGTCACCACACTATCTTCAAGCAGGTAGCGTGGTGGAGCGCAGCATTGGAGGGTGCGAGATGTGGGAGGTTTTAGGCTGTAACCAGGGCAGTTTGTGCACTGCTTTGGGAGGGGGCGATTATTTAAGTGCCTGGGAATGTATATTTATCAATATCCTCAATGTTGACTTTAAAAATAAATCAACCAATAAATAAATACATAAATAAATAAAAAATATAGAAGAGGTAGGGACGAGAAAACTAACACCTCTGGAAAATACAAAAATTGATGGGGGTGATTAAGGGCCATATGCCCACGCTCTATCAGTTTCTAGCAGGAAATAAGAAGAACGAATGCTGTACATTAACACATAGGAATGAATGGTATAATGACATTTTATTTTTCGGTATTTTTGTTGTGGTTGCTTGTTCAATTATTGTGTTTATAATACCAAAAGAAAATAAAATTGCACAAAATAAATAAAAAATTATGGTGATAATGAGTGCCGCGTTGGGCCAAAATGGCTGGCAAATATTCCGTCCCATTTAGGTAATGGTCTAGGATAACAGGCACTGCAATATGGGTAAGCGGTAAGAGGACTAGGCAGGATATGATGAATAAATCAATAAACGATGGACAGTAGAAACCATAGTGGCAAAGAATACTGCAATTATGAGAAGACTTTAATAGGGCCAAGGGATGCTGCCACCTGTTAATGCTCGAAATTGGGGGGAGGTGGCATTGTTGCTATTTGAGCATTTTACCGGAGGAATGCTTTGTTTAATAAAAAGGAGAAAAATTGCAATGTTGGGACAGGAGACTTTTATGAATCATTATATCCCTGTATACTGGTATGACATCCTATATATAATGTTCTTATTAAAGGCTCATTACATAATCACTAACCTGTAATGAGAAAATAACATCACTACAGACTGCAATCACGTATTACACTTCAGTTGTTACGTCACGATTCCTGCTGCCTGAGCCAGCACACAGCAGATTCTCAGCTGGCTCTGCAGCAATTATGTTAATCCGTTACAAGATTTTCAAATTAATTTAGTGTAAAACAGCTTTCAGGGACACTTTACAGACATCAATTGATATGGCAGTATATATATTTCATTCACTGGGAGCAAGAATATATATGTACCTCACTACTTCTTTCGAACCACAAGACATTTCCGCAGCACATTGTAAGCTGCATATTATGTAAAAAGGATATTTGGCCACAGAACTCCCCAATGACTTGCAACAGCCTTACAATGTACAGTGGGGGTGTTTATCCCATGTCCGATACTGCATGTTCTTCAGTGGAACTGCCGACATTGCAATGTTCTAACTGGTTGTAATCAAAGCCAAAGAACATGTTGCTTGTCCAATATGGCCAGCTTTAATCACACCTCAGCTAGCAAATGACATCAGTGAAATCGAATCCATTGGAAAAGTAACTACACAAGAAACACTTTGGCCGCAGAGGGTGAGTTGCTACCAAAATAGTCATAGCTCTGAGGTGGTCTGAAAATGGGGCAAGCCCTATTACCAGTTATAGCACGCGCTATAGACGACTGGGGGGGGGGGAGTCAAGATTGCGGACAGAAGAGCAATTAATATGAAAGTAGTCAAATATGCACACCTGAGACACAGATGCATTAAAAGCACAGCTCCTATTCTTTTTTTTAAAGGCGTTCCTAAGGGAAGCCTTCAAATCAAAGACCAAATACCGGCAAGTGATTACTAATGTAAAAGGAGGGAAAAAAATTCTATTTTTTGAATGTAAAAAAAAAGATTGTATTGATGCACTTTCCGGGAAGGAAAAGACAAAGCGAGCGAGAGAGTGAGAAGGTGATGGTTCTCCCTCGACAATTAAACATTGGCATATCCCTTCCTGAGATGGGCACCGGGATACAGTAACCTTGTTTGATATCTTCCACTTTAACTGAACTAATCGCCTTGACCCTGTATCGTAATGCTCCTATTGTAACCCCTTGATGCCTATGGGTTTGGTGCGCTATACACATACAAATAAATAAATACAAAGAGCCGTAGCATATTTGGCAACACATGATACTGGAGATAATGAGTCAAAATGGATGAGGAATTTAGACTCATCATGCAGAGCTGTTTGTCAGTTTTCAATTTTGTACATAATATACATAGATACAGCCCAGTCAAATTGCCTGGATTTATTGAACATAGAACATGTTTTCCTTTTTTTTGTATAACGACAGGACTTAATTTACAAATAACGTGTAAACAAAATACAGAATTACAGTGAACAAATGTCAGTGTTGATGGTAGGCACTGAGATGGTAGAAAAGTCGTCGACACTATGGTGGTTCGGCCAAAAGAATAAAGCTGATTATTGGAGCTTGCAATGTGGTGGCCTTCATGAGGACGGTGAGATTGATAGCATAGACGAGTGTTCTGATTGTCTCTGTCAGAGAAATGATAAATAGGTAGGGTGGATTCAAAGCGTGTGTAAACGCGTAATATAATTACTACGATAAAGCTATAAATGCTATGCTTGAGATTGGATAGTGATAGCGTTATAGTAACATATCAACGGTCTTACCGTGTGCTGGGCTCTGCTACAGTGAAGGGCTTGTGAGCCGTACCCCCGTTTTCATTGCAGGAGAAGTGAGAAACACCAGTTTCTTGGTGGTTGTGGGCTTATCCAACTGCCTTGAAAAAAGACTAGAATGGAAATGCCTAAGATGAGGGCTGGGGACGTGAGGCCAAATCTCTAAAGTAGAACCAAAAACATCAGAGCCTCTGAGGTAAAGAATAACCAAACCTCTTACCTCTTGGTTCCCCGTTTCCGTTATAAGGGAAGTTTCTTGGTAACTGCATGTGTATTCAAATGCCTCTAGATTGGTAGGGTGGTGCACACTTGTTCTTCGGGCATATTCAATGGAGAGGCACTGTCGGGTCTGGATGCGTAATGGGGCTTGTTCCATGTGGTGCTGAAAAAAAGAGAGGGGGAGGCATCTGTGATTGCGGCCTCCTCTGTGGTGCGACTGTCACATTTGAAAGCATGGAGTGCCAGAATTTAAAAACGCAAGACAAGGTTTGACGGGATACAGGGTGTGGATGGAATCCCCAGGTGCCGTCTGTGCATGAAAACACTGTAACGTGCTGTATACAGTTTTCTCTGAGTGAAACCTCGAGTAGACGAGGTGATATCTCCGGTGCATGCAGACCACTGTGTCGCCTGTTAGCACACTGTGCCTGTTCTTCCATGTGGAATTTAGAAAAACGGGTGTGTCTGTAAAACGGTGTCCTGTGGAATTTGCAGCCTGTGACAGGACAGTAAAGATGTGGACAATGCGTTGCATGTCCTTTCACGCACCCCACCAAAATATTCATTGATGAAAATGTTCGTTGGACGTTGAAAACACATACTAACTGCAGTAGTGGGTACGTCATATCATTTATATCATCAAGTGCCATTGCAACCTCCTATATGTCAGAAAAACCATCAGACTTATCAAACAAGGATCTCGGAACATAGATCATGTATCAAAAATGAAGTACCAGACAAACCTCTGGTCGATCACTGCAACAAGATGGGACACTCCAACGAAGACCTCAGTTGGTCAATAGTCCAACAACTCACCCCGCAGAAAAGAGGGGGCGATATCAACAAGGCATTAGCTCAATTGGAAGAATGCTGGGAGCACAGACTGAACACAGTGAAGAACGGTCTGAACATCAATGTTGAATGGAAACACTTCTGGCACTAGATTCATAAAAATGGTGATATGAGTGCTCTCTTGAACACTGGGACACATCAGTATTTGTACCCTTTTGTCCTCGCCCTTTTTGGGACACAAATATGCACTTCACACACAACAAAAGTCAAATTCCCTTGCAGAATTTTTTGGATATGTTCCCTTAATATCATTTATGAATGCTAGATTGACTTGGTTCCCATGGGTGTGCGTACTGTATGTTTACTGTATCATTGCCCCTACTGTGTTATGCTCCGGAGGAAATCATCGTTTGAGTGTGATTTTGTGTCCTAATGGCTACAGCCAGTAAGATAGCTCAGTGGGTTGAGCGCTGGCTGCTCCAATGTCTGTGTGATCTGCAGGTTGCAGGTTCAAATCCCAGCAAGGTCAACTCAGCCTTTCAGCCTGCTGAGGTTGATAAACGAGTACCAACACAGGTTGGGTGATGTTGTATGTTTCTGTGTTCTATATGAAGCACTTAAGCGTAAATGCTATATAATACCACATCATTATCATTTGGCCTTGGATGTCTGCTTTCATTCACAGTGATTTGGTAATATGGGCCTATACGCACTGATATTAATCATACATATTGTTATCCATTCTTGTATGAAGTGTAAATCACTTTACAGTGATATCGTAACCATATTGTTCGTAGTGTACTCAGAAACAATGCTATGTGATGCCACTTCCTGTTTTGTCATGGGGTGAAAGGTTCCCGTGATGCCACTTTAGGGTGGGGTCAAATGACAGGATCACTTCCTGTGATGACATCAGAGATCAAGGGTCGTGTGATGTCACTTCCGCTGCCCCTGGCATTTTGGTGAAATAACGTCTCTGGGGGTAGGCATCTGCTGCCCAAGTTAGTAGCCTAGAGACAAAGGTGAGGGCATCTGACAAGGTCAACTGGCACACAATAGTTTGGTTATAGGCTTTATTATACTATTTTAGCTTTTGCAGTCAGAAAAAGGAGTCCTCTTGGGCTTCCCATGACACAGCTTAACAATGCATTCTTGTTGAGTGCCCGGTGTGTTAATACATCACAAAGGTTATCCTGGAATGCATGCCTTTTGCAGGCAGTTAGAGCCTGCATTCAAACAGTGTCGATTATTTGGAGAGCTAGGAACAGTGAGAAGATCATAGCAGAACTATAGAATTAAGCATTCTCTCTTGGTTAGAACCAGCACTTCACATTTTCTGATTATCTAAAGAGAAGAAATCATGCTCTAATCATAGATACAATCTCCATTTAAGCATTCAAAATAATAGCACCTAAACAATTACTGCTTATTCGCTCAGGTGTATATAAAAAATCATATTTAAGAGAAAGGTGCATATCAAAACTGCTCTCATAAACACATTTAGTAATTTTGAAATGTGTGAAAGTGCTTGAACAGTGAAAACACACTATTAGCAGCAATTTATATTAACACATTTTCAATTCAGTCTGTTATGCATGCTTATTTATCAAATGAAAAGGGCTTTCGCATTGTCAACAGTAAGTTACAAGAAAATGAGCGTCTCATTATCATAGAATCTGGTAGGAAATGATCCATTGCATACCAGGTAAAAGGTTTTTTTTTTTTTTAACATTAGATGCAGAGTGGCATTGATGACATTGTATATACGTAATATAGGTAAAATGTACTTTGTGTGTGGTTCATGATATAGTGGATAGAAAAAGAGAATGCTGAGGTCATTACAGAAACGTGCATTTCTCAATATCGGTTCCACATTAAAGTGGGCCTGGTGTCAATCAGTAGCATTATAATGCAGAATGAATGAAGAATGGTCAAGACTCTCTTGTAGTGAGCAAGTAGTACTGGTTAGGTTGTGGAATGAGTTGTCAAATGTTGCTTTTATGAGCTAATATATAGTGTTTATACTGGTTGTTATTTTGTTACACAGTTGTGCTGAAATGGAATGGCATTTCTACTGTTGCTCATGCTGCTTGTACATTGATGGTGTTGGTACATTTATTATTAGACCTGGATTTGCATTTGCTTATAGCTGCCACTGCTTCTATAGTTAAATAATATAATAGCAAAGCTTTCAATCCAAACCAATCAGCTGTTCTGTGATGCAAGGAGTCTCTTTTAGTGGGCCTTTGCATCTTAACTAAAACAGTATTTTCACTGGCACCTTCTAGGTATGTTAGGACATGCCTGACAATATGTGTATTGCTGATTTGTATTATTGTATTGTGATTTGTGACTTTTATAATGTCCTAACCTGCAGGACTGCTGCATCATAGTACCTGGCAAAATCAAAACAGGACATCAAATATAAAACAAAGGTGTGAAATAAAAGAAATAGGAAGCGGGGGTGAAAGTCTGGTGATTCCAAGTTCCTCATGTTACAACAAACATAAAATGTAAGTGGACATTCAAAAAAGTCAACTAACTTTTCACTGAGACCAGGCATGCACCTTCAAGTCTATCATGTAATGGATAAATGTGGCCATAGAGTGCAAGTGCTAGTCATATGCTATAAGTGTGGTAAACCCAATTATATTAAAGCAGGTTTTATGGTTAATGTATATGGGCATATCTGACATACACCATCTGTTCATGGAGACAGATTTGCACATTCCTTTTGAATCACTTTGAGGTATATTCTGTTTTTTAGGATTGTGTGGTGGTTGGTCCAGAATTGTTCCAGAATTTCAAACTTAATACTGTGAAGGATCTCCATCTGTGTATACGTTTTTAGTGCAGTTTTCACAAGGGACAACAAATACTTACTCGGAAGAAAATGAAAGCTCAGATGAGAAACATTTTCCATATAATACAACTCAATAATCTTCCCCTGAGTTGGGTACATCATCTGAAGTCATGTGGTCTACGTTGTCCATCTTTGCTGTTCCTTATCTGCAAACATCATCAAACGCCCTTCACTCCATCTCCAAACCCTCTCTCCCTAGTTGGGTTGATGGTCATTAAGTTGCTAGAGTTGAGTAGGTAACTATATTCTTCCGGTGAGTCTGGGGGTGTGTCAAGGTGTTTGGATGTATGTCAGGCTGCAGCGTAATGGGTTTGTGTTTTTGATTGTCTGGTCAATTTAAAAAGCTGGGTTTGTCCCTGTCTTTGAGTGATCTGTAGTATTCTATTCTGTAGTGTCGATGTGTGTGTGTATGATTCCATCAATATTGCAGTTAGGCTTTGCATCTCGTATAATTGTGCGATTTAAATTACCAGTCCAGTAGTGTCGGGAAGTGGCTTCTCTTCCAGTGAAGTGTAATACCAACTGTAGTGGCTAAGAGCAGATTTCTCTGCATATTTTGGAGTAGTGAGCAATCACCATTTTGTTGCTCAATACCTAATAGTAGCAATAGCGGAGTTGGCTTTCTGTCTGTGTTATCTATGCCCTTCATCCAGGCTAGTACTTCTTTCCAATAACATTATGTAAGTGGACAATCCCACAACAAATGCCAGTATATGCAGGCCATGCCCAGTTTCTCCAGCACATAGGGATGACAGTGGGAAACATCTTGTAGTTTGTGGGGAGTCAGGTGCCATCTAAAAAGAAGTCTGCTTCTATGCCTTTTATATTACATCCCTATGGCGGTGGACCAGATCACTTTTTGGATTATATGCAAAATCTCTACTTCCTCTGGCAGCTGCAGGTCAGTGGGCCACTGTTTTTGGGTGCTCAGATTGTGTCAATGGCGCATGGTTAAGAGGGAGTCATAGTGTGCTGAGAATAGGCATTTTGTATCAGATTTGGATTTATATGTACATTATTTGTACATTTATTTGTACATTTGGATGCATTGAGAATGTGTTCAAATCATTGTTAATTGTTTGTCCAGCACTGGTCGGTCAGGACCCCTTTCAGGTGGAAATAAATTAAGGGTGGTATAATGGGTATCCCAATTGAATTTTCTAGATTTCTAGCTCAGTTTTGTACTGAAAATGACCGTCTTTTCAAACTTGACCTGCTCTATTCAGACCTGCTTCAGTACGGCAGGAAAATTAAGGAGTCTGCTATTTTGTCTCTAAAGTGGGGGCCCATATGCATAAGGGACCCATAAGGGGATTTGGCCAAGAAGTGACATCCTTCATTCCTCAGATTTATTTCCAGAGATGCCAAAGTACTGAGAGTAAGCGTATTTTATTAGCAAAGTCTCTGTACGGTACCAATAACCATTCCCCAGTGTAACAGGTGTGAAAAGATGATTCTCAATGATTAGCCACTGTCTCTCTTTATTTTCTCTTAGGTGGACCACCAGGAACTGAAGTTGGGCAGCTCTATAGTATTTTTAAACGTCTGCTAAAGCAGCGCCATCCTTTTCCTTGGGTAAAATCAGAGTATTATATGCCACCTGAGGTCTCCTACCAGTCCACAAGAAGGTAAGAAGAGATCTTTTTTTATCTCATTGTGGATTGTGGCTGGCAGAATCAGGGGCAATGCATGAAAAATAAATAGTAACTGTTGCAAGGCATTCATTGTTATTGCATTGAGGCCGCAGTCCATGATAGCATAATCTTTGACCAGTTTTGCAGATCTTTTTTAATTATGTCCCATAGAGGTGGGTAGTTAATCCCTTACATGTTCTCGAAGTTCAAAGTAATAGGGACATTGAGATACTTGATACTGTCAGCTTGGGTCTGTATACCATGGTTGGATATGGTCTCGGCTATGGGAGAGGTGTTTCCATGAGAGGTAATGCAACTGTCTTTGTTTTATTGATTTTGAACCCCAACCATTTCCCATATTCTTTGATGGCTGTGAGAAGCACAGTTAATTCACATGTATGGGTGTGTAATGTATGCCAGTATGTCATCAACATATGAGGACAGTTTGCATTCCTTCCCCCCCAGCATTAGACCCTGTTTCTGTTCACTGAAGCGTATGGATATGGCTTGTGGCGCTAGAGTAGGTGTTGATAATAATGGGGACAATGGGCGTTCCTGGCGAGTCCTGCAAGCCAATTGGAATTCTGGTGAGGCCACGCTGTTAACTATGACCTTCATTTGTGTGTTTTGGTACAGTGCATTGGCTCCTGTGAGCCACATAGGGCTGAGTCCTGTCCTTCTTAATGCTTTTTTCATGAATTGCCATTCGACCTTGTTGAAGGCCTTCTCAGCGTTGATAGATATTAAAGTTGGGTCTTCTGTCTTGTCGGAAATCCCTGCAATGAGGTTTTTGGTCTTGCGGATATTGTTTGCCCCATGCCACAACTAATGAAGCGTACCTGGTTGTTATGAATACTTTTTTGAAGAACTAGTTGTAATCTTTCAGCCAGAATGCTGATTTATATCTTGCCAGCGACTTCACAGTTCAACGTGTCCCTTTCTTCCTTTGGAAGAACTATGATCTGTGCTTGTGTGAACGACTTGTGGACCCTCCCACCATCTAAAATCATGTCAAAGAGCTTGGCCAAGAAAGCATCCAGCAGAGGGCCTTGTCTTTCATAGAAGAGAGGTGTATATCCATCTTGCCCAGTTGCCAAACCCATTCTTAATTTAGATATAGCTTTAAAGATTTATTTGTCATTTATGGGAGACTACAGCATTGCTCTTTCCTCAGAATTTAGTATGGGGAGAGTGAGGCTTTCAAGGTAACCTTGTGTTTCTTTCTCGACACCCATGCACTCTGTTGTGTAAAGGCAGGCGTGATATTTGTCGAAGTGCAATGCAATGTCCTCTGCTTTAGTATTAATTTCTCCCCTCTTGTCTCTAATTTTATAAACTGATAAAATGCAATTACGCTTTTGCCATCCCCTTGCAGATGTCCCCACGGTCCCTTCTCAATTCTCTGATCTTCTTTAGGTGCTCCTACAAGCCCATCTTTGTTCTTTTCAGTGCCCCATCTTTGCTCCTAATCATCTTCTTCAGTTGGGTCTCATGTAGTTTTGTCTCTCTTTTGTTTGCTGAACCCTCAGAGATCAAGAGGCCTTGAATGGTGGCATTTGTGCCTCCCAAATTTTTAAGGGTGTCGTTACAGACCGATCATCTGTCATATGGTGCACAGGGTCCGATTTCTATGTTTAGTCTGCAAATTATGTGATCAAGCAACCTACAATTTGTATATTTGTGTCAATTATAGTGTATTCCTGGGCAGCATCTAGCAAACTGTGTGATCAATTCTCGTGAATGTCTAGTGTGGAGGGGACAAAAAGTGAATGCATGAGTGTGCAGATGTGTGCTTAACCATGAGTCTACTATAAAGCTTTCTTACATTAGTGTCTTCAGTGCATTGCATTATTGGATAGTCTGGGGGACAGAGCTAAGTCTGAAGGATGACCAGTCCTTCAAGGGGTCTACTATTAGGTTCCGATCACCTCTACAAATGAGACAACCTTTCTTCTATCTGGTGAGGGTCGCCAGCGCTTCAGTTCAGAATGGAATTTGCTCTTGGTTTGGAGCATACAATGTACAAAGCTTGACTGCTGCATGCCTTATTTTATCATTCCCCGCCAGTATTCTTCTCTCCATTCCCCTTTTAACTTGTGATATTTCAAGGCCGCGTGAATTCCTGATGAGGATCCCCACTACTGCTTTTTTTGATGGATATGAGGACCATAGCGCTTTGTCCAATAACTTCCATTGCAGCGTGCACCCCTCTCCTGTCTTAATGTGATCTCTTGCAAGAAAAGTATGTCCAACCCCGACTGCTTAGACTGATGTATCACCATCAAATGTTTCTGAGGCAAGCTTAACCCCTTCATGTTTAAGGACTCAACCTTGATTTCATCATGATGAATTATCACAATCGCGCAAGTAAGTCTTTATGACTGCCGAGACATTTAATTGGCAACCATTCATCAAGTCTGGGGTCCTGGCCATCTACCACGCCTCGTCCAGCTTCGCTTCGCTGGCCGTGGTCTTACTTTCATGTTGAAACGCAGTTAATTAGTCTAATGTTTACGCGGTGTTGAATCTACAATATTTCCTGGTTCCTGCGGGACGGTCTCTTCTGGGGCTGGGGTGGTTCCAATCTTAGTGCAAGCTGCATTGTTAGTACCCTTGACTTCTGAGCTGCTGTCCTCAAATGTTAGTTGCTTTAAGATCCACTCCGAATGTTCCTGCACGGTGACTATGTATTACTCTCCTCAAAGCTCGAAGGCCATTGCAAATGGGAATCCCCAGTGGTAGCGTATGTCTCTTTCTTAGATCCACTGAGTCTGTGGCTGGGATTCCCTCCTCTTGTTTTGTGTCAGAGCTGACAGGCCTTGGAATATTTCCCCCTTCTCTCTTTCTTTTTGGACCATTTATGTTTTTTGTTTAAAGTAATGGAAGGACAGCCCGTGGTCCATTGAGTGGATCCCCACATCGGTGAACACTATCAAACTTTATCTCTGCACTAGGGGGAGAGTGGCAAAGTGGCTCTTTTAGGCGCATGATTTGTATGTTGGCTCACCTCTCTCGATTATCAAGGTCATCAATTTTCAGTGCGAGGGGCGTCACTTTTTGCTCTAGTTCCCACATACAACCTTCTGTTTTTATCTTGATTAGGTCTGCAGACATTTGATTGTTTTCTATTGATCCCATTATTTTTTTACCTTATCAACCCCGCCCTTCAGTTCTTAGATTGCCCCTGAGAGACCACTCTTTGTGGATCTAATCTCTTCTAGGAGCAGGCATATGTCTGCCTTTATTGATCCTTCATTGTTGCCGCCAGTGGTGGGCAGAGAGTCTTTCATTTGAATAACTGTGGTCTTGTCTGAATCTCTGCGGACACGGTTCAATGTGGCTGTGCTGGGGTCCAGCATATGGTGCCTGAGAGTGTTTGTGCAGTTTCCCTGGTAGGGTTTATTTTAGTGGGTGGGTATACATGCTCCCTTGATTGGGCCTTCGTCCCAGCTATGCTGCATACCTAGTAAGCCAGTGATCCAATGCCAGGTTAATAGCTTGAGTTGGCCATTAGGTAAAAGACAGTGAGGGAGTACTGCACATTGTGTGTGTGTGGGGCCCTGCGGGGTCTCTCTCATGTTGAGTTATCACTGTGGACCTGTGTTACTGGACTGTGTACTGGACTGAAGGGGAGTGTCTTTGGTGCTTCAGTGCTACTTTGTCTCTGTACTGCGGGTTAAGTGCTCTCCCCACGCCTGAAAGAAGGGCCACCGGGCAAGTCACCAAAGCCACCTTGATCAGGGGGTGCTGGATTGGTCTGCCATGTTAAAAGCAGAAACTATTTGTTTCTCACAGTTGTTTGGTCCATTCATAGGCCTTCCATGTGATGAAAGCCCGACCAGCACAAACCTGTTTGTTTGCATGACAGCAATGTCTCCTGATCTCACTTTGCTGTATTGAGGGTCTACCCAATCCAGTTGTTGTAGAGCTTTGCTTGGATTTTATAGGCGTTCTACCCCAGGAGGCTTGCCACTAGCTCAAAGCCCAGAGAATACTCACTGATTGAGTTGTGTTTATTACATTGCCTGGGTCTTTCATACGCATATACATATGCCACAGCAGTGTCCATGAGCTCCATATTTAGAATTCACGGCCCGGACCGTGTCAATGAATTCTGTGGCCCCCATTGAGAAGTATATGTGAAAGTAATGAAGCATCCACTGACCTTACTGGTGGGGCCTTCCTAGGCACAGACTAACGGGTTACACGAGGGCCGCACAACCATTGGCATTCCGGGCAGGTCGTGCTTCATGAGTCTCATGCTGCAACCAGACCGTATGGCGATGGCAAATATCTTTCGGGTGTCTCAGGGAGCCCTGCTCTATCGGTTGAGGGAAACAACCATGTCCACACCTTGCAGTGCTGTCCCCAGCTGAGTTAGGGAAAGTTCCACACAGAGTGATGCTGCTCCTCCATCGCATGCCCCATCCAGACTGTGTCAGTGATTGTACAGGGCACTGCATATTCAAGTGAATAACTCTGCGGTCCGCTCTCAAGTGTCCCGCGTCTGTATCTCATAGGATGGCCATAGTCTCAATTTTGCTACATTCAGTTAGCGATTAAGGTACATTTTATTTTGTTGTATTTTGTCGTGCGAAAGAGACCATTGGTTAGTGTCGCTTTCATATGTGCCCCCTGGCGGTTCTGTCTCAGTCTTTTGAACTTAGGTGAAGTTATTAACCATTGATGGTCTTAGTGTTTTTTAGGCACATATTTTTTTATGTAACGGTTCAGATATCTAGGAACAATGCTATGGTTGATATGGAAAGAGATGCAGCCTTTTTTGTAATTCTATTTGCCATGGGGAGTACATTGATTTTCTTTAGCCCTGTCAAATATGGTTCCCGGGCTTGAGAGCTAAAATAGGTCTAGCTGCTTTATTATGTACATGCTGCAGTTGTTTTAGTTGTTTTTTGTTTAATCCTAGACAGTGACTATTAGAATACTCTAGTGGTCACATTATATTTCTATGCCATTTATAAAGGTGTGGAGCTTGAAAAAGAGATGTTTGCTATAGTGAGTCTATTTGTGGTTGTTGTGAGAGAATGATATAGACAATTATGCATTTATGGAGCGGCTAGCTTGAGGGGTGGTATTTTGATAGGTTGCAGGGTTTCAAATCCCAGGGAGGAATTAATGCAGATATTTTAATTTTTGGTCCCATCCTTGAGTCTCTGGAGGAGAAGCTGGTTATTGTTATCATGTTACAGGTTCAATAGTTCAATCATGTTATAGGTTCAATAGTTAATTAACTTATTTATTTAATGTGATTTAGTTTAAGTAAATTAAACTTTACACATATCAAAAAACAAACATACACAATGAATAAAACAGAATAAAAATAGGATACACAATATCGATATATATACATATTCACATGATTACACAGTTGTCAAGGTAAAATACCTTCCTGTATCAACCACAGGAAATGTTAAAAAGAAGAAATTAATATTGCCTATGAAAAGTTATGCTGATACTCAATTCAGGATAACCTCAGTCACAATTAGTATGGTTATTTTTGATCACACTTTATAGCAGAGGGCCCAATTTAGATTCAATCCTTGTCCATATGTTGTATAAAGCCACTAATAGGCTCATATTCCCAGAGTTTATGCAATATCGCCAAAAAGATCGATCGCCAATGGTTCCTAAATTATGAACATATTTGGCTAACATTGCCTGGGTGGATTTGGTGATGACATGGCAATTAGTTAATAAATGTCTTACAGTCTCAGGAGTTTCTGCTTGTTTGCAGAGTCGACAAATGCGATCTCGTTTGCCATAGGTTCCGGGCAGTTCGACTCCTCTGGTTCTTCCTCTGGTCCGTCTTCCATTGAGGTCAAGACTAGGTTGGGTGAAGCAGATAGGCAAACGAAGCTACCCGACGGATTTGGTAGTTCCGTCCCTCCACCTGAATAATTCGCAGCCTGAGGCAGCATGCAATTTTCTGCTGGCAATGGAATTTGTGACAACATTCCTTTTTGGATATTTAAACATAGCTCCAATAGTGAATTATTGTCAATGTCCTCGTAGTTGGTCGAGCTCATCACTCCGCTGGCACAGGGTCCTGAAGTGGCAATCTCTTCAATACTGGTAGTGGTAATGTCCACTGGAGGGATCGAAGGGTTTGGGGGGAAGAAACCTGTGATCATGGCTTGGTCCGTGGGGATGAGATTTTTAAGTTTCTTTTTTGATCTTGTGATGGTCACTGGGAGAGCCGAATCAACACTCACCTTGCTGGATTGCTTTCTGGTTTTGCACAGGTTGTATTTGGTCTGTGCCAAACCCTTCCGCGGGGACATTGCCAATTTGATGGTGGTGGGCTGTATATCTAGGTCCACTTCCCACTCAATGCACCTCAGTCAACGTCTTATTAGAGTGGGTCAAATTTTACTGTTGATCAGAGACCCACATGGATGTGTCTCAGACAACTTCTTATTAAAGTGAATCAGATTATATTGTTGGTCAAAAACCCACAGAGGTTCAGTGGCAGCTCTAGCTCGGTGACACTAAGGGCTCCTTACCTTAAATAAAGTGAATTTCAGGATCAAAGGCACTTAGCCAGCAGTCTCCTGAAATAGAGTTAGGCAATATTCAGGTACATTCACAAATAGTTTTGTGGGCAAATCGTGGTAGTCCCGAAACAATACAGTCTGTCACTATTCCACCAAAGTTGATACTGTCTACTTTACTAGGCTCACCACCCAGGTGCCTGTGGTAACACCATAGACAGACAAATAGATAAGGATGTATGCTTGTGTGGTGCCAGTTAGCCAGACATTTGGTCACTTGGTGAGGCAAATGGAGGGGCGGTCGGGGGGAGGGGAGGAAGGGGAAGGTAGTGGGGAAGTCACAGAAAGGAGGCAAACAGAGAAAGCCCCCTACCCCTTTTTCCTTCTGCAATCCTCTATGTTCCCTCCTCTTAATTAACCTGCCTGGGTGCTATGGCCTCAGGCGGTCTGCAGGCGGCTGCCGGCTGCCAAATTACCTGGTTAGTAGATTTCTCAGGTTGCGGCAGTGCTCATGCCTATAGGCAGGAAAAGGCAGGGAAAGGCGAGCCGCATATATTTGGGGCCGCTCCTCCTCTGCTCCCCAACCAGCACAAGGCACCAGGACACCAAGGCAGCGGCACCCGCAGCTTTCGCGCAAGGCAGGGCAGGCTGCCAGCCCCTCTGATTCCTCAGCTCCTCAATCAGGCTCCTCAATCGGCTCCGGGAGCTGCGACCGGGCCTTCACACAATTAGAGGAAAGGACTTACACGGCACCTTTCCTACACGTCAAGCCGCACCAAGTTCAGAACTCACGTTCGCAGAGCAGAACGTTCTTGAACTGGCCGCTTCCGACGCTGCTGACTAGTAACTGAGGATCACCTGCGTATAATTGGAAAGTTTTAGAAGAGTTTGATAATGCCTGACAGGTTTTTATTGTAAACATTAAAAAGCCATGGAAATAAAATGAAGTCCTGGGATACCCCACACATTAGGGGAAAATTATTGAGCTGCACTGTCCCATTTGAATCCTCAAGATGCGATCGTCAAGGTAGTGTGTGATCCATTTCAAGACTGTACCCTCTAATACCATCTTAACTCTTGTTCTCTGTATGAGTGTCTGATGGTTGACTGTATCAGATGTGGGCACTTGAACAAGGAGTCTTAGTGCTGTTGGTGTATTGTTGTCAAGTGCTTTCAGAACTTCCTCTTTAACAAAAAAGAGACTTGTTTCCATGCCCCTATTTGAGTGAAAACCAGATTGTTTTCATTACGTGCGAGGTTCTCTTTAATTTGAAGGACCAGTTAAGTAGTAGTTATCGTTTCTGAGAATTTAGCAATTAAATGATTGCCATATATGGATGTGTAGTTTTCGGATATATCTGGGTCTGCACTCATTGTTTTTAGCCAGTGTATTATGATGGCAGCCTTTAGTGGTGTACTGCCTGATGTTAGTGATATGCTACAACAATTCACTCAGTGTTTCCACCGGGTTAATTGAGTTTTCTTTGATCAGGGTTGCTGGGTATGGGTCTCATTGTGCAGCTGGGACATTTAGATTCTTAGTGATATGAATCAGCTCTTCAGTTGTAATGCAGTTGAATTCCATAAACATAGCTAGGTGGCCCCGGTTTTGGTGGATGTTCCATCAGATAAATTCTGGTGATCAATGATGGCTTGCATTTGGGGATTTTGTCTTTAAACTCCTTAGCAGGGAGATGGGAATGTAGGTAAATTACCTATTTGTTGTGGGTAGGCTAGTTCAGAGAAATATGTTATGTCTTTAGTTTTACAATTTGCAAAGCAGATATAGGTGTGATAATATATTTATATATTTTTTTTAAATGTGTCCAATGGTAGCAACTGCCATGAATTTTGTATGCCAGTTTGTCATTAGGTGACTTTAATTTACTTCATGCGTGCTCTGGATGACTTTTTGTCCTTTTAAGGGTGCCAGTCCATCAAGCAACCATTTGATATTCATTTTGGTTATTGTGTTGCTTTCATTACAGTTCCTTTGGTTCAATAATGGCCAGCGTCTAAGTGATTACTAGCTTCACTTTTTCAAGTAAAAGAGAGGATTTGATTCTGGCATTGTTTTCCTTCTTGGGCAGTATGACATTTTCTTTGTTGACTTAATTGTCTGATAAGGATATGATATTTTTGGTTGTGCATTTTGGTTATAATATGATTTTAATTGTTGTGCTCTCCCATTCATCTAATATCAGGTGGTGGTGTGTCAGTTCAGATATAATGTTTTTATTTAGTGCGTGCTTTCTTTGTGTTTCAAATCTTTCAGCAGCAACATGTAATGATACAATAAAAGGAATTGTTCCCTGGATTCTGTTATAGGAGCACATAATTGGCATGTTTGCATTAAGTTTGATATGTCACATGAAATGAAAGGATAGAGCATAGTGAATTAATATCTCCAATGTATTAAAATCAGAGAATATTTTCTCAAAAAGATTGTATTCACACGATAGTACAATTCAGTTATGCAAAACATATGGCCATATTGCTACATGCATCCAATTAGGGTTTGATTTATACCACACAAGTGTGAGGTGGTAGGAGTAAGACATGGGCACAAGGGCGGCATGTTTATTTGCAAATGCTTTCATTTATAATACTAAATGGAGGGGGTTGGAGGGATCCTAACTAGCTCTATGGGTATGAGGTGTTTCCCTGCTTCAACAAAACTAACTAAAGATACAGTCTGTGCCAGAATGTCCAGGATTCGCTGTCCTGAGCCCATGTGCTAACCTATCCCTCACAAACTAAACTTAACAATAGGTGCAAAGGGAAATGTCTCTTTTGGCCTGCAGCTCTGCTTCATAGTTCAAAACAAAAAGATCCAGAAAGGTATAGAAAAGCAAACAACAGTTCCACAATACTCAAAGAGTTATTTTCCTTTCCCCAGAGCCTTTCCAGCTTTATCCAAAAACTGTAGATGAAACAAAGAAAAAGATCCATAAGACTCAAGGGGTTGATTCCCTTTCCCCAGAATGTCTCCAACTGTCTCTGTATCTTAAATGAACAGGATAGGTCCTTGTCTTGACTTGGCAGACCTCACTTCCATTTCCCACGGCAAGGAAGAAAAGCCTGAATTCCTTTTCCAAGACTTCCTGAGGGTCCCAGACCTCTTGTGAACAGACCCGGCTTCCAGGTACTAAGATGAAGCAGAATAGCATGGTTTTCTCTGCCAAGCTATGTGGCAGGTCCCAGACCCTTTCTCTGTACTCTCTCCCTGGTCTACTCTCCTGCCAAGAGAGGCACTTAATGTTCTCGTTCTGACTGTCTTCACTTTTACCCACAGCATTGGTTTACTGTCCTGCCAAGGTTTATTAGTGTCACTTATGTCTGTCGACTTTGTATTCCTCTGTATTTGCACTAGGGATGTACTTCCCCAGTGTGGGTACCAGACCGCCCACCCCCTTAATTGGTTAATTTCACAATCCTCTTTATATGATTTGCTTTTATAACACAGCCTTGGTTTACTCCCGTGCCAAGGTCTGTGCATAGTGTTTGTATACCCAAAATGTGTTTCTCCTCTTGTTATGTGTTGCAATATTCTCTCCCCATATGGGTCCCAAACCCCCTTCACTTGGTCTCCTTGCTGTTGTGAATATTCCCATGGTGCTTCATTATGGACCTCTTGCACCTTCTGAGTTTTCTCAACCATGGGATTGGCCACTCTTTTACCTATGGGGTCTTGGGCCCCTCCCTCTGGTTGCTCGGGAGTCCCCTAAAAAGTCTGGTGGCTTCTTCGGTTCACCGGGACCTTCTTGGGTCTTCTGCGCATCTCCTCTGCATTTCGGTGCATGCTTCTTTGATTCTCCAGTAGCTTCGGTCACCGGCGGGTAACTTATCTCCTTTCCGAGAGTCCCGACTGCCCTGCAGGCCCTCTGCAATTGCTTCTCTTCCACGCCCACCGTCTGCTTCTCTACTCTGCCAGTCCGTACACACCTGTCCAGCCTTCCGGTCCATGCCATGCTGAAAACGTAAATGCCATTGTTCTCTTCCCTCTTTGCCTTTAAATGACAGCCTGCCAATAGGATCATTCAGAAGGGTAGAGCATGTGAGTTTGTTCTCGTCCTTGATCGTCCCAGTAGTTCTTGTCTGAGATATATTGCAAAAACACACAGAGTTAACATGTAATGTGTAACTGGAGGTGTTTTGAGGGCAGGTGGGAGGGTTAATGGGATACTGCAGTCTGGTGTCCTGGTCCCAACTCTGAATGTGATCCTCACTCCCCATGAGATCCTCCCCCGAGTTCCACCCCCAGGGGAACTATCAGGTAGCGGCCTCACCGCTGTGGCCTCATGTAAAGGGACACCCCCTCTAAAGCAGTGATGACACCTTATTAAACTTTATTGATCTAACAACTTTAGAAAGCAAACAAAGCAAGATCGGAATTAAAACAGGTGTGCATATCTTCATTCTCTGAGTATTTATTTTCATACATAGTATAGGAGAACATCTCTAAACAAAAAGTAAGAAATCATTTTCTCCATTGTAACTGGTACTTCATTTGCACCATGTAAAACAATAACAATGCATGAATATGTAGGTTAAATTCCCTATATTAAAAATAAAAACATGCAATTATGCTGGTATATAATTCTGATGTTGTAGTTATGAACCTGCATAACAGATGGAACTTGTAATGCCGTTTTGATTTGTAAATCCTCCCAAAAATAAATAAGAATGCAGGTACATATGGACTAAGCATGAAAATATTTCACATTTCATTTTTACAACAAAAAGTTACATTTCATCTTGTCATAAAGCATAGCATACTGTGTTACAGTACGCTTGTGTAAGAAATAATGTGTTGTTCGTAATTGAAGCAATAATACATCTTTTAGGATTTGGGGCAAACTGTACATCCGGACTTCATGAATTCATGGGGAGAAAAGGGAAGCAATTAGCTCTTCAAAACAAAGGCATTTGTTGCTGGGTAGCCTTGTGCTCCTGGTCAAACACCACAGACACTTTGCTTTTGCACTCCATATGTACAGAAGGAAGGAAAATTGTGCTATGAAAATAAGACACTCACTATAGTGCATCCTTGTGATATTGGACAGGGAGTGTTTGTTACGTTACACCTTAGTGTATCTATGTTTGAAGGCTGTGTGCAAAAGACCAGATTCTAGGCCAATTTTCTGGTAGGTAATTACTGCACCCCTGAATTTCACATGTGGAGGTGAGGTGAAGGATTCCACTACAGCATAATGCTGTTGGTGAATCCTAAACTTTACCTCCAAATATTACTAATCACTGTAAATACAGAACAAAATCCCCATTGTGTACTATGGATGGCAAAAAGGGGATTTACACCACACTACCACTATTCGTAAGCCTGTGGTATGCCACAAGACCAAGTGGAAGTAACAGAAAATGAGTGTGTTTTTAAATAGGTGGATCTACCACAAGTTTACAGGAAAACTTGTAAAACAGCCCAATTTCTGTCTTTTATGCATTATCATGCACAGGCTTTTCTAGAGTAGAAAGACTTAAAAAATGTCCAAGTGATGGTGACCGTATTTCTTCTAACATCACTCTCCAAAATTCAACTCTCTCCACTCAACCCAGCAAATAGGGAGCCCAGAAATATTGCAGACATCAAGAATTGGATGCATTGGTACATTTTCAAGGACACAACTTCCATAATAAGTATTTCTTAAAGTAAGAAGCATGTCTTTGCAAATGTGGAGCGTCTTTTGGCATTATAGGAAAACATACCCCCTATATCTCAACCATACACCTTGCATCCCACCCATACCCTCTACATCCCCATCATCACCAACAACACCACCCACCAGCTACATCCTGGACACTGCATCACAGCAAAGTCATCAGGTCGTGTTTTTTTGGTTTGTTTGCAAGAAATTCTGGAGGTATGGAAATATTCACAAGAAACAGTTTTTTATGTTAAAAGAAGAGACAGAAACACATAACATAATACAAAGACTGGTATGAATATCCTGTTCTGGAAAAGGAACTTTTAAATCCAAGAACAAAGCAAATATAAATTGGGCCAGGCAGGTGCCTTGCTGGGGTTATTTCCCTATTTAGTTAGATGTTTTTTCTAAAGTGGTAGGGCCATTTGGTTAGATAGGATTCAAACCGAATAACTACATTTTGGACATAAAAGTGCACCTTAGCTTTAGTTTTGCTCGGTAGGGAACTTCCCTCATATCGATAGGACTAGTTAGGTGTTGTTGACCAGATGTGTTTAAAATCTAATATTGAAAAGAAGGAAAGGTAAAGCCTTTGCACTAAACAGAGTAGCGCCAACAACCTGAATCCTAACACTTACCCAGAATCCCTTCTGTTTCCCACAACAAAACACAAACATCCTGTTACTCAAACCACATACCCATATGAAACTCAACCAAGAGTCCAATGTGTGCTACATTATCCATCAAACATCCAAATACCCCATATGCAAACACCCCTATAATCTGGTTTCAGTGTACCGCTCCCAACAATGATGTACGCATCAGGCACAAACACCAGAGTGAACGTCCAAACATAGCCTCTCCTACACTGGCTTAAATACCCAAACAGCCAAAAGCCACTGAAAAAACACTCATTCCATCAACAAAGAACACAGACCACTAAAGGAAGACTCACTACATAAACAAAGTCAACAGACTATAATTAAAACAGCCACTAAAGGAAGACTCACTCCATAAACAAAGAAAGCAGACTGCAAACTTAAAATCAAGTAATAATAAAATAAAAACCAACATAATTCTCTAAAATCAGTAACAAAAATAAATAAAATATAAACAAAATGAATGCATGTGTATTAATCACACCAAGTAAATAATGAAAGTAATATCAATAAGGAAACTTCAAAGTGTAAATCAATATAACAATAAAACCAATATTTCAAATACCCAAAATATACTAACCAGAAAATATTAAGTCCTGTGACCAAAATCTAAACCTAGAAGTTAACCTATGAACCATTAGCAAAAATGAATAGGGTGCAACTATGATTAAAAATATCAATGGATACTGGATACTTCTAAAAAAAGAAAGAAGATGTAATCAGGTTATAAAGCCAACTTGTGCAAAGTCATTGTTCACACCCTTAGGGACAAGAGACTCTAATTTCTGAATCCAAAACATTCCCCTGTGGATCAGTTATTTCAGAAAATCGCCTCCTCATGGACAACTGTGACACTGTGGATGCCACCACAGTTTTTGTATTACCAATCTGCACATTCAAATGATGTTCATTCTATGTTAACGTAGCCTTGCGTACTGTTTAGCCAACATAATATTAGCCACATGGACGTCGGATACAATAGTCAACATTCTGAGTGTCACAGGTTGCAAAATGATGTAATTGTAACTTCAAACCATTATACAGATGGTATACAACTGGACGTATAACAACAGAGGGACGGTTATTACAATTCAAACAAGAGAACAACCCTTTTCTTTATGTTGCATATCTGTCATCACCACAATCACATTTTTTCTGGTTACAAAAAGATCCTTATAAATCCTAGAATTAGTCTAAATGAAAGTTGGTTGCCACCAAATGACCCCTTTGTAATGACATCTTGTTGTGAAAGTTGCCAACACCTATGCCAACACCTAAGAATAATTTTTTGAGGCTAGGTTCATCACCAAACATGGCTTGAATACCAGCTTCATTACCAAGACCTGAATGATATCTATGTCTACCCACATTCTTGATGTCTACTCCCAAATGGCTAAATCATTCTAAGAAGAGGACATCCAAATGGGATGAGCGGTGCCCTTGTCAGCATTCACCAGCATTCATAGCAATGCACCAACATGTACGTATCCAGAATCAGCTCTTTCAAAAATCTCTCCTGATACTTCCTACACTCCCCAATGGACACAGTCAACTTCCACTGAATCTACAGAACAAGCAAGCTCAACACCACCTTTGTTGAAGACTTCACAGACTTGGTCACCACCATGTCTCTCATTAATGCCAGCAACATCTTCCACGGCAACTTCAACATCCCGGAAACCCAGCAACCAGATTCATGAGGGAAGATCTCCGGTACCTTCTCAACATGATGAAACTCACACAGCACACAAAAGACCCAATGCACAAGAAAGGTAATATCATCAACCTCATAATCATCATCACCATGCCCACCCTCTGTGACAGATCTCCAATCCTGCTTGACTGGTTGGACCCTCTGCCAGTCCTCTTAGGTAATATTCACATCAGCCAAGTCAAGCACACCCATCGGAAAACTGGACGCTCTCACCGAAGATGTCACCAACCTCCACCTCACATAAGAAAATCGACCTCAGAGGACTTGTAACTTGCTTCTCTAAGAAATCCATACTACCCTCACAACCAACATCAGCCACCATGCCCTGGTGATACAACATATCCTCAAGCATAAACCCTCTGAACTTGGTACACTCAAGAACTCAACCTCAACATAAGGACCACTGATCACCAATGACAAGGGCAATTACTTCCAGAAAGAACCTGAGCACGATCCCTCGCCCAACACCACCCATACCATACACCATTATAAAAACGACTACTATCAACACTTTCTACATCAACAAGATCAGCATGACTCTTTAACACATAGACACCAATGCAACAACTGACTGCAAGCCACACATCTTAGCTCGCAAAACTACTAGTACACTGGCAACTTGCATGCCACACACCATGGTAGACCAGATTGCCACCCTAGCATACCTTGATGCCACATTGTATGTGTATGACATTCTCCCTGCCTCCATACCCATGACCCATCTGACTGAGGCACACCTTCCATACCTGGCACTCATCAACAGCTCCTTCACTAAAGGCACCTTCTACTTGACCCTCATGACCAGACAAATCCTCCCACTTTTCAAAAAACCAACAATGCAACCGGACAATCTCAGCAAATACTGCCCCATCATCCATGTTCCCACCCTAGGTAAGATCCTTGTGAAAGCAGAAGATAAACAACTCCTCCAATACTTTGAATGAACAACCTCCTTCAGTCCTACCAATCTGTCTTCAAACCCAGATGCAGCATGAAAATGGCTATCATCCAAGTGATTGACGATTCCCTTCACATTCATGACTTCTCTGAAGCGTACTACAGAGTAGACCTCCAGGCACTAACCGAAACTCAGCATTGCTGCATGGAGATCAGTGAGACCATCATCAGTTGGTTTGAGTCCTACTTCAAAACCAATTCATCCAAATGGGTTCCTCCAGATCACTAATTCTACCCTTCACCTGTGAGTCCTGTAAGGATCCATTCTCTCCCATTGGATTTCCAAATGTTTACATGGAATCGCTGAGAAAATCTCCTGGCTAAACACAACAACCACATCCACTGACATGCAGCTCTAGGTCAAGGTATCTGCCACCAAAGACATTGCAAGATGTAATTCTTGTCTCACATTGATCTAGTTGAATGTCCAATGATTACCTGAACCTCAATCCCTACAAGACCAAATTCGTACTGCTGACCACCAAACACCCTATCATCCAGACCTGACTCTCTGCTATGAGCCTCGAAGTTCATGACAACCAGCAGACCACCCGAACCAGGTTCCTATGGGTTCTACATCAACAGACAACTCTCCACCAAGGAACACATAGTAAGGTTGATTCCCGAATCTAGGTCTGCACTATAATAATAATAATAATAATAATAATAATAATAATAATAATAATAATAATAATAAAGCAGTGACAATGCTTATATAAATGGGCCAACGGCAACTGATTAAATCAAAGAAGGGCCAGTAATATCCAATTGTACCAATTGTTTTATTCCAGCTAAACATTGCTTGCATCTAAAGACTGTCTTCAACTGCTGATATGCTTGTAGAGAAGGCCTTATCAATGCTTTATTTTTCCCGTTCATCATTAGCACTATACAAAACGTATCCTGCAGCATTTTTCTTTCCCTCCTGAGTATTATGACTGATGAGCTAAACACAAATCTAAAAATCTTACTTTAAGTGCTTAACAATGACAAATGGGCCCCATTATAAGTATGCCGGTCTGGAATTAACATGGCAGTAATTCAGTTTCCCGGCACAGTTCCGGACCGGCATACTCTGAATTTGCGAGTGGGCCATGTGAATAACCTCCACCCAATAATGGAACTGCAATATTACATCTTTATAAACCTCAATTGCTGTATTCCATTGCAAGGTTACACATGTTCTGATATTTACAATACATTTGAAGATAAATGCTCTGTACACTGGTAACATCATGAGTGCTGCAATTTCGTCCTGCATTGTTGATTGGCCATATTTTGAAGTTTTCTTTTGTTGCTAATACTATGGCTGCATTTGCTTTTGGGTTAATGGAAATAGAGGCCATTACAAATGTTGATCCTGTTCTGCAGCTGGAAGGAGTGAATCTACAGAACAAGGGTATGTCCACTGGACATCTCTGAAGAAGAAGGTATTGACATGTATTAGTTTCATACAGCAATTGTATTGAATATGCTAACCACAATTAGGTTTTAGTTAGACTCTTCACACAAACTGGGCACTGCAAGTCCATGCCTTTTGAAACTGTGGTTTGTTTTACACTTCTGCACAATTGGCTCTTTCCATCGTTCTGCCAATTGAAGAAGTAGGTTTTGGCCCTAAAATAAGATCATGACCCTCCTTCCAATTTTGGTGATCTTAGAAGGGATAATCTCTCCAAACAGATTTACTGTTACAGCTGTTGGTAACTGTGATAATTTAACTACATAGTAATTATTATCACCAAACGTCCATTGTATTTCATTGATGTCTTGAGAAAATACCACCAGGGGTCATTCTGTGGGTGGTAATCCGACCATTTCTCTATCTGATCTGTCTCCATTGAAGCTATTTCCTCCTTATGAATTTCAGACTTTATTAACATTAGGAAATCCATAACAGCATGTTTCTCCAGTTACTGCTGTGGAGGAAAAATGCTGGAAAGGAAACATTTGAATGAGGTGTTGTTAGCTATGCAGCATTTCCATTAATAGGCAGGGAGAAATGACTAAGCCTAGATTACTGACACTGCAAATCCCTTCCTACGGAAGGGTGAGAAACCAAGTAGGATCTAATTAGTGGGGCATAGGAAGAGCAGTCTCCACAAATATAAGGCCAGAAGAAGCTCAATATAATCAGGTGTCAGATGTATTCAACATGCGAAATTAATTTAAAGACTTTACAAAACAACCTGCTCAGAAGATGGCTCAGCCAACAGTTGTCTCCTTCTTTCTCACAGTAATTTCCACTGCTTACGCCACCTAATATGTTTAATACACAATAGGTCACCTGGTGGGTGGGCAGTAATATAGACGAGACACCAAATCTGCTGGATCCTTCTGCTCATTATCTAAGCTGTACCATTAGTGGAAAGATGGAATTACTGTTTCTTGTTTGGTTGAGACTGGAGGATCACCCTCAAATTTTAGGGTTCCTGAATCTCCACATGTTCCATGAACAGACACATTGATAAAAGTAATGGGCAGTGGAGGTCTACTGATACCTCATCCGAACCTATGACCTATGACTGTTACTTTGGGTCCCATCTCTGAGCATCACACAATTGTACTTCCCTGCCAGTGGGCCTATTAGGATAGGATCTTCATTCTAAAATGGGTTGCACTATCTATTGTTCCCTGATGGTATTTACCTTAAAGTCCCAATACACAGGGAACTGGGCGTTTTGGTTGTGTTGCAAGTCTCCAAATTCAAGGGGGAGCCATGAAACAACACTATATTATTACAACAGCGATTGTTGGAAAAAAGTTCCTCTGTAATTATGGCCCTGCCATGCAAATGAAGCTGGATTAATGTTGAATGTGGATCCTGTACACATTACACAGTCAAACCTCTTCCAGGTATCCACAGTAGCCCATTTCAAAAGGGATTATTTGGCTGACCCAGATTCCTTGAATACTCCCATTTTAGATGTGCATAAACCTGGGAAAGCAACATATTGATTTGTACAAGACCTCTGAGCTGTCAACACCCTGGTTCTGCTAGCTGTTCCTGTCATTCTAAACATGCACACATTTTGTCAGGCATTGCTGAAACTGCAATACCTTGTACATTTGTAGAGCCATGTTCTACATTATTTACTACACCTATACATTCTGCTAGTCAATGTCTGTTGCCCTTGCAGTATTAATTTACTCATTTACCACGGGTGTATGTAGAAAGTGGCTTTCTCGGATTTTAAAGATCTTAATTCTCTGGTGCTCAAACAATGGTCTGTTTTGATTCAGTGGGCTTCATTACGAGTTTGGAGGTAGCCATACTGTTTTTACTGACATGGCTACCCCCAAACTCGGATCCGGGTCCTGAAAAATGGGAATTACTGGGCCATTCCGACCTTTGCGGGTCTAGTAAATCCCAATCGCGGGAACCGGACATGGTATGTCCCCATTCCCATCCGAGCCCCCATAGGGCTCAATGGGAATGGGGAGGATGGTAACAATGGCCCCGTTATTACCGGGACTGTTGCTACCATCTGTTCTGCTAGTGGGTGCCGCTCTGCTCTGACCCGGCGTAAAGAGCGGCCCGCGAGCAGAACTCGTAATGTGGCGGTAGAGTGAGAACAGCACCGGCAGCATTACCGGCGGAGTTATCACTCTACCCCCACGGTCGTAATGAGGCCCAGTATGTTGATTACCTTTTATTCGCTTCCCTCTCATTGATAGCTTGCAAAACAGAATCTGATGATTTACTCACAGCTCTTGCCTTGAAAGAACATAAAGCCTCTATAAAATGCTTCAGTTATTTCGGACCTGTGTCCATAATATCTCTGCTGGGGAGAGACACCAGCATAAAGATCAATCAAATGCAATTCTGAAAGTCCCCAAACCAGAAAGAAAATGAGTAGATTTTCTTAGAATTGCTGGTTACTGCCACCAATGGACAATGGGTTATGCACTTATTGTACAACCCCCTCAGAAACACACTCTTGATTTGACCCCCTGAATTCCTTTACAGTTACCCGAGGCTGATGAGGGATTTATTAATATCAAGCAAGACCTATCAAAGGCTCCTTCATTAGGTCTACTATATTATCATACATATTTAACACTATGTTGTGATGAACCTGAGGAGTTTGCTCTGGGAATGTTGACTAAATGCATGGTGACATCCAGTGACCTGTTACCAATTACAGTCCCACATTTGATCATGTGGATGCCATTAACCTCCTTGTCTACACAGAGTGGCAGCAACTTCACTGATAGAGGAAAAAAAAATAACTTGGTTCAGGAATATCCGGTCAATATAATGGTGCCTCATGCTTTTCTACCATTATTCTTCACAGGGAAAGAGTCACACACAGCACATTTCTAACTCTTGTTTAGCTAAATATGAGAAATGTTGAGCTTTAAACAATTGGTCTATTTTGAATCCTGCTTCTTTACTCCTGATACCTACTTAATGATTGTGTGTGGATAACAGAAACCACTTGACTCCCAGAATTGAAAGATTACCAGTGCAGAACCCTGGGCTGATTATGTCTGATGATGGATTGTATTTGAGAAATTAAATTCTCATCCAAAGATTTCTACGGTTTCTGCATTTGTACTAAATTCAAGTTTCTAGAAGCTAATCAGTTAATACATGTTCATTCTGCTCAGGTTGATGAACTTATTGTTCTCACTTGTTCAAGCATGTTGATAAAGGGGAAATCTGCCATAATCTATACTTATTCTCGTCCATGGCATTTTTCAGGACTTTGGCATATTGTGGAAACTGCGCTGGTATCTGACAGTAGCCAGTACTCTCATATGTAATAGTCTTTTTGTTTACCTTTATGTCTATGCTTTCTTGGAAGCCACAGATTTATGTTAAAAGTGGTGTTTTTAATGATTTGCAGAAGATCCAGTAGGATTTCTCTGTCCTCAAGAAGGGTGGGAGGTTGTTTCAGAGCTTGGCAGCAAGGTATGGGAAACTGGAACCTCTGACATTGAATCTTTTTTCTTTTGGAACGATAAGCTTTTTAGTGAAGGGGGTCCTGGTGGGTCTTGAGGAGTGTCCTTTGGCAATTCCTTTGGAGAGGTAAGGTGGTGCTGTGTTGGAAAGGCATTTATGGGTAATGAATAGTGTTTTGAAGATTATTTGCTTCTGAATGGAGAGCCAGTGTGGGACTCTGCTAGCACTCGAGATGTGCTCTCTTTTCGGTATGTTCAGGTCTGCTCTGAATGCGTTATTCTGGATAACTTGAAGTTTGTGGATGTTTGTAGAGGAGGTGCCATTGAAGAAGACATTGCAACAGTCTGTCTTTGATCCAATGACTGCACGTGCAATGGTTAGCCAGTTGTTTTTTGAGAGGAAAGGTCTGGCTGCATTAAGGACTTTGGTAGCGTAAGCAGCTGGGGAAGCATTGCCATTTACTTGCCTGGTCATGGTTAGTGAGGCATCTAAATAGACACCTAAGGTCTTTACAGTGTTAGAGACAGGAATAGAGCAGTTGTTCATCGTGAAGGCAGAATATTGGCTGCAGAGTTTGTTTAGGGTCCTTGGAGGGCCAACAATCAGTATTTCAGTTTTTTCACTGTTGAAACAGAGATGATTGGCTGCCATCATGTCTGAATTGTGGAATAAATCCAGTTCAGGTTGTTAGATTCTTCTATGTAGTTGCCTGAGAGGAGGGTCCGAATTTGAGTGTCATCGGTGTAATTTGTGTATGCTAAATGAAGAGAATCTAGGATGTGGAATAGGGGCCGGGTGAAGATGTTGTAGAGTGTAGGGGCGATGCAGGATCATTGTGGGACACCACAGGTGATGGGAGAAGGAGGAGCATTGGCTATCTCTGAAAACACCCTCATGACACTACCATTCAGGAAGGATGCTATCCAAGCAGTGGCTGGCAGTGAAAAATGGGCGTGATTAGTGAGGTGGTGGCAGAGGATCTGGTGATTGACTAAGTCAAATGCTGCAGATAGGTCTAGGAGGAGGAGCAGGGCTGAATTGCCTTCATCCCTAATTTCATCCAATTGATTTTTTAGACCAATCAGGGCAGATTTTGTGCCCATGCTTAGGGTGAAATCCAGATTGTTGCATCCCTAGGATGTGGTTATCCTCTAAGAACTGCTGAACATGTAAGTAGGCAGCTCGGTCCGAGGATTTTAGGCGGAAGGGGACAGTGATGATAGGCCTGTGGTTTGTGGCAACGGCAGGATCAGGGAAAGTTTTTTTCAAAAGAGGGAGTACGCAGGCTTCTTTGAGGCTGGCTGGAACAATACTTTGAGCGAAGGAGTTGTTTATGATGGCAGTGATGATGGAGGTTAGTATTTTGATACAGTCTTTGATCAGGGGTGCATGGCATATGTTGCCTTTAAAATTAGAGGGTTTTAGGCTATTAATCAGATTGGTGACATCGGTTTCAGATAGGCCTCTGAAAACGAACTGAGTACTGGGAGGTGTGGGGGAGGGAGGAGGAACATGTTTCTAGTGGTAATGGGTACTATATTGACTGTGGCTTGTTGAGAAAGGATCTTCCTATTCAAGGTGTTGATTTTGCGTTGGAGTGCCTCTTGGATACTAGAGCACAACGCCTTGTCTTTCATGATGGTTGAGGGGGGAGCTGCAGGGGACTCAGGTTCCCTGTATATGGAGAAGATTTCTTTTGCATCTGACTTGGCCTTGTTAATTCTAAGTTGAAGGAGTTGGACTTTGCAGTGATTATGGCTGATTTGTATTCTTTGGAGGCTTTGGTGAAGTCCTGTTTATTAGAGACGGTCGGTTCTTTAAGCCAAGTTAGCTGAGCTTGTCGTTCCACGGTGCATAATTCTAATATGTCAAGGATAAACCAGGAATAGGGTGTTAACTGCCTTAGAGAGGATTGAGGTGTAGGTATCCACTAGTGAGATAGTGTTAGAGGTGAAGGGAGCCTGAAGGCAGGATGTATTGATCAGAGGTATTAAATTGTATCTGGTCAGTTTCTGCGAGCTCCCTGTGGCAGGCTTGTTGGCTGTGTGATAGAGTACTGTATGATATGGTGGTCAGACCATGGACAGGGTGTGTTGGCGTTTGTGGAGATTTTCCAGTTGTGCTCTGCGATCCAAGCCAGTGTTCAGCCTTTATTGTGAGTGAGACTGGTGTGGCATGGTGTGGCTGAGGGGCAGGGATTCAGAAGGGTACTATATTGTAGGATACCTGGAGCTTCCAGGTTAGAACTGCAAGCTGCAAGGTTGGGGTGACCATTTAAAACATGTAAATGCTTGTCAGGGCCCGATTCTCATCTTGGCGCAGTGAGCGTGCTAAATAGCACAACTCACTGCGCCATTTCTTGACACCCAGGCACCACTGCTATTCTCATGTGGGCCTGGGCGTCTTCTCAAAGCATGACAGTGCTTTCGCGGCAATCCGCCTGTTTCTGATGGAAACAGTCAGATTGCAGAATCTCACCAGCATTTTTGTTAAATAACAAGGGAATCGTTATTTAACAAAAATGCTGCCGATACACCAAAATGAGCAGCTTCAACATTGCAGGATGTTGAAGCTGCTTACTTTGGTGTATAGGAAAGTGGTCATATACACCCATGTGATGTATATGAACACTTTCATTTAAAGCGAGCAGCTTCAACGTTGCATCCTGCAACGTTGAAGCTGCTTGCTTTGGTGTACATGAAAGTGTTCATATACACTGCACGGGTGTGTATGAACACTTTCATTTATGCCAAAGCCAGCAGCTTCAACGTTGCAGAATGTAACATTGAAGCTGCTCGCATTGGTTTAAATAAAAGTGTTCCTATACACCCTTGTGGTGTATATGAACACTTTCATGTAAAGCGAGAAGCTTCAACGTTGCATCCTGCGGAGTGCAGAGTATACGAACACTTTCATTTACACCAAAGCCAGCAGCTTCAACGTTGCATCCTGCAACGTTGAAGCTGCTCAGTTTGGTGTAAATGAAAGTGTTCATATACGCCCGTGCGAAGTATATGAACACTTTCATGTACACCAAAGCAAGCAGCTTCAACATTGCAGCAACGTTGAAGCTGCTTGCTTTGGTGTACATGAAAGTGTCCATATACAACACGGGTGCATATGGACACTTCCATTTACACCAAACAAGGCTTCTTCTGGCACTCCTCCATTTTAACGGCACGAAAAGAGTAACATATATGTGCGCTAGTTTAGCGCACATATTAAACTGGTGGAGTGCCACAAGAATATGCTTCCAAAAAGCCAGTTTACAAATGTGTTCCAACTTCGGAAGAATGCGCCACCTTCAGAATAGGTCTTAAGTGCCTAAAAGTTCATTAACCCTTTTAACATCCTTTTCGGTACTTAACAACTTGATGAGAATCGGGGCCTCAGTCTTTCCCCACTTGTTCAGTTTATTGGGGGATCTATAGAGTAACTTTCTGCTGAACCTAACAGAATAACAAAATATTAAAAAAAATATCTGAAGCACTGCATTCTAGGAAAAAACCCTTGGTGTTGTAGGGGAGACAGAATCACAATCATGCATATTATGCTTTACTTCATTGTTTATGATATCCCTGAACACCACCTATGAGTGAGTCATGACTGGTATGCTCCAGCCCCTTGTCACAACACCCTTTCCTCAAATACACCATGTGATGCTGGAAATTCATTGGAGGGACACAGCCTCCCTGTCCTTGTCCTGTACTCTTTTTATCATGTGTGTTTTCTGTTTTTCTCTGCACAGGAGTCCATAAGGGACTCCTGGCAGTGCAGCTCTTCCTCTTTTTGGTTTGGTGAACAGATCCTTGGGATGCCCTTATGGCACCCATGGGTGGGGGTACAATGCTGTACCCCTAGTGTATGTGTACAGAGCAGGGTATGGGCTGGTGGCAGCTCCATGCTGAAATTGACAGGTGCTCCGAGTATCCTCCATTTTGGGATACGCAGGCCTTGCGACTGAAATCAGTTGATTCCTTAGGACACAAGATTACCCCTGTGGCCTCTTGCTTTCTATTGCCTGTTACCTTGTTTTCCTAAAGTCCTGGGAAGCCCTGACTCTGTCCCTTCCCCTGACTGGCTGTTGGGTGGAAGTTCCATATATGGTATTGTGGGGAAGAACAGGCCAGACTGGCTGAAGCCTTCCCAATGACTGTATGTTGTGGGTACACTCTTGTGGTGAGACCTTGGTGAATGGAGTGTGTGACCAATATACATATCATGTTATGGGTGTCTGGGTTCTGGTGTGTGACACAATGGCTGAGACTGGCCTGCCCGAAACTGGAATGAATGCAGTGTGGAGTGCTGAATAGCTGGGTGCTTGTCCCAATCCACATTCCGTGTTATGAGTGTCTGGAGGGAGAAGAATGGCCTGAATGCACTGTGAGCCTGATTGGCATCCTGCCTGCATGAATGCCCTGCTGAAATATTGGTTGCTGAGCTTGACCCAGCAGTGTGAATGAGAGACAGAACCATATATATGGGGATCTCTCACTTACTGGAATTGTTCAGAAGCTGAAGTCGAAACCTGATGCTTACCATGAAGCCCAGTTAGAAGAAGAAGGTTTTTCTGCTGCTTTCCTTCAATGCAATCCAAAAGCGGTCGTGTCCCCAAGAACTGATCCAAGAGAGGACCTGGCTAGGAGACCTCTTCCCGAGCTATGAGGGAACATCGGGCACAAGATAACCTTGATCAAGGCGCCATGGAAGTCATTCATTGAAAGGCTGCCGACCGGAGACAGGGACCGCTGAAATCTGAAGTGAGGTGCCAGGACGTCGAGGCCATTGACAACTGCCACCGTCGATCAAGGTTCGGAGGACCACTCTAACCTTGTCGACCGGAGCCGCAATGCTACATTGCCTAAGACACTTTCAAATCAAGGACTCCCTTGCTCATCGTCATCGACTGCTTTGTCCCGCCGGAGAAAGTCAACGTCGCTGCCAAACCGAGAAGAGTCCACTGGTGGGTTTCCCGCCACCTGAATTCCTCTTGGCTGGGGTGCTCTATGCTTCTGCTTCTGCTCTACCATATAGAGGGTCGGAGTACAGAAAATCCCCATCCAGTCTTTACACACCAGTGTCTGTGCTTTTAGGCAGAATGCTCCCAATTCACCCTAGTACAAAGTTAGAATAAAATTGAAATAAATTAACCTCATGTTGCAAGGATGGGGACGGATATGAGCCATGGCATCTAGTCCCACAGACATGCTTGCAGATGTTACCATGGTGAAAGGGGTAGCAGATGTAAAATCACTTTGAAATATACATTTAATGTATTTCATTTTTATGTGTTGCGGTTGTGTCCAATGCATAATGTTCAGTCTTCCTCCCCTGTCCCTTCCAAGCTGCAGAGCCTGCACGCAACTGTTCATGCCCCTGCCTGTACCTTCCACTCAGGCATGTGGAAGTACTACTGCCCCCAAAAGGTTCCTGGACTCCTAAGTGTTGAGGCAGTACACTTTTTTTTTATCCTGCCCTTTGGCCAGTCATGTCCCCTCATCAGGAAGTGAGCCATCAACATTATCTTGATTAACCTTCTGCTCCTTCTCCCCATCTATCACACCTCCACTTTCTGCCCTATTCCTCCTGACTCATATCTGCATCGTCCTGTTGTTCATCATATGTTGTGTTATGTAGATTTATACCGTGCACCGCTACCATCCAGGGGCAGTCTCCAGGCGTGGCTCTGCAAGAGAGTGGGGATGGGTGGGGAGGTTAGTGGGAATAGAGTCAGAGGATAGGTCCAGAACTGGGAGGAACTGGCATCTGTGAGTGTTGTTTTGCATGTGGGAGTTTTTGTGAGAGGCCTCGTGCATTGTAAACCGTATGGGTAAGATTCAGTGCCTCGGGTGTGTGGAAGTGTTGGTGTTGGTGTTAGTGTGTTGTGTCGGGTTGTGGTGAGTTTGGTAGTGCTCACTCCTTAGATAGTTTCTATAAGGGATCCAAAGTCACACATGTCTGTACCTGTAAAATAATATGGTAACTTGGTGTGTAGTTGCGTTATTGATGGTTTTAAGGACTTTGTGGGTAGTTCACTATAGATGTGCTTCAGCATCTGATGGCACTTTGTGTGAACATAGTATTGATTATTGGTTTGTTTATGGGTAGTTTGGCTAGCCCAAGGTCTAGTGTAGTGACATCAGTAATGTTGGAGAGCAGGAAGGGGAATATGGGTTAGTAAGTTGGTCGGTATTGTTGGCGCCTCTGCCAAAGCTCTTTGGATGCCACTTGATGGTATCCAGCTATGTTCTTGGTTGTGATTCTTGGGTCCATCTCGTCTCCTCTCTAGTTGTTTGTATGTGGTGGTGTTGTTGTCGGTGTCCCTTTGATGTTGTCATTGTATGTTGAATAGCCAGGTTTTGAACTGTTTCCTGAAGGTGATGTGGTCTTCTGTGATTCTAATTGCCTTGTGCATGGTGTTCCAGATGTTAGCAATTAGATGTGCGAATGCTGTTCTGCTGAATCTCCTTTTTTTCGTAGTGTCGTGCCTCTATTTGTAGGTCATTGCTGGATTTTAGTTCCCTTCTTGGGCAGTGCCGGCTTATCTTGTCTTGGAGGAATTCAGCTCCTTATCTGTGCAGGGCTTTCTGGGTGATGTAGAGTGCTTTGAATTGATGTGCTTTTTTACTGGTAAACAGTGTATGCATTTCAAAGAGAGCCACTTCAAACAAGCATTGACAAATCCAACAGATTTGACTTTTGTGTAGGCATGGGAGAGGCATGTGACAGCCACTGCCATAGTGGTATTACCTGGACACGCAATGGCAACGACGGATGTTGTGATTACCTGGGGCATATACTGGCAGTACGTCTGAAAATGTCTATCTAACATCTATACACTAGCCAAAACTGCTTGTTTTTAATAGGGTGTCAGTACGAGAACAGATATAAATGAAATAGCTAGCATATGCAGTTAAGGCATTTTTTATTACACCTGCAGTGCATTTACAACTATTATTAAACCATTAACTCACTGCAGACTTCTTAGAAATAACAATGGCAGAAGAAAGTTTGATATTACATCTTTATAGAGTTATCTCAAAGAGATCCCAGGAGGATGTGTGTTTTGGGTTAGTATGTACATAGCGTAGGTGGGAAATCCCACAGGGACAGCATGGCAATGGGCAGTCAATGGTTGGGTAAATACACAAACAATCCCCACAAGCTGTGTGCCCCATCTGACATTCCATCTCTCTCCTAGCTGTACACTACTGTACAAGTTTAGGATTATGGGTGGTGCTTAAATGCCAGCCAATAGGGAAAACTAGAAAATGACAATAACAAAAAGGTTTTACAAAGGGTTTCTTGTATTCCTTTCTTTTTAGATTGTATTTAAGGGCAGGCGATTCCGAAAACAATCACAAAATGTTTCACAAGGGATTCAATTCTTTATATGTTGTTCTTTTTGCAGTGCAAGGGGAAAAGAAATCCAGAAAGAAATCAATTACAGGGGTTTCACAAAGGGTTTCTAAAAGACATACTTAAAGGAACCCCACATAAATCATCACAACACAAAATAAAATGTCACAAACAAAATAAAATGTACAAAAGGCACACAGAAAATCTTCAGCTCTCTCCTAGTGTGGATCAGCCCTGTTCCTCATTCTATCTGCCAGGCAGAATCATCTGCTAACCAGTAGTGCACTAGAACTTTTAACAGATCATCACACTTCCCCAGAGAATAAGGGGCTATGATTGGCTGGGAAAATCTCACCATTAAGTTCAGCGGTTCCTGGAGGTCATGTGCACCAAATCTCTAATGCTATCTCTGGTTTTATGTCAGGCTGCAAGCATTTCCTGGAAGATCTCATGGGATCATCAAATATTGCCTTTGACCTGGAAAAAATGGGTTGGTGTGGGTTTACTCACCCTTGATAATAAGGAGCACCTTTAGAAATCACACTTTGCCAAGGATGGATGGAGGATGAAAAGTGCAGTGGACCTTTCAAGATTCAAGCTCGTAATCTTAAAACCCTGAAAGGGGTACATTACTCCAGTGAGTTATCAGTCTGTACACGATGGTCAATATGGGAAGAACACATTAAGGCAGGTGGTCATTTTATAAACAACTGGAGTGTAAAAGCAGAATGTAAAACCCAGGCATAGTCTCTATGCCTTGCTAATATGCTCCAATGGATTTTGATGATATTTGGAGGAAGAATGGGGGCTCAGAATGTCTCAGAATGGAATATATATTTCCGCTGTGCTGATGTATTTTCATGCTGGCAGTAATCCAATGGATTCCAATGCAATCCACATTACCTCACTATATGCACACATTTACAGGTAATTGAAACCGTAATGGAATGTTAGTACTTACATGTCAGGGGAGATCTTGGAAGGGTAAAAGGGGAAGGAGATGATGCATCCACATGGCAGTCATTAAGAGTCTGGTATGAGTCAGGAAGAGTAAAGTTAATAGGTTTTAACACTGCATCTTTACCGGAAGACTCTCACTAGAATGTGTAAAGAACACATTTGGTCAAGAATCCACACAGAAAGAAAGTTTAAGATGAAAATGAAACTCTAGCTATAGTGAGACTCTTGCTTACACGGGATTATAATGCAATGCAGCTGTACATGCACCATGCACTATCATCTGACCAAGCCCACCGCGCATCCCATCCCAACCACTGCGTTACTGTGCTGGCAATTACCAAAAACAATGTGCCTTTGTCCTTTAATGCTATCATGTTTGTCATGTCAGTGTCCTGATGTGCTTAAAAGTGTTCAATGTGCTGCTACCTTGACACCAGTCCCCACAAGCTCGCCTTGGTGGAGAACTCCCCTACACAAGTAACTGTGCCCCTCCCCCGACAGTATGTAAGGCTATCCACCTCTCCCAAGCAGGCACCTCAGAGAAGAAAAAAATGGCACACGTGTTCAATTTTCAATCAGTGCCCTATGTCAGGACATGACGCAGGTGAGGAGTTAATTTAGCCATGGCTGGTTGTAAACAAACAGCTAATTTCCAAATAGAATTCCTTGGTTATTGCAACTCGGTCCCTAATCTTATCTTTGAAGTGTACATGCTTTTATTCAGGGATTTCATTTTACGTGTCTCGTTTTTGCTACAGTATGTGAAAAGCAGTCAATGAAATGATGTTTATTAGATAAGCCGTCCATCGCTGAAGTGTTTCCATATGCTGAGCTTTTGCAAATGATGACTGGAGAGGAACTCGCATAGAAGCACGTGCTGTGGTTTGCAGATTGTGCAGATATGTCAGATGACTCAACAACACCCCCACCACTTCTTTATTAAACATGTGCTTGTGTCGAATGCATCCCATCGGTCATGGTGGATTGTCAGCGGTTTCATATGTATACTTCTCTGGTAGGCACACAAATGTGCTTCAGCTTTGAACTTTGCAGACAATCTGAACTTGTCTGCCAATATTTCCATATCGTCACTTTTACCCACATTTAAAGTAGTAGTGGATCACAACCACATACCACAAACGGCCTGCGTGGCCTTTCGGCCTTATTCGCCCCCTTGCATCTTGTAACAATCTCCTTCTTTCAATTAGGATTAGGATTTTACTAAATACTTCTGGCTCCATAAGGGAGGTTTACGCCTCTTTTAACGTGTCCTTTTGACATTGGAACTTTTTCCAACACTATCATTATTACAGCCTCTCTTTTATACTTTAATATCCTGTTAACAGAACATATAGTGAGTTAGATCCTATACCATTTTGCTTGGTGTATTTAGTGTGTGATTTACCACACAATTGCTGATTTTTGTAAGTACACGATGCCGACGTAGTTGCTTAAGGACATTTATGTAATACAGGTATCACTGTTGCAGGCCTTTTGTCACTCTTCAGGCCTGAAAATATGTTTCTTTCACGTGCTTTAACAAATTCTTCTTGCTTGTAATTTGTGAACCACCCCGGTTGCCTTTCTATGTACCCCTGAATAGAAAGTAGCATAAGAGTACCAGCATGGATAGAAACTAAACTGTTTCTCCTTTTTAATGTTTGGCTATTTGATTGTATTCTGGGATGAAGAGAGTTTGAACAGAGTGACGGTACGTCGTGAGCCTGGTCAAGGTACCAAAGGAAGGGATAACTCAGAACGAAGCGTGCACCGTTATCTTGGGGCGACCTCATCAATTCATTGCATGATTCTTATTGTGTTTCTCTAACTAAGATCGAGATAAGATTCGGGGGCAACTAGGAAAGATATGCACAGTAAAGCCTGGACTGCCCATGGTATGTGGTATGCAGGACAGCCACATAAAATAATTAGAATACATATCTCATGTTTTCCCGTAGAGAAAAAGCAGTCACAGCTGGATGACAAAAGATGAGATATATTTAAAACGGTGAGCCCTGTCCTAGGGACAGTTACTCATCTCATGCAATGTAAACCAAGGTCAAACTGTCAGCCCTAGACAGTAAATCTACTCATATAGTGTACTGCTAACAACATTATTACCATTAGCAAAAAAGCTGTCTCGAGAATGAAAACTGAATACATTTGTACGAAATATATATATAACTTTTCTCACACCTGCCAATTATACTAACTCTTCTACCCATTCACAGTACTGACATTGTGGAAGAACGTAGACATGAGTCAATTAAATAAATGAATACAATTCTGATCAGGGGCATGTAAAGCAACGTGCAACGAAAGGAGGGGTGGGGCTGAGGGCTTTTAATTTCAGGTAAAAAATGTACCCCCTCACATCATAACATCCTGTTGCCCTAACCCTAGTGTTTGCTATTTTTCTATTTCTCCTACCGAACTTTGGTTAGAGCGCCCTTGCCGGTTAGAGCGCCCTTGCTATTTTTCTATTTCTCCTACCGAACTTTGGTTAGAGCGCCTCTTCCCCCCTGTTAACCGCTAGGTAACACTTGTTCATCATGAACTGGAATGCACATGTGCGCAATTTCCGCGGACTATGAGGTGTGTGCATTGCATTGGGACAAGGCCGTTGGACTGAGGCCAATAGGTCCCGCTTGTACAGACCTGCTAACACAATAAGACCTTTATTGGGACCGGAAGCATCCTGAAAGTGGGGATTCTACACTCCTCACCCGAGGGGGATTAGTCTGGAAATAGACCTGATTGATCCTGTAAGTCGATTATCACCTGTAGCCACTCCACATGAACACTGTTGACGGACTAAGTACTGGGATAAAGGGTTGTGTTGTTTAGATGGTAAGTGGGAATATAATGCCAGAAGGGCTGGCAAATAGTTCCAGACATTGTGCGGGTCATGTGCCACAAACAATATAAATATGTTTGTTCTGGAGGGCGAGGCAGGGCAGGTTAGTTTATTGGGAATGGGCTAATGGCTAGAAAGTTCTCTGTCTTGGAAAAAAGCTATTAAATACTTGTGCTTAACCATCTCTGGAATCTAAGACATTTGTAATGTTGATGTTCACATCATGGCCCTGACCTAATTATGAACTCTTTTGGCCTGGGCACCCCTGAGCAAAATGTGGGCAGGCAGGTCCCCCAAGAAATGCCAAAGGACAGCAAGTCCAAATTGCTATGAACTATTGTGCGCCATCACCGCACCCTACTCCCAGTATAGTGCCTGGGCTCTACCACATGTTCCCATCACAGTATCTGGGCTCCCTCATCCCACTCCTAACCCAGTCCTTGGGCTCTCCGCATCCCACCACAAACCCTCGGCTCTCCCCAACCTGCTCCCAGTACTATGCCATGGCTTCCCCCATCCTGCTCCCACCATAGTCCCATGGCTCGCCCCACCCTGCTCTCAGCACAAAGGGCCAGTGGTAGCTGGTGAATTTTTTAAGGGTAGGGACATCATTATTTCTCCCAGATATGCCACAGCAACCGAGTTTAGCAAGGGAGCACGAGCCAACCATGGGGAGTTCAGGAGGATATCCTCCTGGAATTCTATTTAAATAATGGGTTGAAATGTTGCATTTTAGAGCATACCTTTAAAAAACATTGGGTAAAAAGACAAACAGTTTGCAATTGGCGCTGTATGGCAGAGTGGGCCGACATGGGCATCTATGATTGATGTCCAGTACCAATATATCATCCCTGTCCCCTGGGCCTCACAGCACCTAACATATGCACACAATCAAAGTAATTTTGTGTATATGCAAGGCACAGAGGGGCACAGGGGGAAAGCATGGTATTTTTTACTGGACATCTATGATGGATGTTCAGTAAATTAATACCATCCCTGTCCCCTGGGCTCCAAAGCAGATCAGAAGGGGAGCTGATTTTCGCAGGTGGGTAGGGAGATTGTGCAGCACTCGCCAAAATCAGCTCCACGGATCAACACAAGCACACACAAACATTCACACAACATTCACACAGCAAACACTCTGTCATTCACATGAGCATCCATCATCATACAGTCACTCGTAGCACAAGCATACACACATCCATACACATAAATAAATAACAAATTTCCCCAGGCAGCATTTCCAATGAGCTATGCAAGGCTGGCGAAGCAAAGCGCCTCCAGGAGCACTCCCTCAACTGGAAAAAGGAGCTGAGGGAGCACTCAGTGTTTCACTGGGCTGGGTCCTCGGCTCCCACATAACTGATGAGGGGGCCACTGGGTTGAAGACCCCTCACCCATTATGGACGAGCCGCACCTCCAGCCCCGTTTTTTCTTTCCTCCCTAAAAACACATTTGATTTTTGTACTTTTCAGGCTGGGGTCTCGTGCCCCCCGGGTATTCCGCCGCACGGCCCACAGTTTGAATACCTCTGCTCTAAGACATCATACTATTTTTATTTTTTAAACATTTTTTATTGAGTGTGCTATAGTGTGCTATAGTTAATGAATAACTTTTCACACTGTTCTTACACACATTAATCCATATATAAAATGGGCAAATACAATAAACTACAAATCATCATATTCACCATAACATTTCAAATGCATTTCATTACTAAAACATGCTAAATAATTTTACCTTTCAGGACACTTTTATTAGTCTCATCTAATATTTTAGCGTTTTTATCACCAGAGAATAATTATTGCTATAATCAGTGATTGCTGAGTACCCATCAGACATCAACCCCTGAACATGTCTGCCTCCATTTGCTCACAAGAAAGAACAAATCTGCCCAATAAAGCTTTTCTCTTAGTCTCATACTGGCTACGGTGCAGTTGTCAATTTACATAATCTGCAATATCGCAACTCCATCTACTCAGTCCTGGATTAGTTTATATTTCTTCTGGGCTTCTAGACTTTCATAGAAATCACACGCTTTGGCTTTTGCATGTAGTTGCAAGAATAGTTTAACAGCATCCACTTCTGAATTAGGGACCCAGTCAATATCTTCCAGAAATGCTTTGTCCTTGGCTCTAACATGTTTTAAGAGCCGATTTTCCTTTTTGTATGGTTCCCTTCATAGTAGTTTGTAAATGGGGATTTGGCATTCCTTTATGATTTTAACATAAAGACCATAGCATATCTTCCACACAATATATAAGGAAGTCAGGCCCAACTCAAGTCGAATTGGACACGCAGGAACATTATTAGGATTGTGAGTATTCTTCTTAAAATTACCCCCTCTATGCATGTTATTTTAACTCGGTCAAGATAGCCATATGCTTCCTATCCATACTATATTTGGCAGCAGTATAAAGGTTAAACAACCATGATACCTGCACACATCCTTGTTTTAGGCCGAAATCCATGTCCAAATGTTTGGTGAAGCATCCATTGCTGTCCAACCTTACTCTGATCCGTGTGTCAGAGTGTAGCTGAATTAGCATGTTCAGGAAGCCGACCGCAATTCCCCAGTTTCTCAGCTTTCCCCAGAGAATGAACTTTTTGACACCATTGAATACCCAACTAAGGTCTATAAATCCCACACTTATGGGCCTACCTTTGCTAATTTCTTTAGTGTTGTCAGATGTATTATGTGTTGTTGTGAAATATTTCCTAAACATGCATGACATACATCAAGCAGGTTTTTCCTACAGACACAGTCACTCAGTTTCTTTTATAAAATAGTGTCAAATACCTGTACCGAATCCCAGGGTATCGTCACTGCTTCCATAGAGGGAACCCCATCCCAGGGGGACAGGGAGGTGAATCCGCTACCCGATAGTCCCCCTGGTGGTGGCACTCAGTGGGTTGATCTTGTGGGAGGAGAAACCCCCTTTCAGATCAGAGAGCCATCAGGAGAATGCAGTATTTCCAACAACCACATGACCATTGAACCTACTCCCACAGTGACCCCATCTTTCCTCCTCCACATTACTCATTCCTGATGTGCTTTTCTAGAGCAATTCAAATAGAAAGTACTGAGACGAGGAAAAGCCTTAGTGAGTTACCACATCAGCACTCACTTAGTACTGAGACGAGGAGGAAGTGCAGAGCAATGTCGAATAACCATTGGAACCACGTTTACCAGTCTAGTGGTTACTGACTTCCTATTGGTCCAACAGTAGTAGAAATAGAGGAGGAGACCAGGAAGTGTTGTCAATGACTCCCTGGTGGAGCAAGGAGCAGGGGAAGTCATGCTGTGGGAGAAGGGGACCAGGGACCCTGCCAGGGAGAGGGGGAACCTTTGCTTGCGGGCGAGGAGCTAAGGACTGGGGGAAGCCTAGGAAAATCTCTTTCTAAGAGTCAAGCCTTCCCAGGAGGAACCATGAGAGCCAAAGTGAGCCCGATGTGCAAACAGGCGCTAACCGGGACACTGTGCCGGTCCAGGATGTCAGGACAGCACGCCCAGAAGTGGAAAAGGTCTTCAAGCATGCCAGAAACAGGGGGACTGAGAAGGCACACCAGCATGCTGGCTCTGAAGAACAGAGACCTGCAGAGCTGCTGTGGGGAGAGAAATGCTCCAAAAAGTTACCAGAGTGACACGGGTAACCCCAGCTGCCTCAAGGGAGCCAGCACTCACATATAGCATGCAAAAAGGTACGCAGGAAGCCACAGGGGCTCAGAAATCTCAAGTAGATCATTGCAAAGGCTGGAAAGGCGAATCTGGGAATCACACCTAAATAATACATGACTTGTACTGAGGCTTGGCAGGAGAGTGAACCAAGTCTACAGAAAGTGAGAAAACAGACGGAAAAACGGATCTGGGACTCACACCCATGTAGTACATGGACTGGTACTACAGTTTGGCAGGAGAGTGATACAAGTCTACAAAACGAGGGAACACTGCTGGAAAGACTATTCTGGGACTCAAAAATCAAATGGTACATGGCTTGGCAGGAGAGTGAACCAAGTATACAGAAAACATCCAAATCATACGTGGAACTGTTCTAAGGCTTGGTAGGGGAGTGAACCAGGTCTACATCTTAGAGAGAGCATCCAGGCAATGTTTTCATAGTGCATCATTTGGTGAAAGGGAACCAGGTTTGCACTGCACTAAAGGGTCAGGACACATACTGCTTGAAGAGCACATCCAAGGCCACGTTTCTACAGTGCATCATTTGGTGAAAGCAGACCAGGTCTGCACCCAAGGGTCAGGGACCCATACAGCTTGGAGAGAAAATGCAGGCAATGATTGTACAGCGCTTCACTTGGTAAGGGGGATCCAGGCCTGCACCCTAGAGTCTGGGACCCATCCAGCTTGAGGAAAGCATTCAGGCAAAGCTTTTCAGTGCAGTAGATGCCACGAGTAAGCCAACGTGAACAGCCATGGTTTATTAAATCACATGTCAGGATGGTAGGAGGCCTAATTTGCCCTATGCTAAGGTGGGATTTCCCTATCTGAATGAAACCAAGGAAAGTCTGAGTCGAAGAGTTCACCTTAAAGGCCTATCTGTGTCCAAAACCTATCCTTACCCTCACAACTAAAGCTAAGCAATGTGTAGGGGTGTCAAAATTCAAAGAAATGGTGTTCAACACAAAGTCTGAGCTTCTTCTAGCTCTTAGCCTCCTTTTCAGCTCCCCTTCCCCAAGTTCAAGAAAGTTCCACAAAAGTCTCAAGATTACCTTTCTCCAGTTCTAGGCAATACAGTTCTATACAATCCTCCGGGTTCCCTTCCCCAAGTTCCAAGCAAGACAGTTCAAAAGAAAATGGACTTGAGGCTCTGTCCTCAAGAAATTGTTTGTAGTTCCTCAGGTCTCAGGGTTCCTTCCGCCAAGACTTCAATACAACAAATGATATTTGTTTCAGTCTTTCAAAGTTCAAAGCCAACTTGACCCTTCATCTGATTGGCATCACCTGTTTACTTGCAGTTCATCTTCTTGGTATTTTTCACAAAGTCATAGGCCTTCACAATTCTGGGCTCCTGTTCCAGATGCAGTTTGCAGACCACACAGTCCACCCATCACAGGCCGTACAACCAGGAACACTAGGCTCTTCATCCCACACAGGTTCTTCTCTATTTACCCCCATGTTCAAATTCGACTTCGCTTGGCTTCTCTTTGTTGGCGTCTTGGCTTCATGTACAGATTCACACTCTCCTGGCTTCTCTTTTTCAGCCTCTTGGCTTTGCCATTATGTGTCACACACCTCTTGTCATTCTTTGACCTTGCAGCACTGTATCCATTCATAAGAGTGCCCTTTGAGGAGGTCTTATGTATTCCCCACCTTTCTGTCATAGGCCCTCATTACGACCCAGGCGGTAAGGGGTTTACGCCGGCGTAAACATCGCCGACCCTTACCGCCTGAGTACGAGTTCCCTTAGCGCCATGGCGGATTTAACACCTGCTTTTAGCAGGTGTTAAAATCCATGGCGCTAAGGGACCTTGTTGTTAATTACGCCACCGTAATTTACGGTGGCGTAATTAACGCCTTCCCCACTCCCATTATGCCCTATGGGGCAAAAATGGGAATGGGGAAGGGTAAATGGGGATTGGGGACTTACCGCCCCGCCAAGGTCGGAATGGGGCGGTAAGTCCGCCAACCACCATGGCGGAGTTGGCAACTTAGCGCCATGGACCATGGTGCTAATAGCGCCATGGTCCTCCGCCAAGGTCCTAATGAGGGCCATACTCTCTCCGCTAGTTAATTTAAAAAGGGCACTTTCCCTTTCAGATTTCATCAACTATTGGCCTTGCCCATAATGTTTCACACAATTCAATATTCAGCATGTGCAGTTTACCTTTGTTTCAAGGTTTTATTCTGTTTGGTGTAAACTCTTCTTTGAGTTTTCTTTCAGTACGGAATATAATATGCATACTTCAACTTAATTACATGTTTTCATTTAGTTCAGGATTCAATATACGTTGTTTAACTTAATTCCAAGGTTCCATTCAATTCGGAAGTCAATCGGAGTCATATATCACTTTAATATGCATGCCTAGCACCTAGGAGTGCCCCCGGTCTGTAATGACATCTCTTTCCACTCACCGGACCGTAGTGTTCCTCCTCTGGCATTCAGCTTCCTAGGTGAGTGGGCTGGTCTCCACGAGCCCTGCTCGCATTCTGTGCACTTCAGAGCCCACACCGAATGTTCTGCTCATCTCCTTAAACACAGGAAGTGTCCACTCTCTCTTCTTCCTTGCTCGCAGCCCCAGCTGCTTTTCTTGGGTAACAGAGGCTCCCACAACTGTGGCAGCCTAACGGGCCATTCTGTCTTGGGCTCCACAGGTTGTTTGGGACTTCTACCAGCATCCTGGCTCCTTCTCAGGTCTCACCATGGCTGCCTCCTCATGTTACAGGTCCACTGCTGGTCTCTCCCACACAGGCCTCCCTGTTGCTCTCTCTGCTGTTTCACTGGTCTCCCTGAATACACCTGCAACCACTTAACAAGTTGCAGGTGTGGATTCCCAATCAGGCTTGCCTGATCATAGTGAAAGGGACATGCCTGACTTTCAAAGCACTCTGCAGGTATCTTCTTCGTTCCAGTACCAGAGTGGTGAAATGGATATCTAATGTCCATTACTCTTAATCGCCTCTTCCTCAACCCAGTGCTTTCAGAGGTCAAATGTGTGGAAATGAGGGTAGAGGTTTTACAGTTGCCTATAAAGGCTGGGGGAGGGGGAGGTTGGTCGTCAATAGGAAAAGGGGGATACACTGTCTAGCATATGGGCACCTGACTTCTCTACCCAGTTGATCCTCCCTTGCTTCTTCACCTCCAGGGTCAGGGTCCAAAAGCAATGGCCTTTCCCTGGACACCAGAGAAGAGGATCCAGGGGAAATATAAGTGAGAATACCCACATATTTCTCACAGACCCAAAAGAATGGATTTTTTAAGCCCGAGGAATGCTGGTGAAAGACAGACATTTCTTTGTTTTTTTTTTAATCTTGTATTGTGAATTTTGGTTATTCACCATTTACACAAATAAATATTACATAATAACACAGCAGCACCGAGTTAATTAAAAAGAAACATCCTTTTCCATCAAATTTATTTGACAATCATTTATAAAACAACATCATATTTAATTACACAAAGCCTAAACATTATCAAGGTTAAAATAAAGTATTAAGAGCCCAACAGCTAAAATCACTGATTATATGAGGATTTCAAAAGTTTTAATCAGCATGTATTAACAGGATAATTTGCGCCATTTAAAACAGTCATTTGGTCAATCTATTTTTTCAAACTGTCCATGATCGCATTCCAAATATGTAATGCTGCAGCCAATATCACTAAGGATTTGACGCTATAGATGGAGCTCCAGAATTGAGCTGAACAGTAATCCTGGAATTCCACATAACCTTTGTTATATAAGGGGATCAAAAGTTTGCATTTAGTGAGCACATCTCTGGCGGTTTCTATTTCTTTTTTGCACAGTCTGCATAATTGGTCAAATACTGACAACAATTCAAGTCTCAGATATTGGATGAATATGATTAAGGGGGAGAGTGACACTTTGTTAGGTAGCTAAGAGGTATGTCTAAAAAGAGACCTTGTTGGGTATATCTTTCATATTTGGATTTTCCTGTGAGAGATGTTAGTGACTGAATTTGGTCCCATACAATTGTCTTTTTAACATGGCAGACCAGATACAATTCAATGAGGGTCTCAGGAAGTTTAACCACCTCACTTTCAAGGAGGTGGTTTCTCACCATACTGTCCAAGTTTGCAAATCAGGTGCTTCGAGAGCGCTTTGTCTGATGGGCCAGGACTCAACTCATCAGTGGGTTGCAAGTCTTGGCCGTGAATGTGAAATTGGCCCATAATCTACACACTGCTATTTTCCAACAAGATAGTATTGATGGCCGACCCAACTCAATTCTGATTGCCTCGACTGGTGTTGCACAAGGGACTCCTAAAAGGGAGCGTACTATTTTTGCCTCAAGGGACCTGAGCCATTTAATAGAACATTCAGGATAATCATCCAGAGCATACAGAATAGTTGGCAAAATTAATATTCTGTAAACTTGAACTTTGGCCTCAATAGAACCCCCCAATCTTGTCAATGATACTTCTCAGGACCAACCACTTCTTCCAAGCCCTAGATGTGAATCTGCTAGACAGATGCTTGGAGGCACAGTTATTTCGCAGATGAAAACCTAGATATTTATATTCGCTAGTTTGTGAGATTTGTGAGTCTCCCATCTGCCAATTAAAGGTATTATCTTTTGGGACAGTCTTTCAAAATATTAAGATCTTAGTTTTATGGGCACTGCTCACCAGACCGTTTATTTTGGCATTTTGTTGCAATATGGCTAAAACATTTCTCTGACAGCCAAGAAGTGGTTGGAGTAAGATGAAGAGAATCTAACAAGAGATGGTTTTTGTACCGGCTGAAGGTAGGCACCCCTCAGGATCCACAAGATACTTCCTTTTTGTTTAGTTAGCTTAGTGTGTAAGGGACAGAGTTAGGATTTTGACACTGGACAGTGGGACTTTTACTTTGGACATTCGGATAGTAGTTATTTGTGTTGAGTCAGGCAAACCCATGTTAGAGTTATGACGAGTTAGGGGTTTCTTTTCCTTTTACAACTTTGAATAAATGTTTATAGCCAAAGCCATGACCCCTCCGTGTCAGAGTCTTATGTACCCTTACATACTGTATTTGTATTTACCACATCCAGTAAAGCTAGGAGTTGTAAGTGGTTTCAACCCAGCACTCCACCTAAGTCAATGCCTAGTATGGGATGCCCAATCGAAACCCTTATTTATATATTTTTATGTCAAAAGTTATTTTATTTCTGGATGATGTACCCTTATATAACGCCCCTCTCTTTGAATCCCCCCGGCCTCACTGAGCCAAGAAGTAGGTTTGTTTTGCAAATTAAAAGATTTATTTGAAGAATTTAACAATATATATATCACACTTTTATATATATGAATAATATCTGAATATCACACTTATGAATATTTATGAAATGATCAGCAATGGGTAATATTACAATATCAACAATCTCTTTAATCGGTTAGGAGTTGGAATAGGAACAATAATGTAGCAGAGAATACTTTGTATGGGTTCAAGGAAATGCAATGATAGGAAAGAATGCAACACAGAAATAAAACTTGATATGACTTCAAACAAAGACAAGGTGATCACTCTTTCCCCCTGTTTCTTCCCACTCCCCCTAATATGCAATATGAAGAGATGGAATGAGGGCACACAGGTATCAGGAATAACAATCAACAATTGCAATTTCAATCTCAATTCCCCTCAGGCAAGCTTAGAGAGAACAGTAATGATTTTAAACAGGTCAATTGCTTTTAAATCTGGTTTGAATTGACACGGAAAATGCTAAAAATGATTCGCTAAAAGGGATTCAGAACTAGTGAGAGTGGCTTTGGATTGGTTCAGGTAGACACTAGCAATGATTGTAGAATGATTAGCAGGTAGAAAACGAAATTCAGAAGTTGCAAGCAAGAAATAGCTGTTTTTACATGTGGTGAAATTGAGCCAAATGCGAAATCGCGGCAAACATTTCAGCGCACGAAAAATGCAATTACAGCAAAACTATCTGGAGTTGGAATGTAGTTCTTAGTTCGTTTGAAATCTGAGGATGTTAGCTTCAAAATGACATTTAGCACGTACGTTTCAGAAGTTACAGAGGTTTTAGTAAAGGTCAATTTTCTCAAAAAGAGGTCAAGATTTTACAAATGAGACTGCGCATTTGAAGATTTACCAACAAGGATGGGTTTATACTAAGGGGCTATGAAGATGCAAGATACCCAACAGTCAGCCACCAGAACAGGGCACCTTCTGCTCTGACTTTTGTCCGCCAGGACACTTGACTTTCTTCAGAAAATATATTTAGCGCAAGTATGATTTATCGCTACAGTTATCATAGGACTATATAATGAGAGAAGGATTCAGGATAAACAAAAGAGATTCTACAATGCAGTTTTGGTTATGTTGGAATGGGTTGGATTGGATTACTTAACACTAAGAGATTTGCTATGGACAGTTCTATGCTAAATACTCACTACTATGGCTTTGGAATGGAATGGACCCGTCAAAGATCTGGTCAAAGGTTTGGACTGGATTTCACTCGCCACTGGACAGGATTCAGGGCACCTGGACTCTGCTCTCAGCAAGGTACTCTGGTCTGCACGGCCTCTTGGACTGGATCTGACGGGTTCTGGGTTACAGCTCTGCTGGACTGATCTGGATCTTGGGTTCTAGCAAGGGTTCTTGGCCAGAAGCAGCAAACAGCTCAGCCAGGCTGTTGAATGGTTTAGGCCCCCGTGGAAGTTTAGGGGTTAAAATCAGATTGCTAGATTTTAAAGGCCTGCTGAAAGGGGTTCAGCTTTTTGGGTTAGGCCTCTGCTTCAGGGTTCTGTAATCTGGTTCTGCAGTCTGGATATTCCTTCAGAGTGCTTTGCCAGTCGATCAGTGATGAGTGAATTTGTGTGTGTCTTTGTGGGTCCTCAACAGTCCCTATTTATCCATATTCCAAAGGGGTGGGGAGGCTGATTATACTATTCCCAATCCTCTAAGGATCTGATAGGTCAAAGAATTCCCCCTTTCTTGATTTGAGAAGGGAACAGTGTGTCATGATGTGTCATCATGTGTCAGAGTGACATAGTGTTTAGGTCCAAAGAAAAAATCCTCCCCTTTTCTTCTGTTTCAGAAAATCTATTTTTCCTAAAAAACATATTTACAATATCCCCAACTTGTTAATATTACATATACACATCACAGATTAATTAAGGCACGTCTCGGTTCAAGTCCCATCTTCATATGAGTTTTGGTTCGCAAATGACAATTTTTTGTGCTTTTGGGCGGTTAGTCAGTGTCAGTTCTGTACCAATTTTTACACATGCATACCCATACCATCTGGCCATATTCCTGTCATTTTTCATGCTCCTAACATAATCACAATAGCTAGAATATGAACTTTTCGTGGTTCAGTCTCTGAATGTCGCACAGATTCCAGATTAGTTTTAAACTGTGCGAGAATTGTTCAATTTAATAACCTATAAATCCCATATTTTTGCCAGTTCAGTACAATTTGCTATAAGTCTTTTCCACAAACATACAGTTACTTCATTTTCAAATCCACATTTTCAGTCTGGCCCACCTCCAAGGCTTGGCTGAGCCAGAGAGTCACATGGGCTTGTCTTCCTGGGCAGTTGGTGTCAGTCACACCCAAATTAGCATTTTCTTTCAGTTCAAGGAAGCCATTGTCTCTTTCTCAGAGAAGCAGAGGAAGTCTCCTCCCCTTCTCATTAGCATTCCCATAACATATTCTCTCCTTTTGGTGGGAATGAACAGGGTGGTGTGTTCTCAGTGACGAAAAACCTCTTTGAAGTTTTAGCTGAATCACGTTACCTTATAGTCAATTGTGACATTGTTCCTTGTGAAAAATGACAGTTACAAATTTAAAATAAGCAAACATATCTTCAATTCCAGTCTTTTTCAACATGAAAATCAATGTGTGTCACCCTACATTGCATTTGATGGAAGTCCCTTCTTTGGCATATTTAGCTTTTGAGACACAAGTTTCACCTGACAGATTTATAGATCGCCAGCATCTGACAGAGGCGAGTATCGGTATTGCACCCATTTTTGACATATTTCTTTCCAGCAAGCATCTTTAAAGTGGATTTTGTTCTGATAAAATATACTTCTGCTGCCGTTATAATAATGTGGATTCTTGAAGTAGAATGATGTTCAACACCCAACAATGAGGTTGGATCTTTTGGGTGGTTTGTGAGCCATGATTTTTGCAAATTTGACAACCAAGAAAAACAAATTTCCACACAGCTCTGTGTTTCTTTTGCAGTCATTTTGCTCTGTGGGCAGCCAGTGGTGGGTTTTGGCAGTGGTCTCCTGTGTTACCACTGACATAGGCAAAAGTGGATGGCGGCCTATTTTTCAGATTTTCAGATTTTTCCTGCACACTTCAGGGTGATTTTTTTTTCACTGGTCATTCTGATGTTCCTGATGCAAGCAGCACACAGGAATGTTGCAGGGCCTGGACGAGTGGTGTAAAAACATCCCACAGAGTCTATAATTATTAAGATTCTCCCTACAACAAGCTTTATGAACCAGGATTAATAGGGAGGCTTGTGATGGTCTAGGGATCCTGTTGTTTACTATTATACTTTGAAAATAATTGTGTAAAAACATGGACCAAAAAACTGGATTTTCCTTCAATATTATATTCATAAGGTCTTCCACGCCCTGTGCCTCTGTATTCTTTAGCCCTGTAATAATGTTTGTGTATCTTTTGTTACTACTACCCTAAGTAGCACTTGCCACTTCTTTGGTTTGATTGATTGTTTATGTCTTTAAGCCAATTGTTGTATTTACATTACAAGTACTTATACTCAGCAGCTTCTCAGCTGATGTGGAGAACCATGCATTATGTATTTCTCGGATTGCACGTCCCAATGCCCTTTTCATTTTAGCAATCAGAATGTCATATGTCTCTGTAATGGGAAACTATTAGCACTCTTTTCGTGCTCTAAACAATTATCATCTCCAAATACCTTCCTTCTATTTCATAAGGAATGTTTTACCCCTGTGCAATCCTGTTCCCAATTGAGACCTACATTCATATTCAGAGCTCTTATTGTTCCTTTTGAGCAGCAAATACGATTCCTCTGTTGATTAATATTGATGTCTCCTTCCAATAGTTTGACTGCAGCCTTACGGACAACTTTTAACACTATGCACAAAATAGCATGATCACTTACTTCCGTGTCACTATTGGACATGCTTTGTACCAATCCCAACTCTTTAGATCAATACAAACATAGCTGGATATAGATACTGTTTTTCCAAGGTGCGTCCAGGAGCTCTCCTTTTCACCATTACCATATTATGGGTTTCCATGCAATTGTGTAATTGCTTACATTGTAAATTGACCACTAGAACCAAAGGACATCAAGTATTCATATTTTTCATTGATGTACGGTTCCCCACAATGAGCCATGCAATCTTCCTGTATAACAACAGATATATAAGGATTACCAACAATGTTATCAATCAGAATGTCTTCTGTTAATTCAAGAATTTCTAGGAGCGCTGTCCCACCAGGAAGTGTATATATATATATATATATATATATATATATATATATATTAATAATGAGCATCTGTTACTTAGAATTTAACTGTAGTTTAATAGCCATTAAGAGTGAAGAGTTTCTAGATCGCACCAAGACCTTGTATTGCAGATTATTACTAAAACCTATTATAAGTCTATGCACAGGGCGATCCAGAATCCCCTTAGTGGCATATTTTGCAATAATACTAAAGTCGTCTAGGTGGAACCTGCTTCTCATCTCCGTTTCCTGGAGTAGGAACATGTCTGTGAGTGCCAATGTTTGTGGTGAGGGCGATGTTCCATTTAAATGATTGAATACTCTTGCATTACAGCTGAAAATGTTAAGATAATTCCTAATATTACTAGAAATGATACGATGGCTGCGAATGCAATATAGCTGGTAACAATGCCCAATATGTGACTGTTGAAACAGCATATATGTTTGTCATCAACATCAGAAGTGAACTTCCTGCCATCATTAGTACAGGTAATTTTTTGACTGTGTCAATCCATGTAGTTGCTTGTATTTATTTGATGTTCAATAGTAATGTCGTATCGCATTTTCAGAAATTATTTGATGTGTGGTAATATGAGTACAATGATTTGCTGTGTTTTTCAATGCACTTTTACTGTTCTTGGATACCGTGTTGTAATCTGTTCCACATCAAAATCACTGGAGTTAATAAATCTCAATTCTGGTGTGTTCACCAGTAGTGATAAGAACTTCAGTTAAGGTGCAGTACTTCCTTGGACTTGAATAGCTCCGATATTATAAAACTGTCTTTATTGATAATCTGAATGTTATGTTCAACATGTTCTGCTGTGATTGTTCTTTTTGTTGCCTCCAAACCCTTGCTAACAATACGTAGTTCTACGATGTTTATTTCCACAATTTCAAGTGCACCATGCGACCACACCTCCTGATCTTTGTTTACCGGTAGATAGTGGACCAACATTATGCACCAGTATAGAGGCTTCATGTATTTGTCCTTGTGAGTCATTCTTTTTTATTATCACCAACCAAGTTGCGGGTCTTCTGTTTGTTCCCTTTCCTATTCCTCTTTGGTATTTTTTGCAGTGAGTGCACTCGTTTCTCCTTCATCAGGACATTTGTCACTCAAATACACTTGTTGTTGCTTTCTTTGTTGTTTTCCCCCTTTTTTTGGTTTGGTTTGGCTTTTGTACTTTCTTCTTTTTCCGTTTTCTAGGGTCGACCATGCAGAGGCACATGAAGGCCTTCACCAATGCAAGTCTTCTCTTTGCATTGGACCATTTGTTATTACGATGCGCAGGGCAACACGTCCCTCCTCGTTGGACTGGCGTCTAAACGAGACCCCCTCTGGTGCATCTGCTAATTCGGTGCTCAAACTCTCGACCATTGTTACGCCTGTCACAGCCTCCTTTGCCTCAGCCTGCTCATTACTGCTCTGTTTGCATTATGGAGTTAATGTTATGCAACATCCCCTCTGTTCATCCAAGCATAGCAGATCGATTCAGCTGAATGATTGGCATTCCAAGGCAGGCTTTAGTCACTGTTTTTATCAGGGATATTACTGAGTCCAGATATTCACTAGACCTGTTATTACCAATGTTAGGTGCATATGTATCTAGGCTAGACGTCTCTATATGATCGAAAATGTAATGTACCAGGCTGGAGAGGCACTCACATTAGTTAACTCCGGCTCCCACGACTCTGGGGACATACAGGGCCTCATTACATGGACGGCGGTGGACCACGGTGCTATTAGCACCTTGGTCCATGCTGGTAAAATACCGGCACTGCCTTGGTGGAAAGGGGAATTACCGCCCTATTCCAAGGTTGGTGGGGCAGTAATTCCCCCTCTCCCCATTGCCCTTCCCCATTCCCATTTTTGCCCCATAGGGCATAATGGGAATGGGGAAGGTGCTAAATACGGCACCGCAAATTGCGGTACCGTAATTAGCTCCCCGGTCCCTTTGCAGGTTGGTTTTTAACGCCTGCAAAAAGCAGGCGTTAAATTCTCCAACCCGCAAAGGGACCTCGCAGTGAGGCGGTAAGGGTTTACCAGTACTGGTAAAATACCGGTACCGATAAACCCTTACCCCCTACCGTGTAATGAGGCCAACAGAGTAGGTTACAGTGTGGTTCAGGTAGCAAGGTACTTTGTTGCCCAGTACAACGTTAACTTCACTTTGCAAACTGTAGCAGAGTTCTAACCGCGAATTGTTATCTATCAATGCTCCAGGTGAGAGATGTATTTGGTAACAATATTGTTATATTTGCCACTCGTTTCTTCCACTGTTTTAGGGCTTGCAGGTTCGTAATTCTTGTTGCATTGTTGGCCGCTTTGTAGTTGCTTTTACACTTTTACATATCACCTCTTTTCTTGTTGTTTTTGCAGGCTGCATGTTAACTTGCAGATTGTACATCATTACTTAGCTATGTGTATCGGTAACACAATATCATTCAGCCGATGCCAGTACACACTCTTAGCTGCTTACCTCGCCTTGCGGCTCCATCCTTAAGCGTCTCCTGCTGTCTGCGGCCTTCAGACTGCTAAACCTTCGCAGCACTTTGATTGCACTTTGTGCACCTGGGGCTTTTTGAAGTCCACGCCCCCAGGGAAGCGTTAACAGTAGAGGTCTCGCAAGGGAGACAACACCAAACGTTCCCTACGTACACAGAGGGAAACAAGGCATGTCCTTCCCCACAAACCTGCAGACTGCTACACTTTCACAGCACTTCAAAATATAATAATTTAGTATGTTGCTTGTTATTCTTATAACAGGCTTTGTATGGATGGGAAGTTATCATAAATAATAATGTTCTCTGAATATTTGTATACTAATGTAAATCAATATGCAGCCACAGAGCAGACCCACAACATGGCATTGTGAAATAACTACACGATCTAAAAATTAATGTTACGAGCAATAGCTTCTGACGTCATCGAAACATCACTGGGTGGATTGTGCGGAGAAGTCACTAGTAAGCGTAATGCCTTACTTTACGTCCATTTAAGGTAACTTGAATAAAAAACTAAATGTAATGTCTTATCAATCCGCTTGCACCATGGCCTGAAAGGCCTCTTTTCTGATCACGAAAGTGGTATGCTTTCTACACATAGGTTTTGCCTCTTGCTAGCAATATACTATTATTTTTCAGATTCAAAGAATACAATGAGAACTGAAAAAAAAATTCAAGTAGTACTAGCTTCAGCAGGTAAACATCAATTAAAGACAATATGCACCAGCATTATTTGTAAACAGTGTGTCACAACACGTGGATTGCAAAATAAACTCTCCCTTTATTTTGAGATTATACATACACCATAGATTTACTTACTGTAAACATTTAGTGACTCGGGTTGAAAAATAACAAGAAAAGAGTAGTACAGTAAAAAAATGAAATACATGCTTTTTCTAACAGAAAATGAATTAGCACTGCACATATCAAGGTGAGCTAAAGACATGATCTAATATGAACCCGCACCACTATGTATGATACAATTACATGTCAAACCATTTGCTTTTCAGGGAACTCCAGTCCAGATCGAAATCCATCTCCCGAGGGGTTACTCATGAACAAGATCAAATAGGTACACATCATTGCCAATGAATCACAATTAATGATCATATAAAAGTGATTAAAGAAAACAGATCTAATTAGTGGAAAAATCATTAAATAGTTCCTACAAATGTATCTCATTCAAACACATTTCATTAGTTGCTTAAAACCAGATTCCATTTAATATCCGACTACTAGATTAATGTAGTTTGAATGATCATTTCTAATTGCTATACACCTGTTAAATTAGGACGCAGCTGTCAATCTAGGCTTTCAACAATGCATGTTTTTGCCTACAGGATGCCGATGATCCTGTTGTGAGTAGCCGTGCTGGGCTTACTTTATGTACAATTGAGCACTTGCTCCCTTGCAAGATGTCTGCCAGTGTCCGTTCCCACTGCCACCCAGCACCATAAGAACTTTTTGCAAGATGCGATAGGGCCCATGGCCCAGCCTATACCGGGACTAGTAGCTCACCGGCAGGCTGACCCTACCCCATCCCAAGGCCTCCATCTAAAGCCAATAACACCTGCCTGGGTGTGTCCAGGCTTGCCCGCGGTGCCAGAATATCTAATTCCAGCAGATCATTGTCTATTCTCTGAGTAATCGTGTCCATAATTTCCTTGAGTTCCCGTGCATCCTGACAATCACCATACCTCCAGTGCCCCCTCTTTACTTAACCTGTTGTCACTAACCTACTTTCCCCTGGACTATTTCTGGCTCTCCCGTACAGTACCTACTAAGGTAAGATGAAGGCAGCCTTAGCACGTCACTCTTCCTGCACCCTGTGTTAGTGCAACCCCTGCCTCCCCATTCCACCCTGTACGTTATTCCCGCCTCCCCTGCCTGCTACCACTATTGGGATCACACCACTTCACAATGCTGCATCTCATCACGCTGCCTGGCACACTTCCACACACGCAGCCTCTACCCTTCCCCCCATCCGCGCAGTCAGAACGAGTCTACCACCCAGGGTTTTATATCTAAGGCCGCCTCTGTGTTATCCTGCAAACTATACTATTCTGACTTCCAGCATAACCGACGCAGCCCCCAGCCCAACTGGGCGCGGCTTTCACGGTTTTTGCGCCTCACATCCTATTTACTACTGCTAACCTTATGTGCCTGCAAACTACCAGACTTGACTCTTAGCCTCTGTGCTATATTTGCAACATTATGTGCCCACAACCTACCAGATTTATCTATTAGCCTCTGTGCTAATTTGTAATCTAATGTGCCCGCAACCTATGGGATTTGTCTGTTAGCCTCTGTGCTATACTTTTAACCAATGTGCACACAACTTACCGGATTCTACTGTTAGCCTCCATGCTACATTTGTAACCTATGTGCCCACAACCTAGCGGATTTGTCCGTTAGCATATGCACTATATTTGTAACATACGTGCTTGCAACCTACCAGATTTGTCTGTTAGCCTCCATGCTATATTTGTAATATTACATACCCGCAACCGGTATGCAGTGATTTTAACAAATGAATAGTAACGAATGGAATTTTTAACGAACCGAAAACATCTAAAAAGAAAATAAAACATTTTTTAAAACTATATATATGTTGCTGGGAATGTGAATAGTAGTTTTGGGGGTGGGGAAAATTATGAATAAAAAAAGAGGGAGGTGTGGGGGGGCTTGAACCCACAAAAACAACACAAAATGAGTTTTATTTCAATCGGTGTTTTCGGTTTGTTAACCTACCTGATTTGACATTTACTAAATGTAACTAGTGCCTATACGCCTGAGGGCTTTATGCACTGCTATAAATGCAAAAACATATACATAAATAAATAAGTATTGAGAAATATCATCTATACTTGGTAAAACACTTTCTTTTTGTGTTCTTGCATCTTTTCGAGCCTTTTACACCTCTGTTTATAAAACATGTATGTCATTATGATATTGTGCTTATAAGAACCGAGTCACGGTATTCTAGAAAACCTTTGAGAAGCATCCAGCAAACATAGAAGGCCGCCAGTCGGATGCTCCATGCTTCATAGATGCACTTATAGTTTAGCTACCTGCACATGCCTGAAGATAATCAGCATTAGGGGCATAGGTTCCCCTTAAAATCCTGTTTGGCGAGGTGCAGCTGCAGCTGCATGGGAGCTTCTAGGTGCAGCATTTAGGGTTAGCATTCACGTTGTCTCGTTTTTGGTCATTTGAAAGATTCATATGACGTCCAAGGTTTTTTAAAATATGTCCATATTTTTCAAATTCTACCTCACATTCAATGTGGGAACATAATTCATCTTTAAAAAAGTAAGTTTTACGTTTTCAGAGCAAGGGCTGCACATGTGTGGCGAGTGTGCATGTTTATCTCAGCGTGACTAGAGATCAATGTGAAAATGGCTTGTTGTATTAAAGGTGTGTGTAAAATATAACTTCTTGCAATTTCTTGAATGCACATATGAGTGGATCTGCCCTGCTCCAGACATAAAACAGGGAGGAGTGATAGAGGGCCGGTAAACTGCAAATCGCTAACAGCAAACAAACATGCAGCAGGCATTTGGATATTAAAATGGGGGACATGAGTGGTGAATGTGAGATTTGTCTACAACCTTCAGAGAAACACTTTCTTAGTTACTGCTACTTAACTAACTACATCCGAATTCTATTTAAGGGATGGTGAATGTGCGGAGACTCAAAAGTAGGGAAGGTTACCTCTGAGTAGGAGGAAGTTGTGGGTGTAGGGGCCCTGCAGACAACAGCCCAAAGTAGACCCCAGGGCCTGAAAGTAGATCAACTATGGTGCCAAATCTATACAAATCAGTTTTGTTGATTTGTCCTTCACTAACTCAGTCATTCATTATAGTTGCTTGAAGCAGTCAGTTTTTCAGTGAATGGGCCTCATTACGACCCCGGCGCTAGCACCATGGTCCATGCCGGGGTCCGCCATGGTGAATGGCGGAATTACCGCCCCATTCCAAGGTTGGCGGGGCGGTAATTCCCCATTCACCATGGGCCCTTCCCCATTCCCATTTTTGCCCCATAGGGCTCAATGGGAATGGGGAAGGCGCTAAGTACGGTGCCGCAAATTGCGGCACCGTAATTAGCGCCAAGGTCCCTTTGCGGCACCCTACTTTAACGGCTGGCAAAACCAGCCGTTAAGGTCGGGTCCCGCAAAGGGACCTCGTAATTAGGCGCTAATAGGTTAACGGCGCCGCAGCCTTTTACGGTGCTGTTAACCCATTAGCGCCTGGGTCGTAATGAGGCCCAATGTGTTACTTAAAACCACTCAACGATACCTACTCCTTTTCCGAAACATGAGTACGCATGACGCTATTGCCCTGATTTATAAAGCGTTTTTCAATCGAGTTTTCACTTTGAGAAACGCTTTGTGAATCAGGCGCTATGTCATTAAAACTAATTCATGGTTATTACGTTCTTCTCTTTGGGGTTTTAACAGGGTCCTGGTTTTTCTATTGAGCTGTGTCTTATTTCCTCTGGAGCGAACACAATAGAATTCAGGACACAATGTCAACCTTCTAATGAAACAGAGACAGAGATGAAAGCGTAACTTCTTTAATCAAACACAGAATAATAATGGCACTTGAGCCAGTCATCCCGTCTTCCATGTCCCGGATGCAACCCACAACAACCACAGAAAGGGGACAGGCCGGTGCCTGCCTTCTAGGTCTAAAAGGGGTGAGCATAGAGAGAGGACACTACATCTCCCCTTTGCTCAGTAAAGAACTTGGGGTGCTTAACCCATTTCTTCAATCCATCTGGATGGTTTGTGAACCACCCTTCTAGAGGGGCTTTGCCTGGGAGGAGTGTCTCTGCCATTACGATCACTCTCATCATCCTCAGTGTCCACGTTGCCTTCCATGAACTCTGAGTCCACATCAGGCGAGTCATCACAGTTCGTTGATGCATCTCTCTCATGAGTCAGCTCAAAAGACTGAAAGAATGAAGAGTTCCTGGGACAGTGCCCGTTGGACTGACAGCTGTTGCATTGGTTCCTTGAATGTGGGTCACTGTCATAGATTCTTGTTTGAATGCAGGGATTTCCTTGGATTCCTGTGGTTGGTGCACAAGTACTTGATCTCCTATCTGGAAGTTGCTGATTTTGCTTTCCTTCGATGGCTCCTTCTTTTGCATTTGCTCTCATGATTATTTGTCCTGGCTTTGTCTGCACAGTTGCTGTATGGTGCATTGTTGGGATTGTGGGAAAGGGTGGTCCTTACTACCCAACCAAACATGAGTGCTGATGGACATTTTCCATTGTACTGTGTCGTGTTCCTGTAGTCCTGGAGTAGTGTGCAGATAGCCTGCATGTACGATCCCCTGGTGATTGAGCAGATCTGAAGAGTGTGTTTTAGGTTGACCATGAACATTTCTACTGTTAGCTTGTGGCCAGAGAGGTGCGAATTTGCAGTGCTGGAAACCAGGGTATTCTGCAAACATGGCAACGTTGTTCCCTCTAAATGGGGGTCCATTTTCCGACTTTATGATGATGGGGATTCCATAGTCGGCAAATGTTTTGTCTAGTGCTGGAATGACCGCCTAGGCACTCGTGGAGTGGATCAAGTGAATGTCCAGTAATCGGGACATCTCATCCATTATTACAAGTACATATTTGCCATTGGCCAGTAGCCCAAACATGTTGAGAGCGACCTTGTCCCGCACTTGCAATGCCATTGTTGTCATTTGGCGGGGTTCAGGAAATGTGCGTGGAGCGACTTCCTTACACGCTACACACTTCCATAGTGTCTGTTCAACTTTATCATCCATCTGCCGGAACCACACCCTGATTCTGAGCTGTCTATTCGTGGATACAATGCCACAGTGTGCTGTATGTGCCAAGGCAAGTATCTGGTCTTCTAAGCTTGCAGAGATGACAATCCTGTTTTCTTTTAATAGTAGCCCTTCCGGAGAGAAGGACAGAGTTTGCCTTATGAGGCAAAATGTCTGGAATTGTTTCTCCTCTCTGACAGGGGCTGTAGGTGCTTGCTCATGCGATGCCATTGGCCGGAAGTCACACATTGTCGTATTGTTGTGTGCAGCTGCTCTGTCTTTGTGCCCTCTAGTAATTGCAGCACCATGATTGATTTGGGCAGTTCCTTGCTCAAAAGGTAATTTAAGTATTGGTTGGCTTTGATGGACTGTCTCTCATCTTTGGCAGGTAAAGGATATCTGGAAAGGAAATCAGCGGGATTGCTGTCTTTGCCAGGATGATGTATGATGTTAAATGAATATTCCTGTAATCACAGTCCCCATCTTGTGATGCGAGGTGGCATCTTGGCCGTTGGCTTACCATACATGGTTGTGAGGGCTTGATGATCCATTACGATGGTGACTGGTGACCCACATAGGAACAGATGGTAGTGTTCACATGCCCAAACAGCGGCGAGGCTCTCTTTCCCAGGCTGTGAATATGCACACTCTAGAGACTGTGACTTGCATATCCCACTATGCGTCTTGCCAATTTTGGTGAGGTGTCTGCTTTTATTTGTGCTAGGATTGCCCCAGAACTTCGGGGCTAGCATCGACTGCCAGTTTGGTGTCTAGCTCTGGGTCATTATATGCCATGCATGAGGTAGAGGCAATATGTTTTTTGATCTCTTGAAATGCCTCTTCACAGTCAGTTGACCAGGAGAATTCCTGCCCTTTTCTGGTGAGTAAGCAGAGGGGCGTGCTGACAGAGGTAAAGTCCTAAATGTACCTGGTGCAATAACTTGCCATTCCTAAAAACGATCAGACAGCAGACGTCGAGGTTGGTGCTGAGGCTTCTACGAGCGTTTGAACTTTGTCTGGGTCCCGTGTAGACCACTGTGCGAGAAGATGAGCCCAAAGAATTTGAGCGTCGATTTTCTGAGCTCACACTTGTCAGCTTTTAGTGTTAGGCTTGCCTCCTCGAATGCCATGCATACCCTCTTGAGCGTGTCATTATGTGTTTCTTGTGTGGTCTGCAGATTAAAATATGATCGCTGTAGTTTAAGCAGTGAGGAATGTGCTTGATGACTTGGTGCATCTCGTGTTGAATAATCTCTGCAGCTGAAGATACCCCGAAGCTAAGTCGATTATACCGAAAGAGCCCTAGGTGTGTGGAGAAAGTGGTTATATATCTAGAGTCTGGATGTAGTTCGAGCTGATGATAGCCTTTATTTAAGTCGAGCTTGGAAAAGATATTGGCCATGTGCAACACATGCATCATGTCAGTCATCCTGAGCATCAGCTGTCGCTCTCTTTCTATTGTCATGTTGGGGTTTCTTATGTCCACACAAAAATATGGATGCTTGTATTGTTTTACTTTCTTGGTACGGTCACTATGGGGGACACAAGGGGGTTGGGTCCTGATGCTGGCTCAATGATGTCCTGATCTAAATGTAACTGTATCTCGTCCACCACATGTTTTTGAATGTTGTGGGGTATTCCCCGGTAGGGTTGAGCTGTCAGTTGAATGTGGGTCTTAATGTGCAACTCGATTTGCTTCCATTTTAGCTTCCCAAGGCCTTTGAACAATGCCGGGAACATTTTCGTCATCATTTATTTTGGGCCGGTCTTGTAAGCTGACATGATCTGATACATCACATGTACCAGGCCCATTTAAATGGCCGAACGGAAACTACGATTGCTTCCACCTGGAACTTCACCATTTACTAAATATATCTTGGCCTTCAGACTTTTATCTTTGTATGTGCAATTGAACATTCCTTTCCAATCAAGTGGAGTGTTTGTGCCATATGGTTATATGTCAATATTCACTTTCTTCAGTTCCTGTTTGTAGTTGATAGACTACTGTGTTCACTGTGGCATCCGGTGCCTGTTAGGAATTTGCAACTCTGTCCATTTATTTGCAGCATTAGAGTTTGGCTGTATTCAGTTGCTGTGGTATTCTCTATAGCATGTACGTATTCTCTTTTCCGGTTCCTACTTCATGACAATGAATTAGACTCATGCCTCTGTCTCTGCGAGGATTCCAGATATCTTATTTCTTGTTGTGGTGGACGTCTCTGTTATTCACCCTTATATCTTGACTGTTCGGCCTCCCTTTTTCTGTCGTCATGCCGTCGATCCCTGTGAGATGAGTCCCTTGTTCTGCTGTGCAAGCTGTGCCTGCTGGGTACTGGAGATCGCCATGTTCTTGGTCGAGTGCTTTCCTACCTCGGGCAATGGCTTTCCCACCTTCTGGTGTCTCTGTTTCTCTCGGCTGGCTGGAAGAATTTGATATTCTTACACACTGATCGAAAGGGGTTTCCCTTCCACACTTGTCATAGTGATGGCCTGCAGCTGGACATGGACCGATGTATCCACATCTATAGCATTTCTTCTGTTCTTGGTTGTATTCTGACGAGCGCACGTGGCACAGATATGCTGACATTGCATTCTGTGTGATTTTGATGTTGCTTAATGATTCCGTTTGCAGGGACAATGCAGAATCCACTCCAGCGAGTGGAAGGATTTCCTCAAGGTTTCTGCTTTTCTGTAGTAAGTTCTTTCTAATATCTGGTGATTCACATCCTGCAATTAGAGCTTCATCTGTGGAGTACAGTCACAATATTTCGCCCTTTTCCTCAACCTCATGACAACATTGTCCATGCCTTCTCCTTTGTCCTGCGTAGATTTGTGTAAAATGTAGCGCTCGCAATCTATGTTTTTGAGCAGGGCAAAATAATTATTCAGCGAGCCACATATGCCCTGGAAGTTGTCAGTCAAGTTGTCTGGCATTTAAAAAACAATGTCTCTCACAACGGGGCCTATCGAGTGCAGCAGTTTGCCTCTGAGGCGGCGTTCTTCCCTGACGAGTGCAATTCTCACCTTGATGCTGTATCTTTGATGCTGGTGCCAAACATGCGCAGTTTAGGAGACAGCCTTGTCTGTGTGGAGCATTCCAGATCACATGTGCTCCTAGAGCCACACTGATTGCGGCTGTGTACTTGAGATTCATTTGTGGCGATGAAATGAAACACGTGGGACATAAACCACGTCTAAATTAAATGACTTCCTTCTGTAGTGGTGTCAGGGAATGCGCTGATTGGAGGTTCAGTTGGCCGGCCGTAGCAAATTATGTGAAGTGCAGTCAGGCCTGTTCAAACCAGCCGATGCACTTCAGGTGGATGTCGGTTGCAGGCTCTAAGTGAGTGAGACTTGCAGTGCCCGATGAGCCATCCAAATAGAAAGAGTTACAGGAGCTGGTGCTGCATGACAATGGCAGGCTGTAGGCCGATGGGCCTCTGAAATGGGAGACCGGTGCACGGACCCAAAAGGGCACCGTTGTTCTTTCAGTGAGACACGGTGGATGGAGCTTCCCCATCGCCAATGTTATTTCTGTGGGAGAGGACACCAAAGATTTCAGGACGCAATGACAACGTTCTAATGAAACACAGAGATGGAGGTGAATGTGTAACTTCTTTAATCAAACACAGCATAATAATGGGACTTGAGGCGGTAACACCGCCTTCCATGTCTCGAGTGGGATGCAACCCAGAACAACCACAGAAAGGGGGCAGGTGGGTGCCTGCCCTCTAAGTCCTACAGGAGTGGGCACAGAGAAAGGACACTAGCACAATGTAAGATGGCAGAGGTGGCACACTGCAAGAAAACGTGCCCGCATGCGCCATTGGAGAGATACTAGCACAGTCAGGGTTTTAACTTGGCATTCTAGGACTTGTAGTGTTGATTTTGTAACAGGAAAATTTAAGACTGCATTTCCTATTAAATAAGGGGTGAACTATCACCTTCTGATTGGAATTGGACATGCTGCCTGTATTTATGAAGTTGACCTTTTGAGCATACTATATCCATCACACAGCTTGTTCAGAAAATCATTTTTGTGGGCATACAACTTGTTTATATATTATTTAAACAGTTCATTCAATGTTTCCAAAATCTGTTTTGACGTTTAATTTAGTTTAAAGTGCATGTATCATGTCTTTAGAGAAATGTCTCTTTTTGCGCGGAACCTTTGGGGTTGAGAGCAGCTTGCCGGGCAGCCCAGTTGCAGGATAGAAATCCTGCCAGTCCATCTGGGCCTCAAGTGAGGATTTGTGTGTTTTTGTTTTTTGTTTAGCGCTCCGAGCGCGTGGTTGTGTTTCTCCCTCATGCCTCCCCTTGCAGCCTCTTCCTGATGCCCTCCTCCAGCCCGCCTCCATGCCTGCCCCTTCCCCCTCTGATTGGCTCCATCGGGTGTCCCTCTGGACTACCCGACGGCTGCTCTCCCCGCTCGCCTCTTTGCGCAGAACCTTTGGGATTGAGAGCAGCTCGCCGGGCAGCCCAGTTGCAGGATAGAAATCCTGCCGGTCCATCTGGGCCTCAAGTGAGGATTTGTGTGTTTTTGTTTTTTGTTTAGCGCTCCGAGTGCGTGGTTGTGTTTCTCCCTCCCCCCTCCACTTGCAGCCTCTTCCTGGCGCCCTCCTCCAGCCTGCCTCCCTGCCCACCTACCCCCCCATATCTACCGACCCTCCTGGGCAGCCCCCCTGCCCGGCAGCCCCCACGGCTAAGGGCCCCTCAGGAAAAGGGCGGCTCCTACAGCTGCGGCTCCCACTGTGTCTGCAGCTGACCGCAGGGGACGCTTGGCGCCGGTCCACCCTGTTAGCTCCACCTGCTCCCTCGGCCCGCCGCATCTACACCTGTTCACTTCATTCGCATGGTGCCCTCACTTCACTGTGCCCTGCAAATTGTGGTAAACTAGGGATTTTTCTCCCCTCGCAGGATTTTCAAACTTAGGTGGCCTCTCCACTTGGTACCTGATATGCATTACTGTGTTCACTGTGTTCTGAATTTGTGGTAAACGAGGGCTTGCCACTCTCTTCCTGTCCGCTTGTGCTTGTCTTGTCTCCCCCCCACTCCCTCCTATCCCATGGTGCTCTCTATCTCACCTATCTTTTCTAACTGCTTCTCCATTGACTATCCTGCTCTCCTCACTAAATCTGGTAGGAAAAAGTTCAAAAAGGACATCCTGGTCTCCAACCCAGGCCTCCCTATCGCTGACACCTACACCAGTGCCTCCTCTAAGGAAACTCTCACTGACATCCTCTTTTTCATGCCTTCACCTGACCTATGGACCCTTCATATGGTCTCTGTGCTCTGTCCTTTCTCCACTTCTCCCATTAATGGTGGCACCCGTTGGGATGTCCTCTTGGCCTCCTTCCACTCCTCTAAGGCCATCATTAATGTCTACGCTAATGGGACCGTCTTGGTCCAAGGCCCTCAGGCCAACCTTCACCTCTTTGATAGATGCTTCCCGCGCCTCATCAACTTCCTTTCCTCTCCTGCTGTCCCCCCTCCTCTGTCCTCGGCTACCTTGCCTCTACCCTCCCTCCCTGCCCCCTCCCGTGCTCCTTCACCTCTGCAGGGCAAACCTCTGATCTGTACCCCTCCCCGGAAGTCCTTCAAAGATGGCAGCCTTCTCCACACTGCCACTCTTAACTCTCGCTCTGCCTTCAAACATTCCTCTGATATCTGCCGCCTTCTTGAGGAACCGGACCTTGACGTACTCGGTCTCACTGAGACATGGTTCACGGCCAGCTCTTTCACCAGCTTTGACACACTCCTACCTGACGGCTGCAAGATCCTCTCCATGCCCAGGCCCAACCGTGCTGGTGGGGGTGTGGCCCTTAACTTCTTTGAGTGGATTTCTGCCACTGTTACTCCCACGCAGACCTACTCCTCTTTTGAATGTCTTGTCTGCCGACTCTCTCTCTCTCCTAGCCATTCCCTTACCGTGGCTACTATCTATCGGCCACCTGGTCAAATTTCCTCCTTCCTCTCCGAGTGGGCGGATCTCTCCTCCTCACTCCTGTCCTCAACCACTCAACTCCTCTTTCTTGGAGACTTCAACATCCACCTGTATGCCTCCTGTCCCCCCTCTGGACTCTTTCGTGACCTCTGCGACTCTCTCTCACTCTCTATTCTCCCGTCTGGGCCGACTCATTCTGCAGGGCACACTCTAGATGCCCTGATCTCTTCTGACCTTCCCCTCTCTGTCCCTCTCTCCAATCCTCTCTCCTGGAGTGATCACTTTCTCCTCTCCTCCCACCTCACCCTGCCTACCCCACAGGCAAAGCCACCCTACTCACTGCCATCTTCCTTCTCGGTCATCCGACCCATGAAGCGTGTGTCAGTTGAGGCTTTCGCTGCCACCTTCTCGCCCCCTCATCCCCCCTCGGCTGACTCCCTCCCTGACACAGCCCTCTCCACTCTCTACTCTGCTATACCTGATACTCTTTATATCCTTGCCCCTGTCATGAGAATCCGCCTGAAGCCCAAAGCCAAATGTAACTCCTGGTATTACTCGGATCTCGTCACCCTTAAACGCAAGTGCAGGGTGGCAGAGAGGAAATGGCGTGCTTCATGTTCATCCTCTGACAAACTGGCCTGTCGCCTGCTCCAAAGGCAATACCGGCTCTCCGTTCTCACCAAGAAGAGAGTCCTTATCCAAGCCCGCATCACTGCGGCATCTAACAATTCGGCCAAACTCTTTAAAATCTGCAAGGAGCTGGCCAACCCTGCTGCAGTCTCTACCTCTCCTGTCCCCTCCCAGGCCCTCTGCACGGCACTGGCCTCTCACTTCATTTCAAAAACTCAGGACATCCTGTCCTCACTCTCCTCCTATCACTTGCCCCCCTCTATTCCCTGCCCTTCCTCTAGCCCTTCTGCAGCCACCCCTCCTCTCTTCTTCTCTGCCTTTCCCCTTTTTTCTGCTGATGAGGTTTCGAGACAAGTCCAATCTATGAAAGTCTTGTCAAAACAGGTCCACCCCTGTTCCTCCAAAACTATCAAGGACCACATCGACTCCTTGGCTCCTGCCCTTGCTGACTTCTGCAATCACTCCTTCGCCTCTGGAGTCTTCCCATCCCCTCTCAAGCACTCCCTTGTGCACCCCCTTCTTAAGAAACCCTCTTCCGACCCTTCCTGCCCAGCTAACTATCGCCCAATCTCTATCACTCCCTTCCTGGGCAAGCTCGTGGAGAAACTGGCCATCTCCCAGCTTAATCTCCATGCTGAATCTGTTGGTAGCCTTCATGACCATCAGTCTGGCTTCAGAGCTGCCAGAAGCACGGAAACAGCTCTCCTGAACATCCGTGAGGACCTGCTCTCGAACCTTGATTCTAACATTCCATGTGTTCTCATTTTGCTTGATCTCTCTTCTGCCTTTGATACTGTCAACCATACCATCCTGCTCAACCGTCTCCGTAATAACCTGGGTATCATTGGTCAGGCTCTGGCTTGGCTGACCTCTTTCCTCTCAAATCAACCCGCCCAGGTCCAACTGGGGTCTTTCCTCTCTGACATCTTTTTCTCTACCTGTGGTGTCCCCCAGGGTTCTAACCTCTCTCCCTGGCTGTTCAACCAGTATCTGGCACTTCTCGCCCACCGCATCGCTGCTCTCTGCCCCAACTTTCAGTGCTATGAGGATGATACCCAGCTCATTGTCAGGCTACCCTCGGCCTCCTCTTCTCCTTCCCTCATCTCTGACTGTCTTTCTGCTATACAGGAATGGTGTAGGAAGGTAAGTAAGTGGGCACCACCTGTTTAAATTCACTTTCAAACGGATCAAAAAAAGTTGAGGTTATAAATCATCTTCAAAAAATTCACAGGAGCTGGCTACGATGAGTCTGGAGACACCCTGACTCGTGGAACACAAAAATATACAGAAGACCAGGTAACAAACCTGGCCACACAGCCGCTCTCTGTTTAAGCCCTACCAAGGGCAGTGCAATTTGCAAAATTAGAGTCAACTAGTAAATGTTCACTGTATTTACAGAATGTAACTCATCCAATTAAATCTCTTAGTCGGGTCCAAAAGTAATATGCGTTTATCAAAAAGAAAATTCCAAGTTGGTCACTAATAAAATCTTAGTGAGGCCGCGGCTAACTCATCCCATAATTGTTATAGACATAAAGTGCCAATGCATTTCGGAGCATACAGCTCCTTCATCAGGGCAGGTCCAATTTACACAAACTGTGGAACATTTATACCAAAAGTATCAAGTTTTGAAAAACATAAACAAAATCGTGATTGTGATACAAAATATAACCATGCGTGAAAACAATGTAAAAATAACATACCAATTTTCGATGAGTTGCAAGGTATATGGAAAAGGTGAATTAAGCCACACAGTAGGGAAAAGAAAAGATGCCAAAATAAATAATGTGTAACTGAAATAACACAGTTGATTTGAACATGATCAGAAAACCAAGGAAAGTTACCTCAAGGGATCGAGGTAGCCCGTAGAAAAAATGTGCGGGGAGTTGACAACAACTTCACGCAAGATCAAAGGTCTGGAAACCAGACCAAATCAATTCTTCAATCTGTAGGTGCAATAACATGTGTTTTAGTGGGTTGTCTCAGAATTTGTCATTGAAACTAGTTGTAGAGGTCTGCATGCTTACCTGTACTCGTAAAGCTACGAGTGTACTGAGGCTGGGATTGCGGTCAAGCAGGGGACGCCGTTCCGCATTGCCAGGGAACAGCGTTACCAAGGTTACTCATACTAATATAAACACGTGACCCAAATGTGTCCATTAATCGACACAATGCCGATAGGCAGTTGCACTCTATGCAATCAGGCAATTCAGGCTAAGAATCATAGAAATAAGGAATTTGCAGTAGAGCTGATGATAATTACGGAATTATAGAAGGAGAAAAAAATCGAAAATAAATATAAAAAAAAAACGGCTGATAGACATAGAAAACATACTGCCGATTACACTCTATGTAATCAGACAATTCAAGCCAAGAATTCAAATAAAAAAGAATTTACAGTAAAGCTGGTGATGATTGCGGAATTATACATGGAAACCAATCGAAAAATTTATGAGAAAAAAAGGCTGATAGACATAGAAAACATACTGACGATTGCACTCTATGCAATCAGACAATTCAAGCCAGGAGTCCAGATGAAAAAGAATTTACAGTGAAGCTACTGATAAATGTAGAAGGAAAAGAACAGAAAATTGAATATGAGAAAAAAGGCTAATAGACATAGAAAACATACTGACAATTGTGTATAAATGAGTGAAAATGTCATAAATAAAATAAACAAACATTGTGATAATAATAATAATAATAATGATAAGCATATTAGACACACTGCAATATATGGAAAAAATCATGCAAGGGTAGCATATGTATCTAAACCATTATATAAACAACTAATGGGTGTAATCGTGGATATATCATGTACATTTATATTAAATACACCAGTCGCATGCGGTAGCCCCCGGAAGGCGCTAGCTTGGGTCCCAAACCTAAGTTCGGGAAGGGCGACAATGGTGTGTAAACGTTGGTAATTAGATCCTAATGTGATGACAATTCATATTGAATCCTAAAATAAAAGACATGAATGACCCCCTCAGAGAGAGAGGTCATCCAAAGTGTCCCGGTACAAATGTACATTGGTAGAGGAAGGGAATCCTGTACTAGTCACTCATGTATCAACATAATCCTCTTAAGTCAAGCATGGAAAACAATGATTCAAATGTAACAGTGATAGTTAATCTCTTCATTTAGGCCATTTGGGTAAAGGCTCCCAAGTTTGTCTATCCAAAAGGTTTCTCTTTGGTTGAGTCGCAGGCCCAAATCCTCATGGGGATTCAATTTCTTTAACACTTCAAGAATGACAAATCTAATTTGAGTCAGGTTGTGGCTCTCATCACGCCAGTGTCGTGCCACCGCCGAGTTGGTGTTACATGTACCTATGCACGAACGGTGCTCGTTCCAACGTGCCTTTGCTGATCTCATGGACTGTCCTACATAATACTTACCACAGGGACATTTTATGCCATATATAATGTTCACACTATCGCACGTACCAAATGTCTTCAGGAAAATCTTGTTGCCTGTTCTGGGATGGTATATCGTGTCACCCTTGATCACCAAATTACAGTTGATGCAATGTAAGCACGGATATGTTCCTGTGCGTGAAGTAATGGGTTCTTTCATCGGTGGCCTTGTGTGGACCAGTTCATCTCGTAGGTTTTTGCTCCTTTGATAAGCAAAGACTGGAAGTTGTTCAAATAGATTCTGGACCCTTACATCATTCTTAAAAATGCTCCAATGTTTCTTAATGGAATTCTTTATTTTGTTACTCTGAATGGAAAATTTAGATACATATACTGGAGTTTTGAGTTCTTTCTTGGGTTTGGTGGTACTTTTCAATAGGCTGTCCCGATCAAGGGAATTAACCCTCTGGACTGCCAAATCCAATTCTTCCTTTCTGTATCCACGTACTTCAAATTTCTCTCTCATGTTGAATTGCTGTGCTAAGTAGTCTTCAGGATCGCTCACAATCTTTTTAACTCTCAACAATTGACTGTAAGGAAGATTTTTGAGTAAACTGGACTGATGGAAACTCAGGCGGTGAAGTAAGTTATTGCGATCTGTGATTTTTCGAAATAATGTAGTAGAATAGTTGGCACGTGGATACAGAAAGGAAGAATTGGATTTGGCAGTCCAGTATATGTATCTAAATTTTCCATTCAGAGTAACAAAATAAAGATGAACTGGTCCACACGAGGCCACCAATGAAAGAACCCATTACTTCACGCACAGGAACATATCCGTGCTTACATTGCATCAACTGTAATTTGGTGATCAAGGGTGACACGATATACCATCCCAGAACAGGCAACAAGATTTTCCTGAAGACATTTGGTACGTGCGATAGTGTGAACATTATATATGGCATAAAATGTCCCTGTGGTAAGTATTATGTAGGACAGTCCACGAGATCAGCAAAGGCACGTTGTAACGAGCACCATTCGTGCATACGTACATGTAACACCAACTCGGCGGTGGCACGACACTGGCGTGATGAGAGCCACAACCTGACTCAAATTAGATTTGTCATTCTTGAAGTGTTAAAGAAATTGAATCCCCATGAGGATTTGGGCCTGCGACTCAACCAAAGAGAAACCTTTTGGATAGACAAACTTGGGAGCCTTTACCCAAATGGCCTAAATGAAGAGATTAACTATCACTGTTACATTTGAATCATTGTTTTCCATGCTTGACTTAAGAGGATTATGTTGATACATGAGTGACTAGTACAGGATTCCCTTCCTCTACCAATGTACATTTGTACCGGGACACTTTGGATGACCTCTCTCTCTGAGGGGGTCATTCATGTCTTTTATTTTAGGATTCAATATGAATTGTCATCACATTAGGATCTAATTACCAACGTTTACACACCATTGTCGCCCTTCCCGAACTTAGGTTTGGGACCCAAGGTAGCGCCTTCCGGGGGCTACCGCATGCGACTGGTGTATTTAATATAAATGTACATGATATATCCACGATTACACCCATTAGTTGTTTATATAATGGTTTAGATACATATGCTACCCTTGCATGATTTTTTCCATATATTGCAGTGTGTCTAATATGCTTATCATTATTATTATTATTATTATCACAATGTTTGTTTATTTTATTTATGACATTTTCACTCATTTATACACAATTGTCAGTATGTTTTCTATGTCTATTAGCCTTTTTTCTCATATTCAATTTTCTGTTCTTTTCCTTCTACATTTATCAGTAGCTTCACTGTAAATTCTTTTTCATCTGGACTCCTGGCTTGAATTGTCTGATTGCATAGAGTGCAATCGTCAGTATGTTTTCTATGTCTATCAGCCTTTTTTTCTCATAAATTTTTCGATTGGTTTCCATGTATAATTCCGCAATCATCACCAGCTTTACTGTAAATTCTTTTTTATTTGAATTCTTGGCTTGAATTGTCTGATTACATAGAGTGTAATCGGCAGTATGTTTTCTATGTCTATCAGCCGTTTTTTTTTAATATTTATTTTCGATTTTTTTCTCCTTCTATAATTCCGTAATTATCATCAGCTCTACTGCAAATTCCTTATTTCTATGATTCTTAGCCTGAATTGCCTGATTGCATAGAGTGCAACTGCCTATCGGCATTGTGTCGATTAATGGACACATTTGGGTCACGTGTTTATATTAGTATGAGTAACCTTGGTAACGCTGTTCCCTGGCAATGCGGAACGGCGTCCCCTGCTTGACCGCAATCCCAGCCTCAGTACACTCGTAGCTTTACGAGTACAGGTAAGCATGCAGACCTCTACAACTAGTTTCAATGACAAATTCTGAGACAACCCACTAAAACACATGTTATTGCACCTACAGATTGAAGAATTGATTTGGTCTGGTTTCCAGACCTTTGATCTTGCGTGAAGTTGTTGTCAACTCCCCGCACATTTTTTCTACGGGCTACCTCGATCCCTTGAGGTAACTTTCCTTGGTTTTCTGATCATGTTCAAATCAACTGTGTTATTTCAGTTACACATTATTTATTTTGGCATCTTTTCTTTTCCCTACTGTGTGGCTTAATTCACCTTTTCCATATACCTTGCAACTCATCGAAAATTGGTATGTTATTTTTACATTGTTTTCACGCATGGTTATATTTTGTATCACAATCACGATTTTGTTTATGTTTTTCAAAACTTGATACTTTTGGTATAAATGTTCCACAGTTTGTGTAAATTGGACCTGCCCTGATGAAGGAGCTGTATGCTCCGAAATGCATTGGCACTTTATGTCTATAACAATTATGGGATGAGTTAGCCGCGGCCTCACTAAGATTTTATTAGTGACCAACTTGGAATTTTCTTTTTGATAAACGCATATTACTTTTGGACCCGACTAAGAGATTTATTTGGATGAGTTACATTCTGTAAATACAGTGAACATTTACTAGTTGACTCTAATTTTGCAAATTGCACTGCCCTTGGTAGGGCTTAAACAGAGAGCGGCTGTGTGGCCAGGTTTGTTACCTGGTCTTCTGTATACAGGAATGGTGTGCCACCAACGACCTCTGCCTTAATGCCAGTAAGACTGAGATTCTACTCATCGGCATACCCACTCCCTCCTTCCCTGCAGCTCTCTGGCCGGCCTCTCTTGGCCCTCTTCCTGCTCCTACCTGCAAGGCAAAAAACCTCGGGGTCATCTCCGACTCCACACTCTCCTTCGCTCCTCACATATCCGACATCTCTAAGAAGTCACACTACCAACTACAGCTCCTCAGAGGTATCCTTCCTTTCCTCTCCTTCCCCCAGAAGCTCACTGTATCTAGAGCCCTGGTTCTCTCGAAGCTGGACTACTGTAACAGCCTCTACCTAAATTTGCCCGCCTCTACTCTCCACCCTTTGCAACTCATCCAGAACAGGACTGCGAGCCTTGTCCTTGGCCTCAAGCCCAGGGACCGTATCTCTCCAGGACTGAAATCACTACACTAGCTCCCAGTGACTGCGAGGATCAAGTTCAAAACCCTTTGCATTGTCCACAAGGCCATCTGGGGCCTTGGGCCAAAATACCTTCAACTCTCTCTTCCTAAATATCTTCCTTCTCGTGCTCTTTGCTCATCCGCCTCCAACTCACTCAGGGTCAGCCGCTTCTCCAAACAATGAGTTGGGGGCAGATCTCTCTCCGCTGCAGGGGCCTCCCTCTGGAACATCCTTCCTGCCTCCCTGAAACTTGAGGAGAACCATCTCCGGTTCCGGAAGCACCTCAAAACCTTCCTCTTTGCCTCCGCCTTCTCTCCCCCTCTCCCCTGCTAAAATTACTGAAACTGCACTGAATCTGAAACTGGGCCACTCACCGTTCTCGGTCCTTGGCCCAGCCACTCTCCCCTGCACTGCCTCCCTGGCAACCCCTGCACTGCGGGACTGTGTCTGTATCCCTACAGCCCCCCTTCCCAGGACTTGTCTGCACTTACCTCGCACTTGCCACCAGCTGACCCTTGTAATTTATCCTGTATGCTATAACCCTGTACTTGCTCTTTTCCCTCTAGCTTTCCCCCCTGCACGTTTCCCTTCCCCTCTACCCTTGCACTTGCTCGATCTGAATGACACCTGGCCTAGTAGGATCGTTGTCTGTCTCCCCTTGTTCCCCCCTGCCTCGTCGCGCCTTGAAACACTTGTGCATAGGCACGTTACAAATGTCATATCATATCATATCATAATACTTTTGAGGTATAATTCAGCTTTATTGACCTAGCCCGAGGGCCGTACACCTAGCCCGAGGGCCGTACCGGGAGTTATGGACCCTGAAGACAAAGTTAACAATTAACAGGGTCTTCAGGGAGCCTAACTGCTGGTACGGCCTGAGTGTGTGGCCTATGAAGCTATTCAGTCCCTGACAAGAAAAGAAAAAAACACGAAATCAAGAGGCGTTACACCACCTCTTGCCTTCAAGTTCATCCGACCCATGAATAGAGCATCAGCGATTGCCTTTACCTACACCTATTGTCCTCCTTCTACTCCAGTGGCTGACTCCCACCCTGATACAGCCCAACTTTCATTGTTGCATCTCCAACACTTTTGACATTCTTGGCCATGTCATGAGGGTCTGACAGAAGCCTGCCAAAAAGTGCAAATCTTGGTATGACTCTGATACGGCTGCCCTTAAACGCAAGTGCAGAGCAGCGGAACGGAAATGGGGATCTTCAGGTACACCTTCTAACAAACTGGCCTGCCACCTTCTTCAAAGGCAATATAGACTCTGGGTTCCATATAATAATGTTCGTGCAAAAAGGTCACCCTGCAAGAATGGCGCTGTTTTTTTGCGGTGACATTTTCATATGGAACCTGCGGGGGACACTCCGCAACCCCAATTTTTATTTTTAAAGTGAGTGGGGGACACCCCTGCATCCCCACTCCCATTTACCCCATATATTGTCCCCATATATAATGTCACCTATGCTGTTTCCAGGCGGCTGTATGTATGGTGACATTATATTTGGGGACAATATTACCTGGTACCAGACTCAGACTTTGCATCCTCTCCAAGAAAAGAGTCTACATTGAAGGCTGCATCTCCGTGGTGTCTAACAACATGGCAAATGCTTCAAAGTTGCAAGGAACTGGCTAACCCTACCGGAGCGCATCCTCAACCGCACCTACCTAGGGCCTTTGGTCGCCCCTGGCTGCACACTTCACTGCCAAAACACAGGACATCCTCCTCTTGTCTGCTCCCCTCCTGCACCAATATCTTGGGCCCACCTCAGCTGCCTCCAGCCCCCCGTCACACCTGATGGGGACTCCAGACAAGTCTGGTCCTCCAAACAGGTGGACCCTTGCCCCTCCAAAACCATCAAGGACAATATTGACACTCTCGCTCCAGCCTGGGTCGACCTCTGCAACCTCTATTTCACCACTGGACTTTTCCACTCTCATCTCAAGTGCTCTCCAGTGCATCCTCCGCTCAAAAATCCCTCCACCGACTGGTCCATTCTATTGCCAATCCCCATCACCCCTTTCCTGGGAAAACTCCTGGAGAAGCTGGCTATCACTCAACTTACCCTCTATACTGAATCTTGTGGTAGTCTCCATGACCATCAGTCTGACTTTAGAGCATCCAGAGGTACGTAAACTGCTCTTCTGAACACCTGTGAACACATGCTTTCAAATCTCTACTCCAACTATGCCTCTGTCCTCATTCTTCTCTTCTGCTTGCGATAGGGTAAACCACAACATCCTGATGACCTGTGTCCATGAAACCCTGGGCATCACAGATCAGACCCTGGCGTAGCTCACCTACTTTCTCTCTGACCGGCCCTCCCAGGTAGAACTCAGGCCCTTTCTCTCCTTTACCACTCTCTCTACTTGTGGTGTCCCCCAGGGATCTAACCTTTCCCCCTGGTTCTTCAACAGCTACATGCCCCCCTTGGCCCACATGATCTTTCCCTTTACCTCTAACTTTTAGTGTTATGCAGATGGCATGCAGCTCTCTTTCAGGCTACCCTTGGCCTCCTGCTCCTCCTCGCTCCTCCTCGCTCCTCCTCGCTCAACCCTGACTTTCTATCGCAATTCACACTGTGAGAGGATTCAATTCAACACTACAGCTAAGTCAATGCCTAGTCTGGGATACTGAATGGAAACCCTTATTGATATATCTTTATGTCCAGTTCATGCGTTCTGGATGACTACCCCTATATAACACCCCTCTCTTGGAATCCCCCTGATCCCCCTGAGCCAAGAAGTAGTTCTGTTTTGCAAGTTAAAAGGTTTATTTGAGAATTTAAACAATATATATATATATCACACTTTATAATAAATTAATAATTGAATATCACACTTAATCTGATATGATAAAGATTAACAACGGAGAATCTGGCACTAGCCCACTTCTTTATAATCACTAAGGAGTTGACATGAAATGGATAAGGTAGCACACTGGTAAATAGGGACAGAAGAATAATGTGGTAGAGAATGCTTTATAGGGTTCAAGGAAATGCAAGGTTGAATGAATGAAATGCAGTATAGAAAATAAACTGATATGGTTTCACAAAAGACAAGGTAATCACTTTCCCTTTGTGGTAATTCACCCCCCTATACAATGTAAGGAGATGGAAGGAAGAGCACACAGTTCAGGTATACAATCACAATGTAATACAGAGTTCCAGTTTCCCAGCAAGCTTAGAGGAGAATAGATATGAGTTTTACACAGGCTCAAAATGCTTTTAATATGGTGACAATGCAGTGAGAAATATGCTGAAAATGCTTTTAATTCCCTTCAGGAGGTTCAGGTTGAGGATTAGTTGGTTTAAATTAGTTCAAGCTTACTTTAGCAATGTTCTAGGAATGATTGGCAAATTAAACGAATTTTTGGCAAATGAAAGCAAGGAAGCTGCTGTTTTCACACGTGGAGAAATTTGCAAATCGCGGCAAATTCGCGAGTGCATATTTCGCGATTGCAGCAAAAGTATAGGGAGTAGGAATGCGGTTCTAGGTTCGTTGAAAAGCCAAGATTCCCAGCTTTCAGAGGAAAGTTACTGCAAGTCTCTAAGACAAACGGTGACGGAGATATGAGCGATAGGGTAAAGGTCGTTTTTCAGATTTGAAATTTCAAAAGTTCAAAGTGACAAGTTACAGCTTGCAACTAGAAATGACATGTGACAGTTTTGCAAAATGACAAGGTACAACTTCTAGGAGACAGTTCTGGTTAGATTAAAATAGATTGAATTATAATATTTTAACTAAGAGATTGGTTCTGCACAGTTCTGCTAGGTACTCACAATATATTTAGAAATAGAATGGGCCTCGCCACGGATCTGGTCAGGTTTTCTTCACTCGCCACGGACGGTCTCTGCGCACAGCGGTCTGGGTCAGCTCTCTGGTTCTGCGAACAGCGGTCTGGGTCAGCTCTGCTCTGCCTCTGGTTCTGGATACTGCTCTGCTTTCTCTGGGTACAGCACTGCTTCTGGATCTTTCTGCACAGCTTTCTCTGGACCCAGCGCTGATATGCACGGCTCCTGGATGCTGCTATCGCTGTTAGGTTTGCAGGATGCTGAGGCCCACTGAGAAGAGTTCTCAGTTTGTGGGTTTAGGCCCTTGCTTTGAGTTCTGAATCAAGTTCTTTGGAGTTTTAAAGTCTAAGTGTTGAATCTAGTATCTTCTGGATGTTGTGTGGTCCGGCAGAGCGCGTTGCAGCAAATGGAATTGAATGTCCCTATCTGTCCTGACTGTCTGCTTTTATGTGTTTTGAAAGTGGGTGGAGAGGCTAGCATTCTAGACCCTACTCCTCTCCACTTGTCATTGGCCACTTCATCCTCTTCCCCTTGATTGGGGGAATGAAATGAAGTGTCATCATGATGAGGTCTGTTTATGATACAGAGAACCCACCCCTGTCAAATTACACACAATCTATATTTTGACCCAAAAGACATATTTGCACAGGTACACATTTGTTTAAAATTACATGCACCCATCACATATCACAGGAGGTATACCCTGTCCAAATATGCTCTTCCTGAGAGCTTGCATTCAAAAATGGCAACATATTTCACTTTTTGGTCAGGTTACCAATATTGGATTTGTCCCCGCATTTACACAGATGTGCCCATGGTGTGTGGGCATTAGGTGGTGGAGTGTCAGATTTTTAACATACATACATTTAGAGTAATATCCTCTTTTCCGCTAGAACCCCCCTGAACATACCACCGGGTCCTACCACGTCTTCAAATGTGCACAGAAAAATCACAAGAATTATGGTATCATTTAAATAATTATGACAAGTCCGTACTATGAGTTATTCATCTTTTTCTAAAACCATATTCTGGCTACAGGGGTGTGTCTTTTCAGGTCACATGGTACAGAAACCAGTCTTTCCACTTTCTTCAAGCTCAGCCTCTGTCTCCAGTTTCTCCCCCTCCCCGTTTCTGCCAAGAGGAAGCCATTTTTATGGCCCCTGCAATAAACCATCTGCCTGGGTGAAGGGGGTTGCATTGTTCAGAGGAAGCCATTTTTACGACACCCCCAATAAAACATTTGCCTGAGTCAGGACAGGGCTTTGTTCAATTTCCTGCAGAGCCCAGGTAATTCAATCAGAGAAGTGTCATATCCCTTTTGGTGGGAACAGCAAAAGGCAGCTAAGCCTGGGAACACAGCTGTTGTGCAAGTCTCAACTCCTGTCGGGGGTAGCCGGTGGGCAGAATTCAGTTCCTTAAGCCAGGCCCCAGCTAATGTCACTTCTAGTTACCCAGTTTTCTGCATTCAAATAAACTAACAATTTTTACACATGCAGCTAGAATGCTGATTCTAAGTTTAAAACTATGACATTTAAACGATTGCAACCTATGTGACACTCAAAAGTAGGTCACTCATTTCTTTTAAACATTTAGATTTTTAGTGTCTTTCAGTCCAAATTTACTTAAACTGCTGAAATCCACAGCTCAGCCAGTCTTGTTATAAACCTTCAAGTCACTTCAGAATATAACCTTCAAGTCACTTCAGAATATAACTTTACATTGGATCCACCTCTCAGTAAGTCTTTCTTTGGCCTGCTTTGGGTTCATTTATTCAGTTTTACACAAAAAAGTCTGGTGTTGTTTTAAAACGCCGGCTTTCTGATAGTGGTGAGTACTGGTAATGCACCCATTTTTGGGATTCAAGAAAATGAATTCCCCACAATTCTAGGTTGCTTTTGGCAATCATCATTGCCATTCCCAATGGTTTCAGGCTACTGTGTGGGTAGTCCAATGGTGGTTTTAGGCAGTGCCCTTCTGTGCCCATAACATCGGCAAAAACGGGTGGCAGCTTATTCTTCATGCCTTTCCCTGGGCATTTTCTGGGATGCTCTGGCCATCATGATGTTTTCAATGCCAGTACTGCACAGTTTTTGAGGTAGGGCTCGGATGCATGGGTAAAAACATCCCACAACACTTGGTGTGCTGCTAAAGATCTATGCCTGAATGCCAGTAAAACAGAGATCATCCTCATTGGGACCCCTGCTCCAGCTTTCCCGTTTTCTCACTGGCCTGCCTCCTTTGGCCCTGTGCCCTCACCTACCAATGACACAAAACAATCTTGGGGTCATCTTGGACTCTACTCTCTCCCTCTCTTCTCACATCTCGGACATCTCTCCCTCTCTTCTCACATCTCGGACATCACCAAAAAGGCAAACTACCAACTGCACCACCTCAGAGGTATTCTGCCTTTTCTCACTTTCTACCAGAGACTCATCACCGCAAGAGCCCTGGTTCTCTCTAGGCTGGACTATTGCAGCAGCCTCTTTCTCAATCTTCCCGCTTCTACACTCCGTCCTCTACAACTCATTTAGAACAGAAAAGCAAGACTTATCCTTGGCCTTAAGCCCTGGCATTGCATCTCTCCGGTGCTGTAATCCCTCCACTGGCTCCCTGTGGCTGTAAGGATCAAGTTCAAGACCCTCTACATAATCCACAAGGCTTTCACACCATCTACAACACTGTTTTCCTAAATATTCCCCCTTTCGAGTCCTCTGCTCGTCCTCCTCCAACTCTCTGCGGGTGAGCCTCTTTCATGAATAGAGATTTGAGGGTAGATCTTTATATTCTGCTGGTGCTTCACTCTGGAACAGCCTCCCTGCCTCTCTGCGTCTTGAGCCGGATCACCTTAAATTCCAGAAAAACCCTCAAGACCTTCCTTTTCTCATCCTCCTTCTCTCTCCCTCTCCCCTACTAACCTCCTTTCTTTTCTCTCCACCCTCCTTCTCCTCCCTAACTCTATCCAGTTTTTGCTGACTGGTTGCCTGGTTCACCTCCAGAACCTACAGGTCCCAGGCTCCCCCACCAGTCTTTGCACTTGCCCCTGGGCTGCTGCACTTTGTTTCAACATTACTGTAGTTTGAGTGTACGCTCCTTGAGCGGGGCAACCTCTCTGCACTTAACCCAGGGCCCTGCTGGACCGAACTGTTTGTTCCCCCCAACCACGCCCCGGGTTCTGCACTTCCGTCTGTACGCATGCATGACCTAAATGTACTAGGACCAGTAGGTTTGTCTGTCCTTTCCCCCTCCTGAGGTTGGTCTCAACTGTACCACTTCATGCACTTGCGCTAGGAGAAATGTTGTCAGGCCTAGTATACTCGTTTTTTTCTGTTTAGATCATTCAGAATCTACAAGGCCTAAGAATAATTACTGTATTCCTTGTTACCTTCTCGCTTTGAAGCACTTCGCCTGTGTATAGGTGCTATACAAATAAACAATAAATCAATAAATAAAAGTATGTTATCAGGGCCCATACCTCCCTGTACAGCCCTACAGTGTGGTCTATAAGACTATTATGTTCCTTAGTGAATCTGCTTGGTGTGGTTGCTAGGAACTGGCTTTTTTCCAGCAACAACATATGAGGAGGGAGAGGAAAGTCTTAGAAAATCTTACTTGTCCTGCCCAGTGAATATGCCGGCAGTAAAGGGGGGCGGATGGGCACCCCCATGCTAACAAGGTAAGGCGTGGGAGAAGGGGGCAGGTTATTTTAGATGCTCCGGCTGTGTCTGTCGGGTGTGACCCAGGTGAAGAGAGTGACGCCGGCAGGGGGAATTCACCACCACCCAAAACAGGTAAGGAACGGGAGAGAGGGTGGGTGATGTAGGTGACCGAGCTGCAACTGTCAAGTGCGGCCCAGGCATGGAAGAGAGCTGCACTGACAGCAAGGCTCTCCTGTGAAGAAAGGGATCACTGAGAGCCATGCATGATTGGGAGCATGGCTGTCAGTGCACCCTCTCATCATGGGAGCTCCACACCGAAAGCCATGTGGCACTGGCAGCATGACTGCCAAGGTGGTGTTCCGATTATGAGTTAATGCTGTGCTCATATCCATTCTATCAGTGCAGTGAGACTAGGGGAATGGTGGTTCATCCCTCATTGGCCAATTTCCGAGCTATTCAGATTGTCCATCTCATATAGCCCAGAAATTGGCTAGTGGGGGAGTTGCATGTGACTCCCCGCGAATATAATGCCTGATATAGCCTGATGTGCAGTTTTTCAGATTTAAAAAAATGTATATATTTTAATAACTATCACATATGCAAAATCTGAAATCTAAATGTGTTGTCAAGTATAGTAGTAATAGATGGACTGGAAGTACATTAGTATAATCAGAAGGCAAAGTTATTTGATTATAGAAATGTCTGCTTGACATTAAGACTTGGATGAAGTCAGTACGCTTAAAATTCAATAATTCCAAAATCGAATTTTAGACACTATCCATGTTTTCAATCTCTATTTTCTGGCAATTTACAATTACAATGAAAGACAGCTGTGAGGTATTTATCTGGATCCTGAGCTTTCCCTAAAAATACATTTAACAAAAAACATAAACATCCCATTATCAATTCCAGTACTTCTGGAAATAAAACCATTCCTACCACCAAGCAGTTTTCGCACTCTTTTCCAATCGTTGGTTCTTTCTCATGTGGATAAAGACAATGCTTTACTTGTGGGGGTCCCTTCCTAAACCTTTGAAACCCCCAAAGATAGCTTCACAAATCTCTGCCAAACTGATTCTTGGAGCCAGAAAATTTGATTCAGTATCGGCAATTTTGAGTCTCTGACATTGGCTCCCCCTTACAGGCACAAATTATTTTTAAGTTAGTTTGCCAGGCTTTCAAATCTCTTTATTTTGGCCACCCTGCTTATCCTTTTGAAAAATTGTGTGTTTTAAGTAGAAATGAGAACTCCTGAAATAAAGTCAAGCTAACACTTTTTATTCCAAAGGCAAAGAAAGCTCAAACAAAAAATTGCATTCTCTATTGCTGCTCAGGTTAACATTCATAAGGCTGATTATCTATTGCACTTTAGAAAGTTGTTGAAAACTCATATTTTTTTTCAAGAAACGAATGCTGTTTACATTCAGACCTTTAGTAGTTTTAGTTTAAACCATTCCAATACTTTTGTGTGTTTATTGGAATAATATTTTGTTACTTTATAGTTTCTTTTACACGTGTTTTGTCAGATACTTAAGTAATAGAACCGGGGGGCGGTGGTGGGGGGGAATCGAGGCATAGTTAGAAACTCGAGCGAAGCAAACAAACAAAAGTTAGAACAAAAGATAGTTAGAAGCCCGAAGTAAACAAACAAAATGGCTGGCACGGCAGTGGTCGAAGGGAGTACATGCAGTCCCGTTTTCCTTTCCATGGACGCAAGGACACGTACGCAACTGATACGACCAAGGCTTTGCAGGGTTGGTAACCACCCAGTGAGGGCCAATGAGCCTGCTTGTTACAAGCTCATTGACCCTCCCCGAGTACTAAGTGCCGGTAGGTTCTCGGGTTGAACCATGGAGCTTGTTGTTTGTGAAATTGTATATTTTAACCTTGAACGTGTGGCATAGTCGGTTGCTGTTGGATTCCAGCACCAAGTTAACTTCAGTGATCTAGCGCTTTATAAATGTGTTAACATAACATAACAGCGCTCTGTATAGGTTATTGAGTGAAAATGTAGTTTTAGTTTAGTCAACAAAAATAAAAGATTGGTTTAGAAAGACTGAGTAAAATGTATAATTCGGTCTTTCTAAATCGACCGTTTAAAACCCCATTGACCCACCTCCCTAACACATAAAGAAAGCCCCTCTCCACTTCTCCCCTCACTTATCTTGCTGCTTCCGACGCTGCCTTCCTCTCGGTGCACCGTCATCTTTGGGATGACAGCTGCTCCCTGCAACGCACATGAGTACACGCAGAGGCTGACAGGCCCGGGCCTGTGAGGGACATCTTGGGAGTAAGGTGCTTGTTTTGGCGTGTGCATATGTGTAGTGTGTGTACATGTATGTGAGGGAGAGGTGGGTGAATGTTTGTGAAGGGAGGGGGAGGGTGTTTGGTAAAAATGTTTATGTTGGTTTGCGAGAATGAGGGGACTGTGTGGTGCGGGGCAGGGGAAAAGGTGAAGGGGAATGGAAAGGGGATTCGGGGAGCGAAACCCCCCATTTTACTAAAAGAAAAAACACCAGGACGGGAGCGGGTGAGGGTCAGGCCCATTAGGTGATATTTCAGCATTTTGGAGGCTACACAAAAACAACCATAATTAATCAGTCTTTTTGGTGTTTGGCCTTCAAAATGCAGAAATATCACTTAGGACCATGTAGAGCACTCATTGATAAGATCTGTGCTGTATAAATAAATTAAATTAAATAAATAAGTGCTGATTTGGAGGATGATGTTCCATATATACATTGTTAAGCTCTTATACTGGCAGATGGCCTCTTCAAAGCCTTGCAATTTACAGGTGGGACATAAAGGGAAGAAGACAGCAGGGAAGAGGAATGCAGAGCACAACATTGAGCGGTTGCTTGTATAGCGCTAATTTTGTCAATTAACCACTTTGAAACACTGTGGGTTGCACAGACAATACTGCATTAGGCTGAGGAAGTAAAGGAGCAAGTGTTGGGTGTTACCACTAATAAATCCAAGGCTGGATTTTCAGGAGATGATTCTGAAACACAAGTCATGGTGGGAACAGGAAGAAAAGCAACAACATGTGAATTAGGCCACACCAGAAAATTGCCTTACAGGACCTGGTCCTCGGCTGTGTTCCTATTTGGGATACAGTGCAAAAGAGTTCCTTTGGAGGTGGTACTGTCTGTGTAGCCTGTTTGCACTACTATGAAGTGGATAGCATTCTTGTGGTGTACAAAAGGCTTAAGTTGCAGAGATTGAATCACTGCATATGGTTTGAATATGTGCTTGTCTCTTCAACTTTGTCAATTTGTTATCTTAAATAGGACCTTACAATATGCATTATCAAAATATCATTTGTGTGAACTATGTGTATGTATCTCTACTTATCTCTTCTACTAATTTACTTCACTTTAATATATTTATTAGGTGCACCAGAGGACCTGGAGGAATAAGGGTGCACAACATTAAACACACAACAGACTATTCGACACAGATTGGTTCATCCTAGAGAACACTGTGCTCAGGCGTCCTGATTTAATAGCCGGGCATCCTGTTTAAAGAACAAGGTTTTGATCTTTTTCCTGAACAGAGCTGTTGAATCAATATCACATAGGTGTGGTGGAATACCATTCCAAAACCTTTAGTGCTGTCAGGTAGAAAGCACTATTCATTCTGTGTCAGGTTGCACTTTGCAACCTGCAGTAGATTTAAGTTGCACGACCTTAAACATCTGACATTGGATTTCTTTGCCAATCTCATGGTCAGGTAGTGAGGTCCAGTTCCTTTATTACATTTGTACATAATCACAAGCATACAGAAATGGATCCTGCCCGTCACTGGGAGCCAGTGCAGTTTGCGCCTTCAGTCTGACACAGGATCTCTCCTTTTCAGGACTACAATAATTATGATCATGCTATTTTGCAGTACTTGAAGTCTTGCTAGGTCTGATTTATGACCCCCCACCAGGAAGCTGCTGCAATAGTCGATCCTGGAATGGACAGTTGCCCTGGCTACCGTTTCACAGTTCACTTGAGAAATAAAAGGCTGAAGAGTACAACCCCTACGGTTTTAACTTTCCTCTTTGTTTCTAAGGTATAGCCTGCAAGGACAGATTTGCTGTATTTGCTACACAGCTTGTTAATCATATTGTCTGTCCCTACAACCACGAGCTCAGTTTTTTCCTTATTAAGAGCAAGTCTGTTGTGTAGCATCCAAGTCTGAATATTCTCATAGACCTTAATTATCGTTTTCTCATCCTCCTCATGAGAGACAGACATAGGGATGACACATGTGTATCATCAGCAAAGTTCGTAAAGCCAATGTTGCATCTTTCCAGTAAATTAAAACATGAATTCTAATTTCGCTAATGTTAATGCAGCTGTGTGGTATAGATTCTGTATTTCACCATACATTTTCTATGCATATATTGTAAAACCCAGTGCTGCCACCTCAAGGCAGCTATAAACCCAAATCACCCTCAGTTTCTCTAGAAATTCATTTCATATCAACTTGCCCATGCTATTTGGAAGATTTTCCTCCATGTTTTTGCATTATTTAACTTGCAGCCCTGGATTTATAATGGGACAGGTAATACTGCAAGTCCCAGAATTCAGAGAAAAAACATCACTTGTGCATCTTGGAAATTACATGGAACATGTTGTCATGCATTGGACAAGTTGAGTGGCCACAAAGTCCTGTCGGTGATATCCTGGCCCTTACAGAGAGGAAAAGAGAGTGAGCATTGTGTGTTTCCTAGCTCTTCAACACTGGCAGCAACACAATGAAGTGAGCTAAAACTGTCCCCTTCCTCGCTCTGCAGTATCTCCTCCCCCACAAATCATCTTTATAATAAACTCTTTCGACTTGCATTTGCTTTGTTGAAGGAATCCACAGGGTATATTTTGCTCTCCCTGTTGTGAACAACATACTTATTTGATAGGTGTATGCGATGTATACTCTATATGGATGTAGAGAGTGAGGAGGCAGAAGAGCGAATGGAGAGAATGTTTACACAAAAGACCAAAGGTCTAACAATAGTGGAAGTCCAGGGACTGTTGCAATGGATGGTTTGAGCTGAGAAAGGGAGGAACAGGTTCCAAATAGAGATCAGACCATATTTTGTTCTCTTTAGATAATCCAGGCTTTCATCACAGCAGAAACCCACATTGTTTGATTTCTTTGTTCATCCACAGCTTCCAACTCTCTCCATAATCAACAAGCTTGCATTGGCATGGAATCTCCAATTACCTTAAAGGCTGCATTTCTAAGTATCCTTTTGTGATGTCTATACACACACAAGGCACATGTAAGGATATATGGACAAGCTTTGTCAAAGGAAGGTCTGGGTGGAGTTGCCCCTTTTTCCACCTGAACAAGCTCTACATGTATTAGAACACTTCCCATCAAGCTCTATTGTGTGCTAGGTGGCCTTTGCTCCAGTGAGAAGCCATCGCCTTTAGCTTTGACCCTCTGGAGTGGGATCTAATGCCTCATTGAAAACCTTTGAACGAGTAGATTATGAACAGACACAAGATGGATTGTTTGAATATATCCAAGAACCTCTATTGATGATGACTACAAATGGGAAACATATGTATGTTAAGCATGTTCTTGCATACAAATGTCACTGTATGTGACCTGTTTTCTTTGGCAGTTCGAAAGATTGAACACCTTACACCAGGGGGTCTGAAACTTGTCGCTCTCCAAATGTTCTATAGTACACTGCTTGAGATTCTTGGCCAGTGAGTTTGCTGGCTAGGATTGATGGAGTTATGGCCCAAAACATCCAGATTTACAAAGCTCTGACTGACACCCTCTTTCTACCAAACATCTAATGGCCAGCTGCAGACAGAAGAAAAGACGAACCCCACATTTGGTATTTTAAAATGCTATAAGAAATGTCAGGGATTCCGAGTCAATACCCAATGAATGAATGTGGAAGACTGCCACTAAGGCTGACAGGAGGAAGAGCTGTGGCTGGTCAGCCTGCACTTCTGCTGTCAATGATGTCTCTGTATTAAGTGAGAGGATATTGTACTACTAAGGCCGATGTTATACACTGCTAAGGCTCATGACATACTTCTCTTATCATAGTGAAGACTTTACGGTTGTGGTTCAGACTGAACCTATACTGTGCAAAGTAGGCTTTTACTGTTGTTGTCTAGGCCCATGATATGGCCTATGTCATTTTATGTGTGGTGAAAGATTGGCCTGCCGCAGGCCTCTCCATATAGGTGCAGCAGGATGGAAGATTGCACTAGTGTAGCCCATCCTCTAACTGGTCTGCACGATGCAAGCTTGCACTATTGCAACCAATTATTTCCTGTACACATCTGGCCTGTTCTTATTCAGTTTATGGGAACGCGGCAGTGCAGCGACCCATGATGTGTCTGTGCTATGTTTAAAGGACAGCGTGCACTGCCTCTGCTATCGTTGACCAGTGCTAAGTCTTCCTTGCACACATTACTACTCCTGGTATATGAGACCTTACCTGACATAAGATGGTAGTGTTTAAGGAGTTCAGACTGCACTAGTCATATTATATAATTGATCAATAGTGAAGGCCTATGAGGCATCACCTACTGCATCTTCCGTTTAAAGACTATTGATCCAAATTTGGTTTTAACTTGCATACTTTGACAGTAATTTGACATTTGGGTATGGGCATGGCATGTGGTGGCAGTGCCTGGACATGCAAGATTATGTTTGCTTATGATGTGCGTACACAGCCTAAAGGTTTATGGATGATATTGAATGGCAGTACTTAGTATTTGAAGTTGGAATTAACAGATTATAGCATCACATTTGCCTGTAAGGCCGCCTTGAAATGGTGAGTACACTTGGCCTCTGAGTACGCCACTGGCTTTAGATGGAGGAAACTGGCCCTGAGGCTGTGCTGACAGACGCAGGACGTGTGCCTGGCATATGATGCCCCTGGTGAGTGTCTGTGGTCTATCCTTATTGTTTCTATATATGAAATGTCACATTCTCTAATGTCATCGGGGCAAACGCCATGTGCTACCAATTACTGTGACATTATCAGGACCAAACGGTCATGTTATGTCACTTCCTGTGACACCATTGGGCGTGTGATGTCTCCCTGCATACAACTGTCAGTTTGTATTCTTCAATAAATGCTATTGTCTGCCTGGCAGGTTACCTTTTGCTGACCAACTTGCAATATATTTAAAAGCCTACAATTTTTGCCAAAGCAAAGCCTGAGGACAGAAGCAGCAAATGATGTTTTCACTACCTCCATCCGTTTGCAGGGCTGCAGTAAAACATGTTATTAGATTCACAGTCCCTGCAGGAAAATGTGCAGCTTTCAAGTTTTACCAAATAACACAGCACAGAGTTTGCCTTAGTGCTACCACTGGTTTTCCCTCATAATGTAAAATCGTTAATGCATACCTAGTTGTCTGAGCGGCTTCAGATCGCACAATACATGGAGAGCTTCTCTTGCCCAGAACGGTAAAAGCAACTCAGACACCCTATGCAATGTCAAATGAAAACTTTAAAACGTTAAAAGCCGTTCCATTGAATTCGGTTAAAAATGTGGTTATTATGCTGTCCCTGTATAACATGGTACCTTAGAATGCATGAATCATGACACAGGACTTACATAAACAAATTGCAGCGAATACACAGACTTAAACAACTTTCCCCAGTAGGGGTTAAATGCAAAAAATAAAAGCTCCATTAGGAACAAAAAGAACGGATGCGCAGCAGCTACAGAGTTTTCTTTAGTGCTTAAAAGACCAGTTACGCTGGCAATTCTCATTTCAGAAATGGTGATAGATGAGCAAGGCGGCAAGTCAGTGGTTAAATGTAGTGTGCATCGTTACTACAATTGTTGGATAGAATTTGGACTACACCCAACTGGTTGATAAACCAACACAGGACGCAGACCGCACCTTAGGATTTCTATCCATGCAAAATGTTGAGCTTTCATTCTATGACTTCCGGTGCTCTTCTTGGCCAGACCAATTCCTCATTCCTGTAAAAAGCAATACGGGGAATTTGGCATCAAGACCAAATGTTCTGTTATGCTATGCGATGTTGATTTATTGTGCCTACCACTACCACCAAGGGCAGTCTCCAGACGCTCAGTGAAAGGATGTAGATAAGGATCCACTGGAATTAACCCTAAAGGAGAGTTCCCCGGCTGGCATTCTTCCCCAATTAGAAGTGAGGTGACACTAACATTAGAACAGGTTTCTCCTTTTAGACTGCACAAAAACAAGGCAACCACAACACAGATAAACGCTCCACTGAAAACGCAGAGGCACACTGGAAAGGCCACCCAACAGATTCTAACAAAAACATCATAACTACGGCATCAATTACTTATAAAGATGCTATATTCCTAGCTAAAAAAATATATATAGCAAGCGCATCTCTCAGGCTCAATCCAACACCGAAGAGCTCTTCAAGATCCTTAAAGAACTTGAATCTCCAATAGCCCCAATAGGCAATTGCTTTACTGACACCACATGGTCTTCCAATATTTAAAAAGCACTTATTGAGCAAATCTCTACCTTGTAAACTAAAATCAACACCAAAAAAGGCAGCCTCGCGATAGACCACCCTTCCAATCCCCTCATGACCAATCTCACCGCTCATGCACATATGATCAAACCTTTCAACTTCTCCCCATTATCCATCTGGGAAGTGGAAAATATAATCAGAAAGATTAAACCTTTCAACTGCCAAGGTGATCCGTGCCCGGCATCGATCATTTAAGAGGCCGCCACGAATTAGCTCCCTTCATTACCTCATTTATTAACGCTTCCTTCAAATCAGGGCCAGTCCCCGACAACCTCAAGGACGCTTGGGTCATCCCTCTTATCAAAAAACCTACCCTTGACCCTAACAACTCTGCTAATTACAGACTCATTGCCACAGTGCCCTTTTTATTGAAAATATTGGACTGGGCAGCATACCTCCAAATACAGGCCTACTTAGAAACTAACAATCTCCTGGGTCTTCGTCAATCAGGCTTCCGACCTAGACACAGAACAGAAACTGCCCTTATAGACTTGAAAACACAAATCGAGAATTTAAAAGATAAGGGCAAACTGGCTTACTACTCTTGCTCGACTTATCAGCTGCTTTTGATTTGGTGGACCATCAAATCCTTTGCCACTACCTTAAAACTGCTGCCCAATTCTCTAGTGAAGCCATGAGGGTCTTTTCACTGACTGCTGCAGCAGAACCATAACCAGTACTACGAGGGGTTCCGCAAGGTCCTTGCATTTCCCCCATCCTTTACAATGTATCTACTAAGCCACTCTTGGATGTCCTTGACTATCTGGGTGTCACCTACTCTAATTATGCGGATGACACCCAGATACTCATCCCTATCACTGGTGACCATGTATCTGATTCAAACGCGCTCAACAAGGTCTATGCCGTCATCCAGGCTTGGATGGCTCACCATGGGCTCTGCTTGAACAATGAAAAAACAGAGCTACTTATCCTAGGCTCTCGCTTCAGACTGAACAAATTGGACCCAGCCTTTAAGGAATTCAGCATTGATGGGAATACCATCAATGTGCCCAATGCTACAAAAACCCTTGGTATTGTAAAGGCCCAACCCCGTTTTGGCACATGCAATACAAATAAAATAGACACACCCCAACGGGGAATGAGACTAAGAGAACAGGTTGCAAGATTTAGTCTTTCTTTATAAAGAATTGGCATCCAGAGAACTCTGCTGCCTGAGAGCGCTCTGGCAAACAATACACTTACAATTGATTATAAGGGCAGAAAGCGTCATAAATGATGTTAAACATGATTGTTGCAAAGTTCATTAGGATTGGACACAAGCTCATGTTGTATTGGTGCATATAGGTGCTGCTCCTCTGTGGTTGGCTGCTGGGTTGGCGGGAGGGTGAGCGTCACAAGGTCCATCTGTCAGTGTCCAGGCAGGGTGAGGGTCAGGTCGCTGTGAGGCAGGGTGGCCGCTAACTAAGCTAACATATTACACTACCATAAAACATTCACTAAACAATAGTCATTACCATTCCTTTGAGCAAATCATCATAAACCTATAACTTGTATTCATGTAATCGCACCATTACTTATTGGGACTTACATGGGGTACCAGGTTAAGGGGCTTGACCAGCATGACAACATCAATTGCGGGGTGGGTCTGGACCTATCAAAGAGGCTGCGGGCAAGCTGACGTTTGTTAGTTACAGAGAGCAATATACGGTGACAGAGGTGTGATTTTAACTAGGGCAAGCTGGGGTCGGCTTCATGGCAGGGTCACATATCTGGGACATCAAGAGAAATCCTTGCAGGAACACAGGGTTACAATGGCAGTCATTTTCCAACAGTGAGGGTGAGAGGGCACGGGCAGGTTTGTGGAGATGGATGAGCTACAAGGCCTGGCTCAGGGCAGTTCACACATGGGACAGTGATCTCAGAGGAAAAGCGAGATGTTACATTTGTTGTTGTTGCAATTGCCTCTGGCTTGTGCACGAGAATGGAGCTGCGAAGCTTTGAGACACAGTGAGAAAGGGTGGGTGCTTTATGCGCGATATGCGCGGCACCGCTCAGGGGAGAGAAGCCTTGTTGTATTATCACAGTGAGACCTAGTCCAAAAAGATGGAGTCGAGGGTGTACAAAATGGATGCCAAGTGTCTCTCGCAACAGCCCCATCTATGCCAATGCCAGCATAAGGCTGATGTTAACTTAAGGGCAATGGAGGTGTCCCCCACCGTTGGAAGAGCAAGTGGTCCAGGCTGTACTGAATGTATGGCGGGGGGCCCATACGACCACTCACTCCCACACATTCCCCCCTTTTGTTACATCTAAAGTAACAAACTATTTACTATTCTTATTCTCATTTTGATAACACTCCGCTTCTGCAACCGCTTCATCCCAAGCAGGTGTTTCTTTTATTGGCATCCAAGCACTAAACACGCTTCTTAAGCTATGGCCCTTTCTTGCATATTCATCTGGGGTGCATGTCATATATATTCCTCCATCCCCATCGAGGTCCACCCACACTTCCCTGTACCATTGCAGCTCCCTTGGTTCTTTTATGGTGGTGTGATATAGATTATCTACCCTGTCTCCATTCTGGCGATACACAGCTGTCATGCGATACTTTGGTGGGTTTGACTCTCCAGTTTGCATCTGTGCATCTATCATAGTGGCCACCGTTGTCTGTTGGCCCAGTGTTACCATCATCATTTTTGAGTTAGGCATAGACTTTGCACAGCATCGGATACCTAGTTGGCACACACAGAAAAATAGTAAAATAAAAACGATGATAGGAACACACATTTTTATTACAGTGTTGAACCAGGATGGTATCCAGTTGAACATATTGTCAAACCAGTTGCTTGGCTCTTTTCCTCCTTATTTTGATATCGTCTCCCCCAAACTGTGTACTGCTGATATTATGTGGGAGAGAGTCCCATTATCTGCATCTTCAGAGGGTACGAATGTACAGCATGCGCTCCCTATTTTTCGGCAAACACTACCGTCCATTGCTGTGAGAAGGTCTAGGACGTACCGGTTCTGCATTGTCATTAAACGCAAGGGGCGAAGTTCCACCTTGATCACATTGAATCCCTCTTCAGTGTCGTTGGCCAGTTGCATCAGCTCCCAGCGGACCATTTGGCGTTTGTTCGCGCCTGGAGTCTTGGTGTTAGGAGGGAAGCAAAGAATGTCTTTGCAGAATTGAAGAGTTTGTACTTTGTTGGGATTTCAGCAAGAAGCGCGGATGAATCACTGGAAATGTAGTTTGATGATCGCTTTTTGTGGGAGAGTCTGTTCTTTAGGTCATTTTCCGACAAGATGTCGTATGAAGGAGGTTCTGTTATTGCTAGTTGGGGCGCTGTCGATGTGTCCGCCGATTGCCCTGCTGACGATATGCCAGCCAAACCTTTTCCTCCTTTGATGTGGCTATCTGGGATCACCATCAGAGCTGAATGCAGGGTGGCCAGGGTGCAAGTACCTCTCCATGATGCCGGTAGATGCAGGTAGGCTTGTTTGCCACAGACCCAATACATGTCCATCAATGCAGCTGTACCTTTTGTCATATCCGGGATAATGATTGTTTTGTTACACTGCTTGTTTGCGCCCATTTGTACCTTCCCTTCCCTGTGGAAACAAAGCTCATGTGGTATTTCTTTTTGGGTCTTGATAGGTTTTTCTAGCGCAGGAACCCAGGTGAGTTTTGCAATGTGCTGGGACTGACAGGAGCACATGTTTCTTTGACCCATTGAAAGTTTTCTTCAGTTAGTCCCCTAAGTGCTTCAGCTTTGGACTCGATCGTTTCGTAATGCCACTTGTTTTCTGTTAATCTTGTTCCTTTTATTACGAAGAATGGTTCTTTAATGCAGATTACTCCTTGGTGCCTGCTCATGCATGTTTTATCGTTCTGTAGCAGTTCTGTTGTAACCGTTTGTGCCTGGAAGGTGCTCTGAATTCTACATAATACGAGATTAATTAAACACTGGGCGTCTGACAAGGATACTTCTTGTGGTAATAGTATTTTAGGCGTGCCTGATGCATGCAGTATGAGAGAGCAGACATAGCAGCTCTCGTTCGTGGCTTGATTTGCTGTAGCACTCATGTCTGAGTACCATTTATTTGACTGGTCTGGGTGGCGGGGGTCTTCAATTTCATCTAATCCCAAGCCATGGAAGATATATCTTTTCCCTCCCGCCCCCCTTTTCCATCTCCTCCTCCCCTGGTTAGTCATTGTTTTTACTTTTCGATAATTTATGGGAAAAACTCCTGCCCATGCTGTGTCATTGAATTCATTCACAGTGTACCTGGCCTGTATTTCTGGTCTCTCATAAAAGTGCATTATAGTTCCTTGTGAGGTAGGTTCTGTGGTTGTCCGAACATCAATATTTATCAGTTTAGATTCATTCTCCCAAAAGTAATCACCATCATACTGGTTGGTCTCATTATCATTGCTCAGGCTCATAGCAGCAAGTGGAAGGAGGGGGGCTGTTGCTGTGCGATTCATATGCAACGTAGTGAGGTTTGTATTAGCAGAATAATTATTAACCCATGTAAGTATTGATCCTTCTCGTATTAGCTTTGCCCCGCTCCCCCCCTTTTTCAAGTCATCAACAATGAAAAACACAGTATAGTACCATGCCATGAAAAATAACATAATCGAAAACAATATTGCAGAATATTTCATGCCACACTCTAAATTATAATATTTCTTAACTCTATTAACTATCCTATCACTAACTAAAACTGTGTTGTCATCTGTGAGTGTACTCCGTTCGGTCATTTTGTTACCTGGAGGGGCGATATAAAATTGTTAAGTGACAGGCATACATTATTTATTTCATTACGTTGTCATTTTGTTGTTGACATATCTACTATTGCTAAATGATACTTTCTATGGTGTGCACAGCTGAATTCTATTTTTCTATTTTTCTCGTACATTTTATTTGTATTTATATCATTTTGCAATTAACATCATTTTCTTTGAATAACAGTCATCATTCTTCTATACAAGCTGTCCATTTAATTTCCTGATATTGATAGAAAGGGTGAGAGAGAGAGAGAGAGAGAGAGAGAGAGAGAGAGAGAGAGTAATTCATATAATTCAGCGCAGAAGTATCGCACACTAGCAGCGCAGAGAGGGAGCGTGCGCCAGCATGCACAAGCCATGTGTGCTAAACAGCATTCAGGCGCACCGTATATTCATGGATTTTCCAAGCCATTTGGAGCCGTGACGCAGCGAACATCCCGCAGCGCCAGTTACGCCCCTAAGAACGCCCCGTGTGCAAGGAAAAGCCATCAAAATCCCCAAAACGGCGCAAAGGGCAGCGCTAACCCTGGATAGTTTACAGGGCCGCTATGCTGTAAACGCGTCAAAAATTACGTGTACCCCGCTCACCGCAGCCATAACGTGTGAAAATGTACTTGCGCATCTCCTTGAATATGTGAAAATCTCCCTGCGCACCCCCTTCCATACGCGTACCCCGCTTGTGGCTGCGAAAACACGTGAAAATGTACTTGCGCACCCCCTTGAATATGTGAAAATCTCCCCGTTCACCCCTTCCATACACGTACCCCGCTCGTGGCTGCCAAAACATGTGGAAATGAACTTGCACACCCCCTTGAATACGCGTACTCCGCCTGTGCCAGGCAAATTGCGTTCAAAATGTCCCCACTGTGGTGTGGGCTGCCTGCAGGTCATGGTCTGGGGTGATGGGCTGCCTGCGGGTCATGGTCTGGTGTGATGGGTTGCCTGCGGGTCATCATGGTCTGGGGTGATGGGCTGCCTGAGGGTTGGCATGGTCTGGGGTGATGGGCTGCCTGCGGGTCATGGTCTGGGGTGATGGGCTGGCTGCGGGTCATGGTGTGGGGTGATGGGCTGCCTGCGGGTCGGCATGGTCTGGGGTGATGGGCTGCCTGCGGGTCATGGTGTTCAGGGGTGATGAGTTGTCTGCGGGTCATGGTGGACGGGCTGCCTGCGGGGCATTGGGAGAGTGGATGGGCTGCCTGCGGTTCATGGTCATGGTGGATGGGCCGCCTGCGGGGCATGGGCAGGGTGGACGGGCTGCCTGCACGTATTCCAGAGGTGCGCATGGAGTTTTACACACGATTGGCCTAGAGAGAGTGGGGTACGTGTATTCTGGGGGTGCGTGTGGAGTTTTACACGTGATTGGACTAGAGCGAGTGGGGTGCGCGTATTTCGGGGGTGCATGTGGAGTTTTAGATGCGATTGACCTGGCGCGAGTGGGGTACGTGTATTCCGGGGGTCCGCATGGAGTTTTACATGCGAATGGCCTAGAGCGAGTGGGATATGCGTATTTCGTGGGTACCAAGAGACTTTTACACGCGATTGGCCTGGCGCGATTGTCCTGGCCATGTATTTCGGGGGTGCGCAGGGATTATTCCACATGAATGGCCTGTCGCGAGCGGGGTACGTATATTCCGGGGGTGTGCGTGGAGTTTTACACGCGATTGGCCTAGAGCGAGTGGGGTATGCGTATTTCGGGGGTGCGCGGGTACTTTTACACGCGATTGGCCCGGCGTGAGCGGGGTACGTGTATTTCAGGGGTGTGTGTGGAGCTTTACATGCAATTGGCCTGGTGCGAGTGGGGTACATGTATTTCGGTGGTGCGCTGAGACTTTTACACGCGATTGGCCTGGCGCGAGCGGTGTACGTGTATTCCAGAGGTGCGCGGGAGTAACACATGCAATTTTGCCCCGGCCCCCTCACCATGCCCTGCAGGCAGCACACACCACAGGGCCCACCCTACACCCCTAGGCGTGCCCCGCAGGCAGCCCATGACCCCAGATCATGACCCACAGGCAGCCCAAATGGCACCATGTACTTGGGAGCCCCGACTCATGTCCCCCACCCCACCCCCAGAGACGGACACCTGCCAGCAGGCCCAGACTCATGTCCCCCACCCCCAGTGACAGACACCTGCCAGCACTCAGGGTCCATGATCCCCAAACAAAAGGAAACCTACCAAAAAGACCTATGGATAAAAAACTATATAGATAAATTGGAGCAAAGTCCATGTACTCCAAAAAAAATATTTAAAACAAAGGAAACCTAAGCCTAAAGAACTATGTACAAAGGCAGCGGGCAAGTCCTACGGCTCACTTTTTGATGTTCCGGGCCAGGGCATCATCGAACTCCACATCGATGTTCTGGAGGCAGGCCTCTTCCCTGGCCTCGAGGTCTCCTCCAACTCCCTGCGAGTAGCCTCGAGGCACTCAGCCTGCCTCAATGCCCTGTGCATGGAGTTCTCCGCCCTGACCATAGTGAGCCATGCCTCCTCCGCCCAGCGCCAAAGTGCATCTATCTGCTGGCCCAACCGCTGCCACACAGAAAACACTCCCAGTCCTGGGTCCTCCTGCCCTCTGGCCGATGCCTGCCCCTGTGATGTTGATGGCCCTGAGCCATCATCGCTCCCACGCTGAGCCTGCTGCTGCCTCCAATTCAAATGTCTCTGGCACCACAACGACCTCCAGGCTGATGGAATCCTCTGGGGTGGAGGAAGACTGGCGCATAGGGGGATAAGTTGAAGAGGGGGCCGCAAGGAGTTGCAGCACAGAGATGAACCCGGTGCCGACGACCTGTCCTAGTAGGTTGAGGCGGCCAATGAGGTATCCGAAATGATGTGCATTGTCCTGACGAAAGCCCTGCACGTCATCCCGAATCCCACATTGGCGGTGGGATCCCTGCCGGTGTGCTTCACAGCACCGTCTCCACCCTCTTCATCAGTTGACGCTGCAGACAGGAGAGAGACAGGAGAGACAGAACACAGGCATCAGTGCACTGTACAATGGTCGTATACACACATGAGAGTTGCACATGAGTGGCAGTGTGCAGATGGCATAACACTCCCCAACACACATATCATTTGAACCCACACACATGCACACATTGACAGGAATGGTGCATCAGGCAGCAGCATTCATACACACACAACAGCATGAACATCCAAAGGTTAGCCTGACGTCACAAGCAACACGGGGAGTGCCAAACACATGCACACACGGCACCAGACAGACATGCATCTGTACATCTCCACCACCTGTCACAGTGCAATCACCGGCAACTATGTCACATCTGCCAATCAGCTCACTATCACATGTCTGTGTCACATGCATCCGTGGAGTATCACAGTCGCACACATGTCAAACACACACACACGCACATGTATACCGTGCACATGCATGAAGGTGGAACCAGCATTGTTGTGTCACATCCCAACCATGGCATAGTACATACACAGAAATGTTAACATGTGTGCGTCTCCACGTGCATTTGTGCATTATGCTTTGGAACACATACACCATTGATGTGCATCACACATGACTGGACTCACATGCGGCAGGCTCATGTCCCTGCACATACACATCCATACTTGGGCCTTTCCACACATATGTCCATGTTGCACACTCCTGGCACACCTCAACATGTACTGCGTCCAATCAGTACACATGGACACTTACTGCTTGGCTCCGGACGGGTCTGCCTCTCAAGGACCTGGAGGTGAAGCGCTGGGCGTATGCGTTCCAGGACCCTCATCTGGTCGTCGGTAAGGTGGACCCCTCTGCATTCGCTGCAGCCAAGAGGTGCCGGGCCTTCCTGAGGGTCCTGGACCTGAAGTCCTCCCAGCGCTTACGGACGTGTGGTAGGTCGTGGGTTGCCACCCACTCCGCGTTGATGGCAACCACGATGTCCGTCCAGATCCTTCTCCGTCCATCCTTGTCGGCGCATGTTCTTCCAAAGAGGGCATCATAATGCACCAGGATTTGCTCCACCTGGGTGCCAACCTCTCCTGCTGTGAAGCTGGCAGCCCTCTGCTTCTCTGGCTGGGGGTTGCCAGTGGTCTCTGATGGTGTTTCCCCTGACATGGCAACCCCCGAGGCAGGTGTGGGTGGGCAACTGGGTCCTGGTGCTGGTCTGTGGAATGATGGAACTGCAGTCGGGAGTCTTATGTTCCAGCAGGGGTGGTCACAGCAACTGGACCCCTGCAGATGGCTGACGTTCAGGCACCAAATAGCAGGGCACATGGCCAGCAGGCAGGCAGGCAGCAGCAGATGGCTCATGGCTCTGGGGGGCAGGAAAAGGGCCTTCTGGGAAGGAGTGTGGTCTTCCGTGTGTTGTCGCGTGGCCAGCTTGATACATAGTGATTCGAGGCAAGGCCCTTAGCACATAAGCGCGTAAGTGACGTGACGCGCACAGGTGTTTCCCTTGCCTAAGGTTAAAGGTGAGCAGGGCCAGCAGTTCACTGTACGTGCTTTTTGTGGAGATCCACACATGTGTTGCTACTTCTGGTTGTTTCACGCGCCATCACTACTTCACAGCGGATCAAGGACGTATCTCTTCTTTTGGTGGGGATATTGGCTATGCATGTTTTTCATTACCACGCTAATCAGGTGGTGAGTCGCGCACGCTATTTTCCCACTGCGGGTCCCCCTGGGTAACGCGTACCGGTTTTGGAGGTGATAGTAGCCTGCGTGTCCTACGCATTTGTGTTTTTCATGTCCCTGGGTGCCACTGCGTACTGCGGGAGGTTAATTCCAAATTTGTGGGCTACAGGGGGTTGCGTGCATGGTTTTACTGCAGTTTTGGGGTGCCTGAGCATTGTGTGACCCGTCACTTCATCACCAGGGTCACATACAGTCTTGCAGGTGCACAGGGGTGCTGTTAACATCTAGTACCCCACCCCCTTCACCCCAATTGCCCAGGAGAAGTGTTGTGTACACCTCCCATTGGCACTACCACTACATCTGTGCCGGCACTACTACATCTGTGCCATGGTTGGGAGGCCACAAAATATGAGGGGTGCCTCAGCTGGGCATTCTCCACGTGGCAGGCATGTTCAGGGACATGGCCGGGGTGACCAGGGAGTAGGGGGACTCCAGGGTGTCCAGGGTGGCTGCAGAGGGGGAAGAGGCAGGGGTTTACCACTTCGGCAGAATGTTCTGCCACGTGTTGGTGCAGTCATGCCACCACCCCCTGTGGTTCCGGGAGATACAGCTCTTGCATCTGGCCTGGAGCCCATGTGACCCGGCAGTCCATTTCATCGACTGCCACGGGCCCAAGGGTAGTGGTAGCTGCAGGTGCAGCTGTGGCCACCACCAACCAGGCTCAGGTTCGGCCAGCGCATGTTGCGTTGGCACCTGAAAAGTCCCAGGATGATTTCTAGGAGGTCAGGAGGCATGTGGTTAGTGCACGCAGGGCTGGCCTGACCAAGGCACATAACCCTGGGGCAGTATTGTCATCTGCTGCCACAAGCAGCCGGGTGTCAGCAAGTGCATGGGCACCACCCCTGCTGTGAGTCTACCATCCAGGACAATCCGGTCAATAAACTTGGCACAGTGGATGTTGCTGCACAGGGTCCAGTCAAGGGCACCCAGCAGCCACTAACACAAGTCAGGGCTTCCGTCCTAGTTCCACCTGCCACTCTCTCGGTTCAATCCACCAGCGTCACTGTCCCTACTGATCAGGGCGGCATTTGCCAGTCAGGGTCCGGATCACTGCCCAAGAGGAGTAAGGTTGCACCTGCACAAGAGGCTGGGACCCCGCACATGGCTCTGGCATCCGGCACGTCGAGGAAGAAGCCTTTCGGCAAGCAGGAACTGGACTTCCTTGTGGGCTACGTGTCGGAACACAAACGTGATATGCTAGTGCACCCAAATTGTCACACTACAGCTGCTCAGCGTTGGGACCACTGGAAGCGTGTTGCGAAGAGTGTTAGTGCATTCGAACATGAGGTGCGCACAGCTCAGGAGTGCAAAAAGCTTTGGGATGACTGCCGACGCTGCGCTAAGCTAAAGCGTGCCTCCAATTATGCCATGACTGGGGTGACTGGCGGTGGGCCACCACCTCAGGAGAAAGAACTCAATATGCACGTGTTGATCGCTGTGGAGTTCATACCGGCAGAATTTGTTGAAGGAGTGGGAGAGATGCTGGATTTTGATGCCTCTCCAGTGAGTGTTTTTGTGTGTTTGTCCAGGCTATGTGTGGTTTTGATTGTGTAATGTGTTGTGCTTGACTGCCAATTCATGCTATGTGTACATGGTTCTCATGTGCGAGTCATGCAATGCTTCACTAATGCGTGCCTGCTGTGCAGCATGCTGGATATGTAGTGCAGACAGGGACTGTCCTCATCAGCACACTTGCACCCTAGTCGCATGCTAGTCACCCGGCTGCCCCTCCGGTCCATGTTACAGCTCACTGGCCCTTCTGCATGTAGCCTGGGGTTGTCTTTCCACTCAGCACTCAGACTATGTCATTGCATGACTGACATGCATGTGTCTTCTGCTGGTACTCCACATAGGCATGCTCCCTTGCCCCTCCACCCCCCTGCACCACTATTACACCATTGCACTAGTGGGTAACATGTTGGACTACTGCAATGGCCTGTTCAACGCTCCTGTGTACATGCACACTTCCCCCTGCAAACCTGCCAGACACATACTGTGGGGTACATCCTATGTCCTTGATGAAAGGGGTCTCACTCGGACTGTGCAGATGGCAGATGCTCCGCAGGGACATGAGTGCCCATGCATGCTTCATGTGCATTTCATGCATGCCCCTATGTGTCCTTTGCAGGATGATCATTATAGTACGTGTCCAGGATGACATACATTTAATGGCATTTCATCATCCATTCCATGCTCACTGTGGCTCAGTCCGGCATCATGCACATGTTTAGGGTGTCATAGTCTGTGTGGGGCACAGGCCTCCCCCTGTCTCAGGACCCCTGACTCTGTCAAACTGGTGTAGTGCCTTCTGCACAAATGGGTGTACTACAGAGGGTTCATCATGTGTCCTGCTCACTGTCCCATTGCAGATGATGCAATTGACGCTACTCAACACTGTCTGCCAATACACAGTTATCTGGTCAACCTTTCACTGCCATGCAATGCCTCCCTGCACTTTCATTAGAGGGGGTGCCTGTATCAATGCAACCCATTGCATGCATATTGCACGTGATGCCTGACCTTGCACTTACACTGCCTTCTTGTTTATTGATTGACATCATAATGTACTTGTTGATGCAGATAGTCCGTAACGTGCACATGCTCTGCACTGCACCAACCCACTTCTGAGCCATGTTACACCGTTCTACATGCCTACTCACTGATGCAATGTCAAAGTGACCTGGCATGTATGGTCAGATTGTCATCCCTTCACTGTCATGAAAGGCACAGGCACAGGTGCATCCTATGACACATGCACTCAGTATTGAAACACCCTAGTGGGTGTTTAGCAAAGCTGATAGGTCAATCTGCGGCCTATACTAACCGGTATAAGCCGCAGATTGACTTTAACCTGCCAATCGGGTTGTAATGACTGTGGAGCTGCCTGCACGTGTATATGTGTACACTTTCACATACATCAAAGTAAGCAGTGTTGTAGTTGCTTGCTTAGCTGTATTGGTTGCTGTTCATGATCATAAAATGGGTGTATAGGGACACGGGTGTTTTTGAACACTTTCACATGTACATATGCAAGCAGCTTCAACGTTGTGTAGTGCAACATTGCGACTACTCAATTATGTGTGTGTGAAAGTGTTCATTTACAAATGTTGTTTCTGCAGCTTTTTTGTTGACTAACTAATAGTTGATTGACGTTAATGCTGGTGAGATTTCAGCTTTGCGCCCGTTATGTTCAACTGGCACAATCCTGAAGGTGCACTGTTGTGCAGTATGTGTACGGCCGGGCCCACTTAGTGAATCTGGTGGGGCCTGGCCGTGATGATTTGACACACTGAATAATGGCTTAGGGCACAATCATAGCACAATGTGCTCAATCAGTCCCTGAGGGGTGTCCTGGAGGTTTCATGGCTGGCAGCTCGAACCGTACTGGGTGTTATGGTCCCTCATGCCTGTTTGCAGGCCCTCGCTTTGCTCGGGACATTCACTATATCTACATGGCCCATGACACCCGGTACGGGCCGAGCTGCAGATGGATGAAGCAATATTGGTGATGATGATTTAGTGATGCATGTGTACATGCATATTACGTAAGTCATGGTGTGTTTGGATTCACTTGCAGCTGTGGCCATTTGGCAGTTCAGACATGCTTATGGTATGTGCCATCTCTTTGTTGCCATCTGTCATTTCTGCCTGTGACATGTGCCTGACAGAGGTGGTGTGTGATGGAGGTGATATACTACAGTCAGTACATGTGTAGGCTTCGCTATTTACACACATCCATTTCTGCTTTTGGGATGTGTTTGCATATCGATGCCACTGGATGCATGCCAAAATTTTATTTGTGTGTGACATGTCTGCTTCATGTATTGGCTGTCGATGTGATGTCTATGTGTGTGCATGTTATGTGCATCTGACATGTGTACTCATGTTTGTTTTTTCTACATTACAGATGATGACGCAATAGAGCCAGAGGATGGTGATGTCAATCCTGACACAGGATTGTTATTGCATCGGCAACCCGGCACAAGTGGGGGTCGTGGGGTGGTAGGCCATGAGAACCCACTTGTGCTGCAGACCATCGTGTCCAGGGCTGGCAATGGGTCTAGCTCGGATGATCACTCTGACAACAATGTTGAGTTGGATGCGCGTCATGTCCATTAGTCGACGGTGAGTGATTCTGATGTGGACGATCCTATTTCCGTGACACCTGCACTGAGGGGCCAGATGGTGTTGGAACCTCCGCCTGTGGTGGATCGGGACGCACAGTCACACTCCACACCAGTTGCTGATCTGCCTGGGGCATCACGTCAACAGAGGGATATAGTCCTGCAGCAGTGGGCAGTTGCAACCCAACGAGGACCGTGGCTCGTTGGGCCCCGCGGATGTCAAGCCCAGCAACGCGGTGGCCTTGCGCCACCAGGGTATACTGAGTGGGAGCAAGCCATGGTTGCCATTTCCGAACATCAGGGGGCAGCAATTGATAAGATCGCTCAGAGGATGGAACGTGTCGCCAATCTGTGCTCCCCCCTGCTAGGCAGGTGGATCTCCAGCAGCGGGCATCACAGTCCACCACTCGATCACTGAGGCTGGACATGGCGGCCTCAGACAGGGCACGCCGGGCTGAAATGGTGTATCTGCGTCAAGCACTTGCTGCTCACGCAGAGGCACACAGGGAGGCCCTGAGGGATGACCATCAATCCCTCAGATCTACTCTGGGTGTGCTCAACATGACACAGAGGCAGCGAACAGAGTAGAGGTTGGAGTAGCTTGAGAATACCATCTCAGCTGAGCTAGGTGCTTGCCGGGAGGTGCTCCAGATGTCATGCCAGGCCATGCAGGAAGAACTCTGTGTTACATGTGCTACCTTGCAAGAGGAAGCACGCGTATCACATGAGGTGCTGCATGCTCACCTATGTGTCATCGCCGCACAGGACCAAGCTTACCATTCCCGCAGACTTGCTGCCGACGATGGGCAAGCTGCGCATAGGCGTGGTCAGGGTAGTTTGCCATGTCCACCTTCTGCTTTCCACCCAGAGGGTGACTCGGACGACGACTTTTCTCCCACAGTGGTCGGGCCGTCCAGGCGTTGAGCCCATGGAGTTTTTTTTTTATCTGAACATCATCACATGTGGATGTTGAGGTGCACCCTGTACCTCCCCACTCCTGGGTGCCTCCACCCAACCTGGGTCGTATGTGGCCATTTTTTTTTTATAGTTAGTTTAATTAGTTTATATAGTTTCAAATGGTTTGTCTAGTGTGCATTCACGTGACGGTGTGGTGCTTTGTGGCTTTTGAAACATCCACTGTCTGTTCCAGCTGGGCCCATACAAGCTTGTCTCGTGTATGTGTTTGCAGCTTGGGGTCCTGACTCACGTATGCCACTCCTGCTTCCCCTATCCATGGGCTCGCAAGGATGGTTAGGTGTGACAACCATTTACACAAGGGCATTGGACTTTCATCATATCTATGGCCTGTCTGCTGCTGTACTTCTTGTGTTAACACCCCTAGTGGGGATTATGGATGTTTTCTCCACAGCATGTGTGCAATCAATTTTGGTGAGAACATTATTGAACTGTCCATTTATTGATGTTGATTGGGATGCATGTTCATTTATTGCCTGTATACCGGCTTGATGCACTTCACGCTGTAGACGGTAGACTGCACCCTTTAGCTGTCAAAGTCACACTGATGGTGGGAGGTGGCCGGGTGGTGACAATGTGAAGTTGGTACGTGTTGAGTACAGCCCCTAGGGATTGTGGCAAAGGAGGATGCATTATAAATGTGACCCAAGAGGCACAACTCACGGTCCAGTCCTCACCTGAGATGTCCGCCTATACAACTACTACACTCCGTTCTGTTTGGACGGCAAGTTGTCTGTCTTTCCTCTACGACTTTGATGCTGCCTGACGGATCAGTTTTCCTACTGGACTACGGCTCTTTTACTTGTTTTCCACACTCTGGTGCCTTTAGTCCCTGTTCTTCTTCATGCTACTTTCCTTGTTGCAGATCTGTCCGCCCGTCTCTCGGTCAGTTATTTACACGTACTCTTACACTGCCTCGGTTTGCCTCAGTACACTTCTGTTCAACTGCATCTCTCTGTTGCTCCTCCTGTCTTTCATCTATTACAACCATGCTTTTATGTTGACTGTTGGCTTTTACCAATGCTATTCAACTGTTGTGGCTCTTAACTTGCTGTCAGCTGTTTCCGGCTATATCGCATTATCTGTGCCTTTCCAGACTTGTGCTGTCTTTGCCTTACTTTCTTAACGCTATAAAGGATTGATTTTGTTTCAGCTCAACCATCCAGTTGTGCCAGCCTCCTTAGTTGTTTTCTACTCAAGTTCCAGCTCTATCTGTCAGGGTACAGAACCTGGTGTTGTGTGGGACGAGGTCAGATGGTCAGATGTAGGTCTCAGACATGGCCCTGTAACAAGCAGCATGAAGACACACATACAGAAAACGTTCCTGCCTCATTAAAGGCGTGTATGCCCTTTCTGCAGGAAAAGGAACCTCCAGACTATCTTTCCCAGCAGACACCGGGCCAAGAACTACAAAACCCTTGCCACTTTTGGTGGGGCACACGTGCGCATGCACGCGGGTGAGTACAGGGCTTGTGCTCAGAAGTCCGACAGAAGCAGACATGTTTCCAGGAGCTCCGAGCAAGGTGAGCAGCATGAGGGGCCACGCCCCAGATGACCTTCCTCCAGGCCCCTCACACATGCAAGCTAAGTAGCGCCAGTGCTGGGGAGCTTAGCCAGGCGTTGGGGAAGATGCGCACAGTACAGCTAAGCCATGCTGAGGAGCAAATGCCAAGAAGCATTCCAAGTTGTCAGGGGCACACGCAGGGAGTGTCGCCCATATCCTGGAGTCCACTCTGCACCATAGAAGCAAAGTTATTTGCGTAGTAGCGTTCCTAGCCACAAACTGATACAGAGCAAATGGGGCACCCAATGACGCACAAATTCAAGTGCAGAACATTTCATTAGCATATGCAAATTGCCACATGCGCTACCTATAGGAATCCACGGCTGGCAGAACTCCATTTGTACTGAAGTCACACCTCGCCACACGTGTCCAGCAGCTCACCCAAGGCCCATTCTATCATGTTTGTTTCTTAACACATGGTCTTCCATTTACCACGGAGCCACGTGCGGCTGCCTTACTGCATTAACAGTGTATGAGCCATCACGGAGACAAGCAAAAGTATACGAACAAAGCAGCAGACAAGAGTGCTTTGTTTGGGGAGGAGTCACAAAGTTCAAGGCATGAATGGTGTTATGTGTGTGTGGGGAAAACACACACAGAATAGTGACTCACGCTCTCTTTGCAGCATTGAACTGCTCCTGTTATCGGACTTGAGAGTGCGCAGGCAGGAGGCCAGCACTCACCCCAGAGATAAGTCTCTCTTTGGCTCGCCTTTGAGCCATTTTGTACAATGTGCATGAATTACATTGTTTCTCTGATTGAGTATGTGTAATTGTCAATAGTTGTATTTTGTATTTTCACTACTTTCCCTTGCCCATCCACCTCTCCTGACCCTCTTTCCGGTTATCCTAAATACTGATGTCTATCCAACCAACTAATCCCTTTCCCCGCTGGGGTCTCGGAGGCCTGTGTAAGTTTTACCTTGCAGGCACCCAGACCGCAGAGGGGGTGGTTGGTTCATGCCACTCCTGCACCTGGAGACCGAAGCTGTGACACTACCCATCAGTTGTTGCATCCTCATTGATTGTTGTGTACTGAAATAGCTCCCGATCCTGTTGAACCATTATTCAACTGTGTTACCTTGGTAGTTATTCTATCATTCTGCTTGTACATGTGCTTGGCCATATTCAGCAACTTCAAGTCATCTACTGGAGACTCTTGGCTGCAGGCTTTTTCCCAGGTTTTGGGGTTTGGCTCTTTGCAGTTCTCTGCGATTTGGTATTTTTACCAGTCAAGGTGGCCTCTGAGGAGGCTGGACCCTATTTACACAAAAGGTGGAACAAGCAAACCAAGGCGTAGGGGGATCCTGAAGCCAGGTAGACTAGAAGGAAGAAGCCAACGGACCCCAGACACAGTTCTTCGAAAGGTCATGGTGATGAGTAAATGAGGGAGGGCCTTGTGTTGTCGGACAGTACCCTTGGGCTACAGTGTTTGGGAACTCACTGACATTGTCATTGTGGGGTACTATGTACATGATGTGTTCTGATGGTCAATGGCTGTTCTTGTGTTGTGTTTACTTTTCAGGTGTCAAGGGATTGTTGTGGTTTGACATACTGGGGTGTACACATGGCCATTGTTCACATGTGATGTGTACAGGACACTGAGGGTCACTTGATTTCACATGCATGTATTGAGTGCATGTCCCTACTGAAACACACACTTACACAATGCTCCACCACACATACAAACACCCTTCCATGCCCACACGTGCACTCAGAATCCCTTCTCTGGCATGCTGTGTCCCTGAAGCGCATGATCACTTACCATTTGGGGATTGTGTACATGCGTCAATAGGTTATTTTTGTTGCTTGTCCTTTTTATATGATGCTCAAGGTGTATCCCCAACACAATGGTTTCTCACTGTGCTGTGTGCTGAGAAGTGTGTTGCAGGAGACACACACAGCACATGGGTTAGGGATCTGAGGATTTGGCTTGGCCAATGTGCATGCCAACAGGCATTTTCTCTTTTGTTGATGGTAGCGCTGGTGGCATGCATTTGTGTATGACTTTGAGGTTGTTGGTCAGTCACTTCATCTGATTCAATGTCAGGTGTGATTGTGTGAGGCCTCTTACCATTTATCACGTGTCACTTCGTATCTAATTGGTCATGTGTTATGCTTTTGGTTTGCACTTTTGCTGTTGCATGCCATGTCATGGTGTGGTGGACAAGGGTGATGTGGCTTGGGAGGGTTTGGGTGACATACCAGTGATTGTCATGGCCTGTTTTGCAGGGTGGTGGTGTGATATACACCTTGCATGTGTTCCTTTTGGTCACACAGGATTGGTTATGTTTAAGTAGCTAGGGATGCACACAATGTAGCACTTCCGTGGCAACATTCTCAGGGTGGTAAGGTTGTGACAGTTGACTGTCTCTTTGTCATCATCGATTGTCACCTGGTATGTGCCAGGCCTGTGTGCACTCCGCAGGGGTGGGAGTTTAGGTGAAAAATGTGGCCACAACCTGGGTCCGGGTTGCCTCGCCACTTGCCCTTTCCCCTCCCATGGGCAGTGCTTGTGGTTGAGGATGTGGGGGCACCACCATGTCCACCGGTACACCCCGATGTGTTGCAACATTGTGAAGGACACATGCTGCCACAATGATCCTGCACACTACTGGGGGTGCATATAGTAGCTGCCCGCCAGAGCCGTTAAGGGAGCGGAAGCGTGACTTGAGCACTCAGAATGTGCACTCCTCTATGCCCCTGGTTGCAATATGGGCAGCGTTGTTTGTTACCTGGGGTGGTGTGATGGGGTTCCATATTGGCGTCATCATGTGGTTGCTCAGAGGGTAGGCACTGTCCCATGGGGAGGTGAGGATGGTTGTCATTAGTTGGGTTTGTGTATTTGTCTGTGTGTGACATGCATGAATTTGAACAGACATTTGTACTCACCAATGAGCCATGTGTCGCCATGCTTCCCAGCTTCCAGGTCCCGGGCGGACATTCTGTATATGAAACTGTCATTGGTAGACCCAGGATAGTTTGCATAGACAGAGGTATTGATTCCATGGGCATCACATACAACCTGTATGTTGATGGAATGCCAGTGCTTCCGGTTTGATAGATGTGCTCAGTGGCCCTAGGTGGATGTAGGGCAACATGGGTGCAATCTATGGCACCGAGCATTTTGGGGAAGTGTGCCACCCTGTAAAAGTCCTGGACCATGGCCTGCCTTTCTGCTGGTGTTCTGGGCATGTATATGTGCCTGCGGACTGAGGGGCATGCAGTCATGATTGCCAACACCTGGTGTAGGCAGCGTGACTGCGTGGCCTGTGAGACACCCCCAACGTTGGCAGTTGTCCGCTGAAATGACCCAGTGGCCAGAAAATGCAGGACATTGAGCACCTTTTCCAAGGGCTAAGTGCTTGGGAGCACAAGGTGGGTGATGTGAGGTCATCCTCCCACTCAGTGACCAGGTATAGGATGATACGAGGTGGAAACCTATATCTGCCATAGACCTGGTCATCAGGCATCCAAAAAAGGCTGGTCCTGGTTAAAAAAATGCAGGGCCTGGCTAGTCTCCTCCTCCTGCGGTGTCCCATGATCAGTGCTGCGAGAAATGGGACATTCTTCGTAGCTGTATATACGTGTTTTTATAAAATATATTTTATATTGCTCAGGGACGCTTCTGTCTGCCTTCTTGTGGTGGACGTGTTTACGCCTGTGTGTGTCTTTTGGCATGCGCAGGTTTCCCGTATTCGAATCCATGAATACGTGTTGTTCGCGCGCGTGTGGGCGTTCCATCTATTTCCCAGTAGTACTTTGGTGTGTGCGCTACACGTTGTGGCTTTCGCTGTGCGCGTCGAGCACAGCGTTTGGGATGTTGAAGTCAAGTGTACGCCCGTGTGCACCACCCACGGATTTGGAGCTCATCCCGGAGAAAACATGCGCAGGGCCTTCCATGAATCGTACGCGTGCGCTTGCTTTTTCACGCTTGCACCAGCTTGCGCCACAAAAATTTCGGTGCACATTTGTTCCATGAATTGTCCCCAGAGAGTCCTAACTAATTTTTACTCAATGTTTTTCAACTTTTCATTACTGCATTACTGTCACTTCGAGCCTTTTTATAGTTCTTCTCTTACCCACTAGCAACTTCGTTGCTGTTAGTTTGTTCGCATTGAGGGATTGCACTATCACATGCTCTTCTCACATCTGACAGATGCACCCAATATTTCAATCCCTTAACCTTTACAGCGGTAGGTGTTCAGTATGTTACTTCGTAAGGGCCATGAAATATTCGGGAATTCCACCTCTGAACAAAACTCTGCACATACACATTTTCTCCCTGCATTAACTGACCCTTTGGACTGTCTTGGGCTGGCGTTGCAGTGTCTGTTGCAGCATTTTCAGTAAATAGTGGTGCAACTTGTCGTGCTATGCAATGCACTGCGCGTGTTAACTGCGTGAGGTATTCCTTAAATTTTTTGCCCAGCTCTGTGACAGCTCTGTGAGCATCTGAAGCTTTTCTTACTGGAGAGAGTGGCGTATGTATGCGCCTGCCCGTCACTTTTTCATGTAGGCTCAAATGGTGGTCTTCACTTGGCTGCGTTCTGAGTTGAAACAGTGCTAGGGCCAAGCAATACACCCAATTCTTTTTAAGTGTGTTGCACATCTTTGATAGCTTACTTTTGAGCAGGCTGTTGATTTTTCCAGCATCCCGTTAGACATTGGGTGATAAATTGAACACAGTGTGTGCTTGACCCCCAGTAATGACGTTACTTCCTTGAAGAGGTCATTCACAAAGTGTGTGCCATTAGCTGATCTTATTACATCACATATGCCCCACCTCGAGAACACCTCTCGTACTAGGAACTTCGCGGCACACTTCGCATCTGGGTGGGGGCATGGTTCAGCTTCCACCCACCGTGAGAAGGGACAAACTATCACAATTAAATATCTTGCTCTGTTACATCTTTCTCCCATGCCTGCATAGTCAATGGGGAGCTCCCTGAATGGGCCCACGGGACGCAGTAATGTTCCTCGCAATGTCCTCAGTGTCATTCCTGAACTGTATGTTTGGCATGTGGTGCATTCTATAGTAAATTTTGACAGATGTTCCTGTAAGTTCGGAACAAACCAATGTTCCTTTATGTCTGCTGCAATATGTTGTTTAGTTACGTGTGTCGGAAAGTGTAGTTGTTGGAACGCTATTTCCAGCAACTCTACTGGCATCACCACTGTCCCTGTTAGTTCCTGTCTCCATATCAAATCTGTTGATGACTGTTTGCACTCTCTCTTGTCCCATAGTTCTTGCTCCTCTACCGGTGCGTGTCTTTGAAGCTCTATTATTTGGGATATTGGTGTATGGTAGTATCCCTCCTCTAATGTCTCTGAACTCGGTATTTTGATAATACATTTGATTGCTGGTGGGACATTGAAGTACGCAGCATCTTTCGCCGCTGTATCTGCTGCTGCGTTTCCCAATGAGATTGCATCTATGTTATTCGTATGCGCTTGGCATTTCACCACTGCTACTACTGATGGTTCTGCTAGTGCTTCTATCAACTCATTTAGTAATGCAGCAGGATGCACTGGCGACCCATCTGCCCTCCGGAACCCTCTCCATCGCCATCGTGACAGCCCTGAGTGTACTGTTGTTGTGGCATATGCTGAATCTGAATATATCGTTACTGCACATCCTTTGGCAGTGCGCAACGCCTCAATTAGTGCAGTCAATTCTGCTGCTTGTACAGACTAATGAGCGGGGAGGTGCTTTTGTACAATGATCTCATATCCCTCTTCCTCCATTCTTATAACCACCACTCCCACGTGTTTTTCTCCTGTTTCACTATCTATTGATGCTGACCCATCTATGAAGTATATCGCTCCTTCCTGCAGTGCGTTTTCACTCGCTTTGAGAATATTATCTTCTTCTCCCTCATATGTAGCACAATCGTGTTCCTGCATGTCTCCTACAGTGCATGGTTCAGTAATGAATGTGGCTGGGTTTACTGTCTTACACCTGACCAAATGGACATTTGGACTGGATATTATCTCGTAAGCTGTTGCTCTTTATGTCGTTAATGTTGATTTGGATCTTTCTAGGATAGCAAAGAGTGAGTGTTCTGCGTATAAAGTCACTGAGCATCCCATCACGATGGTGTCGCTTTTTTCGATTGCGAAGGCCGCTGCAGCGAGAGCTTGTTCACATGCAAAGTGCCCCTGCATAACTGTATGTAATGTTCCCATGTAATAGGCAAATGGCTTGTGACATAGCAATGTTTTCTGTGTCAGTACTGCAGTCATTAGAGTGCCATTGCAGTGTGAAAATAAGTAAAATTCCCTGTCATAATCCGGGTTCGACAGAACAGGTGCGTGTGCAATAAGATCTTGCAGTTTGAAATACTGTTCATCGTCTCATGTGTCCATTTTATTGGGACATTATTGTTCTGTGCTTCTTTCAGTGCTTTTAGCAGTGGGCGTGTGTATGCTGGGTAATCAAGTATCCATGCGCGGCAGTAATTACAGATTCCGAGAAACTTTTACATGTCATTTACTGTTTTTGGTATTATCATATGGCGTATGGCTGCCGCCCTGTCGGATAATATCCTCTTGCCATCTTTTGAAATTAGCTGTCCTAAGTAGAGCACCTCTGCTAGGCAATATTGCATGCCAACAAATTAAACAATGTTATGGAATCATCCATACACTGTTCTTCACTCTTGCTGCAGACAAGTAAATCGGCTATGTATTGTATTATCGTGCTTTCGACATCAATGTTTCAGAGATCTTCATGCAAAATCCTATAAAAAATGCTGGGGCTTTAACAATATCCCTGCGGTAGTCTGCAATGTTCATATCTGCTCCCCCCTAGCATGAATGCTGTGAGGTACTGAGAGCCTGGGTCAATCGGAATTGAGAAGAAAGCATTCTTCAAATCCACTACTGTGAAACATGTGGCATTGGGTATGCTACACAATATTGATGCTGGAGTAGGAACCAATGGCAACTCTTTCTGTATGACGTCATTAAGTGGGCGTAAATCCTGGATCATCCTCCAAGCCCCGCCCTTCACTTTTTTGATTAGAAAAATTACTGTATTACATGGTGAATTAGATGGTACTATCCCTTGTTGTAGCAGGGTGTTTATTGTCTCTTGTATTCCTTCCTCTGCCTCCTTGGAGAGTGGGTACTGTTTTACTCTGGGCAGTAAGGCCCCTGGTTTTAATTTTATTATGATTGGTGTAACTTTGTGTAACAACCCTACATCATGGGAGCCTGTAGTCCATATTTCTGGCAGTACCTTCTCCATGTCTTTCAAATATGGTGGGTGGCACGTTAACACTAATCATAAGAGGATTGTGTATTTCCCTGTGCTGAATCATGATATCGCAAGGTATACTTATCTCCATTATTATTTCCCTGTCACTCTCACTGTCAGTGAACCATTCTTCATCAGTTAGGTTGTGCAAAATTATGTTTCAGTCTATGCACAGTACTGTTCTCCACTTGCGCCCATGTGTGTCCATTCCTATTACCGCAATACGTTTGCTCGAGACCTGTACCCCCTCTAAGTAAATAGACAAGATTGTTCCTGGTACAATAGCTGTGTTCACAATTGGGCGGAAGAAAAAATCTGATGGTACCTTCCACTCTTTTCTTGTTATCTCTGGCACCACCCGTGCTAACACCTTGATACCATAAATGAACATATCCATGTCAATGGGCACCCCTCTTACCGCAACTTTGTTTGTCATTGTGCTGATCATCAGCATCGCCCATACAGGGCACACTCCTGGGGTGGAACAAACTATCCCCTGTTCAGTAAAGGAGATGGTCATGTTTAACTTACTCAGAAGGTCTCTTCCCAGCAAATTTATTGGTGCGTTTTCGTGGTACAGTGGAGGTGCGCGCACTGTTTTTCCTCACACTGTTATATCAAGATCTTTTGAGTAAGGAACTTTTAAGATAGCCACAGAGAACCCTTGCGTTTCCAAGTTTCTTCCTGAGAGCGGGTGGCCATACTATTGTTCATTTCCCATAGGGGCCTGTCCTTGATAATAACCCATAGGTCGCATTTGGCATTCCCTTGAATAATGCCCCACCCTTCCACAGTTCCACCATGACCCTTGTGGTTCTCCCCTCATCCCAGGCCCTCCAAATCCTCTATTTCCCATTTCTCCGAATCCCCCTCTTGGGCCTCTGTACCAACCTCGTCCTCTTGCTGGCTTCCCTTGGCATTGGGGCCCTTCGTACTGTTCCTCTCCATACCACTGCTCCTATCTGCTTGCAGCCCATGTTGCGGCTATTCTGGCTATGCGTTTCCTACTCCCTCTTCTCCTTCACCGTTCCTGTCAGTTGATGTTGCGGCATTCATTGCTGCGACCTTCACTAACTCATTTTGTACTAGCTTTGCCTCATCTGCCAACCTTCGCTGTGCTATCTCTTTTTCTCTTTCTTTCATCCTCATACAATGGTGCACAATTATGCTCTGAATCTCGGGCCAGTCCTTGGCTTGTATCCCAGCTATTTTATCCAAGGCCTTCTGTACCTCCTTTGGGAGCCCTTTTTTGAATATAAAGTAGAACAAGGCCGTAGATTGGTCCTACGCCATGCCCGTTTCACTTCTTCACAGGTCTTGCACCTGGAGGATGAATTGCGTAGGCTCCTCCTCCTCCATAGTGCACTGCATCACTAAATGTAAATGTGGAATATCTGGAAATGTTCTCGACAATGCATCCCATACTTGTGCTCTGACGTTGTTAAATGGGGATCCAGCATGGAGGTCACAGCTCATTGTCACTCCCGGGAACCCCACCTTCACCCACACTGTGTCTGGCTGATCACCAACAGCGGACACCAGCAAACTTTTCACATCCCCTATGGCCAATGGTACCCCTGCTGTGTTATTTTCGAATGCATGTATCCATTTCCCCGCCCCACCCGAAAGTGGAGGGAGAAGTTTCAACAGGTTATTCTTATCCATTTGTGCCCACAGTATGTAGTGGGACCTCCCTATGCCTTTGTGTATTAGGGGCAGTTGCAGTTGCAGTTTTCCCCCTTTCTTACTTACCGTTCCCTTCTTTGTTTTACTTACCAGCATGTTTCCTACTCTTTGTCTTAATCTCCCCTGCCATCTTGGTGCAGCCCTTTCATCTTCTTCGTCGAATGGGAATGGCAGTGGAGATCCCATCGCTGCCATTCCCTCTTCATATTTGTTTAAATCACTCCATACCTCCTCTACCTCCTCCTCCTGTTCCCTTGTTTCCTGTGTGTCTCCTCTCTGGCTGTCCGGGGTTGCTGGTCGTATTATTCTCACGGGTTTGCTGTTCAAATGGAACAGAAACTAACCTGATTGCTACTCTTGTTCTTGCCCTTTTGGTATTGGTGTCGATGGAGGTGGCGGGGATGGTGTGGATCCCCCTGCGCCACTTGGGGAGGTGTGACGTCTCCTAACGTTAATGGTGGTACTTCCCCTCCCCCTGGCAACATCTGGCCTCTGTCGCACAAGGCTCGCAACCGCGTTATCTCCAATTGTGAATGCGCAAGCTGTCTGTCTAAATCTTCTGTTAACCGTGCCAAATTCACTGGTGGGGCACTGGTTGGGCCGTACAGCCCTCCTCTTTCATACGGGGGTGGTGCAGTGGCTGATGCTGTTGTCGGGGTTGTTGGTGTGGTGCATGCTGGCACATACAGGGGCTCACTGTATCCCACTGCAGGCCTGGTCATCAATGGGTGTATTCTAGTAGGATCACTCTCTGTTGTGGTTGTCGTAAATTCTTCCCCTGTAGCCCCATCTCCTCCCTCCGGCACCTTCTCGTTCTCAATTATCATGTCCTTACTTAACTCACCGGTAGGCGCTACCTCTTCAAACATTTGCCACAAGTATAGCACTTCCCTTCTGTTCTGCAATTGCTTTCCCCTGTATTTCACGAGCAAGTGTGTGGATACTAGATCCAATACCCTTTTGTCAAAGGACCCTCCCTCTGGCCATATCAACGTTACGCTGTCTCCTTTTATTTCCACTACCCATTGATCATGATACTTTTGTATTTTCTCACTATACAAAGGGAGAGGCTGACATATGTGTGCTAATGGTATTGTCCCTCCCATGATAGCGTGTTTGAACTCTTATTTTTGGTCACTTCGCTTTCTGGGGATAAATACACAATCAATCAGCCAACAATCTCTATTTTGTGACACTTCTATTCAACCTTGTTTAACCTTTAGCGTCAACAATATTTCAACAACCTTTTTACTTACACCATCTTGCTGGAACCACAAATTAGTTCAAAAAGTATTCATTACTTTCCAATATTCAACATGTTTATCATATTACTCACACATTTCATTGCCAATTTTCCTGATCAACCTTAATCTACCTCACCAAGAGTTCTGCTCACACGGAAAAAGAATATTCTATATTACTACTCCGAGTCTACTAAATATATGAGATCCTACTGTTTTCTCTTTATCTTCACTTACTTACCTGCACTGGACGAGACAATGCTACGCGGCGCCGCCTTCTACCCCCTTTGGACTAGGATCCCTTGTACCTGTTTACCTCTTTTTCGTTTTCTCCACAAAACCTAATGGCCATAAAAAGGATAGATACAAAAAAGCCTCAGCAACATTCACACATACCCTAACTTTGCCCTCTTTTATTTTACCCACTCTGTTATATCTAGCCCTTCTCCCAAACCCTCTTTTCTCCCCTTGAAGTCTCGCAACCGGTACTCACGTGTTCAGTCAGGTGGCCACCATTCACGGTCTATCCACAATCTGGTCTGCACCCCAACCAAGCCGTGGTCCGCCTCGGCAAGCAGTTTTTTGTTGGGTATTCAGAAAACGGGAACCCTTGGACCCTCTTGTTGTGCGCACGGGCTGGTCATCTGTGGAGGCGATGGTTTTGCTGGAGAGCATCCTGGATCTCACCGCACGGTACAGGGCTTTGGGGCACCTGTCCCAAATCACGTTGCGGGATCACCAAATGTAAAGGCCCATCCCCGCCTTAGCACCTGCAATACAAATAAAATAGACACACCTCTACGGGGAATGAGACTAAGAGAACAGGCTGCGAGATTTAGTCTTTCTTTATAAAGAATTGGCATCCAGAGAGCTCTGCTGCCGAGAGCGCTCTGGCAAACAATATACGTACAAATGATTATAAGGACAGAAAGCAACATAAATGATGTCAGACATGAATATTGCAAAGTTCATTATGATTGGACACAAGCTTGCGATGTATAGGCGCATATAGGTGGTGCTCCTCCGTGGTTGGCTGCTGGGTTGGCGGGAGGGTGAGCATCACAAGGTCCATCTGTCTGTGTCCAGGTGGGGTGAGAGTCAGGTCACTGTAAGGCAGGGTGGCCGCTAACTAAGCTAACATAATACACTACCATAAAACATGCACTAAACAATAGTCATTACCACTCCTTTGAGCAAATCATCATAAACCTATAACTTGTATTCATGTAATCACACCATTACTTATTGGGACTTATATGGGGTACCAGGTTAAGGGGCTTGACCAGCATGATAACATCAATTGCGGGGTGAGTCTGAACTTATCAAAGAGGCTTGGGGCAAGCTGACGTTTGTTAGTTACAGAGAGCAATATACAGTGACAGAGGTCTGATTTTAGCTAAGGGCACGCTGGGTTGGGCTTCATGGCAGGGTCACATATCTGGTACATTAAGAGAATACCTTGCAGGGACACAGGGTTACACTGGCAGTAATTTTCCAACAGCGAGGGTGAGAGGGCATGGGCAGGTTTGTGGAGATGGATGAGCTACAAGGCCTGGCTCAGGCCAGTTCACACAAGGGACAGTGATCTCAGAGGAAGAGCAAGGGTGTACAAAATGGATGCCAAGTGTCTCTCGCAAAAGCCTCATCTATGCCAATGGCAGCATAAGGCTGATGTTAACATAAGGGCAATGGCGGCATCCCCCACCATTGGAAGAGCAAGTGGTCCAGGCTGTACTGGATTTATGGTGGGGGGCCCAAACGACCCCTCACTCCCACACAGTATCTATCTTGATTCAACCTTATCTCCCAACAGACAAACCAATGCTGTGGCCTCAGCATCAGCCTATACATGCAAACTGATAACAGCATGCAGACCTTTTCTCACTACCACTAATTGTATCACCCTCGCCAGAACCCTCATAATGTCTAAAATACACTATTGCAATGCTCTGTACCTTGGTACCAGCCTCAGGAATATCAATTAACTGCAGGTAACTCTAAACAATGCCATTAAGGCTGCCCTTAACATTCCTAGGAAATCACACATATCGGACACAAGATAGAACCTCCTTTGGCTCCCTGTCAACCAAAGAATAGCTTTAAAAAACACTCAGCATGACTCATAAGTGCCAAGCAAACTGCGCCCCTGAATACTTATCCAACCGCTTTTCGGTTCACACATCTACACGACCCTTTATATCAACCCAAGTCTATTCTCTGCGCATACCCAGATTTAAGCTGCAAAAATCAGGGGGGGGGGGCATTTTCCCAGAGCTGGCAGCCAAATTATGGAACTCCCTCCCTACTACACTGAGGGCCCGATTCTCATCTTGGCGCAGTGAGCGTGCTAAATAGCACAACTCACTGCGTCATTTCTTGACGCCGAGGCACCACTGCTATTCTCATGTGGGCCTGGGCGTCTTCGCAAAGCACGACAGTGCTTTTGCTGTAATCCGCCTGTTTCTAATGGAAACAGGCGGATTGCAGAATCTCAGCAGTATTTTCGTTAAATAACGAGGGGATTGTTATTTAACGAAAATGCTGCCCATTCACCAAAGTGAGCAGCTTCAACATTGCAGGATGTTGAAGCTGCTTACTTTGGTGTATAGGAAAGTGTTCATATAAACACGTGTGGTGTATATGAACACTTTCATTTAAAGCGAGCAGCTTCAACGTTGCATCCTGCAACGTTGAAGCTGCTGGCTTTGGTGTAAATGAAATTGTTCATATACACCCGTGCGGTGTACATGAACACTTTCATTTACAACAAAGCCAGCAGCTTCAACATTGCTGAATGTAACGTTGAAGCTGCTCGGTTTGGTGTAAATAAAAGTGTTCATATACACCCGTGTGTTGTATATGAACACTTTCATGTACACCAAAGCAAGCAGCTTCAACGTTGCAGCAACGTTGAAGCTGCTTGTTTTGGTGTACATGAAAGTGTCCATATACAACACAGGTGTATATTGACATTTCCACTTATACCAAATAAGGCTTCTTGTGGAACTCCTCCAGTTTAACGGCACCAGAAGGGTACCGTATATGTGCGCTAGTTTAGCGCACATATTAAACTGGAGGAGTGCCACAAGAATAGGCTTCCAAAAAGCCAGTTTACAAATGTGGCGGTTGCTAGGTTGGTCTCCAACCCATCCTAGCAACTGACACATGTATTCTGAAAGTGGCGCATTCCTTCAGACTTCAGAAGAATGTGCCACCTTCAGAATAGGTCTTAAGTACTGAAAAGGTTGTTAACCCTTTTAACGTCCTTTTCGGTACTTAACAACTTGATGAGAATCGGGGCCTGAGAATAGAGCCTTCCTAACACTCTTTCAAGCACAAAGTTAAGAAATGGCTTTATGAGCAGAATTTAGCTGCTGCGCCTCCTTAATCTCCTCTCTCTGTATTTAATGCCACTTCTGTAAATTATGTAACTGTATAACTGTATATACCTTTGTAACTTGCATTCCTCTGTATGTATGCACCATCAAGAACTTTTCATTTTTCCTGTGATGTATATAACCAATCTAATCACATTATGCGCCCAGATGCCTACGGGCCCGGCAGCACTATACAAATGAATAAAACATAAAACATAAACATAAACTGATGTTCACTAAACCATGCAACTACATATCAGAAGCCTCCAAAGGTGCTGAAACTCTCAAAGGTCCCTGCTTATTGGACGTCAAGCCACATCCATAACCTAAGTTAGAAAGAATTGCATTTAATCAACAGCAGATATTACATTCTTATAGTGGTGGGGCATAACTGCTTTTCCCCAAATTGGTGAGTGCTCAGTAAGAGATCTTGAATGATTGCAGGAGGATTCGTGAGGTTCTCTCCCACAGAATAAGTTAATGGGTAGGAATTGCGTACACATTGAAGAAAAAGTGGATACAAAGCCAAAGACTTTGTAAATGGTTCTTTACGGGGAACAGAAACTCCTATGTATGACAAATTAGCAACAGTACACAGGGCCATTTCACAAGTCATTTTCATGCTGAGTGTGTACAAGTAAAATCATGAGCTCGTTCCAAACAAATATACTAACATTGGCAGTGTAAAAAATATTTTATTTTGTTTTTTGTTGCACTTCTTTCTTTTTGACATTACACGTTTTATAACTGTTAATATTTGATAATGAAATGAATCAGGCATAGACCATGGTAAAAATAACTGTAGCCAGGAATGCAATGTTTTATATTAAAAGAAGAGTAGCAATACGGTGCAATGTAGCAGACATAACATACCACATATGGCTGTACTAATTAAGAACTGTTCTCACTCTCGACTTAATAATCAGGCTCATCTGCCTTTTGATCGCAGGCTGACAGAAATCCCCCATTCAAAAGGAGCTCCTCCACACTTTTTCATGACACATAATGCCAGAGGGCAACAAACCTCACCCTCAGGTACTAATTAATTTGCAGCACGTTATCACATGACTCCATATCAGATAGGCACCAAAATCAATATTACAATAGACATGAAACAGAGCCCGGGGGCAACACACACATACACCAAAATGCTTAGCAGGGGATTGGCTTGGCCTTTATGAAACAGAAACACGGGGGTAGCAGTCATAGTTGAGCATAATGTTGATGGTTGACAGTATGCTGTTATATAATGTTGGTGGTCACTTTTACCGGCCTCTTTTTACCAGCTCCCTTTAAACAATCCCATATTGGCTAGCACTTTCTTTATTGATTGTGGATGGGAAAAAAGCAAGACTATAAAATAATAAATTAAAGCTATTTAAACACATGTAATTAGACTAGAGAAGACTCAATCTCAAATACCATACTGTTCCCCCTTTTTGTATAATTTTTTGTATTGTGTATTAGTTTATAAAAAACCTTTCACAAAAGATATTAATAAAATCAAGCAAGAACTCGCTTCATAATTAGCAATCCTACTTAATATAAGAAAATATGTAGACATTCAATGCAAATCAATACTCCTATCTAAAAAGAAACTTTAAATCGTTCCTCTAAAAATATGTATAATCAATCAAGTTTAGATATTCCAGATACTTAATAACCATAGTTGATAAAGCGGCAGTGGTTCCAGAAAAGAGACTTATCCAAAAGGAGTCAGTCTCAATAAGATCCTAGGTGTTAATAAACCTTTCAAAAAATAAAACTTGAGGACCATATAAGTCTGGGCATTCTATTAAAAGATGTGTTAAAGTTTCTCTCTTGCTTGACAGCTTACGGTTCAGACAAAATGGAGATGGAGACATGTCCATATCGCGAACATACAATATTTCCTGGGTGGGTAAGAGATTTACCGCACATCTCAGAAAATGACCTCTCCATATCCCCTCTGGGAATTTTGTCAAATATGGTGGAAGAGTATCTAATTTTATCGGCACCAAGCTTATATATTTGTATAATCTGAATGATGTTACTATATCACAGGTATTGCACCAATCCATCTCCCGCAGTCGTTTTCTTTACCAGATAAGGGTTGATAATTAAAATATCAATTTCCTGATACAAAATGTCAAGTAAGTTTAACATCCTGAATTGCATCTTTTATATTTAAGGACATCTTCCTTCCAGCATGATATCATCCAGTTCCATATACAGAGAGGCACTCAGTAGGCAGACTATCTTTTGAAATTCTTTTAGTTAGCTCCACTGGTCACTACACTGCCAAGGAGGAATTCCCAACTCAAAGCCTGATAACCTCTTGCTGTACACAGTTAGGCAATCTCAAGACCTTCCGCAAGATTCTGGCTTCACAAAGATTTAGTGAAAATATGTCCCATAACCATTTATGGTATCCCTTAATGAACTCTTATCAGGGATGACTCATTCCCATCAATTTGAATTAATATATCTGATTAAGTATGTTTAATTAAAGAAAACATAACCTATCTAATGTAAATATTTGTATCTTGCAATCAACACATACATTTATTTTATTGACATTCATATCTAAATTTCCAAAGTTATCATAGTTCAGAATTTATCAACCAATTCTTATACTTAAATGATCAATATGCGAATCAACAATCCTCAAATCAATAAGTGCAGCTTCACGATTCATACATTTCTTCGGTGTATATCAACAGATCAGCATCTATCAAGGAAAACGTGTTGCCATCACTTCCATCATATATTCTGAACATGTTTTGGACTGATCATACTTCGTCAGGAGTTCTTCTGATCTGTTTTCCTGAGACAACCAAAATACAGGGCTTATTCATGATATCCACTTAATGTTTAAAAAAACTTAATGTTGTTAAATCACTAATCTTAATTGAAATGTCCCTTGACTTGGTTATCACCTCTTCTAGACTTGCCTCTCAAATAACCTACAAATAATAGAGTCTATAAATCTTACTCCTTTCTTTGATGCCCAAAACTTAGAGTCTCACAAATACATTCTAGTACGAAAATATAAAGTACATTTCTCACTGACTACTCTTATTAATTTCAAAATCTCCTGGAACTCTCACCTTATCTCATACGGTAAATGTACTTGAATGTCCTTCACATCAAACCATTCCTGTATAAAAACTGGTCCTTAATCAGTATTAAACAATTACTCATCAAGTAAGTTTTATACCATATTCAAATTAACACTCACCTAGATTCAAATCATCTCAACCACAATACTTCTTGGGTGTGCAGAAAGCCCAGTCAAATCCGTGGAGTTCTCCTCACAGCTATAATAAATCCAACATGGCATCACATAAATGTTCAGTTGCATGCTGTGTGCTTCACATCACATGTAGTATCAAGCGTGAAATTATCAAGCCGTTTCTGAATTAAATCATATTCAATTTAAATGTGTTTTATTACTGCGTCCTATATGATAAAAGTTCTAAGTTAAATACCTGTATCTCATGTATATTATTAAACATAACAATTCATATTATATATTCATTAGTAGAGAAAAAGGTTTACCAAAATATATTTGATAAAATCTAATGAAATGTAACAAGATAAATTCTTTTTGATGTTAAATCTCTTTGTTTCGAACACATCAATTTTCGTATTCCAAAAAACTCTCTCTTTTCCAATATGAATGCATATTACATTCACTTCTCGGTGACCACACTTGCTCAAAGATAATAAATTGTAATTGATCAAATGAATGTCTTTATTTAGTATAGTGTACTGCAATTGGCGAGTTTTTGTGACCAATGTACTTTAGCTTTTCTATTTGTTAATCCTACATAATAGATGCCCATGGGCACTTGATACAATAGATTACGCTTTGTGCATCACATTTTGCGGAGAGATTTAAAGCAATCACCTTTCCAGTATAAGGATGATTTATTTAATTGACTTTAAGAATGCTGTGGCAATGTTGACAATTGCCACATGGTTTTGTTCCTGTCCAATTGCCAATGATTTTTAAACATTATAGTCGAGTCTGCTTGTACCAATACTTTTCTTAAGGATTGACTCTTTCAATAAGCAAAGAAAGGTGGTTTGCAAATTACCTGTTCATTGTATCATCCAACTTGAATCCTTCCCAATTCTTCATCAAATCTTTCTTCACCAAGTGGCTCTAGTTCAACTGTGTGGTTAAATATACTATATTTGGAGTTCATTTAATGACTCCAGATTCCAACCAATGTGCTCTCAGGGATTGTTTAACTGTCTTCATTGTTCCCAAAATGTTGTTCTCATTATAACATCTCACTGCAAACTTCTTTTTTAAATCCATACTTTGCAATCGATACTCCTCATCGTTTGAGGTAATCCTTTTATTTCTCACACATTGGCAATATGGGATACCTTTGATTTTATTTAGGGGGAACATTGTTTGCCATCAGTAAACTGTTCCTGTCAGTTGGTTTTCAATAATATGTTGTTTCAAATCACCCATCACCCCAATAGAACTCAACATCCAGAATTGAATCCTCCCTCTGCTGCATTGACTTGTTAAACAGATTCTTGGATGTACCTGCATTGAGATATAGCAATGCATTGCAAACTTCTTTTTTCAAATCAATGCTTTTCAATCGATACTCCTCAACGTTTGAGATAATCCTTTTATATTTCACAAATTGCCAATATGGGATGCTTTAGATTTTTTAGGGTGAAAACCTTTCAGCCCCACCCGCACACTTATGGCAGGAGACATCTGTACCATTCATCGTGCAGTTTACATTGTATTCATTCACTTCACTACAGCTCAAAATGGAGGTAAAGCATTTTCTGTTTACTTTCCTCCATAATATCTCTGTTTACTTTTAATGGGCGTGTGCAGTGAGTGGATATAAGCAAATGGATGGACTGTGGAAATGGGCAAAGCCCCTACGTTGGCCCAAAGAGGCCTTTATCCGGATAAAGTACCAATTCTGCCCTAGATTATTTTATTGATTATGCTAATGAGGTGTATCCAAGAATTTGTGTAACCTTGCCCCTATCTCATAAGGTAAGTGTTCTTGAACGTTGTTCACAACAAGTCAATCCTGTATCAATAATGGTTCTCAATTACCCATTAAGTATCTTTACCCCATTTTTCAAATCAACACTCGCCTAGATTCAAATCTTCTAAAATACAACACTTACAATAATTATTTCAAAAAGATTTAGGTCATTTAAGTCTAGGAGGTGTGCTCCTTCTAGACTACATATTAATGTGGATATGGCTTATAGTTTGTAGAAGTTCGATACAGGTACTAATTAGAAGCATCTACATAATCCATATATTGATGTCATTTTTTGGTATCCAAGAAACCATTTTTTCACACAACATGACAGATAGTGCTCTCTTTTGACATTTATCAGAAATTGAAAGACCCAGATGGACAAAGCTGTTCACATTTTCCAGAAATATTTTGTAGAGCAGACCTTCTGAATCCATTTTACTTCTTTGAATTTGACTTCTTCATGATCTTGGTTGTATCTTTATTGATTATCAAGGCATTCATTTGAGCATAATTCACTATATCTGTTAGCAATCTCTGTAACCCAGTTTGTGTATGATCTATCAGCAGCATATAATCTGCATACGCATGCCAGAAAATATTAGTAATTCCCAAACGCAAAGAAACAAAAGACAATGGTTTCAGGTGGTCACCCCACTCCGAGATGTAGATATTAAAAAGGCTGAGTGCCAACACACAGTCATGTTGTAAACCTGAATGTGTACTAATTCTAGATGATATCTGTCCTTACAAGTTCAAAATTACATAAATGTTAGTGTCCGAGTGGAGATAAACTATTTTACTTAGAATTAACTTTGGAATGCCCCAATTAGATAGTTTGGATCTGTCATGAGGCCGGTTCACTTTATCAAAGGCAGAACTAAAGTCTATAAATCCCACATGCATGGTAGGAGTCTCTAGTTCCCAAGATTTCCATTGGAAATAGTCTACTATGACGGCATTTAGCCCAGTCCACAAGACCTACAAAAGCCTATTTGAAACATACTTAAATGGCCACATTTTCCAATTCTTTTAGAACCAAAGAAGTAAACTCCATTCTGTCTACGTCCACTATTGTAATAGGCCTATAGCCGTTTTGGTCAAAATGACTTCCCTTTTTAAAACTGGGGCTTTACATGCACCTTAACATGAGCTCAGGGTGTTACTTGTATCAATATATCAATATAAATAGAAACAAAGAATTGAGTCCCATAATATTATTGCCTGCTTCTTGAGTTGGTTCATTAGGCCATTAGGTCCCATGGCACGCAATTGCTAGATTTCATGATTCGTTCTAAGAGATATAAACTATAAAACGTATCTTCCATGTACAATGTCTAATCCCCATTCTGGTCACCCTAAAACAGACAATGTTGCATGAAGTTGGCTAAAATGTTGACCATGTTTTATCTGGGATGGAGTTTATTTGTCTTTCAAATAATATTTTTCTAGGCCATCAGAATTCAAACATTTGTATCTTGTACAAAGACATTTAGCATAATTTCACTATCTTGTGCAACATAGCATACGTATGTTGCTTAGTCTAGTTTTGTATTTTTGCCCTATCTTCTTTATCATGCTTGCTTTGGTAGGCACATCTGAAACATTCATTTTGTATCTGTTTAATATCTTGCTGCAGTTCTTTTTTTCTTGAGCTTGACTATCTCATCCCATGCACAAGTATGTAAGGTTTTCTGTTTAGTCCAGTTGGGGCCCAAGATCATAATGTTATCTCTGAGGAATGGTGAACATGCTGTGGACGTGTATGTTTTGCACCTCCATTCAAAGGTAGAATTAGAATAGATATCAGCTATTAGTTGATTGAATTTGTATACCTTCTTTTTGTTCCAATTGCCTATATTCTCTGCTGCATTTATTATTAGTTGAGTGTGGCTAGACAATGTTGTTGCTTTGACCTCCATTTCAAACTCAGCACTTAAAATATTATGATCACTCAGGGACGTCTATTCAATTTTGTGTTTTGTGCTTTTGCTGAAAATATCTGTTTAGGTAAAGATATAATCAATATATTAGGGTGATTTACCCCTACAACATGTCACCGTCCACATTCTCATTTAATATAATTAGATCGCAGTCCTATAAAAATGATGCCCGCTCTGAGCAATTTGTGTACATATTTCTAAAAAAGAGATATTCAGCCTCGTCATCCACTGCTGTTAAATTAGGGCAGTACAAATTGAAATCTCCCACAATTAGAATAGGACCATTATTGGAGGTATTAATACACTCTTCAAAAACACAACAATGTTTTTTAAACAGTCCTCAACAGAACATGGTGCCAATAAATATTAGTAACCCGGCGAGAGCGAAGCAGAATGCAACAAGCATTCTGATTGACTCTCGCCAGGTCCCTACCAGGCCGGGAATCCCTCAGTCGGGATTCCACGGCCTTTGTCCCCGGTGGGGGGGCGTGGCAGCCCCTCAGCCAATGAGGAGGCTGGAAGTGGGGCCATCCCCGCTCCGAGCCTCCCTGTGGCTGAGAGACTGCCTTCGCCCCCCACCGGGGACTTGGGTAAGTCTTTTTTTTAATTATATTTTTTTAAATCCCTTCCCTCCCGAAAAACTTGCCCCACCAACTTACCTTCTTGGTCCTACGTCCGTGGTGGGGGACGAGGAAGCCTCCAGCCGGGGCCATCCCCGCTACGTGCCTCCACACGGCTGGAGGCTTCCCTCGTCCCCCGCCGGGGACGCAGGTACTTTTTTTTTTTTTTTTCCTCGTCCAACTCCCACCCTCCCAACCTTCTTTTTATCCTTTTTCGGGAGCGGACGCGCTGGGAACACAGCTGTGTTCACAGCACGTCCGCTCCCGATGGCCGCCATGGAAAGGGAAAACGGACTCCGTTTTCCCTTTCCATGGCGGCGGCCATTTTCTTTTTTTTTTCTCCCGAAACGCTGCAGCGCCGAAACGCAGCAGCATTTCGGGAAAAAAAAAAGCTTTTAGTGCCCCGCTCACTCAATTTTTGTGGGTCGGGGTACTAATAGCAATAGAACCCGAGCGTCGGGGGCATTACTGTCCCAGGTATTGCCCCGGGGCCTTCGGTAAGGCCCTCGCTTCGCTCGGGTCCTTACCTATGGGCCCCGGGGCATTACCTTGGACGGTAATGCTCCCGACGCTCGGGTTCTATTGCTTAATTAATGACCAACATAACACAATTTAAGCCATTAAAGACATCAGAAATACTAATGCCTAAAATACCATAATTATTCAGGTATGTCTTTCTCATGGAGATAACTGAGGTGGTCTTTACAGCAGTTAGGTGATCTCCTGACGGTCTCCCCATAGTACCTTTGTTTGCCAATTGGAAAGTGGTAGAAAAGCCATCCAATATAAAGGGGTGATCCAGCAGCCATGTCTCTTATAGAATAATAATTGAGTATGTTGTGTGATGAATCCAATGGAGTCATCACGTATTCTCCAGTGGAAACCTCCTCCCATGTGTCCAGGGGACAGCAGCCTCTACCTGATTCTGACCCTGGGGGGCGGTTACATGAGCGAGGATCACATAGGAGAAGAAAATGACTGGGAATATGTTATGACTTCATTGGAGGAATCACAGTGGTCCTACCTTTGTCATAAGAAAGACCCTCTGAACCCCAAGACCTTAATGGCCTATTGTCAGATAATGATTCCCCCCTGTAGAGGAAGTCAAGGAACCTATTGACAGATAATGATTCCCCCCTGTAGAGGAAGTCAAGGAACCCTTTTTTCTACATCATTCTAGTCAGGCCCCCACATTCCACCCAAACTTTCACAACTCACACATAGCACCCTTTGTTCTTTATGTGCCTTGTAAGTCCAGGAGCAAAAAAAACTATGTGTTAAGAGTCCAAAGGTAACCTAAATCTCTAATTTTGATATTGCTTTTTGTGTAAGCCATGAGAGAAACCTTCCAGGAGTTAAAAGTCCAAATAAATGTATGGACTTCAACTTCCATAACCACTCAGGTACTGAGATGAGGAGGAGGACAAGGGAGTTTGTGCATAGTGACAGGAGATCAAAGTGCAACATGCAGGCTAGCAAACCTGCAATGAGTGGGACATTTAAAAATGTCAACTGCACTATGGAGAGGGAAGGTGCAGCGAGCAGTGCAGAAGGTGATGTTGCCATTCCTGCTGGGGCTCCTGAACGTGAAGCACACCGTCAGAACCGGTAAACCAGAGAAGGCTGTTTTGGATACGAAGTCCCATGGAGATGCCGGGAGTAGAAGTAACAACAAACAGGGTAGGCTATTATAGAAACAAAAAAACCACGGGCAAGCCATTGAAATCCTTTTAACCATTAACAGGTTGAACGTGGTATCACAAAAACAACGGTTTTGTAGGAAAAAGTGACTTAAAGGTTCTGTAAATGAAAGAACAGTATTCTAAAACACTCGGACAGAGTGGAGAAGGGGGGGGATGTTGGGCTGGGAAAAAGGGCACCCAACTCCATGTGCCTGTCTCTAAGGAAGAGCACCATGTCCTTAGCGGGAGTGCCTATCCCTAGGTAGCGTGTGTGGTGGCGTCTGTCTAACAGGAATAGAAAGAAGGGCTGCCCCTAATATGCTATACTGGTGACCAGTGTATTCAAAGGAAGCACCATCCAGCGCACAAAAAGCTAAGATTTTTATTCAATCTTCAATCTTGTAGACAGTCGTCAGTACTGTAGGCAGATCCAATTTCGTTTTAGCAAAGTCCAGAGCTGTGGATTAGATTTTGTGGCTGGCTGGATGTGATTGGAAAGACCTGAGAGAAGGTCAACTGTATGTGTTCCTTCTTCTGTGTTAAATTTTTTATTCTTGTCCGTAGGTCACATGCGAAGGAGCAACTAGCAGTTCAATAGTTGGAAATGCCTGGAAACAGGTAAAGGTAAAAGGGCCAAGGGGCCTTGAGGTTTAAAAGAGGCTCTTATAAAAGTACACACTTTCACCATAAGTGTGCGTGAGAACAATTGTGCAAAGCAATATCCTTTTCCTCTTGTTAGGGATATTTGTTTTGGGTCATGAGAGCCCTCATGACATTTTGGGTCGACCGGTTTCAATGGCAAAGGAAGTTGGAGCCATCTTCGTCATGACCGTGATTCCATGTAAGGACCAAATCCGGGAGTTCAGAGTGACTGAACTGGATCAGGCATCTCCTGCAGGGACACAGAAGGGGAGACATGGAAAAGACAAGAGCTAATTAGGGGGGCGTAGGCACAAAAGACTGGCCTTACGGCAGAAGGGAGGTCTGAACACTCTGAAGGAGTGGGGAATAAAAAGGACCAAACATGGTCGTCATACATTACAGGAAGATGGGGGTGCCTGATCACCTGTGTAGTCTAGCCCATCAAAGGTGGTGGGGGTGAGGGGGCTGGGAAGGCAAGGGAAGTGCTAGGTACCCTACTCCCTAGTGATAACATGCTGGTATGCTAAGGACAGGGTGCTCTTCCTTAGAGACAGGCACGTGGAGTTGGGTGCCCTTTTTCCCAGCCCAACATCCCCCCCTCCTCCACTCTGTCAGAGTGGTTTAGAATACAGAACCTTTAAGTCACTTTTTCCTACAAACCGTTGGTGCCGGGAGCAGAGCATGAGTGTCTGGGGGTTCGGTCACTTGCGAGACAGCAGACTTCAATCTGGGGCAAGAAGAAGAGCTGGCCTGTGACCGGAGAGCCGTGCCCCATGCTGAGGGGGCGTCTGCACACTCCAACCTGGAAGGCAGAAGAAGAAGATATAATGCAGAGGAGCAAGCAACATTGGAGACGCTGGAAAAGACGAGTGAGTCTGCCCAAAGCAGCTGGGGAACCAGGGGCGTACCGACAACTGCACCAACAAGTGATTGAATGGTACAAGTTTGCTGATGCAGAAAATAGACAATGGTAACGTTTGTTTTAATGCAGTCAAGGCAAAATACAAAGGAAAAGTTTGAATGCAGCCAAGGCAAAGGCAAGATTCAATGAGAAGAATGTTTCAACGCAGACAAGACAAAGTATAAAGGCAAACCCCAATGAAATACAGAAGCATGAGATGCCAATGTGGGGAAGACATTTGAGCAAGTACATTGGAGGAGAATAGACCACCAATAGATGTGCCAAGCAGCACATGGTACATGCTATTGTGGTATATAAAGGAACTGTGAAATCCTTAAAGAACCCTGGCAGGTGCATACCTCAGGCAGCTGAAGTTGTATCTAAGAACTGTTAGATAGATACAAAGTCCTGGCAGGCGAGTGTACCAGACAGTGAACATTGTGTAAAGATTCCTGGCAGGAGAGTTCACCAGGTGATCTGAAAACCCTCATGAAAGGTCTGGCAGGGGAATATACTAGGCAGGCAGCTGAAAATTTGATAAAGATTCCTGCAGGGGAGTACACCAGGTAATCTTCAAAGATACAACTCTTACAGAAAGATTGTAACAGAACATTTTGCTTGAGCAAAACATTATGGTTGAACAAGAACTTGTTTAGTCCAGTGAAGACACAAAGGAACTGTTAGCTAAAGAGACATGCTGCCATCCTGTTTAAGAATCCGGGGGAATAGGATCATCATCGGAACCCAAGGGTCTTGACCCTGGAGAATATTTTTGTTGGAGCCATTCTTACACTTTTGGTTTGAACACTTTTAAGTTACTAACATAAGTTATTTTGGACACAAGGACAGCTTTTCAGTTACTAACATTCTAACACAGACAGATCTTTAGTTTTAGTTTCTAGGTAGGTAAGCTACTCTTTAGAATATGGTAAAGAGGCATTTTTCCCACCCTTTTTATTTAATAAAAATGTCTTTGATTAAGAACACAACAACTTTGTGTCCGTCCTTTATTTCTGATCCCTCACAGTAGATAAATATGCAGATCATTTTGTGTTACTTAACAATGAGCAGTGACTCCTTTGTATTCCAAGACAACATTTCAAATGAAGCGCTTTTGCTAAAGACATTTATTCAGTCCTCTGCTGTTCTTTATGGGGTTTGCTATAGCCACGGGTAGCCAAGACCAGTCCATACTGTCCATTTGTACTTTTGGCCCTCCATTGGTCCTTATAACCTTTCTTCAAGATCCAAGGCCATCATGGCATGTAATGTTCAGATCATGCATGTTTCTTTGAAATGGTGTTTACGTTAGCATTATGACCATGGTTTAATCTATTTGTTTTCATTGAATACTGTTAATTCGTATCCCATAGATCGAAATAATTCAGATTCAGATAATAGCATGAGAAACACATACTTAAATTGTATTTCAAAGGTGAATTCATGCTCCCCAACACTCATTTATCAATAAATAATGGATAAAATCACGATGCACAAAGAACCAGCTTCGTTCACAAAAGAACTCAGCTGGAAAAATGTACAAAACATTCTCAAAAAACCTCAGCTACTTCAGGAGTTATAAACCAAACACAGCACATCATCATAGTCATAAAAACATCATTGCAATTGGATATTAGAGGCAAATACCTATATTATTCTATACATTAAACATGTTAATTAGTCGTCTTTAATCTCTGGATCCGCCCATAGCTCTTCCTCCTAAATGAGATGTCAGTTCTCAGACATTATCACTGCTCTCTAATTGGCTGGATGATACCACTATGCGCTAACATAATTTCAAAACCGTTGGGCCATTGCCTATGGTTACTCACACAGTCTTGGATGTTGCATTTGTCCACAACAACCCAAATATATTTTAATGTGCAGGATGAGATTGAAACGCTGACGTAGACAGAAATAACAAACGTACTCTCATTTCACGCTCTCAACCCGGGCCCCGATCTTTGCCGGACAGTTTCCTAATCTTTGACACCTCTTCATGTCCTCCCTCGTGAAACACACTGTTGTTTGCAGATGCAGAATATAATTGAATCATAATGATTGCTCTATGATGGTGTATGGACAATGTGCAATGCCCATTTCTTACATGCATTCATCTTGTGACTGCGTTCTCTCGGTGTGCTCAATACACCTCTTCTACCATAGGGGGTGCTGAGTGTTCGTCTTGAAATAATATTCTTGGCAATGTTACTTAGTGCACCTGTCGATAAAAGCATTGTGTATTTAACTCAATCATTAGTAACAAACTAACTGTTGCATATACAGGCTTACACCCTGGGATAGCCAATGTGAGCAGCTTCAGTTCCCTATCGCGTCTTCCCTCCCTTTTCAACTTGACATCCTCTGCCTTACGAACACCATTGTGACTCACCAAAATCTGTATTCAGCAATTTAGCATCCAGTGCTGTTTGTTTTTCAACTGCGAATTCTACAGGGCATTGCTTATTCAAAATGACAGTTCTCTTGTCATGTCCGATGTTCTTGTATGTACCTTACCTACCATTTACTATATTCCCCCTCTGGGTATTCAGCAACCCAACCCTCCATATAGTGTTACACTAATTCCCTACAATGTGGCAAAACAAATTCTATCCTACTTGTGTTATGTTCGGCTAAATAATAATTGCTGCTGCAAACAAACTATTCCAGCTTCCTTATTCTGTATGTCCTGATCTTATCTGCACTATTACAAAGGTAACAATGTCTCTATTTCTTGTATCAATGAACGCATAAGGTTAATGTATTTGGATATAGTGAGCTTCAGTCTGGGAGTTTTTCAGGGCTCATTAATGAGTTTTTCTGTTGAGTCTGCATTAGATGCTCCGACTTGGAAATATTTGGGATCTTTACCCCTCTGATGTCAGCCAGAGCTTGAAAGTGATGGTCCTGCGACTTATCAGCCCTTCTTACTTGGGCTTCTTTATCATTAACTAGTTTCATGGGCAAACTGACTTTAATATTCGCTGTCTGCAATCAGTGTATTTTCGGGTGCGAGGCAGTGTGATCTCACTTATTGTAGTATTCTACTGGTAGATTATCCAGCCTCATTTCTCCATCTTCCTGCCCCTCATGAACAAGCATCTGTCTCATTTCTGTTGCTTTCTTCCCTTTGTTTAACAACATGCATTCAGTGATTTTCAATAGTTTTACTGTGATATGGGTGATTTGACCAGTTGTTTCTCTTTCGTTGATATTATACTGATACATTTTCTGGACTTTTTTGTATTGTCCCTGTTAATTTTTGGTTGTTTGGTCTTCTTTCACTCGGAAATTGTGTTCACTTTCTTTTTGGCAGACACCTGCTACTCGTTATTGATCCCTTTTTCGTGGTAAGCATTCAAACAACTTCACAACCAATTTCATACCAATGAAGATCGGATAAGTATAAATAAGCTCAATACCAGCCCGGAATGTCACCATGCATTAGCATGCATCCTTACAAACCACAAGCACAACAGGAGCCTGGGCTTTCCTCTCTCTGTTAAATGCATGATGGAGCACAAAGCCATACACATTTAAAACATTCAGAACAAACAAAGGGAACACCTAGAGCTCAAGTACACATACAGATCGCCTCAGGTACGAAGCCATTTGAATAATTGCTGGGACAAATAAATAAAATACAACTACACTTAATTGTTGGCTTGTGGGTTGTTTAGTTCTATGTAAAGCAATCATTGAATTTAAACATTTGATCAAAACGTTTCAATAAAACAGGTCGATTTTATAATTCTTGTAGGAATTAGGTTTGTCAATGTTTGTAGAGGGAAAACATGCCATTGGTCTTCAGGGGGTATCGAAGTGCATTGTATCTTGGTGCAAAAGCACACAAACCTAAGGCACACAAGCACACCACCATATCTTCTTGGCTATCAAGCTGTGAAGCTAACAGTTACAATAAATAAATGTAGTTGCTCATTAGTAATGTATTCTAATTCAGACTTGCAAATTAAAAATGTTAGGCCATTACAATAAAGGGAATGGAATTGAATATTCAAAATGATTATTGTTATTGTTATTATTTATTTATTTGTATGTAGTTCCAAAAGAACTTTTACAAAATGTAATCTCAATTCAGTTATTCATCTATATATAATTCATAGATGATAACATATAAGTATTAAAAGTAAACATTTCACAGCTCCAATCTAAAATGTGCTACAATGTACGACACCAATTATTCATAAACAATTTCAACAGTGCTTTCAATTTCTACATAAGGCTTGTGACCATTTACAGGTGATTACCAATGAGCAAAGTGCTATAATGTATGCTTTTCAGATGCCACTTATCATAAACATCTTTCCTTAAAATAATAAATAGAATATCTATTAAAAGACATCTAAAATCTAAACATATAATATAGCAAGATATGGGTGGGAGTCTCCCACTATGTGTGTTATATATTATTATTATCCCCTGGACACTGCTTATCAGATGGCAGCCACTCTCGACCACAGTCAGTAGAGAGCAATATGTGAGCTTTCAGTTTCCATATGTAAGCAACAGGTCCAAAAAATGTCATCCTTAATAGAATCATAACGAGATACCATGTGTCCTATTATATTCATGTAATCAGTGCTCATGGTTGAACATTCCGTTAATAGATGTTTAGATGTCGCCAATATCCCTGGGAATTTTCATAGGCAACAGATTCTGTCTTTAAGCGGAATGACTAAATATTCTCCCTGCACAGCTAGCGTAGGGAACTGATTGATTCTCAGCCTTAGCCGAAAGCTCTGTACCTATATATTTGGACATTGTCTCGAATACTGCTGGGTCTTTAGGTATTTATGTACCACCGTAGAGACATCACAATGATTTCTAATCCTGGCCAGGTGCATATAATTGTTAACCCAGTCCCAAATACGTTTCAAGCATATAAAGCTGGTATCTCGTGAGAAATCAGGGTACCAGCTAATAGCCGCATATGTTCTGCGAATCAAAGCATCATACTGGCATTTCCCACCAAGTTGGGCACTGGATCTAAACCCCAGCAACGAACGTAGTTCACATTTAGAGAGCGGATGAATTTTAATATGTAAAATACCCCTTCTAATGAGCAACTCATTCTTGAGAGACACCGACCCCACCTCTAATCTTAAATATTCCATGGGGGTGGATTTGCGCAATCTGAAAATGGATTTCCAGAATGTTCCTTCTGTTAATCCCAGCCATTGTAGATCTCTCATGGCTAGGGCCTCTAACCCATAGAGAACGATAGGGCAGAAGTACTGTTTAAGAGGGTAAGTATTCCCTCCATAGAGAATCCTGCGGTGTTTTGAGCGAAATTAGAAATTATATGGATCATACGCTTAGCCTTAACTTTCTTCATATTCACTATATAACATATGCTCATGTCAAGACCCAAGTATGGGTAGGATATCACGTAATCAACCTTACCAAAGGAGTTCTGAAAATCAAGGAATTTCCCCTTTTTTGAAGTAATAGCCATACTCTTTGTCTTCCCCATGTTTATGTACATCTCATTTACAGTCGTATAGCTAATTAGATATTCAAACATAGCTTTAGCTCCCATGTACCTATAGTTAAACATAACCAAATCATCGACCTACAGCATACAGGGGATGGAAGTAGCACCAACCTTTGGGCAACACACCCTGTCGGCCGTAGACTGGTGGTCAGCTGTAAATAAATGATAAATAAATTATAGAGCAGTGGCACAATAGTGCAGCCCTGCATCACACTTTTCCTAGTGGAGACTTGCCTTAATAGACCCCCCTCTTCATTCAATCCTTACGTTCAACCTTACTTGCACTTGCGTGTTAATGTGCAATTCTCTCAGGACCTCAACAATACCGGCAGGGCACTCGTATTCAAGAAGTTTTATCATATCATATCATATCATATCCCACAACCTGGATCGGTTGACTCCATCAAATGTTGCTTTGAAGTCAACAAACATAACGTACAAGATTTGCCCACCTGGTTCCAGTGTCTCTCTAATCAACTGGTCCAACATTCTTAGATTATGTGTGGTACACCAGTCAGGTTTAAAACCAGTCTGCATAAAAGGTAGTATATTTGCCTTATCTACCCAGGTCTGCAACTCTCTAAGCACCAGTGATGATTGTCTTTTTCCAGATATGTCTAATAATGATAAAATCCTATAATTATCATGTATGAGCCAGTCGCCTTTCTTATATACTGGCAATAGAATAGATTGCTGCCATGACTCGGGAAATTTTTGCATCAGACACACCTTCTCGAACAGTATTCTTACTATACGAGCCCAGGTGTCTGGGTTTTTGCTATAAGACTATATTTGCTAGGCCATTAGGACCAGAGGCCCTGGAGTTCTTAAGGCCAAAATGAGCCGATGTATACCCTCGTCCTTGAATTTCAAAGGCCAACCCCAGGCATGTACACTGGGGGAGTGGCTGGATCGACATCCCCACTTTGCTTCTGAATATAAGCCACCCAATCATTCACTCGGATGGGATTAAGTAGGCGTTTATGTCTATCACCTTTGCCATAGCTAGCATGTCCCAAATTTTCACATAGTCTGCACTACTAAGTGCGATGAACATTTCTTGCCAGCTTGCATTGAGGGCAGACCGCTTCCACCTTCTAAGACATCCTTGTTACTGTTTCTTAATTGCATTAGTACGCCTGGCCAGGTCTCGGGCAAGCAGCAGTTCCCTTTGCATGTCCCTTATAGCATCTCTAATGGCAATATCATACTTGTGCTGTGGTTTATCACAAATATAGTCCTGTCTTTTATTACTAGCAGTGGCAGCTTTGATTGTCATGCTACCAATCCAATGCTCAATTTCATCACCACTCTTAGATTCCATTAGTAAGAAATCGGTCTCACTCAATCCAACTAAGCTTGCGTCGATTTTCTGTAGATTCTTTCCAGACCAGCGGATTCAATTGATCGCATGGTTAGTGTGAACATCGATACAGCGGCTTCTAATTAATCTGGTATGTTACAGATCAATACACAGCGCTTAAATATCATGGTCACTGCTATCTATGTGATGCACTTTGAGTTCTTTAGTCACCAGCAAACATGCATTATTGCCAAAATAATTGTCTACAGTGGTAGTACACTTGTTTCCCCTCCAGGTAGACCTGGAACATCACCAACAGTTCTGCCATTCAACATAACCAGGTCCCATTGCTGAAAGAAACCCACCAATTCCTTCCCTTCACGTTTGCCACAACTGTGTAACATTGTATACTTTTTTAAAACTTCACTATAAGAAGCACATGCATTTTCATCTGTGCACTTTACATTCAGGTCCCCACCCACTATAACCATATAATCCAGATTTTTCCCTACACCGGCCAAAAAATGCCCCTTAAGTGCAAATTTAGTCTCATCCATTATTTTAGAAGTAAGTAGACGTTAATCAACAATATTTTTCAGTCGATCTCCTGACCATCTTGCCACACCTCCATAGCAAGCACTTTTTCCTTGGCCAAGGAACCTGCCAACTGCCGGGAGTGAAAGCAGTGATTATGAGACCCCCAAAGGGTCTACCATTGGGCCCTTTTTTGCCATAACCTGGTAGATATGATATCCCTCGACCTGGAGGGCACAGTCTAACCATGTTTCTCGGAGCATACATATGTCATAATACATCAAAATTGCCAATGAACCATTTTTACAAATAAGGTGACTGAAACTCCGGTTGTTCCAGTTAGCAATGTTAATCAGTCAATACGGCCTGTCTTGCGGCAGCTCAAAGGGCACACCCAGGCCCCCACCCCAGGTAACTGCTTCATAAACGGGACCCGATTCCTCATGATGCCTGTTGTTTATCTGCTTCTCTCTTGGTGGCTCATACCACAAAGACCCCTCTTTACTTTTGGGGTCCCTTCTGTGGTGGCAAACTGTTAATTTCAGGCCTATCTTTAATGATACTTTTGCATTAGCATGTAGCATTGATACAGCAGAAGGTGTAGTAAATTCAATCAATACCCAGTTTGTCCTGCTCCCCCATTTTGGCGGTTGTATCTTGAGCATATCTTTGGATGCAATAGCAGACAACCAGGACATGGCGGCCAAAATTTTCAATAGGGCTGATCTATTTAAAAATGGAATTATTTCTGAGGGATTGTTCTCATTCAACCACACTGATGCCCCCAGTCTAAGTTGACGTGCTGTATCATTGTTATTAAATCCTCACCACTACTATACCTAACTCCATTAAAGGACTGGGGGCCCACCAGAGTCTCCCAGTCAGAGGCCGGAGTGTTCAAGCGTCCTCTGCCAGCATTCCCCACAGTTTTTACTGAATTTTCAACCAGGCCGTATGATTTGTACTTCTCTTTAATTGGATTGCTGAAGGGGACCAACCCAATTGTATTACTCTTAGTATGCTTAAAAGAGCTTAAGGCATGTTCACACTGCCCCAGAGTTAGGTCCAAGCTCTCAGGTGTAGCGGCTCCGGAGCGGGCCCACTTTTGAAGCGGACCATGTAGGGCCACAACGCGTCTAGATCCATCAGCTTTCATTCTAGAGATAAGGGTGGGTGTTTTCACAGATTTCAGTAAGCCATTTATTGGGAGCAATCCTCTACGCTTGATATCTGACCAAATAAATGTAGTATTATCCACCTTATTATTTGATTGGACGGTCTTATCCTGGATCTCAAGAGTAGGTGATTTCATCATTGATATATATGCACATAGAGCTTCCAATGCATCATCCTCGGTATCGGTCACAGTATTTACAGAAACTTGGGATTTCCATGGGATATCTGGACTATCAAGAATCTCAAATGCTCCCCCCGAGGTATCCAGAACTGCCACAATCTTATCCTCAGCCAGCTGATTTGCACTCCTTTCTGTTATTCGATGTTCCAAGTCGCTGTGGGAACAGGCATTACATGAGATCGAATATGTAATGATTGCTGTATGGGGGGCTGTATTTGGCCATTAGGCTTCAGTACAACCGAACATAAAGCAAACACGGCTTCAATCTTTGCAAGTAGTTCTGGTAATAGATCCAACTCAGCCAGCTCGATAACTGCGTCGGCAGACATAGCACGACAACACCCACAGTTACTGGCAATAGGTAACACTGTGCGCATTATGAGTAGCATGGACATGGAAACTCCAACACAAAATTGGGGGTAAAACCATGAACACCATGGCGGTACAGCCGCCACCGTGGAGATGGCATTAAACAGTGTCAGGTGAGCTGAATCAGGCCACAGGTGCACCATTTGAGCCCAGCTGGATCCAGCAGGCCACTGGGAGCCTACAAAATGGCCTAAAACCCACACCCAGGCCAGCTCTAAACACAACTATGCAGGCAGCCGCTGTAGCAGCATTGGGTCTGGGCCTATTGAACCTACAGGCAGCAGTGCACATGGTGGCAGCAATGGTGCAGAGGAGGAGAAGGAGGAGGCGGAGGCGGAGGCGGAGGAGGCGCGGGCGGCAGATAGCAAACCCTGCACCCATACCAAACCCAAATGTGCAGCCGGCACGACCCCACAGGCAGCCGGCAATACCTTGCATCAGGGCCTCACCCTGGAACCTGACCCCAGGGCAGATCCACACATTATACCGGCTGGACCGTCCAACAATCATGTCCATTATCACCATGATTGAAGACGATATCAGCACCCGCATTGGTATAAGGACGGCAATCCCACCCCTGCTGAAGGTGGGCTCTGTACTGCATTTCCTTGGGACTTGAACGTATCAGCACACTGTTGGTGAGCTGCACGGGCTGTCACAACCCTGCTTCTCAAGAATACTGGACCAGGTACTGGATGCCCTGGTGCACCATGTGTCAGAACACATCGCCCTCCCCCGTATCCTTGCCCATGTCAATGCTACCAAGTTGGCCTTCCATGCCGTTGCGGCCATGCCAAATTGCATTGGTGCAGTAGACTGCACCCACATAGAGCTGACTGTACCACGTGCAATGGAGATGGTGTACTGCAATAGTAAACTATACCACTCACTGAATGTACAGATGATATGTGATGCTGGACAAGTGATAACACATTGCTGCGCATGACTCAATGGTCCTGCGGAATTCAGCATTGCCCGGTACATGGAACGCTATGCTGGACATAGCACATATCAATTGAGTAAGTACAACTGGCAATGCACGGCCCTGTGAAAGGGGGGGGGTGTCCAGGGCAATGACCTGTGTGTCTGGGTTCCTACAACTGGCAACGCATCACCCCCTGGCCAATGTAATGGACAGTCACCACAACCCACACTCTTCAAAGCTTCACATCACAGGTGCGCACAGTGTGCCTGTACACACCCTGACAAAGGAGATGCACAACCAAGACATGTACCGGTAGCACAAGCCAGTACGGCATGAGGCAGTGAATCCACCCACCCACCCAATGCACCAGTGCCCCCCATCCAATGCACCAGTGCCCCCCAATGCACATGATGATTGCACATCTGACATTTGCATCAACCACATCATCACAGTGTCCATTGACTGACTCCTCCATGTATGTACACCACTGCACAATGCCAAACTTAACAACCACAAATGAGCACTACATATCGACAGCAAGTCATTGAACAACGCCCAAGCGTCAAAGTGGACAATGATCCACAATGGGATTCACACACTGGTCAGACCATTGCTTGCCCCATATGGATGATTGACTAATGACACATGATTGCACTGCATCTGATCAAGACATGGATACCACAAACACTGACATGTCCCCTCCATTTAAATCCCATGTAGGTGATGTAGGATATGCACTCACACCATGGCTGATGACGCCCGTACGGATGCAAGGGAACAGGCACGAGGAGGCCTTCAACAGGGCACATGTCCGCACACGTGACATGATCGACAGGACATTTGGCCTACTGAAGGCCAGTTTCTGCTGCTTGAGCAGATCTGGCGGACCACTGCTGTACAACCCAGTGAAGACGGGTAAAATAGTGCTTGTGTGTGCCATGCTGCACAATATGTGCATGTGCAGGAACGTCCCTCTGCCCCCAGATACAGAGGATGATGGTGAAGGAGATGATGAAGATGACAATGGGCATTGGGATGGGATGGCTGCACCCCCTCGCAGGGGGGCATATGATGGTCAACATGCACGTGATGCACTCATTCGCATTTACTTTTGAGAGACTGTACATGAAGAGCATTGCATGATTATGATGATGCATGTCAATAAATGGATTGATTGCAAATGAAATAACGGACGTCCACTCGTAAAATCATTTCAAAAAGTGATTTATTGTCAACAAAGCAGGTAAGAAGGTGAATTGAATAGGAAAGCTGTACAACCGTGCCCACCAACCACCCAAACGAACCCACCCTCAAACATTCCCCAGACCACTAACCCCATCATGGACCTCCCCCCCATCCAAACGTGCCCACCCCCAACCATGCCCCAGACCACTAAGCCCATCATGGACCTCCCCCACCACACAAACGTACCCAACCCCAACTATGCCCCAGGCCACTAACCCCATGATGGACCTCCCCCACCACCCAAACGTACCCACCCCCATACACCGAATGTTTCCCAGATTGTCTTGTGGATGGTCATTCCCACATGGCACTATTTCCGGCCACGCTTATGTGCATGAGCGTCCTTGCCAGGGGGTGCACTCAGCCGACTGGAGCGCCTCCGTGGGCTTACAGTGACGGAGCTTGTTGGGGTGGTGCTGGTGGATGGCACTGGTTGCCCGACTGGTGGCACACGTCCAAGAAACACCAGCTGGTCCACTTACATGCACTCGGCGATGGAGGACATAACACTGTTGCCCTCACGGAAATAGCGTGCCAAGTTGACATTGGTAGTGGTGAAACGCCTGATAAGCGCTGGAAAGCCGACATACCGATGTTGCATTGCTTTCTCGCTGCAGCCTCGCCTCCTCCTGCTGCTGCATCGTCTCCTCCTGCTGCATCCTCAACTCCTCCCGCAGCAGCCTAGCCTCCTCCCGCTGCTACTCTGCCTCCTCCTGCTGCAGCTTCAACTCCTTCAGCTGCCTTTCGACAAGGTGGGATAGGGTGGCCTGCTGTTCCTCCATCCGCTGCATGCATGCCCTTATCTCTGCCATGAGGGTGTTGGTGACCTCATGGGGCTGTGCAGTGAGGGGGGAGGCTGAACTGCAGGTTGTGGGGGATGACAGGTGATCCATGTTGTCCTCCTCCTGTCCTCAGTCTTCGGACTGCATGACTGGGGCACTGTTGCTACTGGATGCAGCGTCCTCCGCAGTGCAGACTGCCTGCAGGATGGTTTCTTTGGCCATGATGGGAGTGTGTGCCACTTCTATGACGGCAGCCTGTACAGGGATGGACATGTGGGATGGTGCATCCATGCCATTTGCAGCTGGTGCTGGTGCCTGTGTCCCGGAGGTGCTTGCATCCTCATCCCCGGCAGGTTGGCTGCGTCGGCCACATGCAGATGAACATTGCGTCACCTGTTGGGCATTGTCGCTGTCACTTGTCGTGCTTGTGGGGAGACAGTGGGCATGCTGTCAGTCGTGTGGTGGTATTTGATGGGTCCATCGCATGCATCACATTGAACGATCTGTGATCACTTGCATGTACACACATTTGACTGTTGATGCACTCAGGTGTGTGTGTCTCAGCTTGTACTCAGTCACGCACTGGGTTCTTCAGTGGGTGCATTGGGTCACTCCTGCCCTGGCTGGGGGGGTTCTTCAGAGGGTGCATTGGGCCACTCCTGCCCCGGCTGGGGGGGTTCTTCAGTGGATGCATTGGGTCACTCCTGCCCTGGCTGGGGGGGGATTCTTCAGTGGGTGCATTGGGTTACTGCTGCCCTGGCTGGCGGGGGGTTCTTCAGTGGGTGCATTGGGCCACTCCTGCCCTGGCTGGGGTGGGGGGAGTTCTTCAGTGGGTGCATTGGGTCACTCCTGGGGTCCATTCACACTCATGGCTTTGTACATTGTGCAATTATTCGGCTTCCGTAGGTGGGCTCACTCCTGACTCTGCATCGCCAATGCTCTGTATGCCCTCAAGGTGCAGGACACTGCTGCACCGCTCCTCCCATGACTGCAGCTTCAATGGGGATGCTGGGCCTCCACCGGTGCCAGTGCTGCGCTGGCGGTGTGCAGCAATGAGGTTACGCACTCTCAGCCGGAGGTCATCCAACCTCTTGTGGCAGTCCTTTACGGTGCGTATGGTCACCCCTACTGCAGTGCACCTGCGTGCTGCTTTGGCTAAACCTCTGCTTGCGCTGTCTTCTTGCAGGTATCCTTGATGCCATTGTGGTGGATGAGTTTCACTGCTCAGAGAAGTGATGTGGCCTGTGGTCTGTGAGGATGGCAGTGGATTGTGTTTTAAATAATGGCTGCCTCTCTCTTTCCGGTTTTCGTGATCATGGTGTTTCCGCATCTGGTGTTTCCGTGTCTGTGATGGCGGGGGCAGTTACGGTTATTCCACTGATTTTTGGGGCAATATGTCCCTGTCCGTGGGTGTTTACGTGCCAGCGGTGACACTGTTTCCGCATTGGTCTGGTGCACGTGACCGACAAGCCGTTATCGGCCGTTGATTCCGTGACCTTGCGGTCGTGGAAACAGTGTCACCGTCATCACGGAATAAACGGTTTTCGGGACGGCGAGCTCATAATGAGGCGCATAGTTTTGGTGCGGGCTGCAACGCTGCAACCCGGAAACAACGAAACACACTGCAGCACACCACTGCACTCCGCTTAGGAAGGAGCTTTTGAATGTAACATTGTCTCACTACCAGCATACACTGTAGAAAGACTCTGACTCTGAAAACACGTATCTCAGCCAAGACACACTGCAGCACACCCACAAAATTACCTCAAGCATCATTAGCAGTTATTTGACCATGAAGTCCATTCAATTGCAATGCGGTTTGTGAATAATATCACTGCCTGTAGAGACGGTTGTGGTGCTGTACTTTCTCTTCATGCCTAATGCTGAAGGGTCTTGTGTAGGGAAAAAGAACGCATCACATGCCAACTGATAAGACACATGTCATGTATGATTGAAACCGTTCTCTCCATCGTCTATTTTTCTCTACTCATTTGTAACCACATCACCTTTCTAGATCATATTCAAGTATTCAACATGTTGGCTGGAAAATAATTATCATTCAAGAAGTGGCAAAAGGCACTTGAAGAAAACATAAGCTGACACTTGACACTGACAAGGTCTTAAAAGAAGTCTGCATAAGCCTAGTGATGCACATACATTGTGGGAGCCCGATCAATATTAGCCTAAAGCTCAAATGACTGTTAGGATACCCTACTCACACCACTAAACATATTCTCAGAATGGGTAATACATGGATGCCAATGTACTGGCATAACCCTGGAAGCACTTCAGAAACCCACTTCCAACAACGTAAATGTAATGAAAAAGAATTAAGTTGAAAATAAATTAATGAAAGCAAAGAACCAAAGGTAAGCTGCACTCCTAAAAGCAGTAAAATAAGTGTGCATGTAAGACATTTTGAATTGGTATTCGATAGAACCAAAGATAACGAAAATCCTGCAAAGGCTGCCTGGAGATTAGGAAGAGAGCAGCAAGTTCTTGTGGGGCACAATAGTGTGTACAATAAATAGCATGGGAAAATGCACAATGCAGATGGGTGAATCTTTTCATAGAAAAAGGGGAATACGACAGACAGTGACAATCACTGGCCTGTACTTGGCAAGGCAATTATGCACTGTTCTAATCTGAGACTTATACCCAGAAATGTAGAAAAGATGGTTGTGTTCTTGAAAGAGGCAAACAACAACATGACACACCATAAAATAAACAAGTCCTACAGCTAAAGATAACCAAAATAAAGTTGAGAAAAAGGTCGACTTAGTCCGTGATCATAATAAACGAGGCCATTCTCGCTCTCATGCAAGAGTTGTGAAGGGAGAAGAGAGAGTGCATTGTAAATGAACATTAAACCATTTATTTAATATATCGGGATGCAGCGCAAGCAACCCAATATGATCCAAGCTCATTCTTTTGAATATTAAAATAAAGCTTGAAGCACTATGCCAGATTTCTCCCACGATCTTGCACTGATATAATAGGAGTACATATTATAGACATTATTAGTACACAATATATTACCTAGAAATAATTAAATCTTTAGTTGGGGCAGCTGAAGTTACAGAAGCTTCTTGGAAGAGTCTGACTTCAGGATGTGACTCTCTGATGTGCCCTTGATAGACCCTGGGCCTCTCAGTCCTAAGGCATCTTGTACCCTGTGTGAGTAACCTCAGAGAGCTAGCTGCGGGGCCTGCTTTGGTTGCTGCCAGTCAGTGATGTAATTGTATAGCTTTATCAGTTCACGGACTTCTGCATCCCAGAGGTTTCCCTAATATAAACGTTCATTCAAAATTCAGTTCCATGTCCAATAGATGTTCTATGTCCTGCGAGACTGAACATGACAAAGATTTTAAACAACAACCAAAAAGTATAGATGATTGTAAGGTTTCGAATTAATCATATCTGGCATTGTTGTAGGCAACCTTCCAGAAATTAAACTGCTTCCCTTCTGCTCCATCACAGAAGAGGACCGAATATATGCAAATCAGTCTTGATCTTGGTCCTGCCAACAGGCCCCCGAGTGGCTAGGTCATGCCCATATGCAGAGGCAAACAAGAACCCTGGAAAAATGTCAGCTTCCTTTTCAACGTGTTTTTTCCTCTTTTGAAAAGGCACAACTGGCTGAAAAGCATGGCTTGGAAAGATTCCAGAGTAACTACTGGTGGTTATGTTTAATTTACTGGTTTTCCATCCATCGCGTGTCAGTCTTGCATACTTCGCCATGAATGGCATTTGTATTTCAAGGGCACCTCATTGTTGACACGCAATAAGGCCAAAACAGTTCTGGGGTTGAGTGTAGTCTCATTGAGAAAGAATATGACAGTTCATGTTGGTTTGCCTCCTTACAGGTGCGACCAAGGACATTTCCTTTCCTGCAATGGCACAGTAGAGTGAAAGGGCCTCATTACGACCCTGGCGGTAAGGGGTTAGCGCCATCGTTAGCTGCGCCGACCCCTTACCGCCAATCACGAGTTCCCTTTCCGCCATGGCGGTTTTTACACCTGCTTTTAGCGGGTGTAAAAAACCATGGCGGTAAGGGAACTTGGTGTTAATTACGCCACCGTAATTTACGGTGGCGTAATTAACGCCTTCCCCACTCCCATTATGCCCTATGGGGCAAAAATGGGAATGGGGAAGGGTAAATGGGGATTGGGGATTTACCGCCCCGCCAAGGTCGGAATGGGGCGGTAAATCCCCTTACCGCCATGGCGTTAACGTAGTTAGCACCATGGCGGTAAAGTCACGGCCCTGGCGGTAACTTTCCGCCAGGGTCGTAATGAGGCCCAAAGACAATAATGTGGAGGGATTCCCAGACAAATGGCAGCTGTTATGACTGATTCAAAACCTTTCATCAATAAGTCTTGTTGTGCATGACATGGATGTTGCCAAATATGGTATTGATTTCTGCCTTCCTTGGTAGTATGATGGCTGCATAGTCCAGACCAGACCTGCCAGGATACTCATTAGTGCATGCTGTCCACATCTGAGTGGCTGGAAGTTGTCCATGAAAGTTTACATCTGGAAATCCCTCATGAATGGGTAGCCATCAAAAGTTTGAATGAATGCATCCTGCTGATTGGGAGCTGAGTAGTCACTCAGTCCCCAAGTCTCCTATTTAACCGGAGAGCCTGAGTCCGTACTTCGCCGGGAAAAAAATGTTGAATAGGCAAGTCGATGTTGGAGTCATCAACTCAACACCTCCAAGCTCGAGTATCAAAGACAGCTTGATGGTTTTGCATGACTAGAATATGACTTGAATACAGTCAAGTCATCTTGAAAGTGGTTAGAGGCAGGAAACAGAACTTATAGCTGTTGCCTGGCTCTTATGATAAGGTGAGTCCTTTGTCTACTATTCCCAGCCACAAATGTTTTTCAGAGAGTACTTGAAAGGGCTTCCACCCAAGTACGCATGGTCCTGGTTACCTGCAGTCTCAGCAGCAGGCAGGCCTTCTCCAATGGCAGGTCAGTTCAAATGGTCCCCTGAAGTGGATGACAGGAATGACTTGCTCCCTCCGTGGAAGTCTTTATCTTCCCTTCTATGACAGAGGACTTTGGGCAGAATGTACCCATATAACGTTCTGAGTGAAACCTTATTTGTACAGTGTCCAAAGAGTATTCCCTTATGGGGAGGCACCCATCCATACCCATTTTGCCACAGCAATTTGGTCCATTTCAAACCTTCTAGATGGGTCCAATCCTGGCTGCTGTGAGTCTTTTACAAGTAATGTCAAGCCTACAGAGCTTTGTCTGCAGAAAGTGGATAGGGGCACAGGCAGTGTGAGTGGCCTAAGAACTTCCAAGTTGTTGGAACTTTTCCCCTGGGTGTAACTTCTCACCTGTGGAACCCTAGCTCCTCCCTCTCCCATGTCTACCTTACATTAAAGAGACTCCAGTAATTACCACCTAGCAGTGACCTCCCCATTGTGCTGGCAGGGTTTTCCTTTGAAGTGCTGGTTCCCTCCTTCCACCTAGGGCATATCATTTACTCTTAGGAAGGTGACAAGCCTTCCCACAGAGAGTGAAGGGAGATTGTAGGTGTGATATTCAGCCCCAGATAGTGGTGTGCAAAGTTTTGAAGTTGAACTAGGAAACAGGTTGAAAATAAAATGACATCACATGGGTTTTGGTCAGTATAACTGTATACTATCAAACTGTTATGAAGCCTGACATGGCATACATTTATATTTTACCCATGAATCTACCACCAGCCCTTGGGGATATCCAGTTATATACAATTTGGTTCAGGGTTACCCATGGTTAAGAGCAAAAATTATCTGTTGAAACATTTCTTTTCAGTTGGCTGTTTGCAGGAATGCACATGTTACTCTGTAACTGCCATATCACAAACTCCAAAGCGGCTGCTGAAGATGTCAATAAACACTGCCAGCAGAGTTACTTGTCTGCACTACACCTTTCCAGCATAAAGCAGTCCTGATTAGCAGAGCTCACTTTCTGAAACACAATCTCTAGCATCATTTTTTGTAGGAAAAATGAAAAAGCTTGGCATTGTTTACCAACGCAGATAGCATTGTATCACAATGAATCCCAATGAGCAGATGAAGTTGAATCAGAGATACTCTGCCTAACTGTAGCTTGCCAAGACAAAGCTGATGAAGGTTCTCTAGAAGTATCGGCAGACACCATACATATCAACCAACCAGAGGAGCCTGAAGAACCAGTGATTGTTCAAGCTAATCAGAAAGGCGCAGTCCTATCACAGCATTTGCTCACAGCACACACTTTCTGCTCACCACTTAATGAACCCAACACGAAGATGAAGGGCTACAAGATAACAGAGCAACATTACTACACACAGCCTAAGGCCTGTCAGTGACAACATCAAAAACAAATGAGGAACTGTGAATGAATGTAAGGACTATGAAAATACAAAATTGTAACTAAAGTGACACAGCTGTACTTTTTTCAAGTTATAAGCCGCCCCAGGATCTTCACTGACTTAACATAACATGTTTTAAAGCAGTTTCCTTGGACCACTTTGCCTGCAGATCTTCTTCATAGCCACTAGTATAGTTGTTGGACCATTGGACACCAGGAACCTCTACTGTTTTAAAAAAAAACGTTATTTATTAAACTTGACACAGCGACATAGGGCAAGCAGTGAATAACAACTGTTAATTACAATAATAGCACGTACAGTTGGCATACTACAATGACAGTGGGGGCGAGAGGTGAAACGGCAGGGAACAATGGCACATGTATCAGATGTAACTCATGGAGCCATCACTCGGGTGGTGACTCGATTCGGAGTAGATGGTGTAAATGAACGGGTGTCTGCTTCAGCTGAGATAGAGGCAAGATAGGAGCGGAATTAGGGCCATATATCCCTAGATCTGGAAATTGACAGGAGTTGTGTTCCACAGGCCTCCTCTGTATCAGAGGCCCAGGTTACGGCAGTCAGCCATTGTGTGTTTGTGGGTACCCGGGGGCGGAGCTAGCACAAAAGAATACACCGTACTGCGAGTAGCATACACAGCCCAGCAAGCTTTCTAGAGTCACAATGAAGGCCAGGGAAGTCGTCATGAAAGAGGCATTTCAGTGGAGATGGGGTAATTTCGTGGTTCAGGATGGTGGAGAGTGTGGAGCAGACCTCTGACCAGAATTGAGTGAAATGGGGGCAAGACCAGACCATATGGATATATGTTGCGTCCTCAGATTTACACCTGGGGCATCTAGGGGAGTGGTCCGCTAGCATCCGGTGTAGATGAGTGAAATGGGGGCAAGACCAGACCATATGGATATATGTTGCGTCCTCAGATTTACACCTGGGGCATCTAGGGGAGTGGTCCGCTAGCATCCGGTGTAGATGAATGTTGTGTAGTGATATCTGTGTAAGACTTTGAATTGTATCATTAAAGCAGGAGTTGAACAATACCTCTGGTGTGCGGGCGCACATCTGCTTCCAGCGTTGGTCAGTTATGTCTAAACCCAGGCCTCTAGCCCTTGATTGTCTCAATGTATCAAATGTGTGGGAGGTTTTGGACTGTAATAAGGAGTATAGTCTGGAGATCTTGCCTCTAGTGGTGTTCATAATTTCATGAAGGATAGGGTCATCTGGAGGTATGATAGGAAAACGTGGATATCTCCTCTTTAGGATTCTGCAAAGGCCAGAGTACTGGAGACTGATGGGGGATTTCCAGCGTAGGTCCGCCGGTATGTCCGACCACTCCTGGAAATTGTTCTGGTCGAAAATATCCTGGATGACTGCAGAGCCCGCCTCCGTCTAGCTCCGCGCCTCAGATTGGGATATGTAAGGGGCTCCAAGGAAGAAGTTCCAGAGGGGCAGGCTGCCATGAAAGGGGTAGGTGTCACCGGACATCTTCCCACTGGGTCGAGAGGGCCAAAGGTAAGGCGAGGAGGAGACAGGGGGGGCACGCCACTCGAGCTGTACATGTGAAGGAGGGTTCTTGGTGATAAACCAGTATGATGCAAATTGTGCCTGAGTGGCTAGCCAGTGTTTTTCAAAATCAGGGGCGTCAAAGCCACCATTCTCCAATGGTGCAGCCATCGTGGCGAACTTAAGGTGGACGGCACCAGAGTGCCATAGAAAATCATTAAGTATATGGTCCAATCTTTTAAAGAACTCTCTACCTGGCCAGAGGGGAAGATTAAGAAAACAATAAAGGAGTTGGGGGAGTACAACCATTTTTAGGACCCCCCAGTTTGCCTGCGAGAGATATTGGTAGCTCAGACCACCACATGCATTTCTTGGTGAGCATGGTTAAATATGTCAAGTAATTGGTCTCATGTACCCAGTCAGGACAGCGAGCCACCGCTGCTCCAAGGTAAGTGAACTGTGATTGTGCCCAAGTGAATCCCATGAGGTCAGGGGGAGGTGGGGCAGCGTCAGTGAGTAGGAAATGTTTTATTTTGCACAGTTTACTTTGAGACCGGACAGTTGTCCAAAGTGTATGATGTCTTCGAGAATTGGGGCTAGGTTTAGTTCGAGGGATCGCATGAAGAGTAGAGAGTCGTCCGCATATAGGGAGATGATATCGGGTGCATCCAGTAGGCAGAGGCCACGGTGTGAATGTGCTTGCTGTATTCTGTCAGTCAGGGGTTGGTTCAATTGCTATGGCGAAGACCAGTGGTGAGAAGGGCAATCCTTGCCTCGTGCAATATTGAAGAGGGGAGAGCACCTGTCTTCCATGCGCACCCTGGCCACTGGGTTGGCGTATAATAGTTTAATCCTTGAGATAAATCGGGGCCTAAATTTGCATTTTTCAAGCACCCGCCAGAGGTAGCTCCAGGAGACAGAATCAAAGGTCTTCTACATATCAAGGGCTGCCGCCACTGCATGGACGTTGGGGTCAATTCGACTGATAATGTTAAAGAGGCAGCGTAGATTGAGAGAAGTAGATTTGCCTTGAATGAATCCAGACTGATCTGGGTGTATGATGTGTGGCATGTGTGGGGTCAACCGTAAGGCAAGGACTTTGGCATAGATCTTGACATCACAGTTTATAAGTGAGAGGGGTCTGTACGACCCACATTGAGTTGCAGGTTGACCCGGTTTGAGGAGGACAGTTATGATGGCTTTCAGAAGGGTGGGAGGGAGTGTGGCCGAATCACAGGATTCATTCCATAGTGCTAAAAGGTGTGGTAACATGCACGATTTGTAACGTTTATAAAATTCAACCGGGAATCCGTCCGATCCAGGGGTCTTACCAGAAGCAAGAGAGTCAATACCCTCGGATATTTCCTCACCTGTAATGGGCGTGTCGAGAGTGGTGCTAGTGTCTCTGGATAGGACGAATAAAGGAAGCATGTTGAGATATTCATCTATATTCGACCCGGGGGCAGTGTCGACATTGGTGTACAGAGTGGAGTAAAATGATTGGAATTGTGCATTGATGTCCTGCAGGAGCAGAGCAAGTGTGCCATCTGGTCTCTCTATATCTGGGATGCGTGGTGCTCCAGTCTCCCGGCAGAGGAGTCTGGATACCACGCGGCCCAGGCGCTCGCCCCATCCATAACGTCTCACCAGGCCAGGGGTGTCTATAATCTTCCTCTCACTTTCAGCGTGGGCTCGAAACGTATCTAACTTGACTCCAATCTCGGAGAGGATATCCGGGGACTGGTGTTGGGAATATCATGTCTCCAGGGAGGAGAGTGCTGCTTCACTATTTGATATGAGTCGGTGGATAGCCTTGAGGTTCCCTGACTCCTTGGAGATAGCTATCCCCCTAATGTAGGCTTTGAGGGATTCCCAGAGAGTAGCTTGTGTGGGGACAGAGCTGGTGTTCAGCTTAAAGTAGTCATCAATGTCAGTCTCTAGGTCAGCTGCGAATGTCACATCCAATAGTGACTGAGGTTTAAGTCTCCAAGAGCGGGTTATATTGTGTTATGTGTCCCAGGCGAGAGATATGGTTACCGGGGAGTGGTCAGAGCATGTTCTGGGGAGAATCAGCATGTGCGTAACATTCCTAAGGAGGATGTCAGAAATGAGCCACCTGTCTATCCTGGAATGAGAGTCATGGACGGAGGTTTAGAATGAGTACATTCGGGAATCGGGGTGTACCACTCTCCATGTGTCAGATATCTCCAGTTGTGGTAGGGACTCCAGGATGAACTTAGCAGCCGTGGAAAGCTTCCGGGGCCTAGTGCCAGATCTATCCCAATCTGCATCGAGGATAGTGTGGAAGTCTCTGCCCCAAATGATGGAAACCAGGGGGAATCTAGTTAATAAGGCAGTGGGGTGAGAGTAAAACTCTGGATCATCGATGTTAGGACCATAAACATTAAGGAGTACAACCTCTTTATCATACAGTTTGCCATACAACAGAACGTATCGGCCCATTGGGTCTATATGAGAGGAGGTGAGGTGAAATTTGACGGTTTTATGGAGTGAAATCATGACACCTCTGTTCTGAGTAGAGTAGTCTTTGTAAAACCTTAGCGGGCCCCATGATTTTGCAAATTTTAGGCATCCTTCAGATCTGTAATGTGTTTCTGGTAAGAATAGAATTTTAACAGCGTTTCGTTCCACATATAATTGTGCATTCCTCATCTTTTTGTAATTGCCAAGTCCTCTAATGTTCCAACTAATATACATTAGGTTTTTATCAGTCATTAGGGCGTACAAAGAAAGAAAGTATCATAGAGCTCTGAAGCCTTGCATCACGTGGCCCATATAAGTGAAGCAATGTATGCCTATCGGGTGCATGTGTCAGGTCTTGCATGAACTCATGTCTCCCCCGTATCACACGTGTCAAGCATTTTAACTTATAACAACCCAACTCGCCCCCCTCCCCTGGAAGTCCTACTGAGGACCTATGGATGACTTCCATCCCTCTCACCCCCACCTGCATCTCTCCCCCAATCAGAAGCATGAATCCCAACCCCATATTAAACCAAAACACAACCATTGCCAACCTTGCCTGGAGATCTTAGCACAGACCAAACCTTAGCACGCTCGTGCTGGGGGAATGAAGGGTAATGTGGCACATATTAACTGAGGCAATACTTTCATTACTGTAACTAGGTTACACACTGCAGAATCCAGTCGCATCATGGTGGGATGCGACTGGATCCGCGGGAGGATGAATAGGTAAAATTAAAAGTGAAAGAAAAAAAGAAGGGGGGATAAAACCTGGTGTTCGGGGTGCTCATATTGGAGAGTTTTAAAGAGCTTTTACAATACCAGGATCCGCCAGGAAAGTGGTCCTCTATAAACTTAGTAACTTCCTCAGGGATAGTGAAGAAGAAGATCTTGTTTGTATGCTCGACTCTTAGCTTGGCAGGGTATGGCATGGAGTATTTCAGTCCGAGATAACAGAGTTTCTTCTTGACTGACAGAAAGGTTTGCTGTATGGCAGTGGATAAGTCGGGGTAAAGGTGGATTCTAGATGATTCTAGATGATCCCAGGAGCAGCTCACCTTTGAGTCTCGCTGCGCGTAATAGAGTGTCCCTGTCACGGTAGTTCAGCACCCTTGCTATGATTGGGCGGGGAGGTGCTCCGGGTTTGGGCTTAGCCGTGAGAGCACGGTGGGCTCTTTCGATAGCGAATTGTGGTGATAGTTTGGGGGAGTCCAGTAGGGATAGGAGAGTGTGTTCTACATATTCCTCCATAGGGCTGTCGATGTTATTCTCTGGGACCCCAATAATGTGAGTATTGTTGCGCCTGGAGCGAGATTCTAAATCCTCATTCTTCTTGCTGATCTCCTGGACTTTCTTAGACAAAGCGCTCACTTCTGCACGGAGAGTGTGCTTTGATCGAGCAAATTGTGTCACTCATGTCGTTCAGTTTAGAGTGAAGGGCAGTAAACCCCTCCCACATGTATTCAAACATTTTAGAAGCATCTTGTTTATCAGGGGTAGACACTGCCACCATGGCAGGCTTAGGTCGCGGCTCTACTTTAGTGAACAAGTTCATTGTGCTCTGTTTTTTGTTGTTGTTTCTGCTGGGCATGCTGCCCGAGTGCCCGTACGCTAGTCGTGGATTGGGACTTGCTGGGTTGAGACTATCGTGTGGTAGGACCGCTCAGAGCAGTATAGGAGGTTCCGGGACCGCAGCCTGCGGTGTGATAGGCCGTTGCAACCCAGGGAGATGCTTGTTTCCTCAAGATGATTTAAACAGTATATCAGAGTGGGCTGTGGCCTCCCACGTAGGTATGGTGATCAGGTTCCATGCTTATCTAGTGTGCAGAGCTGTGATAGCATAGCTCCGCAAGAGCGTCACTCCCTGTTCAATGGCAGGCTGATTATGACCACTGTTATTTCGTGGGTGTGGAGGATAGATGAAAATAAAATCTGTATATGTAGTAGTCTGGGATGTTGGGACTGGGGGTGAAGCATGGTGATGTCGTGTGGTAGGGCGTGTGCTGATCATGCAGGGTGGATGGGTTGGTGGGGGACACGTTATATGCTGTCCTCTTACCAGACTGTGGGTGTATGCACCGGTGAGATCCGCAGGCCGCACCGCTCTCCAGAGCCTCCCTGGATCAGCGCAGTAGTTGGGCTCTCTGCGCTGGTGGATCGATGTGTAGCCGCGGGGCACGGGGGCCCCCAACTGATGACCCACACCTGTAAAATTCAGCCGCAGGATGTCCGGTGCTGTGGCTTCCCCGGCCCCGGAGTGTTGGATGATCGGAGAGGCCACCCAGAGCAAAGCCCCCGGCAGCAGGCGGGAGCCGGTGGCAGGATCAGCAGCAGGGATGCCACCCACAAGATCCATTGGAGGGCTGAGACAAGCGGCGCTGCCGGCGAGGGTTGGGCGGTCCACCCACGTGTTAGGGTGCCCGTGCACCTCCCCCCAGCAGGCCTCTGGCACCGCTGTCCCAGGTGGCAGAAAGGGAGCCCCGCCTGGAGCTCACCCACGGATTAACCGCAGTGTATTGGCAAGTCGCAGTATCTCCCTGAGATCAGCACGTTTTCGGATGTGATCCAGTTAGTTGCTGCCCGATGCTCTCTCGGCTCCAGTGGCAGGAGCTGGTCGTCTGTTTCAGCGCCGGAGCGGGTTAATTTTTATAATTAGGATAACCCCAGCACAGAGCTCCAGCACTAAGCAGCCATCTTGGTCGTGCACAACAGCGCCCCCCCAAGAACCTCTACTGTTGATCTCAAACCTTAAGATGACCAGAACCGGTTACGACTTGGAGCCAGAAACAGGTTTCCAGTTATGATATTCCTCTATGAACTATTTTAAATGAATTCCGATCATTCACAACCAGAATCCTGTTTTACATTGGCCTTTTATTTTACATTGGCCGTACAGCAACCAGTATCCTGATCAACAAACCGGAGGCCAGTATATCTCTCTAGTCGATATTTAAGTCTCTAGTCGATATTTAAGAAAGAATAACTCTGTATTAAGTAGATACAGTCCCAGGAGTACTCCAGGGATACGAGTTCATGTTGAAACCCAGAGAACCACTTTGACTTTGCTCATTAACTGTGATCCTTGTATGCATGGCTTTAAACGTGACCTCTGAAAGCACTCTGCTCCCCTCCCAAGAGTTGACTTTGACTTCTCAGCCATCACTTTGACCCTCAGATCTGAGGAAAGTCCTGCAATCTATCTGTGGACATTGCCTCTCAGCCCTTTAAACAAGGGGATCAATGAAGCTGGCATCAATAATGTACAGTGGGCTGCTTTGTTGTATCATGACACTGGCAGCTAGACACTAAGATTAATAAGTGTGAGGCAGGTGCAATGGAAGTATGCATTCTGTCCTATCTGGTAAATCAGCATGTCACCTAGTAGTTTAGAATCAATGACAATAGCTCTACCAACTATAGAATGAATACTACATACGTTTAAAGAGAATCCTGTTCACTGATACATCTGTACTGTACAAATGTAGGATTTTGTTCATATATATTAGTATCGAAAGAATTATAATTTGGAACGTTGCTAGTATTATTTCCGTGTAAATGCAAGTAAAACAATGTGGAGAAAATCCTGATATTCTATGTTTACATCTAACGTGAAATCCGACCTCCCCCAAACAATGTTCATGCTCAAACAAAACAGTCATCTGCTAATCAATGGACCACAATCAAGTGTTAACCCGATTATAAATGGCTTCCCAGTTCCAGCTGAAAGTGAGTTTCATTTGTCCCTGGAAGCATGAAAACCTGAATTGAATTCAGCTTGCTTTTTACAACTGCAAAATACATGTAGACACTATAGGTGATGACTGTAATGACGGCTGCCATGTTTGTACATGGTGCTGCCATTACTAATCTTTTCCCTGCCAGAGCAGTAAAAGACCCAGGAACCTGGGGCCGCTGGAATACCCGGGGGTTTTACTTCCATGGGTCAGAAAACTATGAAAATAGGGCAAAGTGGAGCACAGCGGAGAACATGTACAGCTCTGTCTGGAGTTGTCAGGCGTCTCCTTTTCAATGGACGTTGAAACACATACATTACAAAAAGGGATCTTACAGTGGCTACAAAAAATGCAGAGTGCAGAAACTAAAGGCAGAACACGGCACAAACCCTATGATGCATAGAAGGTGGGTTAAAACTGGTTCAATGCACGCTAAGTGAGAATATCTTTTTAGAATTCTTCGCTCCTGGTATGTCATCATTCCATGTGCTATCCATGGAAACGGCCTAATAGAGGCTTCTGTGAGATTAATGAGGTAATGAGACCACTAGAGGATTGAAATAAACACAATTATGAAGGGATATATTTCAGAAATGTCGCCCTTGCAGCTGTGATGACAGCAGCAACAACCTCTCATCAAGTTTCCTATGTAATCACGAGTGTGGAATTCCAAAGAACAGCAGGGCCTATGAAGGCTCAATGTTAGGTCCTAATAGGCATTACTCTTTGAAACTGAGTCATGCATAGTGCACAGATTTCCACAGCAGGTTGACTGTGGGAATTGCCCAAGCCACGGGATTGCTTTCTCGGGGGTGTCCCAGTCACTCATTGGGCTTTAAGGTGAAGTAATGCAGCTGCCTGCTTTCGCATTGTTACTGGTGTGGGCGATTGTATGAATACATTCTCGCATTCAAGAGCACACGCTATAGGCCTCTCTTCTGCTCTGTTCAAGCTATGTGGGTCAACAGAACCAACGCACACTTGAACCATTCACAGTGCCTTCCAACCTTGCTCACAAGGTGGACTTAATTCGCAAGGAACTGATACGAATGAACATATTGCCTGTGGGTTTGCCACTTGCACAACAGGCCCCATGTCGACTAACTCAATTTAGGCTCCAAGACACAAAGAATAGATGTGTATTCAACAATAGGATAGGGTTCAACTCTTACCCGCCCTACCCTTATTTTCTCCCAGTTAACGCAAACCCTTCCATTTTTCTGGTAGGTTATATATAAAATAAGTCACATTAAGCTACGTTTTCTATCCAGCTCTGATGAACTGGCTCCAAAAACATATCAAGTAAAAAATAAATATTATACAGAATTGTGTAGGTGTTTTGTCTATTAGTACCACTTTTTTCTAATAAAAAAATAGACCAAAGTACATATGCACACCTATTTTCCATTGAGAAACAAATTAGACCATTTGTAATCAATGAATTTGTACTGAAAGAAATAGCGCAATAAAGCTTTGCATACAAGCAGGGGTCTATTTCTAGGTCAAAGTAGCATTTTGAATGTTATTACATGTACAATGATAACCCCCCTACAGAGGGAATCTGCACACCGAATTAAAGAAAGGTATGTTGCACCAGTTTCCTCCTTTTAAGCTGTGTCCAGGAAGATGAGAGTGCAAAAGGAAATGACTGGCGGAGTGGAGGGAGGGGGAGGGGGGTTGGGCGAGTGGGTAAGAAGGAAGGAGGAAGCAGTAGAAGGAATTCGGCACCGTGAGCCAATCAAAGCACCGGTTATGGGAAAGTAAAAAAAGAAAGAAGAAAGTCTTGCATGTCAACCTACATTGATGAAACATGGAACCCCAGGGAGCACGTATAAAAACACCTTTGCTGCTATACTCAAGAAGTGAGGCCCGACTATTATGGCACAGAAAACCTTCCCATGGGAGAGTGCTTTAGTTCCTGGTGATTAAACCACATGAGCCCTGATCACCTTATTAAGTAGACACTTTTGGTATGAGCTGACGTGCACCCTGCCCTGTTTCCCATCTAGATGTATTTTATTTTAATTGTAAATATTTTATTTAATTGGTGTCTTGTATGCAGGTGATAGATAACACGCGTGCTTCAAGGTGCCAAACTCATCAGGTAGCAGGCAAGATGTTAAAGCATGTACAGACCATTGACCGTTAATTAAGGTTAGTAAGCAAAAATGTAAAGGCACAAGAGAGCACGTTCCAGAATTGGTAAAGAGACAGAGTTTGGTGAGGGTGTAGTAGGTGGTCAGGGAGAGGAGTGAAGAAGGGAGCATAGGGTTGGAATGATAATTGGAATGATAATAAGAACATTTTACTGAAATGGTAAAAATGCTATTGGGCCTGACTGTGCGCCTCAGGTAAGTGCTATTGTGTTAAAAGGAGGGATAGAAGAGGTGGCAGTGAATGTGCTAAACAAGGTGAGAGGACGGGGAGAAGAGAGGGTTATCAGGGGTGTCTAAGGTCTTATATAGTTGAAAAAGAGGATGTTCGGAAGAAGGAGGGTATGTTGACATCCGAGTCAAGTGTTAGGTGTATGAAGCTTGAAGCAGGTCGTGAGCGAGTTTTGTGATTGAAGGTTGGCAGTGCACCAGTCTTTGGATAGTTTTTTGAAAGTTTTGATTTATTTTTACCAGTGAGATGTAATCTAGTAGTTTGTTCCATTGAGCAATGGAAGGGGGTGTTTTGCCAGTGTGGTTTTTATGTCGGAACTTTAGGTGTTAATGTAGTCTGATTGGATGACAATAGGTATCTGTGTAGGATGACAAACTTAAGGAAAGATTGGAGGCATTAGGAGCTGGAAGAGTAGATGGTCTTGTGGGTAATGTTTAGGATTTTGAGTTCTATTTTAGATTTGATGGCTAACCAGTTGAATGTCTTTAGAGCTGGAATGATATCATTGTAAAGCCTAAGATTCAGTATTCATTTTACAGTTTTATTTTGGATAATTTGGAGCGGAGTTATGTTTCTGAGGACAGACCCCTATTGAGAAAATTGCAGAATTATAGTTTGAGTATTAGGGCATTGGTGATGATGAACTTTTGGTGAAGTTCGAAGAAAGGGACTATATTTCTGAGGATGGATAGGAGGTAGTGTGTTTTTTGGTGAGGTCTTTTATCTGTACCTTAAGTGACTGGTCAGTGACAAGTAGGATTCTCAGGTTCGGTGCTTCTGAAATAAGTGGCAGAGGGGTTCCTCCTTCAGAAGGCTATATAAAAGGAAGGTGGTGAATGTGTTGTGCCAAAGAACATGCATGGCCTTCGTCTTGCTGCGGGTGAGGCTTAATTTCCACATAAAAAATCAATTTCACACTTCTACCTGTCTTTGGATTGTCCGTTCCTATCTGAAACTCCTTTTACAGAATGTGTAATAAAGCATATGTTTAGCATTTTCTCTTGTTGCACCAAACTGGAAAATCATTTTCTAAATTGAGTTACTGTTATTTAACTTATTTCTAATATAGCTACATTTTGGCAGAAAATGTACACACATACATTGTTTTTATTTTTTATTTATTTGTATTTGATCTATTTAGATTTTTACAAAGACATTTTGATCCTAATGAAAAGCATTTACTGTTTTGGCTGTGCATTCTCAGCAGAAACCGAGGAAGAAGGTTCTGTAGGTGGATAGATTTCAAAGAGTCCCGAAGTCTTCATCTTCTTGCTGGATGGCTTTTCCATCCAAGAAGTTATTTGTAATGCACACTATACAGAAAAAATTGTGTTTCAAGGTGCATCAAGACAAGGGGGATAGGGATGCAGAACAAGGTATAAAACAAAAACAAAAAAGTTAATCATGTATTTAATGTGATTTAGTTTACATAATAAACTTTACACATAAAGCATAAAATACAACATGTTATCCATATAGCATCAAGAAACAACAATACTAAAAACATATAGAAATGCACTATAAGTTCACAATAAAATACATTAAACTATCACAATAAAATACTATCACAATAGAATACATTAAGCTAGCGCATCTCTGTTCCACAAAAGACCTTTGCAGCACAAATAAACAGTTAACTTCTAACCCGTTTCAATCTAAAACAATTAAACATTCAAGGATTGCCTTTCACTTCCCATAATTATATGAAACAGTCTTTCTATTATTCCATATCCTTTACTGATCTAATATGTGTAGTGGCCAATGGGGCTACTTATGAAGGTTATTATACAAAGACTTCTATCCAGAAATCAATATAACACGTGTTCTTAGTAACAATCCCTGTTGCTTACAATTTAATGCCCAACTTGGTTTCGATCTTTAACCAGATATTATATAGGGCAGTCAGCAGATGGATACTATTGGTATTAGTGCAATGGAGCCAAAAGGACATCTCCCCAGTAGTTTCTTAAAAGGTATTGAAACCTTCAGAACCTGCAAGTGCTATAAAGCATCAGAGCAGGGAGATTGGGAGGAGAGGAAGTGCAGGAAGGAGTAGAAGGGAAGAGAACAAACAAAAACATCCTGACCATGTTGTGAGACGATTTGGAACGTGCAAGTGCTGAAACATGTAAAAATAGGGGATAGAGGGAGGAAGGGAAGTGCAGACGGGGAAGAGGAGAAAGGTGCATTAAAAGCAAAACAAGTTAAAGAAAATACAGGAACAAGAAGGTAAACTGCTTTAAGGAAGAAACAGACATGCAATTAAGGAAGAAACAGACATGCAATTGTGACAAACAGGAATGAGCGACTACAGACTGGAAACAGCCTTGCTTAATGGAATGAGGGGCTAAATCAGGCATGCAGATGACAGTGCAAACAGGAAGGTGAGGGTTACAATAAGATAAAACAGAAGGCTAAGTGAGGAGTCAAGAATGGAAGCTGCACACACCCATCTCTCTCCCCCACTTGCCTAATTCCACATACTTGCACGCACCCACTGATCACCATCTCTCATCCACAACCAAAACCACACCCACGTGCAAACACACATGCACACAAACACACACAGATATACACCATGCACTCTCACACGCATGCATATACAAATATATTTTCCCAAACATTATACATAGTGAAGACAACTTTTCCTATCCTCTCTTATGATCTGGACCAAGTGCGGCTAACACAGCCCATGCTCATCAGGTAATCCCCTGGCACAGGACCTTTTTCCTTTCCCCAGCTGCCTGATCTTTGGGCAGCAAAGGGTACCATTCGCGTTGATGTGCAGTCCCTCGCTCACCTGCCCTCCTGTTGAAAAAAATAAAACAGATATATGTGGTGGAAATGAGTTTGTTTATCACAAGAACAACCCGGCACCCAAGTGGAGTCCTCTGCCTGAAAAACGAGAGATTTTCTAACACACATGCACTTCTGAAAGTCTGGGTGGGTGATCGCTATGACAGTCACATTCTTGTTTAATTTTGGTTAAAATGTTATCAAATTCTAGGAGGGACATTGTTTTTGGACCCTTCTCTGTTGACTAACTACACTTCATCCTTTGTCCTTTGGCAATTTGACCTCCTCCTTTGGCTTCTCCTGTAACCTTAGAAATCGTTCATTTCCATTGCCGTCGTTCATAAGTGTGTACCTCCTGGGAGGCCTCCTGGTCCTGTTTTAACCCGCACAATTAGTGTGTCTTGCTGTTGGGTTAATTTCAGTGGGGAATGAAAAACAATACGGAGTGTGTTTGTTTTTCCTCTTGATCTGCTAATGTAAGTGAGGTTTTATTGGTAGTGATTGAGGAACATGTTCGGTGATTTGCTGAATCATCCGAATTTGGAACGTTCAAGGTCTCCCAGGTGAAAAAAAATAGAGCTATGCATACGAGGGCAGCGCCGCCCCCATTCTTCCCCACTGAACGACCCCCCCAGCCCTTTGACATGCTGCACTCCCCTACTGGGGCCGAGAAAGCCCAGTGTGGCATGTTAAACCTTTTTCCCAGTTCCAATGCTTGTGCCCTGGAAATAGAAACACAATGTTAATTACTCTTGGGGTGCTGTGGGAGGGAGAGAAGGAGGCCATGGCGAGCCGTGAGGGCAAGAGTTAAGCATAGGGGTTATCCAAGTAAGTAATGGGCACTGGTTCACAGTCACAGTATCTGAGCGTATTCAGTGGAAACAGAACTCCTGGCTTTTTGGCCAACAAATATCTCTGGGACACTGTTGGGAAGTTTGTCCGACAGTAATTATTGCTCAGGCGGGTATTGATTTATATGGCTGCTGTGACATCACTAATTTGAAGGGGTAGGGGCAGGAGAATCAGTTGATAATAACGAAGCATTGATCCCTGTCTCCCAATCCTTTTCGTGTTGTGCTCTTACATTGTTTTTAGTTGTACTCTGTTTGTTCAATGAGAAACATCTGCTATTTTGAGGATTCTAGTATTTTTGGTGCCTCTTGAACTATTCTCTTTTTCGTTCAAGAATGCCTTTGCAAAAGGGAGCCAAATGCGTTTGAGAGGCACAATAATGCAAAGCTAATTGCTGCTGCTGCCTTAATCAAATCTATTGTTTGGTTACCTGGCAATGGCAAGTTCTGACAAATGGCAGCTCACTTTCATTATATATTTACTCCTGCTGTTATAGCACATTCCATTCATTTTTTCCAGGAGACCCCCTTCTGCAATCGTTGTTTAAAGCCAGATTGTCACATCTGTATTTGATTAATTGTGTATACCACAACCCACTTATAGTACCAAAGATGAAGTGATGCGAAAAACAGTATATGTGCATACATAACTTCATTGGAATAAGAACAGTAAATAGTGAGCAATGTATGTACATCCATGTATACAAATAATTTACAATGGATGTGAGTGAAAGTGAAATGTCAATCGTTTTATACAGCACATCCAATACCCACAAATGCAGTGATAGATGTAAGTTGCTAGCAAAGATTGATATAAAATATATTAAGCTTGTTAATCTGGCTAAAATGTAGTTGTTAGATGAAGAGCATATTTGATATATGTGAGTGCACACTATTAAGAACAGCATAGAGGTACACATCTTGGGGGTCAGATGTTTAGTAGCTGTTCATACCTCTGAAAAGTCCATCAGAGGTGTAGTATTGGGTCACTGTAACTCTTTTGCAGGCAAATTGGGCATGTTTTAAACAATAGAATAACTGATAAACATGTTATCGGTTTCCATAGCTCCCCAATAGTTAGCACGCACACTCTCACCTATCAGAATGGTTATACCAGACTCACACATCAAATGTATGGTTAGCTCAGCCGCCCGCAGCTACTTCAATGTTTAATGTTTAGCAGAGCCTCATAATAAATAACACAACCTTTCAAACAAAACTTTAAAACAGGAGCAGGGCCATGAGGCTGCTATTTATCTGCCAGAAGGTCATCTATTTTGTGTGTGTCTGCGTGTGTGTGTGTGAATGTGCGCAAACACGCGCGGCTGCATTTGTTTGTGTTTGTATGTCAGCCTGTCTGTCTCATAGGGCTTTTGTCAAATGTCGCATCATTTAAAAACTAAACTAAAAATGGCAGTCAATTGATTCAGAATTGACTTGCCACTTTTGAGTAGATCTGCGAGTTCAGGTTGTAGAGACGAATGCAGTCTGTTAAACATCCCCTTGGTAAGGGGCAGGGGATGGTTTGGACCCGGCCAGTGGATATTTCCAACATTTACAAAACTAAGTACACACAGAAATTATCCCTGATCTAAATTCTTTATTCCGCAAGTGAAATCCCTCAAAGTAAGCTTTCCCTTCTTAGCTCTGTCGCCGTTTGTTATACAGTCAAACACAAGTCAGGGATCTCCTTCCTCTACAATGAACGTGGTGCACAATAGAAACGCTTTTATTTCTATCATTCATGTCCTTTTTGATAAGGCCTCTAACCTGGCAGGCACACAACCCCAACAGATAACTGGTGGCACAATGGACTAGGAACCAGGCCGGTGTTTATCAATGTTATGTTATGTTATTTGAACTTCTACAGTGCACGCTCACACAAAGGTATCTTGGTGCTAAGGGAGAGAGACAGAGGGCCACCAATTATCTGCCACTGTTTGTTAAAATAAAAGTGTCTTTAGGGCCCTTTTAAAGGCCAGATGATTTGACAGGGCCTTAACTGGTAGGGGAAGATCGTTCCACATATGGGCAGCGACTACCGAAAAAGCCTGGCCTTCAATGCGCTCATGGCGATAGGGGGGGACTACCAGCAGGCCCACCGATGCTGAGCACAATGGGTGGGGTGGGCAGTAGCGAACAAGTATGGACGGAAGATATTCTGCCCCTAATCTATGCAGTGCCCGATGCACAATACAGAGTGTCTTGAACTCAATTCTCCGTCTCACAGGGAGCCAGTGCAGAGTGTGCTGCATCGGGGAGATATGAGATGTTCATTGATTTATTTATTAAAGTCAAATTAGAACAAACAGATTACATCAGCCAACAATGTTGTGGCAACACAAAAACAAAATATCCATTTTGGTAAAGTACCAACACAGAGATGACACTAGAATATGCAGTTACAATAGCTACCTTTTATATCACCCCCACTACAACCAAAGAACAGTTCAAAGCACACAATGAAAATGACTGCAAACTTTGGTCCCGGCAACCCGCACCCTCCAAACATCCACTACGCTTGACTCTTTCGAATGGAAGGCAGTGGCAGGGAGTGGGAACACAATGGGAAAATCGGTTTTGGGATATGATTCACAGAAACAATATGACAAGAAGAAAGGTAAGGGGAAAATTGGTTTTGCTGCACCTGACAATGACACACAATGCTTTAGGATTATGGTAAGAAGAGAATGGGAAAATCGGTTTTAATTATTAAGATAGTTCCGTGGCTCAGATGAGTCCACGGATGAGAACTGCCACAGCAGCGAAGATTCATCAGTCAGGAGCTCACATGAGTCAGATGACTCATTCTCTAGCAGTGCCAGGAAGCACAGGAGAAAAAGAAGCAGGCCATCAGCAGACGAGGTAAAAGGAGGGGAATTTGACCCTGATGCATTAATCCACCCCATATCTTCAGTGTGGGAACCACCCACCAACATTACAGCCTACTTGAGGAAGAGACTGAGGGGTCCATTAAATAAGGAAGCCAGAAATAAGATGCAGACAGAGTGCCCCAGGGCCCACAGTACCAGAAAGGGTGGCAGAGACACCCAAAATTGATGAGCCTATGCTGACCTTTCTGGGGAGGTACCGCAAGGACATTAAGAGGGGTATAGACAGATCATGGAGGGTATGTCAGGACAAGCTACTGGATGTGGTTGGACCAATCACAAAGAAATGACAGCTCACAGAGGAGGCCAAGCAAAAGAAAGAGTCGATAGACCCTGATGTGGTATCAGGTTGAGGGCAGAGAGCGATACGTTTATTGGATAGTGACAATAGTGCCATACCAAACGAGAAAAGACAGTTCATCCTAGTGAAAATGTATTCCAAGCTAGGGGAGCTGTTCCTGTTACAAGCAGCAGTGGCATCCAAGTGGAAGGTATTTGGAGAGACTTTCGCGAATACCTACGTTACACTGGACAAGGAGCAGGCCGTCTTGAAAAAAGATCTTTGGCAGAACATTTTTGAAAGGGCTGGCAGAGGCATGGGGCACTCGACCAGCTCGACCAGCTGATACACATCATACAGGCCTTCTAGAACCAGATTGCAATGGAGAAGCCGGTGTAACTGCTGTGTCAACCCCTTCTTTCCATCGAGAGGAAGGGGGTAGAGGCATAGGCTGGAGGTCCAACAGAACAGTAACACAGGTAAGAGCACGGCCCATAATGCCAGAATGCACGCTAGACGCAGGCATCATGCCTGTGTGGGGGAGAGTTGCACAGTGTTTACACAAGTGGATAGAGGTATCTGGAGACTCATGGGTATTGGAAATGATACAAGGCTTCTGTTGACGAGGAGAGGAAATTACTGACGAGCCCATTGGTCAGTACTCACCCTCAAAAACTAGTAATGCATGATAGCTGCACCATGTGAGGACAGAGTGCAGGATTCACATACTCCAGCAAGCTTCAATAATCAAGACTCAGTAAATTGGCAAAGAGAAGTCCGTTTAATGATCCATACATCAGCAGATGGAAATCAGCAGCATCACGAACACCTGCCTCACCCTGACTTCCTCGAACTTTAGTCAAACAGCCTCTTTTTATGGGCAAAATCCATCATCATTGACGTCTAATTCTACAAAAAATCATCGTGCACTATAATTGGTTGGGAAAGGTAACTTAAGTATAAGTGCTATATCTGTATATGGAAATAACGCAAGTGGATTGGATAACTCTTATCGGGTGGGCGTCTACGCCCTTCCCTCTACAACACACGTGATTGACGTCACTACAAGTACAACGTCTCATTGGTTACAGTGTCTATAGGACCCTAGATTACATGGTCCCTTGTGATTGGGCAAGTTACACCCCTAAACATATATCTCCATTTTAATTAGCAGCATTCAGAGTAGACACCCAGGTGCCTAGTGTCCCAAGATTCACCCTTCCTCCCTTCCATCAATCAGTGTTTTAGGGCTATATGTCAATTAGTTGGCTGGGTATGGCCTCGGATCTGTAGTCTCTTATCAGGAAAAGTTATGGCACCCTCGGGTTCTGGATGACATCAGGCGGTGGTACATCTTTGCGCCTGTCTGGTCACGTGCAGGTCCACTGTGAATCTGCTTCAATTTCCAACCTTTTGTGCATTTAATTCTGTGTGCGCTTGGCCACTTGCATGGGCCTCTCTTATCTTGACCTTCACGGGCGGGCTGGTATTCTCAGTAGTTGGAGTCTCGTGAGCTCATGCTCACCTCCCCTTCTCTGGTTGACCTCGATCTCCCCGGCATAAGCCTTTCTTTGTTGAGTTTCGATTCCGCTCCTTCTCTGATCTTTGCTGGGTTTCAAAACTTGGCCTGTCAGGCCTTTGGCCGCCTGGGTACATTTCTGCTTTCACAAAATGGAATCGCACGTGTACATTGTGCAGTATTGAGGTAGATATATGGTTGGCGCTTGCAGCTCTATTCTTCTACTGAGCATTGTAGGCAGTATCAATTTCTTAGCATCTTGCGTTTCAAGCTTATTTACACACATTCAACAGGGCGGTTGCTTCCATCTTGTCTCATGGCACCATTCTCTTACGTTTTAACAGTGTCTCTCCCCTGCATCCAATATCATTATCCTTGCAGTTACTAAAACTGGCATACGTGCTTTCAGTAGCCAATTCCGTTTGTTCTCGGGACTGCTCGGGCCCTTGGTTTATTTCCATTGGCCTTCCATTAAGGCTTTCGGGGTCTCCTCGTGGACCATGTGCAGGTATTCCTCACTCCGCATCAGCGGCTGGTACGGCGGTCTGATATGGTACCGTGCTGCCCAGGGTTGTCGTGTTATGGCTGCTTCAACCGGTACTGATCTCCTTATGTACACGGGGCAGAGTCCCAGTGCGGCTCTCTGTTGGTTAATTTGCTCCTCATACGTCACGTACCTCAGCGAGTACCTTACAGGCAACTCGCAATGGGGGCCGTGGTGCAGGTCATATCTGGGACCTCCTCTACACTTCTGGTTAGAAATCTTGCAAGAACTGGTGCAGACGTATCTGCTTAGATGATCAATCTTACCAGAGAAAAAGAAATTCTATTAGACAGCGAGATAGAGAAACTGCGGCAAAAGAATGACATTGTACCAGACCCAGTGGTTCAGGGAGGTTTCATTTTTTTGAAAACTTTCTTTATTGGTTTTCAAACAACAAATAGTCAACTACAACAGGTTACCCTCAGCCCATAGATCTTCCCATCCCACTACCTAACGACTCACAGCATTACAGCCAAGCATATACATACATCATCTTGTTGCCGATAGTACACATCAGAGAGAAATAATGTTTGCACCAGGTCGCCGCCAGGATTACTGAAAGGGAGGTATATACTACTTTTCATGGTCCGGGGAGGAGGCATGGGTCTGCACTGTTGAGGCTATATCGGCCATCCATTGTCTCAAAGGGGGCCAATAGTCGAGAGGGCGGCTGGTGGCTGGAATTGTGGAGGCGTATCCAGTCTCTCTTCATTCAGATGAGTTCATAATTCCCAGCCATTTTGAAAAAGTGGGCGGATTGGGTCTCCCCCAATTTCTGGCTACAAGGTACTCAGCCAGCACAGAGGCCATACTTAATAGTTTCTTTTCAGTGCAGGTGCCACCCTCTATCAGAGCCAGCAACCAGAACTCTGGGGAATAAACTCATGGCGAGGGTAGCATCACAGTCATTGCCTCCTCTATGCTGGACCAGAACGGCCTAATGTGGGAGCAAGACCAAGCAACGTGGTAAAAGTCTGCGTCCATCTCACCACACCTTTTACATGCAGAAGATCTCCCTGGGAGGAACTTGCTGAGGGTGACAGGAGAGTAATAGACCTGATGGATTCATTTTAACTGAATCAGCCTGTATCGGAAGATCAAGGATATATATTGGTATTGCATGCCGACTGCCCTTCATTGGTTCTCGCTCAAAGGCTCTCTAAAAGCGGTTCCCCATGTCTGTTTATACCTTTGATTCTCACACTTTCTCCCACTTCTGCTCAGTTTATAGATAGTAGATACGAGTTTCCTAGAAGACAGTGGCTGTATAATGTGATTCAGAACTGGGTGCGGAGAGGGAGCTTGAGGACATGCTGGCCATACATCTTTAAGAGCACCCCTGAGTCTGTAGTAGTGAAGCAGAGTCACCGCATTGTGTACACCTCTGGTTTTGAGCTCCTCCCAGGACACCATCTGATCATTATACACTACATCACAGAGAGTTTGTACCCCCAATTTCTGAAAGAGATCCTTATAGGATTTTTTGTATGGGATCCCTACTATGTTGTAAATCGGGAAGCAGGGTAGGTAACAGGAAGTGGACTCGAGTAGCTGACAGATGTTATCCCAGGCTTACATGTCATAGCTGGAGGTTAGACTTCCCCCTTCGGGGGGACTCCCCATAGACCCATAAAACACCCATCAACGCATTGGGAGAGGTGATCGCTGTCGCTAACTGAGTGTGGGTGAGTTGAGACTGGGAGGGTTACATCCGGCAATGTATTGTGTCTGAGCTGCGAGGTAGTATAAAAACATATCAAGGTGTTCCAGGCCGCCCTGTTCCTATGGCCAGGCGAGGGTTTCGTACGGTATCCTAGGTTGTTTACCAGCCCAGACTAGTCTCCTCATCATTCTTCTAACACGAGACCAGAAGCGTATCGGAGGCCACAGTGAGACGTTATTAAAAATGTATAGAAGTTTAGAGAGGATGACCATCTTGGCCAATGCAATGCGGGCTGCCTGAGACATAGGGAGCAGTATCCACGCCTCAACCCTCTACTCTAGTACCTCCACGGTTTTTATATAGTTATCCCTGTATAGGGCATCCAGTGTGGTGGAGACTATGACCCCTAGGTAGCGTATCCCATGCGGGCACCAACGAAACCCATCTCCCAGGTCCAGTTGTTGTATGGAGGGGGTCAAGGGAAGGACCTCCCATTTGGTCCAGTTAATTCTAAGACAGGATAGTTCACCGAACCTAGCCACCTCTTGAGTTGGTGGGTGCAGGTTCTGCCATGGGTGTTTGACGTACAAAAGGATATTGTCTGCGTATAAGGATAGCATGGCACAGTGTGGGTGCACCAGTATGCCCCTGTGCGCATGCAGTTCTCGAATGTGACACACGCCAGAGGCGCCAACATAGTGAATATTTATATAGCTAATTCTATAGGCTGAAGTGTTATTTGTCACACATGACTACAGCAACAGTGAGCCATGGTTCTCTCCTCATTGATTAAGTGAAATATGTGACATAATGTGGATCAGGTGGGTGTAAGATGGTCTGGGCAATTGCAGATTATTATACAGCATTCTAGGTGCATGGATGAAAAGATGTGGTTATGACTGACACACATCCTGAAAACATAAAGCCTTACAATGAAAGAATTGAAGACACATCATTCATAGTACATTGTAGCTGATGTTTCTTTTGAAGTGGCATAATAAAGTGCTGGTTCCAAAATTAATGTGCTCTTCTTTTTAGATGAGTACACCACATATCTTGAGAAAAATTCAGGAGCACACCCGACCAATTATTGACTAAGCTGCACCCATGCCTATAGTACCAGAAAAGGGAAGGGGACACGTTGCACCAATGAGGGCTGCTGGCCGCTTTGCATACATTCAAAGAGCATTTTTGGAATATAATGAAGATTGTAGATCTTTATGTATGACACAGGTTTCTATGATAAAAGGATTATCGGCTCAAATCGCGTAAAACATAGTACACATTGGGCTTGGTATTCATTTAATTCCTCACGATGCTCACCCTAACATTAAAAAGTGTGCATCTCTGAACCCTGCATACTCATTTGAACATTTTACAGTCTAGGGTTTGAGGGTAACATGTCTGGAACATGTGTCACACCCCTGCCCCATCCTCCTACTGGAGTTTTATAATAGGAGGCGTTGGGTCTCTTTGTGAGCAGGCCCAACCCCCAATGCATAAACATCATGTGGGAAACCTATATATATGATGCATATATTATACAATTAGCCTTTGGTGACGGGAAGTTATTACAAATAAAATGCCCTAAATGTTATGCTCTGAAATGTATCTCTAATGCGCTGCATTGTAGATTCAATTTTTTATTCTTGAATTGTGTTTTTAAATTTGTGATTTTGACAGACCGTTCTATATTCTTTGAGAAAATAAGCAGCAAAAACGGGTATTGAATTAGTAGTGTGTTTTATTTTTTTATTTTGTGTGTCGTATGTAGTTTGTTATGTACAAGTAATGGATTCATTTGGCAGAATAAAGTTGACACTTGACATTTTAATAACATGATTTTATGACTAAAAATGAGCAGGCCTGTATATGTGTTAGAGAGTGGAGAACCAGAGGGACATCATTCCAGGAATAAAAACCCAACAGGAATGTAGTTCTGGAAGTAAAAGGCATAATCCAATGAAATTAGAAATGTGCTCCCAGGGGTGTGTGGTATTTTCCTATCAGTAATGCAAACAAGAATACAAAAAAAGTATTGAGGGTTATTGATGCTACCAGGCCTGCCCCACGGTTTCCTCTGCGCGCCAGCACACTTATTTCAGTTGTGCTCACAGGGTGCCACATGTGTCGTTATGCAACACTGAAGGCTTGATGCTGATACAGCACAACAGATGCTTGCACAATGATGATTAATCTGGCAGCGAACTAGACACTAAGCATGGTACATAAAGCAGCACGCTTGCTCGTGATTAGAATGATGAATGTCCCCTTGCAGCTGACGGAAGGGCAATGTACAGTAAGAAGGGGGTACGGAGCTAGCAATCATTCTTCCAGTATTTTCATTAGCGCTGCATAGGTCTGAGACGTGCGCGCTGAAACAGCAGCGGGATTACTGCGTCCCGCTACCGGGGCAGCTGCAGGAGACGGTGTTCCATTCAGGCTGCTGTCTAGATTCCGCAATCATCTGTCTTTAGAGTTAGACGCTGATTGCTTTTGCGTTGCCTCGATGTATGGATTCATTTGGTCTTTTTGGCTGAAGTATCACGCTTATTGTTTCTACAGCCGGACTGTGTTTAGCTTTACTAAATGATGCGACTGGTTTCCAACAATGAATTACCAAGTAGACCTTTATTTTCTTTATATACAAAGCTGAATGTATGTATGTGTGTATGTTCGTCGGCTATACAAATCCACATTGTTGGACCCAATGAAGGCCTTAAGAGAAAATGACTGAGGCACTCCATGAAGAGGGTGGACCCAGAAGCAATAGGCCCGAAACACACCATTGCATACCCAAGCTAGTGTGGTCTGAGAAGTAAAACAGGAGGCCAACCATTATATCCTGGCTTGCTGTGTGTGCCAACCGGGTTTGGCCAATATGGATGATTCAGGTGGCTGTGTTCACTTAATCAGTCATACATGTGTGATATGGCTCTTTACTCCAGACCGATGCAGTGTTCTGTTAGTGGAATTTTGCCATGTGAAAACAATGGGTTTATTGAGAACAGAATATTGGCACACTTTACTAACCCCATGACATAGCTTCTGTTTAAACAATTTGGTTTAGCTATTGTAGTAGGTGTGATGCACTGATTTCGGAATACATATATTTTTGTGTTTTTAATGTTGTTATAATTGAATAGAAATGTATTTTCATATATTATAGTTTGGGTTGCTCCTGAATAAATGGTATAATTGGACAGAGAACGTTGTGATTTGAATGGTGCCAGGAATAGTAAGCCAAATTGAGTACAGTGTGTCTCCATTGGGTGCTGTGTTGTGTTGAGTTTAATCCTGTTTGAGGGAGAGACTGGTTCGGGCCCCACCTATTTTAGGAGTACAAGAGATGCAATCACATCAGGCTAAAGGTGGGAAGGGGAAAAAGGGAGTGGCGTCAGTTATGGGTAGAACATGTTTGGATTATTAGGTGAATCCTGGGGTAAACTCACAAGATTTCACTGTAATGTTGCAAGAAATGCTCAGAAAAATAAATTAATCTCATGAACTAAAGAGTGACAGGTGGCGACTGAGAAAAGACATGGTTAGTGCACGTGAGGACAGGAAGACTTCTTAATTTTCTAACAATTTTTCAGTTATCAGGGGAATTGGCTGACCACTACACTACCTACCACAGGAATCAACATAATCTGAAATGATTCCTGCAAAATGATTGTGGGAAGTGGAAAAAAATCAGATTACACCAGCAGATATCACATCTACTAGGCAGGTGGCAATGGGTCTTTTGGAAAAATTAGTGCAACATGTACAGTGGCCATGGCCAATGGACACTGAGGCCACTGGCTACACTGGTTACAAACATTTTGGGCAAAATGGACCCTGGCCATGACCGAAGGCCATGGTTAGCTGGCCTCTGTAAATGGCTGAAGGCCGTTGCTAGTGTGCCACTGAAAATGGCCAATGGCAGTGGACCCTGAGGTCTCTACGGGCATTATGGGCCTTGGCCTGCAGGCATGGATCACTGGCTATGCCCGTGCCCTCTGATCACTGCTTAAGTCAATGGTAGGGGGCCCCAAAGAAAATATACCATAGCAAAACCTTTGAAATTTAGTGGGTGAGGGAAGTGATGACCATCTTAACTCGCGTCCCCTCTGTAGCTTGCAAAGCCCATGAGCACATACCTTATATTGAAGAAGAGATTCACAAGGACATAGAAAGTGACATCATGGGGACATCTACGGGGGCTGCTGAGTTAAAATGGTCTTCACTTCCCACACCCACTTAATTTCATAGGTTTTGTTGTGAAAAATCAGCTTACCTTAACTATTTCATAACTAACGTTTTATTTAGGGAATACATATATGTATATTTATCATATATTTATATATCCAGTGAAAACACTTTAGTTGAAGTGACATTAAGGTGCCAATGTAATGCAACAAAACCCTGTACATACAACAGGGCTTGGAAGCCATGCAACCTTAACTATGAGTGCCCCATTATGCCCATATGCACACTAATGACATCACACATTTCAGGGGTTTTGTTTTACTAAGGTTATTCAGCTTAACTGTCCAGTAAGTAAAGTTTTGTCACTGAATTACAATGAGTTTGTTATGCTATACCTCTCACCACCTGTAATTCCGTTTTTTGTATTCTGATAACATCTTGTGTTATTAATATGTGTTCTTAAGCCACGCAACATGGGCCTTATCAAGTATTTCTTTTTTTTTGTTATAATAGATATCTTGCAATGAGAAATAAAGAGTTGGGGGTAATGGAATACTGCAACAAAGAATAGGGAGGGTGGTCATGTAATGGATTGCTAATGGGGTATAGGGATGAGGAATTGTGAAACTGAGGTAATGGAGTGCTGGGACAAGGAAGATCGAGATGGCGAGAATTTAACAGATTATGAATGCAGTACTGGGTTGAGTGAGGATGGGGTAATGCAATTTAGTGAATTAATAATGACGTACTGGGATGAAGAAAAGGCAGGTGTTAATGTAGTTATGTAATGAGGTTGGGGTAATGTAATGGATTATTAATGGGGTACTGGGAGGAGTAAGAGATAAGTGGGGGTAAGTAAGTACTGGGAAGAGGAGGAGAGGGATGGTGGTATTGGGGTACTAGAATGATGAATGGAAGGTGACAAATTACTAATGCTGTACTGGGACAAGGAAGAGAGAGGTAACAGGTAATGGGGTATTGAGCAAAGGAAGAGAGATGGTTGGTGATATAACAGATTCCCAAATTGGGTTCTGGGACAAGGAAGAGGGAAGTGTGTGTAACATAGTAGTGGGGCGAGGAAGTGCAAGAAGGGGGTAACTGAGTATTGGGATGTGGAGGAGGAAGGTGGAGGTGCTGTATTGGATTACTATTAGGGTACTGGGATGAGGATGAGGGTGGTTGGGTAAAGCAATGTATTACTATCAGGGTACTGGGACAAGAAAGAAGGTGGCAGCAGTAATATAACAGATTTCTAATTCGGTATATGGGTAATGAAGCACTTCTTCGACGAAGAGGCAGGTGGCAGTAATGTAACATATTACTAATAGATTACTAGGACAAGGAAGAGGTGTTTGGGAGTAACATCTCAGATTACTAGTGGGGTACTGGGACGAGGAAGGAAGAGGTGGGGGCAATCCAATGGATTCACATTTGGGTTACTGGGACAAGAAAGAGGGAGGTTGGGGTAATGCAATAGATTTCCAATGGAGTATCGGAACAAATAGGAGTGAGGTGGGATTAACACAACAGTTTACTATTGGGGTACTGGGATGAGGATGAGGAAGGTAGAGGCAATGCAACAAATTACTCTTGGGGTACTGGGGAGAGGGAGATGGGGTAATGCAACAGATTACTGTGGGATACATTAACCCACTCAGCAGTACTTCCCCACATCACCAAGCTGCACTTCAGCAGTTGACAGCAAAATGGATATACTGGTTCCTTTAAGCACCATTGCCCTGCATCAAAACTGTGTTTGCATCTACAAAATGATGGCTGCACTGTCTTGCAAAGCACCTATTGAGCGCGATGGAACAAGGGGGCACACTGAGAAAGCCTGCCAGTGTGTTTCTCACATGCACCAAGAAGAAAATTGAGAAGCAGCACTGCTTTGCTGCTTGGTCCAAATTCCCCCTTGAAAAATGATATATTTAGCCTTTATAATGATGGCACCTTGATGCTCTTCCTCGTCTGTTTAACCTTACACAGTTCGGAACCCGGGAGATCTAGCTGTGCCCATCCACATTCAGATTGTGCCTGCAAAAGAGAGCACGGTCACAGAATGGCAGGCTGTGTCAGGCATGGTCTGAGAAGTCACCAGAAACTTTACTTTCAGCCGTATGGAAAAGCGCTTCACTTTTGGCTACAAAGTGTCAAAAATAAGCACTGCAAAAAGAAACCCTAGCTCTCTGTGCATAGGTCCATTTCAAGGGACCTTTGCCTTGTACAGAGTGTGGTGTAAGAGAAACTGGTTAGGGCTACAAACAATGTTTGAAATCCAGATGGGAGAGAAACCGAATTTGAAAGGGAAATCCCAGCAGCATTCACCACGTGTCAAAATGTGTTTTTGCAAAACAAGAAAAAATCCTGTTTTAAATGTACAATGTTGAATAAAGCCCTTTCCTTGCCTAGAATTGTCAGGGGGGGTGGGGGGGGTGTGTGAAAACCTAGGTGGGATGTTTTGTTTCAACAGACATGATTCTGTCTGATGCAAAAAAATAAAATAACTAAGGTATTGGCTGCATTGTGGAACTAGCCAAACAGGTTTGCTGCTTGGGGGGTGACTATCACCAGGAGAGGCCTCCCCCCAAAAGAAGCCACAATAGATTATGGCACACATACGTGCTAATTATGCCCTTGGAATCTCTGAATAGGCCAAGAGAAAGAAATATCACACACTCGTCAAACTTGTGTCTGTGCTCCAGCTTGAGACAATATATTCTGGGACACCTACGTGTGACTTCTGGAAGTGACAAGAATCATCCACTCAAACCACGGAGCTCCAACGAAAAAATCCACGACAACCCTGGGCTAAGCTGACATTTGCTGGTAGCCTGAAAAAAATGGTCCCATTGGAAGGACAAAGGCCCGCCCCATTTGGCTCAAAAGACTAGTTTATTAATAAAACTTTGAGACTTTTATCTCCGCAATTGGACCATGCAGAAATGTAAAAAGTTAACAGTTTAAATGTAATTTTTGTGGCTTTTGAACAAGATGTGGTAGCCTTCGCTGGCATGTTGTGGACAGAAATGGCAGAGAATTAGTGTATATGATGCCACTTTGAAATTCACTATCTTTCACAGAGAAGAAATATCCCAAACATATCAGTCTTTGTCCAGCCCTTGGCGCAGTCCTCTGAACAAGAGTACCAACAGTATCCCCAGACACGTGTTTCGGAATCCAGACGTGGACCCCTTGCTCACTATTCTTAGAGAGGCACAGCTCCTCCCTACTGATGAGGTCCAACCAGACCGAAACACGTGTCTGGGGATGCTGTTGGTACTCTTGTTCAGAGGAGAATTGCCTAGCATTTCGGTGCTGGACTGCCCCAGGGCAGGACAAAGACTGATATGTTTGGGATATTTCTTCTCTGTGAAAGATAGTGAGCTAAAGACTCTGGGTAAGTCTCTCGTAACCAGGACTAATGTCTGGCAGAGAGACTCCCAGGACCCCCCTTGTCAATTTGCATATTTAAGTAACTTTGGGTCTCACCCTAAGTTACTAGGGGAATCCAGACGTGGACCCCTTGCTCATTATTCTTAGAGAGGCACAACTCCTCCCTACTGATGAGGTCCAACCAGACCAAAACACGTGTCTGGGGATGCTGTTGGTACTCTTGTTCAGAGGAGAATTGCCTAGAATTTTGGTGCTGGACTATCCCAGGGCAGGACAAAGACTGATATGTTTGGGATATTTCTTCTCTGTGAAAGATAGTGAGCTAAAGACTCTGGGTAAGTCTTGCGTAACCAGGACTAATGTCTGGCAGAGAGACTCCCAGGACCCCCCCCTTGTCAATTTGCATATTTAAGTAACTTTGGGTCTCACCCTAAATTACTAGGGGAATCCAAACGTGGACCCCTTGCTCACTATTCTTAGAGAGGCACAGCTCCTCCCTACTGATGAGGTCCAACCAGACCGAAACACGTGTCTGGGGATGCTGTTGGTACTCTTGTTCAGAGGAAAATTGCCTAGCATTTCGGTGCTGGACTGCCCCAGGGCAGGACAAAGACTGATATGTTTGGGATATTTCTTCTCTGTGAAAGATAGTGAGCTAAAGACTCTGGGTAAGTCTCTCGTAACCAGGACTAATGTCTGGCAGAGAGACTCCCAGGACCCCCCTTGTCAATTTGCATATTTAAGTAACTTTGGGTCTCACCCTAAATTACTAGGGGAATCCAGACATGGACCCCTTGCTCATTATTCTTAGAGAGGCACAACTCCTCCCTACTGATGAGGTCCAACCAGACCGAAACACGTGTCTTGGGATGCTGTTGGTACTCTTGTTCAGAGGAGAATTGCCTAGCATTTCGGTGCTGGACTATCCCAGGGCAGGACAAAGACTGATATGTTTGGGATATTTCTTCTCTGTGAAAGATAGTGAGCTAAAGACTCTGGGTAAGTGTCTCGTAACCAGGACTAATGTCTGGCAGAGAGACTCCCAGGACCCTGCTTGTCAATTTGCATATTTAAGTAACTTTGGGTCTCACCCTAAGTTACTAGGGGAATCCAGACGTGGACCCCTTGCTCACTATTCTTAGAGAGGCATAGCTCCTCCCTACTGATGAGGTCCAAACAGACCGAAACACGTGTCTGGGGATGCTGTTGGTACTCTTGTTCAGAGGAGAATTGCCTAGCATTTCGGTGCTGGACTGCCCCAGGGCAGGACAAAGACTGATATGTTTGGGATATTTCTTCTCTGTGAAAGATAGTGAGCTAAAGACTCTGAATAAGTCTCTCGTAACCAGGACTAATGTCTGGCAGAGAGACTCCCAGGACCCCCCTTGTCAATTTTCATATTTAAGTAACTTTGGGTCTCACCCTAAGTTACTAGGGGAATCCAGACTATCTTTCACAGAGAAGAAATATCCCAAGCATATCAGTCTTTGTCCTGCCCTGGGGCAGTCCAGCACAGGACTAATGTCTGGATTCCCCTAGTAACTTACCCTAAGTTACTAGGGGAATCCAGACGTGGACCCCTTGCTCACTAGTCTTAGAGAGGCACAGCTCTTCCCTACTGATGAGGTCCAACCAGACCGAAACACGTGTCTGGGGATGCTGTTGGTACTCTTGTTCAGAGGAGAATTGGCTAGCATTTCGGTGCTGGACTGCCCCAGGGCAGGACAAAGACTGATATGTTTGGGATATTTCTTCTCTGTGAAAGATAGTGAGCTAAAGACTCTGGGTAAGTCTCTCGTAACCAGGACTAATGTCTGGCAGAGAGACTCCCAGGACCCCCCTTGTCAATTTGCATATTTAAGTAACTTTGGGTCTCACCCTAAATTACTAGGGGAATCCAGACGTGGACCCCTCGCTCACTATTCTTAGAGAGGCACAGCTCCTCCCTACTGATGAGGTCCAACCAGACCAAAACACGTGTCTGGGGATGCTGTTGGTACTCTTGTTCATAGAAGAATTGCCTAGCATTTCGGTGCTGGACTGCCCCAGGGCAGGAGAAAGACTGATATGTTTGGGATATTTCTTCTCTGTGAAAGATAGTGAGCTAAAGACTCTGAGTAAGTCTCTCGTAACCAGGACTAATGTCTGGCAGAGAGACTCCCAGGACCCCCCTTGTCAATTTGCCTATCCCAGCAAGACCAAAGCATAGCTGACCCTAACCCAGCAAGGGTATGTTGGGTATTTGTTTTTGGGTATTTTTGAGATCCGTTCAATAATGTATGTCATTGGTTGTATGTATTGATGCGTTATGCAACATGAATATTTTCACGCGAAGGTGCTTACAAATATTCCAATTTGTTAATATAAAAGTGAACCAGTGAAAAAAAGCCCACATATGGGGTTTTCATGTACATTTTTTATTGTATTTATACATTTTTGTCATGCTTTTGTAACCATGTAGACCACCATTTAGAAAAATGCAATTACTTGGGGGGCGCTGTTGCGGACGACTGTAATGGCCGCCTGATACCAGTGCTCCAGCTCGATCGATATCCGTCTGTTAATTAATCCTCATTGGGCCACCCACGGGGCGAAGAACGGAGTGGAATAGGGCACGGTGCACGCCAATGGAAAATCCTGGCAGCGGTGGGGCAGTGCTTCCCGAGATACGCCCTGTGAAAGTTTGGCCGAGACCAGGCCGAATCGTTGGCCGTGCTGGGGATGCAGAGACTTGAGGCCTCAGGCCGCAGATGCTCTAGACCATCGGAGCATAGAGAGGAGGGGCCTGGTACTGCATTATCCTTACTTGGCTGAACTGGTCTCCTCTGGGTGGGTGTCGGAAGCATAGGCCCTTGGCAGAGCGGAGCATGCTGGCTGCGGCGGTTGGGTGACCGCGACCGAGGGGCTGAGGCCGCTGTTCGTGGAGCCTGTGTGGGAGCAGCGGACTGCCACAGCTGGTGGGGAGGCCCTTACGAACTGGGCACTTGACCCGTGCGCAAAGGAAACAGGTGTCCGCGACACACTGCGGGATGCCGGGCGACTGCCCCCCCCCGCGGTGGGAGTTGTGGTGGCGGGGCTTTCTCGGGGCCCCCCCGAGGGAATTGCACAGCAAAAAGCAGGTGAAGATACTCCCAGCCTAAACGAACACTGATTTGAAGTACCATTTTGGCCGCGGCGCAGCAGGACGGATGGAAGAGCCACACTCTCTGATGGAAGCGAGACAACAGGCAATGAGCTACCCTAATTAAACACGATGAGCAAACAAAGAGGTATATTCACAAAAATATGCGCGCACACTGAATTCGAGCTAAGCATAGGTAAGCAGCAAATTGGCCTTATCCTCGAGTCAGTGGGACAATGTTAAACTGAGCCATATGTGGGCTAGAACTTTTACAATTTGCTACGGTTATATTTTGGAGAGCACAGTCCATTGCTCCAGGCATTCAGGGGATGCAGAGACAAGACCTGCTTCGATCTACATGCTCGTGAACTGGGTTGCCCTGTGAGGCTGTGCTGGACTTGAATGCGGGTGGTGGGTGTTTGCGGCCCTGTGCCCTAGGAAACCCAGGCTAGTGACATCATCCGGGTACGTGCCTCTGTAGACCCAATCCGGACTAGTAGTGGAAGCTGGGCGATACTAGGCTATCGGGCCAGACACTGTGAGTGGACCATTGATAATCCTGGTTCTTGGGCGGTGCACTGGGAACGAAGAACTTCAATGAGGGTTGCAGGGACCATGGGACTGGAGTCCACCTGATCCCCTATGCAGCAGTCACCTCACTGCTCCCTGGCATTGCACATTTGCCTGACAACACCTGTGGAACCTGTGAGTGCTTGAAATACAATTATCTAGATCACTGACCCACAGACGCCATATCCCCCAGGCGGGTTGCGATGGGAGGCCTGCTGCAGCAGCTGCCATGGGTAATACACGAAAGCAAGAGAAAATGGCGGAGGGGATGGGTGCCAGGAAGACGGGGCCAATGCACTCATTCACCAATAGCCAGTCAGCAAACTATGAACAGGAGCCACCAGCTGCATCCAGCTCCAACATGGACACAGAAGGAGGCGACAGAGTGGAGCGCCTGACGACCATAGTGCAAAATGGCTTCTTATCCATTAATGTCAAGTTGGACGATATCGTCACCACCATCGGGGCACTGAAAACAAGAGTGGACAAAGAAAGCTTGAGACTCACGGAAGCAGAAAACAGAATTGGCGCCAGCGAAGATACCAACACATGACATGATCGAGACATAGCTCAGCTCAGGGAAGGCCTGTCTAAGATGCAGAATAAGTGTGAGGATCTTGAATCGCGGTCCCGACGACACAATATTCGTAATTTGGGTGTTTCTGAAAAATTTGGCAAGGACGCAATGGAGCAGTAGGTGGAGTCACTCCTCAAAACTCTTTTTGGTGCCGACTCCTTTTCGGATCACTTTTTGGTAGAATGAGCGCACCGTACTCTGGCTCCTGTTCCAAAGCCCGGGGCTCCGCTGCGCATGACCATTGCACGGCTCCTCAATTATAGAGACAGAGACACGATCCTTAGGATGGCAAGAGAACTTGGGACACTACAGTACGAGGAATGCCGCATTCACATCTACCCAGACTTTGCTGACGGAGTGAAGGCAAGTCAGAGATCATAAAAACCGGTCAAGCGACTGCTGAGAGCACGACAGGTCCCATACGCACTAATATTCCCGGCCAAGATGATAATTCAATATGGAAGGGCACATTTTTTTGAGACCCCAGCCGCTGCCTTGGCCTATGTAGAGGCCACTATACCGTTGCCCCCCAGAGGTCGAGTGCCGGATCAGAAGGGCAGACACTCACCTGCGGCGGAGGGCCGAGATCCTGTTGAATGACCCTAACATGCACCAATATCCTTTTTGGTTTGTAACAAAGCAAGGCCCCAGTAGGGGGCTCCATCTTACATTAAAGGTGGGCCGTGAGCCCGATCTGGTGGCCTCGTGATGGCAAAGTGCCACCGTCAGGAGAGTTCCTATAGGTTAAAACGTACCATCGTCAAGTTGGGGCAGATGATTTGGGGGGGTGTTTTTTTGGGGATGGGAACGTTGCAGATTGTTGTTGTCACATAGACAAGTTTGGGTTCTGGAGGGAAGGTTGGGGGAATACATGTTCAATGTTTAGTAGAAATGTGGTCTTGCAGGTGCTGGTGCTACTCCTGTCGCGTAGGTACAAGAACTATGGGGAACAATGGTATGCCGCAATAAACATACATGAAGCACTGGTGACGGGTTAAAGATAAACCTACTATCCTGGACTGTCAGGGGGTTAAACAACCCGATGAATGCCAGAAAGGTCGGTAACTATGTCACGCGACATGGCCCCCACATCTTGATGCTACAAGAAACACATGCACAAGGCTCTGTTAACACAAACATATTGGCCAAATGGGGCAAGCTACGTTATTACACAGACTACTCTTCTCAGTCCAGGGGGGTGATCACAATCATACATCCCACACTGCGGTTTCAGACTAAGGGACACAAGATAGACCCAATGGGGAGATATGCCTTGGTCTGGGGGGAGGTAGCAGGCAAATAAGTAACATTGGTTAATACCTATGGCCCGAATATTGATGATCCAGACTTTTTCCTAAGTATATTTGAGATCCTCAACAAATTAGACACGCCCAACATCATATGGGGAGGGAATATCAACGTGGCTCTTGACCCCACATTAGATAGATCCACTACCATAGCGAGGGCACCCACCAAGACGATGCTAACATTGTGTCAACTCCTCTCACAACTGTTATTGATAGATGCATGACGTGTACTGCACCCTGGTATTAGGCGATATACATATTATTCCTCTGTGCATGATACCGCATAGATTATTGGTTTCTATCCTCGAATATGTCAAATGCATTAAAGAACTGTGAAATCTTGCCTTGCACGCTGTCTGACCACTCCCCTGTGATGTTGGGTATTAGTTTGGGACACACCCCCAGACCAGTGAGGAGATGGAGGATGCCCAGTGGGATACTTGGGGATCCAAATTTGGTTGAGGCCCTGCACGTTGAGACAGCTAACTTTTTCACAGATAATGTGTGGATGGTGGATCTGGTTTCTACAGTCTGGGAAACCTTCAATGTTTGGGTCAGGGAGTTCTGATATCAAAATTTACGGGTTTCCTGAAATGTGTACGACGGGAACTTAAAGGGGTGGAGAAGGAATTAAGAAAATTAGAAGAAGCCTACAGTTGCACCCACAGCGGGGACACTCTTGCCGAAAAAAATACTCCTTAGAGATTTTGATAAACTGGCTGCAAGAGACGTACAGTATATAGCGGCCCCTGCTCGGGCATGCAGATATGGCGAAGGGAATTAGGCTGCGAGAACATTGGCCAACTTGATAAAACACAAGTGGCAATTGAATCCAATCACTAACATCCAAACAGCACAAAATGAAGTAGTCACAAGCGAGGAAGGCATAAATTACGAATTTGTTAAATTCTACAAGACATTGGGCCTCATTAATTTAGAGATTAATTTATTGTTACCTAGGAGCCATTACTACAAACCGGCACCTATCCACATCATAAAAAGGAAGGCTTCAATTATTGAAGTACATTTATTGGACGCAAAAACTTACGATTATCTGCCCATTGTGGTTCATCCATCTAGGTGAGTGACCATGTATCACAAGTAGCTTTTTCTGTGGCTCAGTAACAAGCCCAATAGACCATGACCTTATGGTGTCTTTTTCTTTTTATTTTGTAGATTGCTAAACAGGGGGTTCGAAGATTTTTCCTACACCAATTAATTCTGTTTGTCCTGACGAATGCCCAGTGTATAGTGCTTGGGAAGATCACCCGGTGGATGTGGACTATCTCATCTTAGAGACCGAAATGCAGTGTGTCAACACCTTAGTTTATCCATTCACTTAAAAAGAAGGTGATAATCAAGAAAGCACCTTCCGGAGACAGTGCTGAGTGGCCCAGAACGAAAGAATAAGAAGACCCTACCTCAGACACCAGGGGTACCTTAATAAAGGCAGAATAAGATTAATTTAAATTATTTTATATTTCTCTAGGGGACACTGAGGGTAAGACTCTGCTCCGACGCAGAAAGTCCTTAGAACAGCATAGAACTTTTTTGTATTAATAAGAGTACTGACAATATGGTTTGCCAAGTCAAAACTAACCCACACTAATGATTTCATATACATATATATTGATGTGTTATGTAGATGTGTGTGTTTTGTATTAAAATATGTGTTAAGAAAATGATGTAAGGACAAAATATAGAAGTGATGATTTTGTGAATAAAATAATTTTTTTATATGAGTTTGGTCTAAAGAGTTTCAAACAAATGTGTAATCCTATGGGAGCTACGTGATACACTGACAAATTAAAGTAATAAGGAGCAGGAGGTAGTGGGTGGTTTATATTTATTTTCCTCAGGTTAGAAGTACCTTATACACCACCCTTCCCTCGTATAAAAAAAAATGTTAGTGGTACAACCTCTTTCATATATATACCTATGCCAGCAAGGCCATTGATCCAGAAACCCCACTAAAATCCCAATAACATGGGGGGAAAGCTGGGGAACCCTTTTGGGAGCATCCTGTGACCAGACCGGCTTTTTGTCCACTACCTGCATGCCCGCTGTACCCTTGCCATCCAGTGACCAGACTTGCCCAGCTGTTTGCTGTGAGGGGCACCTGCCGTGTTGTGACCAGTGTTTTTGAGTCCAGAACCCGGTTGACTGTCCCAAACCCCAACTCAAGTGCGACTGTGAGTATTTCCCCATCCCATAGCAATACACAGCTTATCCCATCTTGACCCTTTTTCTTTGTCCTACTCTCTAAGTAATTCTATCCATACCCTGATAACTTGTTTAAAACTATTAGAATTCTCAGTGCACCCTGTCCTTGATCTCCAAGCGTTAGCACCACTTTTCTCTTCATTTCTATTTTGATTAAATGAATACATTTTCCATTAAGAAAGGGGTACACTGCGTGAAGGGTTACAACTGCAGCGTAACTTATATATTCACGGGTGGTGTCCTCTTTTCTAGCCATTAAATCTAGTGTAAGTGAAATTTGTCTTTTCTTTAAAGCCGATTTTCTCTTCTTAATTGCTTTATTTTACCAAAACCGAACATCTTTTCACCTTGAAAATCTCATCCAATTATCCAGCTATAGTCACTCTTTCACTTACATACTGTCCCTGTGATGTGCATCTATCACCCAGCCTAAAAACCGCATTCTGATTCTATGTATTCTATGTATTTCACCCGTTTTTTGGAAAAACTGTTCTGACATTTAAAACTGCAAATGTGTAAATTGCAACTTTTCAACGTGTGAATTTGGCTGCACTGTGTTTTCATTCAAGTTGTATTTTGAACTGTATGCCTTTTGTGATACCTTACCTTATAGTTGCTAGTGATATAACATCCCTGATACTTTGATAAAACATATATACATCATTATTTAAACACACATATAATTAATTATTTGTCAAAATCCGAGTGTCAGTTATGCCATTGGAAAGGGGAGGTCAGATTTTGATTCTGTTTGCTGCCTCATATCCCTGATTCCCTGCTGCTTCTTTCTATCCACTCAGAATTCGATTAATTGGGGTTTGAGGGAACATTACAGGGGGAAATCTTAACTCGGGTGCTGGCTATCCTAATTGAAAAAGTGCTCCAATTCATTTGTGCTTTGGATATGTTCTTTTAGAAGGTTACCCCTTTTTTCATTTTAATTATCACCCAATTGGTGATTGCTGCCTAATATACAAATTTCCTTTGAATTTAAAATAAATAAATATTGTGTTACGACACACTGGCCTGCTTCATTGTCCATTGTGACCCCGGGTATGTGTAAAAGGGCGTGTGAGACGGGTTGGGTATCGGCTCAATTCGAACTCATAGAAAATAAAGAAGAGCATTCACATTGTGCGCTGCATCTTAGGCTAAGGGCGAAGGTGCTGGTCCGGTGTGTGATGCCCGATTGCAATCCTTCACAAATTGGGGGCTCGTCCGGGATTTTGGTTTTTGGTTTGTTTATTGACCCGTGACAGCTTAACAAAGCATAGTTTGTGTGGTTGGAACACCGTGTTATGCTGTAGAAGCGCCTCCCCCAAAACAAAATCCTAAATACCTGGCCTGTGTATAAAATGAAAGATAAATCAACCCCTTACTAGACGAAAAGTAACAGAATACAGACTACCCTTACATAAATAAAGTAATAAAGAAAGAGCACTTTCCAAAATGACCACATTTGAGATCAAGATGGCTAGGGAGCACCTTCTGCACAAATTATTGGTCAGGGAGAATGGCAGCAACAAGATTAGGAAGTCTGGCTAGGAAAGATTATGCAACAGGTCTCCGCCATGGACACGGATGTGTGGCAGGACGGTAGCCTGTTAGTTCAAGCCTTAAGTGCGTTCTACATGACTCCAAATCTAAAAGAATAGCATATTAAAATGGACCGAATCTCAGCCTATGTGTATCTCCACATGGTGGTGATGCAGGCAAAATTTGAGGGAAATAGAACTCTGGTGCAAAACCAATCTGAATTCTTAACTCAAATTCAGACTGAGCTAAAACTAGTGGAAGAAAAATTGAAAAAGAGTCAAAATTCTGAGATCCAAGTTAAGAAAAATATCAAACAGTTAAAAGAGGACTTGGCTCTCCAACAGCAAAATAATGTAGACCAAGAGGCCCAATCAAATGCCTTAAGAATGGAGTGTCAAGAAAATGTTGACTCTTTGGAAGAGGGTCAACTAAAATTAAAACAAATAAAATATAACAGAACCTGCTCAGAACAAATAACCATCTTACAAAATCAGATCAAAATTCTGGAAGAGGAGAATAGCAAATTAATTATTAAAGAACTCCACTCGCAATCAGAATTTGATGAAGAGCGCCAGAAATTAGGCACCATAACACAACAAAGAGATGACCTGGCTGAACACAGGGGTGCTCTGTGTCAGGTGAAAGAGGCCCTATATAAGGAAATGTGCAGTTTAGAAACCAATCTGGAGAGAAGGGAGTCAGACCTTCAGGTACTGACTGGCATACAAGAAGAATGTGCTAAATTAATGGGACATATGAGACAAATGGAAATCGAGTTAGAGTAGACCATAGAGGCTCTCAATGTGCAGAAAAAGGGGGTTTCCTCCTGCAACGAAATTGTCTCATTGTTCCCGAATCATACAGGCAGCACAAAGAGACAATGGCCCTCATTACGACCCTGGCGTTGGACCATGGTGCTAATAGCACCATGGTCCATGCCGGTAACTTACCGACTCCGCCATGGCGGAATGGGGAATTACCACCCCATTCCGAGGTTGGCGGGGCGGTAATTCCCTATGCCGCCATGGCCCTTCCCCATTCCCATTTTTGCCACATAGGGCTCAATGGGAATGGGGAAGGCGCTAAGTACGGTGCCGCAAATTGTGGCACCGTACTTAGCACCAAGGTCCCTTTGCGGGTTGGTTTTTAACGCCTGCAAAAAGCAGGCGTTAAAGTCTCCAACCCGCAAAGGGACCTCGTAATCAGGCGTTAAGGGTTTAACGGCGCCGCCACCTTTTACGGCCCCATTAACCCCTTAACGCCTGTGTTGTAATGAGGGCCAATGAGGCACTCTGTGAGGAGAAAGAGAGGTTCTGCCAGCAGGTGGCAGCTCATAGAGGCCAGTAAAGCCTTCATAGCTGAGCAAAAGGCTCAGATCTTTACCTATTATCAAGAGGTAGGGGCTGAGAAGGAGATACTAGCAATTTTGGAGAAAGAGGGTGCTAGATTTAATCCAAACTGGAGGGAACATAATAGGTAGAGAGGGACAGGGCAACCCCTGATCATAGTATGATGACCTCTGTACTAAGGGACCCAAACCCATTTAATACTTTGAACACTGCTGACTTGATGTCTACTGGTTCACATGAGCCAGAAACCATGAGGCCAGAAGAATTTAATCGGTTTAGTATGATGGGTCTGACAGGTCAGCGCCCCCCATAAATTGATGGACAGGCGTACCTGTATAGATACAAAAATATTAAGGCTGATGTCTCTGATAAGGAAGTCTGCTATGAGGAGAAAGTCAGGGAATTAGATTAGCAGAAATACTACCTCCAAAGGGACCAGTTGGTTCAATTTGTAGAAAGACAGAATGAAATGAGGCCCAAAAAGAGCATTCTCAAGACCTCCACCCAATCAGGGAAGTGGGGGAGATCCTCTGCCAACCCTTGAAGCAGGGAGGAGTCAGAAGACTACTCTCCTGGATGTCACAGGGGAGAAGAAACTAGGTCCCACCATTTTGCAAGCTCCTCACAAGCTCAAAGAATCAGGGAGTGCCTAGAAGATCAGGAGGGGTCCTCCAACAGTAGCGCCTCTGAGTCTGAGGGTGAGTGGACCCAGGTAAAACGGCAAAAGAAGGCAAATAAACTAAACAGAGTTCTAGTGAAAGACTCCATTAGGCAGATGAAGGCCATTAGGAAATGCATAACCCTGTACCACAAAAACGCAAAATACTCTGGGAACATTTGGAACTCTATGAACAAATGATGGACGCTTTTCATCTTAAAGACAGCCAGAACTGCATAGAGTATGCTAAATGGAAGTTCTCTCCGGAGTACTCCAGCTTCTTTGCTGGACTGGAGGACCAAAACCATTCAAGATGGTCCACCTACAGTGCGGCCATCTTGAAACAATTTTCCGCTCACAGAAACTCCCAAGAGGCTCGCAAAGCGGCCTACAATTTGCAGTGCGGGGAAGATCAGGCCCCACGAGAATTTGTGCAGGAGTTAAAACGTGCCTTTGCAGAAACCACTAGGAGGGTGCGCACGGATAGGAGAGAGTTTATAACTACCTACTTTCATGCACTCCCAAAACATATTAGGACCCAGCTGGTGAGAGATTTCCATGATAAAATACCTCTGGACTGGGTAATAGAGCATGCTACCCACATTTATGAAGTCCAACAATCTGCAGAAAATAAAAAAAAAATAGATAAAAAACCCCAAACCAGCCAACACCCCTGCTGCTGCTAAGTTGGCGGAAGTGAAGATTGCCCCCATTTTGGACCTAGAAATGGGGGGGCCTAAAAATGTACCTATCCAAGAGCAGAAAAATCAGAGGCCAAGAAGCCCTCGGGCCAATCAGCAACAGGGGGCAGTCAGGGATGTAATCCCACCAATGGGGCCCCTAACTCTCCTGATTATGTAAGTCCCAGATACAAGGGCAACCGACCTATCTTGGGGTATGTATGAACTCCCCCAGCCCAAGGGGGGGATCCAACCAGGTGAGTACCACCCCAGGAAACGTCCCTCCTAACTTTCCTCAGGAGGGCAGTAATCCCCCTAATCCGGCCTAAATTTCTTACCCCGGTACCCTCAAAACCCCAACCTGCAGGACAACCCTCCTTTCTTTCCCCAGTTTCAGGAGCCCAGACAACCCAATCTGCGTGAGGGGAGGCCAAGAGTGGAGGGTTACCAAAATCCCCAGTACCCAGTGTTCTATGGGAGAATATAGTTACCCTTCCCGTGAACCCACTAGGTACGAACAAAGATCCTTGTACCAGCCGGAATGGGCGTCCCAACTGGAGCGCCAGGTCCAGAACCTCACACAGGATCTGGGTTGCATGTTGCGGTCTCAGCAGAACCCTCAGACGTACATGGCAGCTCAGAACCCCGCAAACCAAGGGTCTGGCAACCCAGAACAATGACGTGGAGAGAACCCCAATAATTCACCGGTTCCCAAGGAAGAGGCACGGGTGAAGGGGGGTGTAAAGCCTTAGAGGAAGCTTCCTTCCTCACCCGTGAAAAGCCCCTGTACATCCCGGAACCGGAACTAAAATCTCCTGCCCCTGAAAATCTGCAACCCAAGGAACAGAGGGTGGGTAGGAGAAATAAAGACCTCAAAAAGGTCCATTTTGGGGAGGAAATTAGTGTCCTCCAATTTGAAGGGGAAGAATCCTTAGAGGATTCTGGGAAAACAATCTTCTCCTTCAGGGATGGGGTAATTCAACCCAAAGAAAAATTGGTCCCAAGTGATCCGAATGAAGACTGGGTGGGTGTTGGAACTGATTCAGAGTCACCCATCCCTGAACCCCAGAATTCCCATTCTGAGAATAAAATAGTAAAGGAGGGATCGTCCCCACAAACTGGTCCTAGTGACTGCCTCCAAGTAAAAGGGGGCAGCACAGAGTTAGGAGAAAAGGGGGATTCCAAAATCCCACCTATTTTTATTACAGATTCCCAGACTCTGACACCAAAAATTGTCCATAATGCCACTGTGTCAGAGTCCAAAATAAAGAAATTGACCAATCAGTTTGCCCAAAATACCCATTAACTTTGCCCACTTGAGGAGAAGGAGGGGAGATTCTCTGCCCCCGTTTAAGTGCGAGGGCAATGTACAATTTCCGCACTGGTGGACACTGGATCCCAAGCCTCTCTTCTGTCAAAAAGACTTTTGAGCAGCTAAATTCAGGAAGGGGGAGAGACAACAGATCCCTCTCACCCCTCTTCCTGGACAACTAGAGAACTTTGACAGGAATGAAATTCCTGTCGAGGGGACAACGGATTTGTAAATAAAAATTGGGCGACACAAGGGTGAAACACCCAGTGATAGTCGTGACTCCAGAGGGAACGGTATGTCTACTAGGGAATTACATCCTCCGCAGGTTGTCTCTCCTAATAGACTATGTGAACAAGGTACTCTGGACTCAGACTAACAGGTCAATAAAATTAAAACAGAGTGTCAACCATGTTAGTTTAAATGGCACATGCCACATGGTTGAACAGAAATCTGATCATATTGAGTTTCATTTCCAGAATAATCAATACCTGATGTTACAGTAATTGCTGTAGGACAACAAACTGGTGATGGGAGTTCCTCTCCATTCCTAAAAATCAACCTTCCTTCCAGTTTCAAGTGGGATTCCACACTGGAAGGAAATACTTTGAAATGTTATACTGATTCACAATCTGAAAATCCTGATTCTATAGTCAAAAGTGATGAGAAACCAGCTCAAAGTTTAGCTGACATTCAGAAAATTAGAGAATAGTTGTTCCTCCCTATTCAGTTAAATGAGGGGAAGGAGTCTGTTCTCGCCCGAGTGTGCGTGAACAACAGAAAGAGCTTCATCAGCGAATCCATGTTCAGAAAGCTCCCAAAAGATCCAGCCATTCCCACATTTAAATTGATCGATAAGTGGGAAATGGGCCTGGAAACTCCCAATTCCAAACGTCTCCCGCCTAACAGGTGTATGCTCAAAATTTCTATAGGTAACAAAAGCATAGAACATAATTGTTGGGTTGTGCGAGATGTCCCTGCTGCCTTCTATTTAGGCAGTGACATTCTCAATCGGTTTGCAATTAATTTGGATGTGATAAATTACAAGGCGTGGTCCCGACTAGGGAGCAATCCCATGGGCTTTGATGATGCCAAAAAAGCATTTAGGTCAGCTCAATTGCTGCCGTATGCAGTTGAAGTTCGAATTGGAGAGGAGGTCACCATCCCAGGACAGACACGACTATTCCCACTTGAATTAAAAATTAAAAGAAGACAGAAACTGCAAAATCCTAAAGCATATGTACACCTCAATGTCCATCTCCAACAGCAGGGATTGGGGTTAAACCCAACACCATTAGTCAATATAGAACACAACACCATTCCAATATTGAGGGATAATATCGACCTTAGGAGTATCACTCTGGGCGTAGCCACCATTATTGCAATGGCGGTTGATGACCGACATTTTTCCATGGATCTAGGAAATGAACTGATAGGACCAATCCCCAATGACTGCTTTGACAATGACAGTGACAATGACATACCACCAGACAGGATCTTCACCCGGCAAGGGGGGAATTTCCTGGTGTACTCTTCCTGCCCTTACGGGGAGGAAGAGCCGACCTGTGACATCAGGCCGGACGAGGTGATATTCCAGGTCCACACTGACTGCCTCTCCTACATGAAACCCTCTGTCCCGGTCAATACTATAACCAGAGACCTCTCTACCCAACTGGAGGAGGCCGCAGAGATTGCAAAACCCGAAGTCTTTCAAGGCTTCAGGCAAATTGTTGAAGAGCGGTTAACCTAGCTGATGCCTGTGAGACTCGAGAGCAAAAGCAAAAGTTGTAATAGGTGTTCTTAGATTTTCAAGATATCTTTGCTGTGGACTCAGGGGGATCTCCTTGAGATCGAATACTTGTTGGGGGAAATCCAGGTCACAGGTGTCACTAGGTCAGAGACAAATGCTCACAATGAACTCTCAACTGCCCAGTGGAGTAAGGAGACCCCAGATGCTGATTTAATCACGGCATAAAAAGGAGATCCAATAATTGGGAAATGTTATTAAAACATTGAGGACCTTGAGAACTTTCCTCTGATGGATATCGATTACATTGCGTAAGAGGACCTCAGGGTGGTGATGAAGTGTCCAAAAATGTTCTGAATCCAAGACTGTTTGTTGATAAGGAGATCCATCTCTGGCTGTGACCAGTGGGTGGTCCATACCTCATTACGAAGCCTGATGCTTAGTCACACCCATGACGCGGCCACAGCCAGTCATCGGGGGTTTCACACTACTTTAGAAATCTTGCGGGAGGTTGCATACTGGCCACACATGTGGCAGGACCTCGACCAATATTTGAAGGAGTGTCTTGTGTGTGCACAATTTCAGCCAACTTCACTCACAAACCAAGCTCCCCTTCAGAAGAGGGGGATGACACTGCCTTGATCAGAATTACAAGTAGATTTCATCGGGCCCGTGATTTGCTCCTCTAGGGGGAACAAGTACATGTTAACGTAACATGCTTGTTTACCAAATAGGTGGAATGTCTCCTGGCCCCAAATTGCAAGGCAAAAACAGCAGCTGCCCTGATGATCAACCACTTCTTCTTGCATTTTGGCCTATCCCAAAGGGTTGAGTCTGACTGAGGTAATCACTTCACCAGTGAACTGATGACAAAGATGCGGGAGATACTTGGGGTAAAAAGGAAACTTCACATTGCATACTGGAAGTCCTCTAGTGGGGGAGTTGAGAGGTATAATAAAACCATTGTGAGTATTCTAAAAATGTTTGTGGCAGATTCTGGGCCAAGTTGGGACATCAGATTACCGCTTGTCCTGATGGCCATCAGATCTACACCTTCTTCTATGACCAAGATGTCTCCATTTGAGCTAATGACTAAGCGAAGGATGGTGCTACCTCAGCATCTGCTCTACAGAACACAAGAGCAGACACTGATAAAAGCCTCCACAACACATGAGTATGTTGAGAATCTAAGAAATCACCTTCAAAATGCTTGTGCGTATGCTCAGCGGAATCTGCAGAGGGAATGAAGACTCAATATGACTTAAAAACAACCAAAAAGGGATACCAAGTAGGAGACAATGGGACTCATTACGAGTATGGAGGTAGGCATGCTGCTTTTAGCGGCATGCCTACCTCCATACCGGTACCTGGTCTGGGTTCCTGGAATAGGGAATTACCGCGCCATTCTGATCTTGGAGGTAATTCCCTTTCCCAGGACCCAGACCCAGTACATCCCCATTCCCATTTCAGCCCCATAGGACTCAATGGGAATGGGGAGGATGCTAACAACGGGTCCGTTAATGACGGGCCTGTTGTTAGCATCCTGGTCTGCTTGAGGGTCCCGCTAAGGATGCCTGGTTTTACCAGACGTCATTAGCGGGACCGCGAGCAGACCTTATAATGAGGTGATAGAGGGTTAACGGCGCTGGCAGATCTAACGGGGTGTCGGCACCGTTAACCCTCTACTGCCTGGGTCGTAATGAGGCCCAATGTCTACTTGTACAATTTCCAAAGGAACAAGACCAAGGAGCGGACATTTTTACTGAGCTGGCGCTGTCCTTTTGAAATTGTAGACATTTCACCCATCACCAATAAAATCTGCACCCCCAAAGGAGAGTTGGCAAAAGAGAAATGGGTCCATATTAATCATCTAAAGAGTTGTCACCCCAGACATACTTTGCTGCGGATTGAGGAGCCAAGAGAAAGTCAAATAGAGGAGACGTCTGGAGAATGAGAACCAAAAAAAGAAGACCCAGAAGGGAACAGGTAGGTTCGTAGGTATATTTATCTAACAGGGAGAATATATATTTTTTTCTTATCACCAAAAATTCTAGTAAACGTCAATAATTATCTGTTTCTTGTGAAGGATTTGTGGGATGTTTTCCCCCACTAGTCCAGGCCCTGCAACATTACTGTGCATTGCTTGCATCAGGAACATCAGAATGGCTGCTGGAAAGCATGCTGCTCGCTAAAAATCACCCAGAATTGCCCAGGAAAAATCTGAAAAATAGACCGCAATCCACTTTTGCCTATGTCAGTGGTAACACAGTAGACCACTGCCAAAACCCATCATTTGGCTACCCACAGAGCAAAATGACGAATTTGCAAAAATCATGGCTCACAAACCACCCAAAAGATCCAACCTCCTTGTTGGGTGTTAAACATCATTCTACTTCAAGAATCCACATAAATGCAATGTCCACAGAAGTACACTTATCAGAAGAAAATCCACATTGAAGATTGCTTGCTTGGAGAAATATGTCAAAAATGGGTGCAATACCGTTACTCACCTCTGTCAGAAGCTGGCGATTTCTAAAACCTGTCATGTGTAAAGTTGGAAATTGGACTCAAAGTATGACAAAGAAAGACTTGCTATCAGAAGCCTAAGAGGTGGAGACAATTCAAAACTATATTTTAAAAAGGCTTGAATTAAGAAATTGGTTGATGTATTTGTTAAAAATGTAATTTATATTTTAGGACAAGACAATTTTAGACATTGGGCCTCATTACACGGACGGCGGTAAGGGTTTACCGGTACCGGTAAGGGCACCGGTACCCGTAAACCCTTACCGCCTTACTACGAGGTCCCTTTGCAGGTTGGTACTTTAACGCCTGCTGTTTAGCAGGCGTTAAAAACCAACCCGCAAAGGGACCAGGGTGCTAATAACGGTACCGCAATTTGCAGCACCGTAATTAGCACCTTCCCCATTCCCATTATGCCCTATGGGGCAAAAATGGGAATGGGGAAGGGCAATGGGGGAAGGGGGAATTACCGCCCCACCAACCTTGGAATAGGGCGGTAATTCCCCTTTCCACCAAGGCGGTGCCGGTATTTTACCGGCATGGACCAAGGTGCTAATAGCACCTTGGTCCTCCGCCTACCGTGTAATGAGGCCCATTGTGTTTCAAAGTTAAGGTTTCCCACACTGAGCTTCAAAGACATTCCACATCTTCTCCCTAAACAAAGGAATCTTTTCCCCTGTGCTCTGATGAGTATCTGACAGGCAAGTGTAAAAGAAAATGGAAGGGGCACTCTGGCATGTTGCTCTGGGAAAGAAACAAAGAACTCCCTTGAATTGAATGGGAATGCTAATTTGGGTGTGAACAGAAACCAGCCCTGGCAGGAAGACAAGCCATGTGACTCTCTGACTCTGCCAAGCCTTGGAGGCGGCCCAGACTGAAAATGTGGATTTGAAATTAAAGAAACTGTTTGTTTTGGGAAAAGACTTATAAAATATTGTACCGAACTGACAAAAATATGAAATTTAGAGATTATTAAAATGAAAAATTCACACACAGTTTAAAACTAATCTGGAATCTGTGCGACATTCAGAGACTGAACCGTGAAGATTTTAACATTGTGATCATGCTAGGAACATGAAAAATTACAGGAATATGCCCAGAGGGTATGTGCATGTATGTATACAAAATTGTACAGATCTGAAAATGTGTAACCAACCAAAAGCGCGAAAAATTGTCATTTATGAACCAAAACTCGTAGGAAGATAAGATTTTGACAGAAACGTACCTTAGGCAATCTGTGATGTGTATCTGTGATGTGTATATGTATTATTAACACATTGTGCATATTGAAAATATGTTTTTTGGGAAAAATTGATTTTCTAAGTAAAAGCAAAGGGTAGAGATTTTTTCTGGACCCTAAACAAAATGTCACTCTGACACATGATGACACATCATGACACACTGTTCCTTTCTCCAATCAGTAGAGGGGGAATTCGCTGACCTATCAGATCCTTAGAGGGTTGGGCATTGTGAAATCAGCCTCCCCACCCACTTTGGAAAATGGATAAATAGGGACTGTTGAGGACCCAGAGAAACACACACTTTGACTCATCACTGATCTACCAGTGAAGAACCTTGATCCAGACTCTAGAACCTAGATCCAAACTCCAGAATTCTGAAGCATAAAAGCCAATCCAAAAAGCTGAACCCTTCTCAGCTGGCCTTTAAAATCTTGCAACCTGATTTAACCCCTAAACTTCCATGGAGCCTAATCTAACTCATTCAACAGCCTGGCTGAGCTGTTTTGCTGCTTCTGGCCAAAACCTGTGCTAGAACCCAAGATCCAGATCAGTCCAACAGAGCTGTAACCGTGACACCGTCAGATACAGTCCAAGAGGCCGCGCAGAGACCAGAGCGCTGAGAGCAGAACCAAGTGCCTGAGACCTGTCCGGTGGCGAGTGAAGTCCAGTCCAGACCTTTCACCAGATCTTTGACAGGTCCATTTTAAACCAGAGTTGTGAGTATTTAGCGTTGAACTGTCCATAGTCATCTCTTAGTTTAAAGTAATCCATCCAACCCATTCCAACATATCCAGACTGCATTGTAGAATCTCTTTTGTCCATTCTGAATCCTTTCTCATCCATCTAATCCTGTGAGAATTGTTAGTGTAAGCCAACCTGTTTGTAACTCAAAGCGCAATTTCATTAGAAATCTTGACTCCTTCTGAGAAAAATCGACCTCTACTCAAACCTCTGTAACTTTTGAACCGTATGTGCTAGGAACGAAATTTAAATGTCATTTTGAAGCGAACATCCTCAGCTTTCAAAAGATCCCTTACAGTTGTTCCGTAATCGCGTTTCTCGCACGCAGAAAAATTGCCGCCAATTTGCATTTGGCTAAATTTCACCATATGTAAAAACAGCTATTTCTTGAATTCAACTTCTGAATTTCGTTTTCCATCTGCTAACCATTCAACAATCATTGCTAGTGTTGACCTGAACCAATCCAAAGCAACTCTCACTGGTTCTGAATTTTAGTTAGCAAATTAAAATCATTTTTTGCATTTTTCCCATCCAATTCAAACCACATCTAAAAGCAATTGACCTGTTTTAAAATCATTACTGTTCTCTCTAAGCTTGCTGGGGGAATCGGGATTGAAACTGCAATTGTTGATTGTTATTCCTGATACCTGTGTGCCCTCATTCATCTCTTCATATTGCATATTGGGGGGAGTGAGTAACAACAGGGGGAAAGAGTGATTATATTGTCTTTGGTTGAAATCATATCAAGTTTCCTTCTGTGTTGCATTCTTTCCTATCATTGCATTTCCTTGAACCACACAAAGTTATTCTCTGCTACATTATTCTTCCTATTCCTACTCTTAATTGATTAAAGAGATTGTTGATATTGTCATATTAACCATTGCCGATCATTGTTCATATTCATAAGTGTGATATTCAGATATTATCCATATTTATAAAAGTGTGATATATATATTGCTCAATTCTGCAAATAAATCTTTTAATTTGCAAAACAAACCTATTTCTTGGTTCAGTGGGACCGGGGGAATTCAAAGAGAGGGGCGTTTTATAAGGGTACATCATCCAGAATTAAAAGAACTTTTGACATAAACATATATAAATATGGGTTTCCATTGGGCATCCAGTACTAGGCATTGACTTAGTTGGAGTGCTGGGTTGAAATCACTTACAGATTGGTGGCTCGTAGCGGGATTTCTGCATTAGACCTACCACTTGTGCAGCTTAATGCAGTGTGCTAACTGACAGGATACATAAATCCTGTTGGGCTACCACGTTGTTACACTGTAAAAGCACCCCTCAAAAGGGAACGCTCTAAGGAAACAGTCTGTTTTGCAAAGATAAAATAATAAACTTCTGTAAGTCAGGAAGGAAATTAATATTTCCGAAATGGCGACATTGGCAGACATCAAGATAGCTAGAGAACACCTTTTACATAAGTTATTTGTGAGAGATGAGTGGATTGAGCAGGACCAGAATGTGTGGTTGCAGGCAATCACACAACAGATCACTGCAACAGAGTTAGATATCTGGAGAGATCAGGGTCCCTTACATGTGGCTCTGAGTGAACTGTATATGGCCCCTAAGGCAAGAGTAAAATAAGATTGCCAAAATAGCGGCATATCTATATTTATCTATGGGAGCCATGCAGGACAAATATGCTGAAAGCCAAGATCTGGCAAGTAGGCAACTGATGACTTTAGAAAAGGCCGAATCTGATCTGGACTCTTCTGAGCAGAGGCTGCAGAGGAACCAGACGTCCGAAAAATTAAAGCACGCAGTATATAGTTAAAATAAAAGAGGACATGGGTATCCTGCAACAGGAAGAGGCAGAACAGGATACCAGAATTCTGGCCTTGCAGAAGGAGTACCAAGAAAGTGTGGACTCTCTACTGCAGAGCCAGAAAAAGCTGGAGCAACAACTGGATTTCAACAGGGTATGCACAGAGCAGGTAGTCACCCTGCAAAGCCACCTAGATAGAGAGAAGGCAGAGAGCAACAAATTAATTCTGAAAGACCTGGACACCCAGGCAGAGTTTGATGAAGAGCGCCAGAAAGCTGGTGCCCTTCAAAGACAGAGGGACGACCTAGTGGCACACAGGCAGGCTCTTGCTCAGGAAAGGGACACCTTAGGCCAGGAAGTCTGTCACTTGAAAGGGAAACTGGAAGAAAATCACCTGGCCCTCTAGGGCATGATAGATTGTTAGAGCAAACAAGGAGGGTGGAAGAAATGCAAGAAAGGAGCAGGCCAGTAGGGACAGGACTCAGGAGGTAACCCTCCTGCAGCAAAGACTGGCCCAGTACTCACAGACAAATCAGGAAGCACAGAGAGAAAATGAGGCTCTCTGTGAGAAAAATGATAGGCTCCACATGCAGGTAGCCATGCAAGAGGGACTGATAGAGACTAGTAAGACCTTGATTGAGGAACAGAAAGCTCAGGTTCTTGCATGGCAACAGGGAGCAGGGCTGATGGAGATGAGGTTCGCTGGGAAAGGGAAACAGCTGAGCATAGCCTCAGGAACCCTAGGGCCAGAGGCCTTCATCTCTCCCAGTCTAAGGACTCTGACAACCCCATGTCCACTGGCGCACATGAGCCCAGGGCCATGGGGATGGCAGATTACTATCCGGTCAGAAGTATGGGGCTCATAGACCAGCACATCCCAGGAATGGATGGGCGGGCATCTGGGTATGGGTACCCAAGTACAGTGAAATTTAGTGGGGAACTCCAGGAGAGTAGGCCCATTAAGGGCATCCTGAAAACCTCTGCCCAGCTAGGACAGTGGGGAGTGGGTACCCATCAAATCCTGGGAGCAAGGAGGAATCAGAAGACTCCTCTGAGTGCCCCAGGACACAGGAGACTAGGTCCCCACATTCTGCTAGCCATTCCCAGGCTCTCAGAATCCGGGAGAACCTAGAAGACCAGACGGGCACCTCTGGGATCAGTGCCTCTGAGTCAGAGGATGAATGGACCAGGGTTACCCGAACCAAGAAGGCCAATAAGGCAAAAAGGGCCTTGCTTAAGGACCCCTTAAAACAGATCAAGGCAATAAGGAGCGTCATCACGCCTTATCATAAGAACGCTAAGTATTCTGTTTGGGAGCACTTAGAGCTCTTCGAGCAGATGATGGAAACTTTCCATTTAAAAGACAGTAGTAGCTGCATTCAGTGGGCCTGATCACGACTTCGGCGGTAGCCCTTAAATCCGGTAGTAGTGCTAATACCGCCGGATTTAAGGGTCCACTGAATCAGAGCTTCGGCGGATTTCACCCCAGCTCTGAGCTGGGGGGAAATCCGCCGAAGATTTGCACTATTACTGCCGGCGGGAAATCCGCCGGCGGTAAGAGCGCCAAAATTCCCCATTGAGCCCAATGGGGAATGGGGCATTCCTGAATGGGCTCAATGGGGAATGCGGAATTACTTTACCGCTGAACTCGTGATCCGGCGCTATTAGCCAAGTCGTGATCAGGCCCAGTATGTGAAATTGACCTTTTTACCAATATACTCCAGTTTCTTTGCGGGGCTGGAGGACCAAAATCATTCTAGATGGTCCACCTATAGGGCGGCCATCTTGAAGCACTTTTCTGTACACAAAAATCCCCAAGAGGCTCGCAAACTCCCAAAATATCCGGCCATTCCCACATTTAGACTGATATACAAATGGGAAATGGATCTGGAAGCACCCAATTCCAAACATCTCCTGCCAAGCAAGTGTATGCTCAAAATCTCCATAGGCAACAAGAGCATAGTCCATAATTGTTGGGTCGTGCGAGACGTCACTGCTGCCTTTTACTTAGGCAGTGACATTTTCAATCTCTTTGCCATTAGTTTGGACCTAATAAACTTCAAAGCTTGGTCCCGATTAGCAGATAATCCCATGGGCTTTGATGATCCAGAGAAAGCATTTAGGTCAGCTCAGCCTCTACCTTATGCAGTTGAAATTCAAATTGGAGAGGAAGTCACCATCCCAGAAAGGACCCGACAATTCTCCCTGGAAGTGAAAGTTAAACGAGGACAGAAATTGAAAAACCCTGATGCCTATATTCATCTAAATGCTTCTCTCCAACAGCAAGGGTTGGGGTTAAACCGAACACCACTAGTCAACATAGAACATGACACCATTCCAATAGAGGTGGATAACAGCGACTTAAAGAGTATCACTCTAGCTGCAGGCACCATTATTGGAATGGCGGTTGATGACCAACTTTTTCCATTGATTTAGGAAATGAACTGTTAGGCCCAATCCCCAAGGACTGTTTTGACAGTGACAGTAATGACAACACAACACCAGACAGGATCTTTAGCCGGCATGGGGGGAACTTCCTGGTGTACACTTCCTGCCCTTATGGCAAGATAGATGTGACCGGCGACTTCAGGAGGGATGAGGTGATTTTCCAGGTCCGTGAGGACTGCCTTCCCCACCTGAAGCCACCAGTCCAAATCAGCACCCTGACCAGGGACTTCTCCACCCAGCTGGAGGAGGCCGCTGAGATAGAAAAACCAGAAGTCTTTCCAGGCTTCAGGCAGATGTTTAAAGAGAGAGTCAACCTAGCTGATGCCTGTGAGACTCTGGAGCAGAAGCAAAAGTTAAAACAAGTTTTCTTGGATTTTCAAGATCTCTTTGCGGTGGACTCATATGACTGTGTGGCACCGACATCCACACAACAACAATTCCCACGGACCCTGGCATGACTCCAGTGTTTGTGAAGCAATATCGCTTGCCTCTCACATCAATGGAGTCCCTTACTGAAATAATTAAGAACCTTGAGTCCCGTGGGATAATCCGTCCAGTCCGCAGCACCTTCAATAATTCGGTGCTGGGGATACTGAAGCCAAATGGCCAGTGGAGGCTCTGCGCCGACCTTAGGGAGCTGAACAAATGGGTCCATACTTCCTGATGGACTCTTCCCTACATTGACCAAGGGCTGGCCCAGATCCAGGGGTCACAGGTATTCACTGCAATAGACCTGACCAATGGATACTGGACTGTACCTGTCAGTGGGGAGGACTAATACAAGCTGGCCTTTACCTTTGGGGGGCAGCACTACACATGGACCCGGACTCCCTTCGGATACATCAACTCCGGCAATGAGTTCAACATTTTTCTACATAAGGCCATGCCCGACCTGGGTGCGAGGGGTAACCTGGCTTATGTAGATGATGTTCTCATCAAAAGCTCAACTGTAGAGGAACATATAGCGGAGATCCGTTATGTTCTGACACAGTTGAGGGCATCCGGAGCAAAACTTTCCTTGCAAAAGGCACAGTGGTGTAGAACACGTGTCAATTTCTTGGGACATGAGATTACTCCTCAGGGTCTCTGTCCCCAGGAAAAGAAATTGGAAGCCCTCCAGAAATTGAAAGACCCCACTACTCTGCGGGAACTAAGGAGCCTCCTTGGACTGACTAATTACAGCAGAAAGTTCATTGAGCGCTACACAGAGATCACCAGACCCCTGATTCATCTTTTGAAGGGGGGGGTCAAGTGGGAGTGGGGTCCAGAACAAGCCGAGGCAGTAAGACAACTCAAAAGAAGCCTCTCACAAGTGCCTTGCCTAGCTTACCCTGTCAGAAACAAGGAGTTCTTCTTGGAAATAAGGTTCTCTAATACATGCTTGACTGCAGTATTATACCAAAAGCATGACAAGGTCAATAAAGTAATCTCCTATGCGAGTAAAACTTTATCCTCTGTGGAGGAAAAATTCAACGACTGTGTCACGTTCTGACTCAGCCTTCCCCAACTCCTCCTCACCTGTCTTCTCCTGTACTTCTTCCGTCTTTATTACAGCCTTCTTCTTCTTGACCTTTTCTCCTTCGGCTGGCTTCTTCTCCTTTTTTTGTCGAAGGTATGGACGCGCTCCCTCGGTAGCCTCCATGATCTGGCTGATAACAGACCAAGGGAATACCTGAGGAGCACGCCCTAAAGAATGGGGAAAAAAGCCTCCTGGCAAAAAAACCCCGATCAGAATTCAGGTGTCTGTGGAATACTGATATCCGGCAATTATATGGAGATGTTGATTCCTGCAGCAGCGGAGCTCCGGACACGTAGGAGGAATGGCCACACCTTGATCAACTCGTTCCCTTAGAAAGGAGGTGAGACCAGGATATCACCTCCAGTGTTGTGCGGTCTCGATGTCTTATGGGCTGAGTTGTGATTGAAGGGAGGTCTCGGTCCGTCGGAACACGCCGGAGAGGCGTTACGAACGGAACAACAGAAGAAAGGAAGGAAGGTGGAAAGAAAGGGGTAAGAAAAAGGACAGGAAAGTATGAACAGTCGAAAACGCTCACAGCGAAATGCTAACGCTGAAGCGTCGACTGAGTGAAAAAGACGGGAAAAATACTTACATGGAAAACGCTTGGTAGAACGCGTCGTGTAAGAAAGAACAGAAGATAAGACCCTAGTCACCTTACCTGAAAATCTGAAATCACCTCCAGTGTAGGGAAAGTAGGTAGGTAAGTAAAGGACCTGAACGAAAAGGCAATGCTGGAAAGCTAGACGCTGAGAGCGACTGACTGGGCACGTAACGAAAACTATACAACGCGCCGAGCGTTGCTATGGGCCGCTAGTTATAGAGAATAAACTAGACCGATAGAATGTAACAGGCCGCCATCTTAGTAGTATCTCCAACGACTAGCAATTCTCCAGGGCTGGTGCATGACAGTATGCCCCCTTCGATACCTGCCTCCTCCAGGTTTCCCTGGGTACAGTCTATGGAATCGCTGTACAAGTCTGGGAGCGTGCATATGGGATCTTGGTTCCCAAGATCTTTTGGCAAAGGGGAATCCCTTCCAATGGACCAAATATTGAAGGGTTCCTCTCCTGTAGCGGGAATCTACAATTCTGGCCACCTCATATTCCTCAGGTTCTTCGGGCGGAGTGATCCCCGTCCTTCTCAGAGGTCTCTTGTACGGATCTCTTTGATGAGTCTTGAGTAATGAGGAGTGAAAGACCGGGTGTAGCCTCCGCAGAGAGTGAGGTAATTTTAGTTTGAAGGCTACAGGATTTATCTGGGCCAGGATTGGGTAGGGCCCTATGTACCGTGCTGCGAATTTCCCCTTATGAGTCCAGCGAGGTAGATATCGCGTAGATAACCAAACCAAATCTCCTGTCTTCCAAAGAGGAACCGGATTACGTTTGGTGTCTGCATAGGTCTTATACTTCTTGCGGCTTTCCTCTAAGGTTTGTAGGGCTTCCTTGTGTGTACGCTTGAGATCCATCAGCATCCTCTCCAAGGCGGGAGTTGTGGTCTGGCTACTGAAAGATAAGGCTCCGAGATGATGCGGGTTATAACCATAGGTGCACCTGAAAGGACTCATCTTGATCGCCGTGTGAAAAATGTTGTTGTAAGCGAAATCTGCCATTGGTAACAGAGTAGCCCAGTTGTCCTGTTCCCTGTTACAAAAACAGCGAAGGTATTGTTCTAAACTAGCGTTCAGTCTTTCGGTCTGTCCATTGGACTGGGGGTGATATCCCAAGGATTACGCTTTCTGTATAGCCAACTGGTTACATAGCGAGTCCCAAAATTTAGAAGTAAATTGCGCTCCCCTGTCCGAGATTATGGACCGTGGTAAACCGTGTAACCTTACTATCTCGCGAAGGAAGACTGTAGCGGTCTCTGAGGCTGAAGGAACTCCTGCGAGAGCTACGAAATGAGCTAACTTGGTGAAAGAATCAATTGTCACTAGAATCACCTTTTTCTCCTTGGAAACTGGAAGTTCTACTATGAAGTCCAATGAGAGGTCCTCCCAGGGGCGTGTGGGAGTCTTGGCTTGATGTAGGAGTCCGAGTGGTCTGTGGCGAGGGGTCTTATTGATGGCACAGATGGGACAAGTCGACACATAAGAGGTGATGTCTCTTCACATCGACGGCCACCAGAAACTCCTGGATACCAGCTCGAATGTTGCCTTCTCCCCCTTATGTCCAGCCAAGGGAAGATCGTGACAAAAGCTGATGGCCTGTCTGCGAAGATCAGTTGTGGGTAAGAACAATGCTGAATGATGAAACCATAATCCTTCGCGTTCCTGCAATCTGCATGACTGTTTCTCTTCCTGGGCATAATCCTTGAGTTCACCTTGAACCTTCTCAAGGAACAGGTTGGCAATCGTATGAAAATGGTTCTCAAGCAGAATCTTCTCCTTTTTAACCTCCGATAGGTCTTCCTCCAACCAACTTCGGGATAATGCGTCTGCCACACTATTCTATCCTGGTATATAGGTGATCAGGAAATCAAAGCTTGAAAAATAATAGGCCCAGCGGGCATGCCTGGAATTCCTGCATTCCATTTGTTGGAGAATCTTAAGATTCCTATGATCAGTACGAATGACAAATTGATGAGAGGCTCCCTGTAGCAAATGTCTCCATTCCTGACAGGCTGCCCGCATTGCTAATAATTCTCTTTCCAGAACCAAGTAGTTTCTTTCACTTTCAGTTAGGGTGCGAGAGTAATAGGTGATAGGATGTTCGTCTCCATTGCTTCCTTCTTGTAGCAAGACGGCCCCTAAAGCACCCCCCGAGCATCAGTCTCCAAGATAAATGGTTTATTCTGCTCGGGATGAACCAAAACCGGGGCAGTGATGAATGGCCTTTTCAATGTCTCGAATGCCGCTTGAGCCGCCAAACCCCACTGGAATACTATACCCTTTTTGAGAAGTGCTGTGATGGGTAATACCAGATCAGAGAAGTTGGGTATAAACCGGCGGTAAAAGTTCGCCAGGCCTAGGAAACGTTGAATCTCCTTGACTGACGAGGGTTCTGGCCATCTGTCTATGGCCAACACCTTCTTGGGGTCCATACGGATACCTTTCGCTGACAATATAAATCCCAGGTAAGGTACTTCTGTGGTCTCAAAGAGACACTTCTCGGGCTTGGCGAAAAGTTGATTTTCCAATAATCTACGAAGTACTTCGCACACATGTATCCGGTGTTCCTCCAAGGAAGGAGAGAAAATCAGTATGTCATCTAGGTATACGACTACCGATATGTATGACATATCGGCAAAGATCTTGTCTACGAATCTCTGAAATACCGCTGGGGCGTTTACCAGTCCGAATGGCATAACACAGTACTCAAACAACCCCAGCGGCGTTCTGAATGCGGTTTTCCACTCGTCTCCATTCTTTATCCTTAACAGATGATATGCAGCGCGGAGATCGAGCTTGGTGAATACCTTTGAATCTCTGACAGCTTCCAGAATGTCTCTGATAAGCGGCATTGGATACCTGTCTCGGATGGTAATGCTGTTCAAGCCCCTGTAATCGATACAGGGGCGTAATTCCTTGGAGTCCTTCTTTGATATGAAGAACAATGATGCCCCTCCTGAGGACTTTGATGATCGAATGAACCCATTCGTTAAGTTTGAGTTGAGGTACTCCTTCAATGCTTCCTTTTCAGATAAGGATAATGGATACATTCGACCGAAAGGTAAGGAGGTCTCTTCCTTGAGATCTATGTTACAGTCCTCGTGGCGGTGAGGCGGGAGGAGTCTGGGATTAATGTCTTCAAACACTCTAGCAAAAGCCAGATACTGCCTAGGTATAGAGGATATCGAGAGGTTGCACTGAGTCGTAGGCAGACTGGAATGTATCTCCTTCTGGAATTCCTTAGTACTCATGCAGTGTTCCCGGCAGTATTCGGAGTCGAAGCTTAGCTTGTTATTAGTCCAGTCAATCTTGGGGTTGTGTCTTCTTAAGCATAAAATACCCAATATCAACGGAAAATGAGCTGCTCTGATAACATCAAATTTGAGGGTTTCGACATGATGATCCATCTTTACCGTTGTAGGTTCCGTTTCCATAGTAATGAGTCCAGATGAGAGTGGACGGCCATCTACTCCCTCTACCGGTATCGGTCTGTCCTTCTTCCTCAGTGGAATCTGATTTTCCTGAGCCCATGTTACGTCTATAAAGTTTCCTGCTGCTCCGCAGTCAAGCATAGTCAAGACCGATAGGTTCTGTCTCAGACTGTAGGAAATGGATAGCTGGAATACCATCAGACGATTGTCCTCTATTCCTTCATTAATGGGTCTTGTGAGGTTGCAAGGGTTTGTACGGTGGTCCCCATGGCTTCCCTTGCAAAAGCCTGGGGTCTGGCGTTTCCCTGTCTCTTAGAGGGAATGTCTGGACAATCCTTAAGAATGTGATTTGACGAACCACAGTACATGCAAAGGTTGAGCTCCTGCCTTCTTCTCCTTTCAGTCTTGGTTAGCGGTCCCCTGGTTGCTCCTATTTGCATGGGTTCCTCCGACATAGGTCTTTCCTTCCTTCCTAAAGGCGGGCTGTAGCGTGGCGCTGATCCTCTTCCTCTTCTCTTCTCTGCCCGTCTTTCCTGTAGACGGTAGTCGATCTGTAGGACTAGCGTAACCAGCTCTTGGAAGGTGTTGGGACGTACTGCTCTAGCCAGTTCGTCCTTTAGTTCCTCATTGAGTCCTCTCCGGAAAATGGTTTGTTGTGCCGTATCCGGCCATCCAGCTGATACCGCCAGTGTTTGGAATTGCGAGACATAACCCTGTAAATCTTGGTTTCCTTGTCTGACATCAAGATAGGCATCATATTTAGAATACTGTACTTCGGAACGCTCAAACCTGTTCTTGAAACCTTGTATAAACTGAGCGTAATCGTTAACCAAAGGGTCTTGGTTGGTTACCAAAGGGGTAGCCCACGCTAGGGCGCTTCCTGTCAAGTTGGCTATGAGGAACCCAACTCTGGCCCTTCCAGACTCGAAGGCCCGAGGTCGGAAGGAAAAATAGACTGTACAAGCATCGAGGAATTCTTTGATATACCTAGGGTTTCCATCGTATTTACCAAATGTGAATGGCATTGGAGGTAAATCATCTCTACCAGCTTCCTTTGAGGCTGCTTGTTGCCGTAGAAGAATGTTCTCGGTGTGTAGCGATTGCATATCGACTCTGAGGCTCTGAATGGCATTACACATATCTTGAATTTGTTCTGGTGACGCCATTGTGTCTTCTGGGCGTTGTATACTGTCACGTTCTGACTCAGCCTTCCCCAACTCCTCCTCACCTGTCTTCTCCTGTACTTCTTCCGTCTTTATTACAGCCTTCTTCTTCTTGACCTTTTCTCCTTCGGCTGGCTTCTTCTCCTTTCTTTGTCGAAGGTATGGACGCGCTCCCTCGGTAGCCTCTGTGATCTGGCTGATAACAGACCAAGGGAATACCTGAGGAGCACGCCCTAAAGAATGGGGAAAAAAGCCTCCTGGCAAAAAAACCCCGATCAGTATTCAGGTGTCTGTGGAATACTGATATCCGGCAATTATATGGAGATGTTGATTCCTGCAGCAGCGGAGCTCCGGACACGTAGGAGGAATGGCCACACCTTGATCAACTCGTTCCCTGAGAAAGGCGGTGAGACCAGGATATCACCTCCAGTGTTGTGCGGTCTCGATGTCTTATGGGCTGAGTTGTGATTGAAGGGAGGTCTCGGTCCGTCGGAACACCGGAGAGGCGTTACGAACGGAACAACAGAAGAAAGGAAGGTGGAAAGAAAGGGGTAAGAAAAAGGACAGGAAAGTATGAACAGTCGAAAACGCTCACAGCGAAATGCTAACGCTGAAGCGTCGACTGAGTGAAAAAGACTGGAAAAATACTTACATGGAAAATGCTTGGTAGAACGCATCGTGTAAGAAAGAACAGAAGATAAGACCCTAATCACCTTACCTGAAAACCTGAAATCACCTCCAGTGTAGGGAAAGTAGGTAGGTAAGTAAAGGACCTGAACGAAAAGGCAATGTTGGAAAGCTAGACGCTGAGAGCGACTGACTGGGCACGTAACGAAAACGATACAACGCGTCGAGCGTTGCTATGGGCCGCTAGTTATAGAGTACGTCGGCCATGTTGGAATAAACTAGACTGATAGAATGTAACAGGCCGCCATCTTAGTAGTATCTCCAACTACTAGCAATTCTCCAGGGCTGGTGCATGACAGACTGTGAGAAGGCACTCCTGGCAACGGTGTGGGCATTGAAGAATTACCGCCCGTTTATCCATGGGGAACACATCATAGTGGAGCCTCCACACCAGCCTCTGCAATATCTCCAAAGTGACAGAATCCGGGCCATAAATGTGAGTAATTCCTGAATTACTTCCTGGATTCTGTCAATGCAAGGCTTTCTTGTGGAGGTCAGATATGGCCAAAACAAGAAGAGTCCCCTTGCGCAAGGTCTGGCTGACTTGCATGATTGTGCCAGAGAAAACTGTCTTAGGAGGAGAGTCTAAAAATCAAGGACAACATGGAGGCATACCTTAATTCCCCACACAAAGTCTTTGAAGAAGACAAGTGTGAGGGAATGCCCACTGTCTATGTGGATGGATGCTCTTACCATGTTGACAACAACGGGGAAAAAGAACTTGTGGCCGGAGTAGGGAATGCATGGGTGAATGAGACCCCAGAACCCTCCGCTGGGTACAAGATTGGTCCCCGAAGTAGTCAAGTGGCAGAGTTGATGGCTGTGCATCAAGCCATCCTCACTGCTGTCTAACATCAACTCCACGAACTGGTCATAATCACAGACTCGGATTATGTATGGAACGGGTTAGTGGAGCACCTGGTTAACGGGAAAACCAGAGGCATGTTATGTGCTAATAACAAACCCTTGAAACATGGGAAGTTAATTCAAAATATTGATGATCTGGTCACCTCGAATGGGATGACCATCTACTGGAAAAAGATCAAGGGTCATTCCAAAGCAGAGGAACCAGACAAAACTGGAAATTACTTAGCTGATCAGCTGGCCAAAACCGGAGCCATCCAAGGGGATCTAATTGAGATCTAGCTGGCCATGATCAGTGGGTGGTTCCTACCTCATTCCGAAGCCTGATGTTAAGTCACGCCCATGATGCGGCCACAGCCGGTCATAGGGGGTTTCATACAACACTTGAAATCTTAAGAGAGGTTGCATACTGGTCACACATGGGGCAGGACCTCCACCAATACTTGAAGGGGTGTCTTGTGTGTGCACAATTTCAGCCAACATCCCTCACACACCGTGCGCCTCTCCAAAAGAGGGGGATGACACTGCCATTTTCAGATTTGCAAGTCGACTTTATCGGGCCGTGATTCACTCCTCTAGGGGAAGCAAGTACATGTTGACCGTGACATGCTTGTTTACTAAATGGGCCCAAAACTGCAAGGCAGAAACAGCAGCTGCGCTGATGATCAACCACATCTTTTCGCGTTTTGGACTACCCCAAAGGATCAAGTCAGACAGAGGTAGCCATTTCACCAGCGAAGTAATGACAAAGATATGGGGATACTTGAGGGTTAAAAAGAAGCTACACATTGCTTACTGGCTAGCCTCTAGTGGTGCAGTCGAGAGATACAACAGGACAATTGTGAGCATATTAAAAAAGTTTGTGGCAGATTCTGGGCCAAGTTGGGATATTCGATTACCTCTTGTCCAAATGGCCATCAGATCTACCTCTTCATCTGCAACTAAAATGTCACCATTTGAGCTGATGACTGGATGCAGGATGGTGCTTCCCCAGCATCTGCTCTGCAGAACCCGAGAGTAGACATTGATCAATGCCTCCAACACTCATGAGTATGTTGAAAATCTGAGAAAACACCTTCAACATGCTTTTGCCTATGCTCAGCGAAATCTAGAAAGATTAGCCGACAGCATGAAGACCCACTATGACTTGAAGACGACCAGAAAAGAGTACAATGTAGGAGACCTTATACAATTTCCAAAGGAACCATGCCAATCAGCGCAAATTTTTGCCTACCTGGAGGTGTCCTTTTGAAATTCTAGACAAAATCTCACCAGTCGCCTATAAAATCCACATCCTCAAAGGCAGTTTGGCAGGGGGGAAGATAAGTGAGTCCATATTAACCAACTAAAGTGCTGCTATCCTAGGCACACTCTGCAGCAACTGGAGGAGTCTTCTGGAACCCCAGAGGGGGCCACACCAGTTCCATAAAACTCCACCTCTAAAATACTCCATATTTAGTCCATGATTACCATGTAAAAATGTGTCCTGAGTTATCAAAATGTATGTGTTCGCCCCACTACATTAATAGTGGTGGGGAAATGTCTACGAATATGTTTTTGCTTTGTCATCCTAGGATTGATAAACCATGGAGACGGAAACCAAGGAGTACTGCCTGGGGACCGGGAGCAGAGATCTGAGGGGCCCGGAGTACCGCTCAATACTCACATCAGGACTGGTGAGGAGAACCAATCGATCCACCCCTGATGGAGGAAAAAAGACGATGAACTTTGCCATTCGTGGAATCAGAAGAGATGAGGCTGACATCCCAGTCTTGCGAATTCCCATTGATGGACGTTCAACACCAAATCGCAAGAGGGGGCTTGTGAAATGTTTTCCCCCACTAGTCCAGGCCCTGCAACATTACTGTGCATTGCTTACATCAGGAACATCAGAATGGCCGCTGGAAAGCATGCTGTTCGCTAAAAATCACCCAGAATTGCACAGGAAAAATCTGAAAAATAGGCCGCCATACACTTTTGCCTATGTCAGTGGTAACACAGGAGACCACTGCCAAAACCCACCATTTGACTACCCACAGAGCAAAATGACTGCAAAAGAAACACAGAGCTGTTTGGAAATCCGTTTTTCTTGGTTATCAAATTTGCAAATATCATGGCTCACAAACCACCCAAAAGATCCAACCTCCTTGTTGGGTGTTAAACATCATTCTACTTCAAGAATCCACATAAATACAATGTCCACAGAAGTACACTTATCAGAAGAAAATCCACATTGGAGATAGGTGCTTGGCAAGACAGTGCAGCCATCATTTTGTAGCTGCAAACACAGTTTTGATGCAGGGCAATGTTGCTTAAAGGAGCCAGCATAGCCATTCTGCTGTTAACTGCTGAAGTGCAGCTTGGTGATGTGGGGAAGTACTGCTGAGTGGGTAAATGTATCCCACAAATCCCCCCCGACTCTTCTGAGATTCCTTGTCGAGGGAAAGTAGGGTAAAGTGAGGTTCATCAGGTGGAGTCCTTCTTACATCAGGGAGTGAGACATCATGATCACCCCGTTATCTTTTGTTGGAGTGTGGAGCGACCCCTGCAGATTTTCTTTCGATCTTTCTTTGTGGTGTGGAGCAACACCCCAAGCTTTTCTTTCTATATTTCTTTGTGGTGTGGAGTGACAACCCCAGCATTTCCTCTGGCCCTTCCTTTCCAGGTCCCAAGGGAAGTCCTCCTTGGGGTGGAACGAGTACGAATCTAGTGAATAAATAAGAACCGGTTACAACATTTTCCCACTGACTGCCTTACCGGAAGGTTGACAGCAGTGGGACACACATACATTATGATCATTACCATATGGGGATAATCACAACACATCATCTGTGAGTGATTTCAATCCAGCACTCCAACTAAGTCAATGCCTAGTATGGGATGCCCAATGGAAACCCTTATTGATATATTTTTATGTCAAAAGTTCTTTTAATTCTGGATGATGTACCCTTACAAAACGCCCCTCTTTTTGAATTCCCCCGGTCTCACTGAACCAAGAAATAGGTTTGTTTTTCAAATTAAAAGATTTATTTGAAGAATTGAACAATATATATATTACACTTTTCTAAATATGGATAATATTTGAATATCACACTTATGAATATGAACAATGAGATAATGGGTAATATGACAATATCAACAATCTCTTTAATCAATTAGGAGTAGGAATAGGAAGAATAATGTAGCAGAGAATAACTTTGTGTGGTTCAAGGAAATGCAATGATAGGAAAGAATGCAACACAGAAGGAAACTTGATATGAATTCAACCAAAGACAATATAATCACTCTTTCCCCCTGTTGTTTCTCACTCTCCCAATATGCAATATGAAGAGGTGAATGAGGGCACACAGGTATCAGGAATAACAATCAACAATTGCAGTTTCAATCCCGATTCCCCCCAGCAAGTTTAGAGATAACAGTAATGATTTTAAAACAGGTCAATTGCTTTTAGATGTGGTTTGAATTGGATGGGAAAAATGCAAAACATGATTTTAATTTGCTAACTAAGATTTCGAACTACAAACCCTAGCTCTCTGTGCATATGTCAATTTCAAGGGACCTTTGCCTTGTACAGACTGTGGTGTATGAGAAAATGGCTAGGGCTACAAACAATGTTTGAAATCCAGATGGGAGAGAAAACCGAATTTGAAAGGGATATCCCAGTAGCATTCACATGTGTCAAAATGTGATTTTGCAAAACAAGAAAAATGCCTGTTTTAACCATGCCAAACAGCGCAAATTTTTGCCTACCTGGAGGTGTCCTTTTGAAATTGTAGACAAAATCTCACCAGTCGCCTACAAAATCTGCATCCTCAAAGGCAGTTTGGCAGGGGTTGAAGATAAGTGAGTCCATATTAACCAACTAAAGTGCTGCCATCCTAGGCACACTGTGCATCAACTGGAGGAGTCTTTAATGATTTTAAAACAGGTCAATTGCTTTTAGATGTGGCTTGAATTGGATGGGAATAATGCAAAAAATGATTTTAATTTGCTAAGATTCAGAACTAGTGAGAGTTCCTTATAGTTTTTCCGTAATCGCATTTCTCGCACGCGCAAAAGTTGCCGCGAATTTGCATTTGGCTAAATTTCACCATATGTAAAAACAGCTATTTCTTGAATTCAACTTCTGAATTTCGTTTTCCATCTGCTAACCATTCAACAATCATTGCTAGTGTTGACCTGAACCAATCCAAAGAAACTCTCACTAGTTCTGAATCTTAGTTAGCAAATTAAAATAATTTTTTGCATTTTTCACATCCAATTCAAACCGCATCTAAAAGCAATTGACCTGTTTTAAAATCATTACTGTTCTCTCTAAGCTTGCTGGAGGGAATCAGGATTGAAACTGCAATTGTTGATTGTTATTCCTGATACCTGTGTGCCCTCATTCATCACTTCATATTGCATATTGGAGGGAGTGAGTAACAACAGGGGGAAAGAGTGATTATATTGTCTTTGGTTGAATTCATATCCAGTTTCCTTCTGTGTTGCATTCTTTCCTAACATTGCATTTCCTTGAACCACACAAAGTTATTCTCTGCTACATTATTCTTCCTATTCCTACTCCTAATTGATTAAAGAGATTGTTGATATTGTCATATTACCCATTGCCGATCATTGTTCATATTCATAAGTGTGATATTCAGATATTATCCATATTTATAAAAGTGTGATAAATATATTGTTCAATTCTTCAAATAAATCTTTTAATTTGCAAAACAAACCTATTTCTTGGTTCAGTGAGACTGGGGGAATTCAAAGAGAGGGGTGTTATATAAGGGTACATCATCCAGAATTAAAAGAACTTTTGAAATAAAAATATATAAATAAGGGTTTCCATTGGGCATCCCATACTAGGCATTGACTTAGTTGGAGTGCTGGATTGAAATCACTTACAGATTATGTGTTGTGATTATCCCCATATCGTAATGATCATAATGTATGTGTGTCCCACTGCTGTCAACCTTCCGGTAAGGCAGTCAGTGGGAAAATGTTGTAACCGGTTCTTATTTATTCACTAGATTCGTACTAGCTCCACCCCAAGGAGGACTTCCCTTGGGATCTGGAAAGGAAGGGCCAGAGGAAAAGCTGGGGATGTCACTCCACACCACAAAGAAAGATAGAAAGAAAAGCTTGGGGTGTTTCTCCACACCACAAAGAAAGATCAAAAGAAAATCTGTGGGAGTGGCTCCACACTCCAACGAAAGATAATGGGGTGATCATGATGTCTCGCTCCCTGATGTAAGAAGGACTCCACCTGATGAACCTCACTTTACCCTACTCTCCCTCGACAAGGAATCTCAGAAGAGTCGGGGGGGATTTGTGGGATACATTTACCCAATCAGCAGTACTTCCCCAAATCACCAAGCTGCACATCAGCAGTTAACAGCAGAATGGCTGTGCTGGCTCCTTTAAGCACCATTGCCCTGCATCAAAACTGCGTTTGCAGCTACAAAATGATGGCTGCACTGTCTTGCCAAGCACCTATTGGGCAGAATGCAACAAGGGGCACACTGAGAAAGCCTGCCAGTGTGTTTCTTACATGCACCAAGAAGAAAATAGGGAAGCAGCACTGCTTTGCAGCTTGATCCACATTCCTCCTTGAAAAGGGAAATATTTGGCCTTTATCATGATGGTACCCCGATGGTCTTCCTCATCTGTTCAACCTTTACAGTTCGGATCCCAGGAGATCTAGCTGCGCCCATCCATATTGAGATTGTGCCAGCAGAAGAGAGCACTGTCACAGAATGGCCGGCTGTGTCAGGTATGGCCTGGGAAGTCACCAGAAACTTTACTTTCAGCCGTATGGAAAAACGCTTCACTTTTGGCTACAAAGTATCAAAGATAAACCCTGAAAAAACAAACCCTAGCTCTCTGTGCATATGTCAATTTCAAGGGACCTTTGCCTTGTACAGACTGTGGTGTATGACAAAATGGCTAGGGCTACAAACAATGTACCGAATTTGATAGAGAAATCCCAGCAGCATTCACCATGTGTCAATGCCTGTTTTAAAAGTACAATGTTCAATAAAGCCCTTTCCTTGCCTAGAAATGCCAGGGGGTGTTGTGTGAAAACCTAAATGGGATGTTTTGTTTCAACAAGCATGATTCTGATGCAAAAAATAAAATAACCATTGCCTGCATTAAGAAACTAGCCAAACAGGTTTGATGCTTGGGGGTTGCTAGCAACAGGAGAGGCCTTCCCCCCAAAAGAAGCCACAATAGATTTTGGGACACTTGCATGCTAGTTGTGCCCTTGGAAACTCTGAATAGGCCAAGAGAAAGAAATATTGCACGCTCATCAAATTTGTGTCTGTGCTCCAGCTTGAGACAATAGATTCTGGGAAACCTACGTGCGACTTCTGGAAGTGACAACAATCATCCACTCATACCATGGAGCTCCAAAGAAAAACTCCATGACAACCCTGGGCTAAGATGACATTTGCTGGTAGCCTGAACAAAATTGTCCCATTTGAAGGACAAAGCTCAGCCCCATTTGGCTCAAAAGACTAGTTTATTAATAAAATTATGAGACATTTATCTCCGCAATTGGACCATGCTGAAATGTAAAAAGTTAACCGTTTAAATGTAATTTATGTCGCTTTTAAACAAGACGTGGTAGCCTTCGCTGGCATGTTGTGGACAGAAATGTCAGATAATTGGATATTCTGAGTAAAGTGTATATGATGCCGCTTTGACATTCAATACTTACATGCCTTATGATCATATATACACATATATAAAGTTATAGAATTTTAGGTAAAGTAATTTCATTGAAAATGATAAACTATTAGACGGACAAAACAAAGTCCTACAAACGTTAGAATTCGACTGCCATGCTCTGTGTTAAATATGTAATCTGCCTATGTAGCCTCCTAGAGTGCCACAACTGTATAAATGAGTGATTTATGTTAAGACTAATTTTAGCAAAAGTAACTGTGGGATGATCCTCTGCATTATAAAGCCCACATCATACATCTGATGTCATGCCCCGGGAACCGAACTGGCTGACAGCAAGGCAGTAACAATCACCCCTGATGAATCCAGTTGTTAGAGGCATGCCCAGCCTAAACCTGCCCCACTGTACAATCCTATGATGTCACCATGCCTTATAATTAAGAGAGGCTGACTGAGGCAGACACTCTCTCCTGAATTTCCAGTGCCTGCGTATGCAGACATACCAGATCCATCTTTGCAAGATTCCAGACTCAACTGCCAGGCCAAAGCATAGCTGACCCTATCCCAGCAAGGCCAAAGCATAGCTGTCCCTATCCCAGCAAGGCCATTGATCCAGAAACCTCACTAAAATCCCAATAACAAGGGGGGAAATCTGTGGTACCCTTTTGGGAGCGTGCTGTGACCAGAACGGCTTTTTGTGCACTACCTGCATGCCCGGTGTAACCTTGACATCCAGTGACCAGACTTGCCCAGCTGTTTTCTGTGAGGAGCTCCCACCATGTTATGACCAGAGTTTTTGAGTCCTGAACCCGGTTGACTGACCCAAATCCCAACTCAAGTGCAGATTGTGAGTATTTCTCCATCCCGTAGCAACACATAGCCTATCCCATCTTGACCCTTTTTTTGTCCTACTCTCTAAGTAATTATATCCATACCCTGATAACTTGTTAAAACTGTTAGAATTCTCTGTGCACCCTGTTCTTGACCTCCAAGCGTTAGCGCCACTTTTCTCTTAATTTCTGTCTTACATAGATCATAAGTCCTCAGCATATTTTGATTAAATTAATTAATTTTCCATAAAGAAAGGGGTACACTATGTGAAGGGTTACCACTGCAGCGTAACTTTTATATTCATGGGTGGCGTTCATCTTTTCTAGCCATTACTTCTAGTGTAAGTGAAATTTGTCTTTTCTTTAAAACCGATTTTCTCTCCTTAATTGCTTTATTTTACCAAAACCGAACCTCCTTTCACCTTGAAAATGTCATCCAAGTATCCAGCTATAGTCACTCTTTCACTTCCATATTGTCCCTGTGATGTGCATCTATCCCCTAGTCTAAAAACTGCATTCGGATTCTATGTATTTCACCCGTTTTATTTAAAAAACGGTTTGAAATTTAAAACTGCAAATATGTAAATTGCAACTTTTCAACGTGTGAATTTGGCTGCACTGTGTTTTCATTTCAAGTTGTTTTTTTTAACTGTATGCCTTTTGTGATATATTACTGTATAGTTGCTAGTGACATAACATTCCTGATAAAATATATGTACATCATTATTTAAACACATATAATTATTTATTTGTCAAAACTCTGAATTTCATTTATGCCATTGCAAAGGAATGTTGCCTCTTATTTTGTGAGGGAAGGTCAGATTTTGATTCTGTTTGCTGCCTCATATCCCATGATTTCCTGCTGCTTCTTCCTATCCAATCAGAATTCTATTAATTGGGGTTTGAGGGAACAGTGCAGGGCGAAGTCTTAACTCGGGTGCTGTCTATCCTAATTGAAAAAGTGTTCCTATTAATTTGTGCTTTGGATATGTTCTTGTAGAAGGTTACGCGGGTGTTTTTCCAGTAGTTTTCATTGTAATTTTCCCCCCATTGGTGATTGCTGCCCAATATAAACATTGTGTGATTTCCTTTGAATTTAAAATAAATAAATATTGTGTTACAACGCACCAGCCTGGTTCATGGTCCATTGTGACCCAGGGTACTTGTAAAAGGGGGTGTGAGGCGGGTTGGGTAACGGCTCAATTTGAATTTGTAGAAAATAAAGAAGAGCATTCTCATTGCGTGCTACATCTAAGGCTAAGGTCGAAGGTCCTGGTCCGGTGTGTGACACCCGATTGGAATCCTTCACATTACTAATGGGGTACGGAGACAAAGTAGTGATAGGTGGGATAATGGAGTACAGGGATGAGGAAGAGGGAGATGGGGTAATTTAATGGATTATTAATGGGGAACTGGGACAAGGAATAGAGAGATAGGGTTATGAAGTAGATTACTATTGGGGTACTGCGACAAGGAAGAAGGAGGTAGTCATTCTTCTTCATTGTCCCACTAACCAATTAGTAAACAAATACATGTATAATGGGGTATTGGTACAAGGAAATGATGAGGAAATGATGGGTCAGGTTGCGGCAATGCCACAGATTACTAATGGGACACTTAACTAGCGTCACTCTATATCTTTCATATTTAATTCTGTGAGTTGTGGTTTATTTAAAGCTCATCAGCTGCACTTTATTGTTATAATGATTCTCAAAGTAGGCCCTTCATAACATATAATATTCCTATCAACATTCTCATATGTCTATTTTCTTCCAAAAGTGCTCTGTAGCACTGTCATATGGCCAGTAGGAATCATGATTTACTCTTGGTAGATTCCCATGTTCCCATGTGCACTTTTCCTTTCAGGTGCATACTAATATGCCCATGCTCTGTTCAAATATCCAAGTTCACACCTATTTATTATCACATGTACAGCATTATAAGCTTGCCACAGTTTCAATATGCCCAGGTACTGCTTTATATGTCAAGGGGATCCTCTGCCCAGACAATGCTTAACATGTGCATGTAGCAAGGTTTAATACCCAGATACAAACATCATACTGTGTAATTACTCACATTTCTATGTATTGTAATAATAACTGTAATTATTGCACAATTTAATGGAACTAAATGTGCTTTGTCAGCCCTGCTTAGATCTGAACTTGTATCCTTCAAACCGAACATACATGGTGTGAGCACTTAGCCAACTAAACTATCTAACTGGCTTCTTTTATATGAGTGGGTGCAACCACCTATCGGTAATAACTGTCTCATATGCCCATGTACTGTTGCATATGGGTAGGTACAGATTCACACGCTTGGAACATCCTTATATTCCTATATTCCTGCACAGCCTCATATGTTCAGGTACAACCCTCACATGTTCAGGAACAGGCTCATATATTGCAATTGCTGCATCATCCAGGTATATCCTTCCGCCAAGCAGAACCACACTATCAAGCAGCAGCACATTTTCAGCTGCTGCTTTATATCATAACATGCAACATCATACGCCCATATACAGCTTTATAAGCCCTCCCTGCCACTATCATCACATGCCCTGGTACTATATTTGATGTGGTCGGAGATGCTGGAGCCCCATTGATTCCAAGCTGTTTTTTAAATCTTA